>NC_092815.1:215865072-216490072 GCF_023375885.2 Dermacentor andersoni
TAATAGACTACTTGACTGATCTGCCTATTTCACTACATTGAAGTGCGGCTGATACGTAGCGCTACATGTTGGGATCCACAAGCTTTATTCAAAAGGGGCACATACCTCGTGGCCCATCTCCAGTGACGCAAATGCTCGTCACGGAAGTTCATTTCAGCTTCGTACACACCTAGTTTTGTATACCCATTTATGCATGTGGAAATGAGCTTGGTTGAAGAGAAGCACATGGCAGTGACACATATGCGGTGACCGAGATTTACGTCAAAGAGTTACAATAATCTGGAACTAGCCTGCTTTCATCTATTCCCTGATGCAAGCCTGGCGGAGCCCGTCTTTTGAAGAAAAGCACATGAAAACTGTCTCCTTTTCAGTTACACTGATTGCCGTTACATACGTTCACTAAATTGTGGCACGTACCGTCTCGGCAACGCATTTAAATGAGGTCACATTGACTTTATGAAAGATCAACATGTAATCACCGAAATATAGCCATAAAGCAGGTATCGTGTCAAATGGGTCAGCTAAGAGAGGCGCATATGCATGTCACATACCTAGGACACAACCTGTTCCGCCTATAGGCTAGTAATGCCGTTTCGCCATGAAAACAGCCCCTCATTACTGATATAGTGAGGGGATAGTGGATGGCCCGATGGTACATGTAGGCCAGAAAGCAGAGAAAATCCACGAACTGCCCATAATGATGTCAAACCGTCGCTTTCGTGACGACCCCCAGATATTCAGCTAATAGCTCTACAACCTGGGCCAAGCACACATTAAACCCGCAGTGCTGGAGAAACGCTGCCCACCTACCTGGACTCATCACATTCATATGCCTGTATAACCTTACTCTGTCACCCTTCGGGGTAGCCGAGTACCTAAGGCGCTAGTATACTCGGCTCGAAATTGCGGGCTAATCCCCGGCTCCGGAGATTGCAGTTGGAATGGAGGCACACTGCGAAGACGCCCGTGTGCATCGTAGCGCACGTTAAAGATCCCCAGTTGGGCAAAATTCTCCGTAGACCTCCACTACGGCGTCCCTGTGACGTAAAACCACCGCCCCCCCCCTATTGGCGATAAAACTATCGTTACTCTACCCCGTTTTTTCCGAAACTATACTTTTCTCGAGCTTGTTAAAAAAACGCCTATTTTTTTGCCACAGCGATCGGCCCATGCGGCTAACAATGACCTTACGTACCAGTGAGAGTAGACGGAATGGTCAAATCAAGGTTGCACGAACACCTTTCTTTTTCTATAATAGACTACTTGACAGATCTTCCTATTTCACTACATTGAAGTGCGGCTGATACGTAGCGCTACATGTTGGGGTCCACAAGCTTTATTGAAAAGGGGCACATACCTCGTGGCCCATCTCCAGTGACACAAATGCTCGTCACGGAAGCTCATTTCAGCTTCGCACACACCTAGTTTTGTATACCCAGTTGTGCATGTGGAAATGAGCTTGGTTGAAGAGACGCACATGGCAGTGACACCTATGCGGTGACCGAGATTTACGTCAAAGACGTACAATAATCTGGAACTAGCCTGCTTTCATCTATTCCCTGATGCTAGTCTGGCGGAGCCCGTCTTTTGAAGAAAAGCACACGAAAACTGTCTCCTTTTCAGTTACACTGATTGCCGTTACATACGTTCACTAAATTGTGGCACGTACCGTATCGGCAACGCATTTAAATGAGGTTACATTGACTTTATGAAAGATCTACGTGTAATCAGCGAAATATAGCCATAAAGCAGGTTCGTGTCAAATGGGTCAGCTAAGAGAGGCGCATATGCATGTCACATACCTAGGACACAACCTGTTCCGCCTATAGGCTAGTAATGCCGTTTCGCCATGAAAACAGCCCCTCATTATTGATATAGTGAGGGGATAGTGGATGGCCCGATGGTACCTGTAGGCGAGAAAGCAGAGAAAATCCACGAACTGCCCATAATGATGTCAAACCGTCGCTTTCGTGACGACCCCCAGATATTCAGCTAATAGCTCTACAACCTGGGCCAAGCACACATTAAACCCGCAGTGCTGGAGAAACGCTGCCCACCTACCTGGACTCATCACATTCATATGCCTGTATAACCTTACTCTGTCACCCTTCGGGGTAGCCGAGTACCTAAGGCGCTAGTATACTCGGCTCGAAATTGCGGGCTAATCCCCGGCTCCGGAGATTGCAGTTTGAATGGAGGCACACTGCGAAGACGCCTGTGTGCATCGTAGCGCACGTTAAAGATCCCCAGTTGGGCAAAATTCTCCGTAGACCTCCACTACGGCGTCCCTGTGACGTAAACCCCCCCCCCCCCTATTGGCGATAAAACTATCGTTACTCTACCCCGTTTTTTCCGAAACCACACTTTTCTCGAGCTTGTTAAAAAAACGCCAATTTTTTTGCCACAGCGATCGGCCCATGTGGCTAACAATGCACTTACGTACTAGTGAGAGTAGACGGAATGGTCAAATCAAGGTTGCACGAACACCTTTCTTTTTCTATAATAGACTACTTGACGGATCTGCCTATTTCACTACATTGAAGTGCGGCTGATACGTAGCGCTACATGTTGGGGTCCACAAGCTTTATTGAAAAGGGGCACATACCTCGTGGCCCATCTCCAGTGACGCAAATGCTCGTCACGGAAGTTCATTTCAGCTTCGCACACACCTAGTTTTGTATACCCAGTTATGCATGTGGAAATGAGCTTGGTTGAAGAGTAGCACATGGCAGTGACACCTATGCGGTGACCGAGATTTACGTCAAACACGTACGATAATCTGGAACTAGCCTGCTTTCATCTATTCCCTGATGCAAGCCTGGCGGAGCCCGTCATTTGAAGAAAAGCACATGAAAACTGTCTCCTTTTCAGTTACACTGACTGCCGTTACATACGTTCACTAAATTGTGGCACGTAACGTCTCGGCAACGCATTTAAATGAGGTTACATTGACTTTATGAAAGATCTACATGTAATCAGCGAAATATAGCCATAAAGCAGGTTCATGTCGAATGGGTCAGCTAAGAGAGGCGCATATGCATGTCACATACCTAGGACACAACCTGTTCCGCCTACAGGCTAGTAATGCCGTTTCGCCATGAAAACAGCCCCTCATTATTGATATAGTGAGGGGATAGTGGATGGCCCGATGGTACATGTAGGCGAGAAAGCAGAGAAAATCCACGAACTGCCCATAATGATGTCAAACCGTCGCTTTCGTGACGACCCCCAGATATTCAGCTAATAGCTCTACAACCTGGGCCAAGCACACATTAAACCCGCAGTGCTGGAGAAACGCTGCCCACCTACCTGGACTCATCACATTCATATGCCTGTATAACCTTACTCTGTCACCCTTCGGGGTAGCCGAGTACCTAAGGCGCTAGTATACTCGGCTCGAAATTGCGGGCTAATCCCCGGCTCCGGAGATTGCAGTTTGAATGGAGGCACACTGCGAAGACGCCTGTGTGCATCGTAGCGCACGTTAAAGATCCCCAGTTGGGCAAAATTCTCCGTAGACCTCCACTACGGCGTCCCTGTGACGTAAACCCCCCCCCCCCCCCTATTGGCGATAAAACTATCGTTACTCTACCCCGTTTTTTCCGAAACCACACTTTTCTCGAGCTTGTTAAAAAAACGCCAATTTTTTTGCCACAGCGATCAGCCCATGTGGCTAACAATGCACTTACGTACCAGTGAGAGTAGACGGAATGGTCGAATCAAGGTTGCACGAACACCTTTCTTTTTCTATAATAGACTACTTGACGGATCTGCCTATTTCACTACATTGAAGTGCGGCTGATACGTAGCGCTACATGTTGGGGTCCACAAGCTTTATTGAAAAGGGGCACATACCTCGTGGCCCATATCCAGTGACGCAAATGCTCGTCACGGAAGTTCATTTCAGCTTCGCACACACCTAGTTTTGTATACCCAGTTATGCATGTGGAAATGAGCTTGGTTCAAGAGTAGCACATGGCAGTGACACCTATGCGGTGACCGAGATTTACGTCAAACACGTACGATAATCTGGAACTAGCCTGCTTTCATCTATTCCCTGATGCAAGCCTGGCGGAGCCCGTCATTTGAAGAAAAGCACATGAAAACTGTCTCCTTTTCAGTTACACTGACTGCCGTTACATACGTTCACTAAATTGTGGCACGTAACGTCTCGGCAACGCATTTAAATGAGGTTACATTGACTTTATGAAAGATCTACATGTAATCAGCGAAATATAGCCATAAAGCAGGTTCGTGTCGAATGGGTCAGCTAAGAGAGGCGCATATGCATGTCACATACCTAGGACACAACGTGTTCCGCCTATAGGCTAGTAACGCCGTTTCGCCATGAAAACAGACCCTCATTATTGATATAGTGAGGGGATAGTGGATGGCCCGATGGTACATGTAGGCGAGAAAGCAGAGAAAATCCACGAACTGCCCATAATGATGTCAAACCGTCGCTTTCGTGACGACCCCCAGATATTCAGCTAATAGCTCTACAACATGGGCCAAGCACACATTAAACCAGCAGTGCTGGAGAAACGCTGCCCACCTACCTGGACTCATCACATTCATGTGCCTGTATAACCTTACTCTGTCACCCTTCGGGGTAGCCGAGTACCTAAGGCGCTAGCATACTCGGTTCGAAATTGCGGGCTAATCCCCGGCTCCGGAGATTGCAGTTTGAATGGAGGCACACTGCGAAGACGCCCGTGTGCATCGTAGCGCACGTTAAAGATCCCCAGTTGGGCAAAATTCTCCGTAGACCTCCACTACGGCGTCCCTGTGACGTAAAACCAACCCCCCCCCTATTGGCGATAAAACTATCGTTACTCTACCCCGTTTTTTCCGAAACTATACTTTTCTCGAGCTTGTTAAAAAACGCCTATTTTTTTGCCACAGCGATCGGCCCATGCGGCTAACAATGACCTTACGTACCAGTGAGAGTAGACGGAATGGTCAAATCAAGGTTGCACGAACACCTTTCTTTTTCTATAATAGACTACTTGACAGATCTGCCTATTTCACTACATTGAAGTGCGGCTGATACGTAGCGCTACATGTTGGGGTCCACAAGCTTTATTGAAAAGGGGCACATACCTCGTGGCCCATCTCCAGTGACGCAAATGCTCGTCACGGAAGTTCATTTCAGCTTCGCACACGCCTAGTTTTGTATACCTAGTTATGCATGTGGAAATGAGCTTGGTTGAAGAGAAGCACATGGTAGTGACACCTATGCGGTGACCGAGATTTACGTCAAAGACGTCTGGAACTAGCCTGCTTTCATCTATTCCCTGATGCTAGTCTGGCGGAGCCCGTCTTTTGAAGAAAAGCACATGAAAACTGTCTCCTTTTCAGTTACACTGATTGCCGTTACATACGTTCACTAAATTGTGGCACGTACCTTCTCGGCAACGCATTTAAATGAGGTTACATTGACTTTATGAAAGATCTACATGTAATCAGCGAAATATAGCCATAAAGCAGGTTCGTGTCAAATGGGTCAGCTAAGAGAGGCGCATATGCATGTCACATACCTAGGACACAACCTGTTCCGCCTATAGGCTAGTAATGCCGTTTCGCCACGAAAACAGCCCCTCATTACTGATATAGTGAGGGGATAGTGGATGGCCCGATGGTACATGTAGGCGAGAAAGCAGAGAAAATCCACGAACTGCCCATAATGATGTCAAACCGTCGCTTTCGTGACGACCCCCAGATATTCAGCTAATAGCTCTACAACCTGGGCCAAGCACACATTAAACCCGCAGTGCTGGAGAAACGCTGCCCACCTACCTGGACTCATCACATTCATATGCCTGTATAACCTTACTCTGTCACCCTTCGGGGTAGCCGAGTACCTAAGGCGCTAGTATACTCGGCTCGAAATTGCGGGCTAATCCCCGGCTCCGGAGATTGCAGTTTGAATGGAGGCACACTGCGAAGACGCCCGTGTGCATCGTAGCGCACGTTAAAGATCCCCAGTTGGGCAAAATTCTCCGTAGACCTCCACTACGGCGTCCCTGTGACGTAAAACCACCCCCCCCCCCCCAATTGGCGATAAAACGATCGTTACTCTACCCCGTTTTTTCCGAAACTATACTTTTCTCGAGCTTGTTAAAAAAAACGCCTATTTTTTTGCCACAGCGATCGGCCCATGCGGCTAACAATGACCTTACGTACCAGTGAGAGTAGACGGAATGGTCAAATCAAGGTTGCACGAACACCTTTCTTTTTCTATAATAGACTACTTGACAGATCTTCCTATTTCACTACATTGAAGTGCGGCTGATACGTAGCGCTACATGTTGGGGTCCACAAGCTTTATTGAAAAGGGGCACATACCTCGTGGCCCATCTCCAGTGACACAAATGCTCGTCACGGAAGCTCATTTCAGCTACGCACACACCTAGTTTTGTATACCCAGTTGTGCATGGGGAAATGAGCTTGGTTGAAGAGAAGCACATGGCAGTGACACCTATGCGGTGACCGAGATTTACGTCAAAGACGTACAATAATATGGAACTAGCCTACTTTCATCTATTCCCTGATGCAAGTCTGGCGGAGCCCGTCTTTTGAAGAAAAGCACACGAAAACTGTCTCCTTTTCAGTTACACTGATTGCCGTTACATACGTTCACTAAATTGTGGCACGTACCGTCTCGGCAACGCATTTAAATGAGGTTACATTGACTTTATGAAAGATCTACATGTAATCAGCGAAATATAGCCATAAAGCAGGTTCGTGTCAAATGGGTCAGCTAAGAGGGGCGCATATGCATGTCACATACCTAGGACACAACGTGTTCCGCCTATAGGCTAGTAATGCCGTTTCGCCATGAAAACAGACCCTCATTATTGATATAGTGAGGGGATAGTGGATGGCCCGATGGTACATGTAGGCGAGAAAGCAGAGAAAATCCACGAACTGCCCATAATGATGTCAAACCGTCGCTTTCGTGACGACCCCCAGATATTCAGCTAATAGCTCTACAACCTGGGCCAAGCACACATTAAACCCGCAGTGCTGGAGAAACGCTGCCCACCTACCTGGACTCATCACATTCATATGCCTGTATAACCTTACTCTGTCACCCTTCGGGGTAGCCGAGTACCTAAGGCGCTAGTATACTCGGCTCGAAATTGCGGGCTAATCCCCGGCTCCGGAGATTGCAGTTTGAATGGAGGCACACTGCGAAGACGCCCGTGTGCATCGTAGCGCACGTTAAAGATCCCCAGTTGGGCAAAATTTTCCGTAGACCTCCACTACGGCGTCCCTGTGACGTAAAACCACCCCCCCCCCCCCCTATTGGCGATAAAACGATCGTTACTCTACCCCGTTTTTTCCGAAACTATACTTTTCTCGAGCTTGTTAAAAAAACGCCTATTTTTTTGCCACAGCGATCGGCCCATGCGGCTAACAATGACCTTACGTACCAGTGAGAGTAGACGGAATGGTCAAATCAATGTTGCACGAACACCTTTCTTTTTCTATAATAGACTACTTGACAGATCTTCCTATTTCACTACATTGAAGTGCGGCTGATACGTAGCGCTACATGTTGGGGTCCACAAGCTTTATTGAAAAGGGGCACATACCTCGTGGCCCATCTCCAGTGACACAAATGCTCGTCACGGAAGCTCATTTCAGCTACGCACACACCTAGTTTTGTATACCCAGTTGTGCATGTGGAAATGAGCTTGGTTGAAGAGAAGCACATGGCAGTGACACCTATGCGGTGACCGAGATTTACGTCAAAGACGTACAATAATATGGAACTAGCCTACTTTCATCTATTCCCTGATGCAAGCCTGGCGGAGCCCGTCTTTTGAAGAAAAGCACACGAAAACTGTCTCCTTTTCAGTTACACTGATTGCCGTTACATACGTTCACTAAATTGTGGCACGTACCGTCTCGGCAACGCATTTAAATGAGGTTACATTGACTTTATGAAAGATCTACATGTAATCAGCGAAATATAGCCATAAAGCAGGTTCGTGTCAAATGGGTCAGCTAAGAGGGGCGCATATGCATGTCACATACCTAGGACACAACGTGTTCCGCCTATAGGCTAGTAATGCCGTTTCGCCATGAAAACAGACCCTCATTATTGATATAGTGAGGGGATAGTGGATGGCCCGATGGTACATGTAGGCGAGAAAGCAGAGAAAATCCACGAACTGCCCATAATGATGTCAAACCGTCGCTTTCGTGACGACCCCCAGATATTCAGCTAATAGCTCTACAACCTGGGCCAAGCACACATTAAACCCGCAGTGCTGGAGAAACGCTGCCCACCTACCTGGACTCATCACATTCATATGCCTGTATAACCTTACTCTGTCACCCTTCGGGGTAGCCGAGTATCTAAGGCGCTAGCATACTCGGTTCGAAATTGCGGGCTAATCCCCGGCTCCGGAGATTGCAGTTTGAATGGAGGCACACTGCGAAGACGCCCGTGTGCATCGTAGCGCACGTTAAAGATCCCCAGTTGGGCAAAATTCTCCGTAGACCTCCACTACGGCGTCCCTGTGACGTAAAACCACCCCCCCCCCCTATTGGCGATAAAACTATCGTTACTCTACCCCGTTTTTTCCGAAACTATACTTTTCTCGAGCTTGTTAAAAAAACGCCTATTTTTTTGCCACAGCGATCGGCCCATGCGGCTAACAATGACCTTACGTACCAGTGAGAGTAGACGGAATGGTCAAATCAAGGTTGCACGAACACCTTTCTTTTTCTATAATAGACTACTTGACAGATCTTCCTATTTCACTACATTGAAGTGCGGCTGATACGTAGCGCTACATGTTGGGGTCCACAAGCTTTATTGAAAAGGGGCACATACCTCGTGGCCCATCTACAGTGACACAAATGCTCGTCACGGAAGCTCATTTCAGCTACGCACACACCTAGTTTTGTATACCCAGTTGTGCATGTGGAAATGAGCTTGGTTGAAGAGAAGCACATGGCAGTGACACCTATGCGGTGACCGAGATTTACGTCAAAGACGTACAATAATATGGAACTAGCCTACTTTCATCTATTCCCTGATGCAAGCCTGGCGGAGCCCGTCTTTTGAAGAAAAGCACACGAAAACTGTCTCCTTTTCAGTTACACTGATTGCCGTTACATACGTTCACTAAATTGTGGCACGTACCGTCTCGGCAACGCATTTAAATGAGGTTACATTGACTTTATGAAAGATCTACATGTAATCAGCGAAATATAGCCATAAAGCAGGTTCGTGTCAAATGGGTCAGCTAAGAGGGGCGCATATGCATGTCACATACCTAGGACACAACGTGTTCCGCCTATAGGCTAGTAATGCCGTTTCGCCATGAAAACAGACCCTCATTATTGATATAGTGAGGGAATAGTGGATGGCCCGATGGTACATGTAGGCGAGAAAGCAGAGAAAATCCACGAACTGCCCATAATGATGTCAAACCGTCGCTTTCGTGACGACCCCCAGATATTCAGCTAATAGCTCTACAACCTGGGCCAAGCACACATTAAACCCGCAGTGCTGGAGAAACGCTGCCCACCTACCTGGAATCATCACATTCATATGCCTGTATAACCTTACTCTGTCACCCTTCGGGGTAGCCGAGTATCTAAGGCGCTAGCATACTCGGTTCGAAATTGCGGGCTAATCCCCGGCTCCGGAGATTGCAGTTTGAATGGAGGCACACTGCGAAGACGCCCGTGTGCATCGTAGCGCACGTTAAAGATCCCCAGTTGGGCAAAATTCTCCGTAGACCTCCACTACGGCGTCCCTGTGACGTAAAACCAACCCCCCCCCCCCCCTATTGGCGATAAAACTATCGTTACTCTACCCCGTTTTTTCCGAAACTATACTTTTCTCGAGCTTGTTAAAAAAAACGCCTATTTTTTTGCCACAGCGATCGGCCCATGCGGCTAACAATGACCTTACGTACCAGTGAGAGTAGACGGAATGGTCAAATCAAGGTTGCACGAACACCTTTCTTTTTCTATAATAGACTACTTGACAGATCTGCCTATTTCACTACATTGAAGTGCGGCTGATACGTAGCGCTACATGTTGGGGTCCACAAGCTTTATTGAAAAGGGGCACATACCTCGTGGCCCATCTCCAGTGACGCAAATGCTCGTCACGGAAGTTCATTTCAGCTTCGCACATGCCTAGTTTTGTATACCTAGTTATGCATGTGGAAATGAGCTTGGTTGAAGAGAAGCACATGGCAGTGACACCTATGCGGTGACCGAGGTTTACGTCAAAGACGTACAATAATCTGGAACTAGCCTGCTTTCATCTATTCCCTGATGCTAGTCTGGCGGAGCCCGTCTTTTGAAGAAAAGCACATGAAAACTGTCTCCATTTCAGTTACACTGATTGCCGTTACATACGTTCACTAAATTGTGGCACGTACCGTCTCGGCAACGCATTTAAATGAGGTTACATTGACTTTATGAAAGATCTACATGTAATCAGCGAAATATAGCCATAAAGCAGGTTCGTGTCAAATGGGTGAGCTAAGAGAGGCGCATATGCACGTCACATACCTAGGACACAACCTGTTCCGCCTATAGGCTAGTAATGCCGTTTCACCACGAAAACAGCCCCTCATTACTGATATAGTGAGGGGATAGTGGATGGCCCGATGGTACATGTAGGCGAGAAAGCAGAGAAAATCCACGAACTGCCCATAATGATGTCAAACCGTCGCTTTCGTGACGACCCCCAGATATTCAGCTAATAGCTCTACAACCTGGGCCAAGCACACATTAAACCCGCAGTGCTGGAGAAACGCTGCCCACCTACCTGGACTCATCACATTCATATGCCTGTATAACCTTACTCTGTCACCCTTCGGGGTAGCCGAGTACCTAAGGCGCTAGTATACTCGGCTCGAAATTGCGGGCTAATCCCCGGCTCCGGAGATTGCAGTTTGAATGGAGGCACACTGCGAAGACGCCCTTGTGCATCGTAGCGCACGTTAAAGATCCCCAGTTGGGCAAAATTCTCCGTAGACCTCCACTACGGCGTCCCTGTGACGTAAAACCACCCCCCTCCCTATTGGCGATAAAACTATCGTTACTCTACCCCGTTTTTTCCGAAACTATACTTTTCTCGAGCTTGTTAAAAAAACGCCTATTTTTTTGCCACAGCGATCGGCCCATGCGGCTAACAATGACCTTACGTACCAGTGAGAGTAGACGGAATGGTCAAATCAAGGTTGCACGAACACCTTTCTTTTTCTATAATAGACTACTTGACAGATCTTCCTATTTCACTACATTGAAGTGCGGCTGATACGTAGCGCTACATGTTGGGGTCCACAAGCTTTATTGAAAAGGGGCACATACCTCGTGGCCCATCTCCAGTGACACAAATGCTCGTCACGGAAGCTCATTTCAGCTACGCACACACCTAGTTTTGTATACCCAGTTGTGCATGTGGAAATGAGCTTGGTTGAAGAGAAGCACATGGCAGTGACACCTATGCGGTGACCGAGATTTACGTCAAAGACGTACAATAATATGGAACTAGCCTACTTTCATCTATTCCCTGATGCAAGCCTGGCGGAGCCCGTCTTTTGAAGAAAAGCACACGAAAACTGTCTCCTTTTCAGTTACACTGATTGCCGTTACATACGTTCACTAAATTGTGGCACGTACCGTCTCGGCAACGCATTTAAATGAGGTTACATTGACTTTATGAAAGATCTACATGTAATCAGCGAAATATAGCCATAAAGCAGGTTCGTGTCAAATGGGTCAGCTAAGAGGGGCGCATATGCATGTCACATACCTAGGACACAACGTGTTCCGCCTATAGGCTAGTAATGCCGTTTCGCCATGAAAACAGACCCTCATTATTGATATAGTGAGGGGATAGTGGATGGCCCGATGGTACATGTAGGCGAGAAAGCAGAGAAAATCCACGAACTGCCCATAATGATGTCAAACCGTCGCTTTCGTGACGACCCCCAGATATTCAGCTAATAGCTCTACAACCTGGGCCAAGCACACATTAAACCCGCAGTGCTGGAGAAACGCTGCCCACCTACCTGGACTCATCACATTCATATGCCTGTATAACCTTACTCTGTCACCCTTCGGGGTAGCCGAGTATCTAAGGCGCTAGCATACTCGGTTCGAAATTGCGGGCTAATCCCCGGCTCCGGAGATTGCAGTTTGAATGGAGGCACACTGCGAAGACGCCCGTGTGCATCGTAGCGCACGTTAAAGATCCCCAGTTGGGCAAAATTCTCCGTAGACCTCCACTACGGCGTCCCTGTGACGTAAAACCGACCCCCCCCCCCTATTGGCGATAAAACTATCGTTACTCTACCCCGTTTTTTCCGAAACTATACTTTTCTCGAGCTTGTTAAAAAAACGCCTATTTTTTTTGCCACAGCGATCGGCCCATGCGGCTAACAATGACCTTACGTACCAGTGAGAGTAGACGGAATGGTCAAATCAAAGTTGCACGAACACCTTTCTTTTTCTATAATAGACTACTTGACAGATCTGCCTATTTCACTACATTGAAGTGCGGCTGATACGTAGCGCTACATGTTGGGGTCCACAAGCTTTATTGAAAAGGGGCACATACCTCGTGGCCCATCTCCAGTGACGCAAATGCTCGTCACGGAAGTTCATTTCAGCTTCGCACATGCCTAGTTTTGTATACCTAGTTATGCATGTGGAAATGAGCTTGGTTGAAGAGAAGCACATGGCAGTGACCCCTATGCGGTGACCGAGGTTTACGTCAAAGACGTACAATAATCTGGAACTAGCCTGCTTTCATCTATTCCCTGATGCTAGTCTGGCGGAGCCCGTCTTTTGAAGAAAAGCACATGAAAACTGTCTCCATTTCAGTTACACTGATTGCCGTTACATACGTTCACTAAATTGTGGCACGTACCGTCTCGGCAACGCATTTAAATGAGGTTACATTGACTTTATGAAAGATCTACATGTAATCAGCGAAATATAGCCATAAAGCAGGTTCGTGTCAAATGGGTCAGCTAAGAGAGGCGCATATGCACGTCACATACCTAGGACACAACCTGTTCCGCCTATAGGCTAGTAATGCCGTTTCACCACGAAAACAGCCCCTCATTACTGATATAGTGAGGGGATAGTGGATGGCCCGATGGTACATGTAGGCGAGAAAGCAGAGAAAATCCACGAACTGCCCATAATGATGTCAAACCGTCGCTTTCGTGACGACCCCCAGATATTCAGCTAATAGCTCTACAACCTGGGCCAAGCACACATTAAACCCGCAGTGCTGGACAAACGCTGCCCACCTACCTGGACTCATCACATTCATATGCCTGTATAACCTTACTCTGTCACCCTTCGGGGTAGCCGAGTACCTAAGGCGCTAGTATACTCGGCTCGAAATTGCGGGCTAATCCCCGGCTCCGGAGATTGCAGTTTGAATGGAGGCACACTGCGAAGACGCCCGTGTGCATCGTAGCGCACGTTAAAGATCCCCAGTTGGGCAAAATTCTCCGTACACCTCCACTACGGCGTCCCTGTGACGTAAAACCACCCCCCCCCCCTATTGGCGATAAAACTATCGTTACTCTACCCCGTTTTTTCCGAAACTATACTTTTCTCGAGCTTGTTAAAAAAACGCCTATTTTTTTGCCACAGCGATCGGCCCATGCGGCTAACAATGACCTTACGTACCAGTGAGAGTAGACGGAATGGTCAAATCAAGGTTGCACGAACACCTTTCTTTTTCTATAATAGACTACTTGACAGATCTTCCTATTTCACTACATTGAAGTGCGGCTGATACGTAGCGCTACATGTTGGGGTCCACAAGCTTTATTGAAAAGGGGCACATACCTCGTGGCCCATCTCCAGTGACACAAATGCTCGTCACGGAAGCTCATTTCAGCTTCGCACACACCTAGTTTTGTATACCCAGTTGTGCATGTGGAAATGAGCTTGGTTGAAGAGAAGCACATGGTAGTGACACCTATGCGGTGACCGAGATTTACGTCAAAGACGTCTGGAACTAGCCTGCTTTCATCTATTCCCTGATGCTAGTCTGGCGGAGCCCGTCTTTTGAAGAAAAGCAAATGAAAACTGTCTCCTTTTCAGTTACACTGATTGCCGTTACATACGTTCACTAAATTGTGGCACGTACAGTCTCGGCAACGCATTTAAATGAGGTTACATTGACTTTATGAAAGATCTACATGTAATCAGCGAAATATAGCCATAAAGCAGGTTCGTGTCAAATGGGTCAGCTAAGAGAGGCGCATATGCATGTCACATACCTAGGACACAACCTGTTCCGCCTATAGGCTAGTAATGCCGTTTCACCACGAAAACAGCCCCTCATTACTGATATAGTGAGGGGATAGTGGATGGCCCGATGGTTCATGTAGGCGAGAAAGCAGAGAAAATCCACGAACTGCCCATAATGATGTCAAACCGTCGCTTTCGTGACGACCCCCAGATATTCAGCTAATAGCTCTACAACCTGGGCCAAGCACACATTAAACCCGCAGTACTGGAGAAACGCTGCCCACCTACCTGGACTCATCACATTCATATGCCTGTATAACCTTACTCTGTCACCCTTCGGGGTAGCCGAGTACCTAAGGCGCAAGTATACTCGGCTCGAAATTGCGGGCTAATCCCCGGCTCCGGAGATTGCAGTTTGAATGGAGGCACACTGCGAAGACGCCCGTGTGCATCGTAGCGCACGTTAAAGATCCCCAGTTGGGCAAAATTCTCCGTAGACCTCCACTACGGCGTCCCTGTGACGTAAAACCACCCCCCCCCCTATTGGCGATAAAACTATCGTTACTCTACCCCGTTTTTTCCGAAACTATACTTTTCTCGAGCTTGTTAAAAAAACGCCTATTTTTTTGCCACAGCGATCGGCCCATGCGGCTAACAATGACCTTACGTAGCAGTGAGAGTAGACGGAATGGTCAAATCAAGGTTGCACGAACACCTTTCTTTTTCTATAATAGACTACTTGACAGATCTTCCTATTTCACTACATTGAAGTGCGGCTGATACGTAGCGCTACATGTTGGGGCCCACAAGCTTTATTGAAAAGGGGCACATACCTCGTGGCCCATCTCCAGTGACACAAATGCTCGTCACGGAAGCTCATTTCAGCTACGCACACACCTAGTTTTGTATACCCAGTTGTGCATGTGGAAATGAGCTTGGTTGAAGAGAAGCACATGGCAGTGACACCTATGCGGTGACCGAGATTTACGTCAAAGACGTACAATAATATGGAACTAGCCTACTTTCATCTATTCCCTGATGCAAGCCTGGCGGAGCCCGTCTTTTGAAGAAAAGCACACGAAAACTGTCTCCTTTTCAGTTACACTGATTGCCGTTACATACGTTCACTAAATTGTGGCACGTACCGTCTCGGCAACGCATTTAAATGAGGTTACATTGACTTTATGAAAGATCTACATGTAATCAGCGAAATATAGCCATAAAGCAGGTTCGTGTCAAATGGGTCAGCTAAGAGGGGCGCATATGCATGTCACATACCTAGGACACAACGTGTTCCGCCTATAGGCTAGTAATGCCGTTTCGCCATGAAAACAGACCCTCATTATTGGTATAGTGAGGGGATAGTGGATGGCCCGATGGTACATGTAGGCGAGAAAGCAGAGAAAATCCACGAACTGCCCATAATGATGTCAAACCGTCGCTTTCGTGACGACCCCCAGATATTCAGCTAATAGCTCTACAACCTGGGCCAAGCACACATTAAACCCGCAGTGCTGGAGAAACGCTGCCCACCTACCTGGACTCATCACATTCATATGCCTGTATAACCTTACTCTGTCACCCTTCGGGGTAGCCGAGTATCTAAGGCGCTAGCATAATCGGTTCGAAATTGCGGGCTAATCCCCGGCTCCGGAGATTGCAGTTTGAATGGAGGCACACTGCGAAAACGCCCGTGTGCATCGTAGCGCACGTTAAAGATCCCCAGTTGGGCAAAATTCTCCGTAGACCTCCACTACGGCGTCCCTGTGACGTAAAACCAACCCCCCCCCCCCCCTATTGGCGATAAAACTATCGTTACTCTACCCCGTTTTTTCCGAAACTATACTTTTCTCGAGCTTGTTAAAAAAACGCCTATTTTTTTGCCACAGCGATCGGCCCATGCGGCTAACAATGACCTTACGTACCAGTGAGAGTAGACGGAATGGTCAAATCAAGGTTGCACGAACACCTTTCTTTTTCTATAATAGACTACTTGACAGATCTGCCTATTTCACTACATTGAAGTGCGGCTGATACGTAGCGCTACATGTTGGGGTCCACAAGCTTTATTGAAAAGGGGCACTTACCTCGTGGCCCATCTCCAGTGACGCAAATGCTCGTCACGGAAGTTCATTTCAGCTTCGCATATGCCTAGTTTTGTATACCTAGTTATGCATGTGGAAATGAGCTTGGTTGAAGAGAAGCACATGGCAGTGACACCTATGCGGTGACCGAGGTTTACGTCAAAGACGTACAATAATCTGGAACTAGCCTGCTTTCATCTATTCCCTGATGCTAGTCTGGCGGAGCCCGTCTTTTGAAGAAAAGCACATGAAAACTGTCTCCATTTCAGTTACACTGATTGCCATTACATACGTTCACTAAATTGTGGCACGTACCGTCTCGGCAACGCATTTAAATGAGGTTACATTGACTTTATGAAAGATCTACATGTAATCAGCTAAATATAGCCATAAAGCAGGTTCGTCTCAAATGGGTCAGCTAAGAGGGGCGCATATGCATGTCACATACCTAGGACACAACGTGTTCCGCCTATAGGCTAGTAATGCCGTTTCGCCATGAAAACAGACCCTCATTATTGATATAGTGAGGGGATAGTGGATGGCCCGATGGTACATGTAGGCGAGAAAGCAGAGAAAATCCACGAACTGCCCATAATGATGTCAAACCGTCGCTTTCGTGACGACCCCCAGATATTCAGCTAATAGCTCTACAACCTGGGCCAAGCACACATTAAACCCGCAGTGCTGGAGAAACGCTTCCCACCTACCTGGACTCATCACATTCATATGCCTGTATAACCTTACTCTGTCACCCTTCGGGGTAGCCGAGTATCTAAGGCGCTAGCATACTCGGTTCGAAATTGCGGGCTAATCCCCGGCTCCGGAGATTGCAGTTTGAATGGAGGCACACTGCGAAGACGCCCGTGTGCATCGTAGCGCACGTTAAAGATCCCCAGTTGGGCAAAATTCTCCGTAGACCTCCACTACGGCGTCCCTGTGACGTAAAACCAACCCCCCCCTATTGGCGATAAAACTATCGTTACTCTACCCCGTTTTTTCCGAAACTATACTTTTCTCGAGCTTGTTAAAAAAACGCCTATTTTTTTGCCACAGCGATCGGCCCATGCGGCTAACAATGACCTTACGTACCAGTGAGAGTAGACGGAATGGTCAAATCAAGGTTGCACGAACACCTTTCTTTTTCTATAATAGACTACTTGACAGATCTGCCTATTTCACTACATTGAAGTGCGGCTGATACGTAGCGCTACATGTTGGGGTCCACAAGCTTTATTGAAAAGGGGCACATACCTCGTGGCCCATCTCCAGTGACGCAAATGCTCGTCACGGAAGTTCATTTCAGCTTCGCACGTGCCTAGTTTTGTATACCTAGTTATGCATGTGGAAATGAGCTTGGTTGAAGAGAAGCACATGGCAGTGACACCTATGCGGTGACCGAGGTTTACGTCAAAGACGTACAATAATCTGGAACTAGCCTGCTTTCATCTATTCCCTGATGCTAGTCTGGCGGAGCCCGTCTTTTGAAGAAAAGCACATGAAAACTGTCTCCATTTCAGTTACACTGATTGCCGTTACATACGTTCACTAAATTGTGGCACGTACCGTCTCGGCAACGCATTTAAATGAGGTTACATTGACTTTATGAAAGATCTACATGTAATCAGCGAAATATAGCCATAAAGCAGGTTCGTGTCAAATGGGTCAGCTAAGAGAGGCGCATATGCACGTCACATACCTAGGACACAACCTGTTCCGCCTATAGGCTAGTAATGCCGTTTCACCACGAAAACAGCCCCTCATTACTGATATAGTGAGGGGATAGTGGATGGCCCGATGGTACATGTAGGCGAGAAAGCAGAGAAAATCCACGAACTGCCCATAATGATGTCAAACCGTCGCTTTCGTGACGACCCCCAGATATTCAGCTAATAGCTCTACAACCTGGGCCAAGCACACATTAAACCCGCAGTGCTGGAGAAACGCTGCCCACCTACCTGGACTCATCACATTCATATGCCTGTATAACCTTACTCTGTCACCCTTCGGGGTAGCCGAGTACCTAAGGCGCTAGTATACTCGGCTCGAAATTGCGGGCTAATCCCCGGCTCCGGAGATTGCAGTTTGAATGGAGGCACACTGCGAAGACGCCCGTGTGCATCGTAGCGCACGTTAAAGATCCCCAGTTGGGCAAAATTCTCCGTAGACCTCCACTACGGCGTCCCTGTGACGTAAAACCACCCCCCCCCCTATTGGCGATAAAACTATCGTTACTCTACCCCGTTTTTTCCGAAACTATACTTTTCTCGAGCTTGTTAAAAAAACGCCTATTTTTTTGCCACAGCGATCGGCCCATGCGGCTAACAATGACCTTACGTACCAGTGAGAGTAGACGGAATGGTCAAATCAAGGTTGCACGAACACCTTTCTTTTTCTATAATAGACTACTTCACAGATCTTCCTATTTCACTACATTGAAGTGCGGCTGATACGTAGCGCTACATGTTGGGGTCCACAAGCTTTATTGAAAAGGGGCACATACCTCGTGGCCCATCTCCAGTGACACAAATGCTCGTCACGGAAGCTCATTTCAGCTTCGCACACACCTAGTTTTGTATACCCAGTTGTGCATGTGGAAATGAGCTTGGTTGAAGAGAAGCACATGGTAGTGACACCTATGCGGTGACCGAGATTTACGTCAAAGACGTCTGGAGCTAGCCTGCTTTCATCTATTCCCTGATGCTAGTCTGGCGGAGCCCGTCTTTTGAAGAAAAGCAAATGAAAATTGTCTCCTTTTCAGTTACACTGATTGCCGTTACATACGTTCACTAAATTGTGGCACGTACCGTCTCGGCAACGCATTTAAATGAGGTTACATTGACTTTATGAAAGATCTACATGTAATCAGCGAAATATAGCCATAAAGCAGGTTCGTGTCAAATGGGTCAGCTAAGAGAGGCGCATATGCATGTCACACACCTAGGACAACACCTGTTCCGCCTATAGGCTAGTAATGCCGTTTCACCACGAAAACAGCCCCTCATTACTGATATAGTGAGGGGATAGTGGATGGCCCGATGGTTCATGTAGGCGAGAAAGCAGAGAAAATCCACGAACTGCCCATAATGATGTCAAACCGTCGCTTTCGTGACGACCCCCAGATATTCAGCTAATAGCTCTACAACCTGGGCCAAGCACACATTAAACCCGCAGTGCTGGAGAAACGCTGCCCACCTACCTGGACTCATCACATTCATATGCCTGTATAACCTTACTCTGTCACCCTTCGGGGTAGCCGAGTACCTAAGGCGCAAGTATACTCGGCTCGAAATTGCGGGCTAATCCCCGGCTCCGGAGATTGCAGTTTGAATGGAGGCACACTGCGAAGACGCCCGTGTGCATCGTAGCGCACGTTAAAGATCCCCAGTTGGGCAAAATTCTCCGTAGACCTCCACTACGGCGTCCCTGTGACGTAAAACCACCCCCCCCCCCCCCTATTGGCGATAAAACTATCGTTACTCTACCCCGTTTTTTCCGAAACTATACTTTTCTCGAGTTTGTTAAAAAAACGCCTATTTTTTTGCCACAGCGATCGGCCCATGCGGCTAACAATGACCTTACGTACCAGTGAGAGTAGACGGAATGGTCAAATCAAGGTTGCACGAACACCTTTCTTTTTCTATAATAGACTACTTGACAGATCTTCCTATTTCACTACATTGAAGTGCGGCTGATACGTAGCGCTACATGTTGGGGTCCACAAGCTTTATTGAAAAGGGGCACATACCTCGTGGCCCATCTCCAGTGACACAAATGCTCGTCACGGAAGCTCATTTCAGCTTCGCACACACCTAGTTTTGTATACCCAGTTGTGCATGTGGAAATGAGCTTGGTTGAAGAGAAGCACATGGCAGTGACACCTATGCGGTGACCGAGATTTACGTCAAAGACGTACAATAATATGGAACTAGCCTACTTTCATCTATTCCCTGATGCAAGCCTGGCGGAGCCCGTCTTTTGAAGAAAAGCACACGAAAACTGTCCTCTTTTCAGTTACACTGATTGCCGTTACATACGTTCACTAAATTGTGGCACGTACCGTCTCGGCAACGCATTTAAATGAGGTTACATTGACTTTATGAAAGATCTACATGTAATCAGCGAAATATAGCCATAAAGCAGGTTCGTGTCAAATGGGTCAGCTAAGAGGGGCGCATATGCATGTCACATACCTAGGACACAACGTGTTCCGCCTATAGGCTAGTAATGCCGTTTCGCCACGAAAACAGCCCCTCATTACTGATATAGTGAGGGGATAGTGGATGGCCCGATGGTACATGTAGGCGAGAAAGCAGAGAAAATCCACGAACTGCCCATAATGATGTCAAACCGTCGCTTTCGTGACGACCCCCAGATATTCAGCTAATAGCTCTACAACCTGGGCCAAGCACACATTAAACCCGCAGTGCTGGAGAAACGCTGCCCACCTACCTGGACTCATCACATTCATATGCCTGTATAACCTTACTCTGTCACCCTTCGGGGTAGCCGAGTACATAAGGCGCTAGTATACTCGGCTCGAAATTGCGGGCTAATCCCCGGCTCCGGAGATTGCAGTTTGAATGGAGGCACACTGCGAAGACGCCCGTGTGCATCGTAGCGCACGTAAAAGATCCCCAGTTGTGCAAAATTGTCCGTAGACCTCCACTACGGCGTCCCTGTGACGTAAAACCACCCCCCCTATTGGCGATAAAACTATCGTTACTCTACCCCGTTTTTTCCGAAACTATACTTACTCGAGCTTGTTAAAAAAACGCCAATTTTTTTGCCACAGCGATCAGCCCATGTGGCTAACAATGCACTTACGTACCAGTGAGAGTAGACGGAATGGTCAAATCAAGGTTGCACAAACACCTTTCTTTTTCTATAACAGACTACTTGACAGATCTTCCTATTTCACTACATTGAAGTGCGGCTGATACGTAGCGCTACATATTGGGGTCCACAAGCTTTATTGAAAAGGGGCACATACCTCGTGGCCCATCTCCAGTGACGCAAATGCTCGTCACGGAAGTTCATTTCAGCTTCGCACACACCTAGTTTTGTATACCCAGTTGTGCATGTGGAAATGAGCTTGGTTGAAGAGAAGCACATGGCAGTGACACCTATGCGGTGACCGAGATTTACGTCAGAGAATTACAATAATCTGGAACTAGCCTGCTTTCATCTATTCCCTGATGCAAGCCTGGCGGAGCCCGTCTTTTGAAGAAAAGCACATGAAAACTGTCTCCTTTTCAGTTACACTGATTGCCGTTACATACGTTCACTAAATTGTGGCACGTACCGTCTCGGCAACGCATTTAAATGAGGTTACATTGACTTTATGAAAGATCTACATGTAATCAGCGAAATATAGCCATAAAGCAGGTTCGTGTCAAATGGGTCAGCTAAGAGAGGCGCATATGCATGTCACATACCTAGGACACAACCTGTTCCGCCTATAGGCTAGTAATGCCGTTTCGCCACGAAAACAGCCCCTCATTACTGATATAGTGAGCGGATAGTGGATGGCCCGATGGTACATGTAGGCGAGAAAGCAGAGAAAATCCACGAACTGCCCATAATGATGTCAAACCGTCGCTTTCGTGACGACCCCCAGATATTCAGCTAATAGCTCTACAACCTGGGCCAAGCACACATTAAACCCGCAGTGCTGGAGAAACGCTGCCCACCTACCTGGACTCATCACATTCATATGCCTGTATAACCTTACTCTGTCACCCTTCGGGGTAGCCGAGTACCTAAGGCGCTAGTATACTCGGCTCGAAATTGCGGGCTAATCCCCGGCTCCGGAGATTGCAGTTTGAATGGAGGCACACTGCGAAGACGCCCGTGTGCATCGTAGCGCACGTTAAAGATCCCCAGTTGGGCAAAATTCTCCGTAGACCTCCACTACGGCGTCCCTGTGACGTAAAACCACCCCCCCTATTGGCGATAAAACTATCGTTACTCTACCCCGTTTTTTCCGAAACTATACTTACTCGAGCTTGTTAAAAAAACGCCAATTTTTTTGCCACAGCGATCAGCCCATGTGGCTAACAATGCACTTACGTACCAGTGAGAGTAGACGGAATGGTCAAATCAAGGTTGCACAAACACCTTTCTTTTTCTATAATAGACTACTTGACAGACCTTCCTATTTCACTACATTGAAGTGCGGCTGATACGTAGCGCTACATATTGGGGTCCACAAGCTTTATTGAAAAGGGGCACATACCTCGTGGCCCATCTCCAGTGACGCAAATGCTCGTCACGGAAGTTCATTTCAGCTTCGCACACACCTAGTTTTGTATACCCAGTTGTGCATGTGGAAATGAGCTTGGTTGAAGAGAAGCACATGGCAGTGACACCTATGCGGTGACCGAGATTTACGTCAGAGAATTACAATAATCTGGAACTAGCCTGCTTTCATCTATTCCCTGATGCAAGCCTGGCGGAGCCCGTCTTTTGAAGAAAAGCACATGAAAACTGTCTCCTTTTCAGTTACACTGATTGCCGTTACATACGTTCACTAAATTGTGGCACGTACCGTCTCGGCAACGCATTTAAATGAGGTTACATTGACTTTATGAAAGATCTACATGTAATGAGCGAAATATAGCCATAAAGCAGGTTCGTGTCAAATGGGTCAGCTAAGAGGGGCGCATATGCATGTCACATACCTAGGACACAACGCGTTCCGCCTATAGGCTAGTAATGCCGTTTCGCCATGAAAACAGACCCTCATTATTGATATAGTGAGGGGATAGTGGATGGCCCGATGGTACATGTAGGCGAGAAAGCAGAGAAAATCCACGAACTGCCCATAATGATGTCAAACCGTCGCTTTCGTGACGACCCCCAGATATTCAGCTAATAGCTCTACAACCTGGGCCAAGCACACATTAAACCCGCAGTGCTGGAGAAACGCTGCCCACCTACCTGGACTCATCACATTCATATGCCTGTATAACCTTACTCTGTCACCCTTCGGGGTAGCCGAGTACCTAAGGCGCTAGTATACTCGGCTCGAAATTGCGGGCTAATCCCCGGCTCCGGAGATTGCAGTTTGAATGGAGGCACACTGCGAAGACGCCCGTGTGCATCGTAGCGCACGTTAAAGATCCCCAGTTGGGCAAAATTCTCCGTAGACCTCCACTACGGCGTCCCTGTGACGTAAAACCACCCCCCCTATTGGCGATAAAACTATCGTTACTCTACCCCGTTTTTTCCGAAACTATACTTACTCGAGCTTGTTAAAAAAACGCCAATTTTTTTGCCACAGCGATCAGCCCATGTGGCTAACAATGCACTTACGTACCAGTGAGAGTAGACGGAATGGTCAAATCAAGGTTGCACAAACACCTTTCTTTTTCTATAATAGACTACTTGACAGATCTTCCTATTTCACTACATTGAAGTGCGGCTGATACGTAGCGCTACATATTGGGGTCCACAAGCTTTATTGAAAAGGGGCACATACCTCGTGGCCCATCTCCAGTGACGCAAATGCTCGTCACGGAAGTTCATTTCAGCTTCGCACACACCTAGTTTTGTATACCCAGTTGTGCATGTGGAAATGAGCTTGGTTGAAGAGAAGCACATGGCAGTGACACCTATGCGGTGACCGAGATTTACGTCAGAGAATTACAATAATCTGGAACTAGCCTGCTTTCATCTATTCCCTGATGCAAGCCTGGCGGAGCCCGTCTTTTGAAGAAAAGCACATGAAAACTGTCTCCTTTTCAGTTACACTGATTGCCGTTACATACGTTCACTAAATTGTGGCACGTACCGTCTCGGCAACGCATTTAAATGAGGTTACATTGACTTTATGAAAGATCTACATGTAATCAGCGAAATATAGCCATAAAGCAGGTTCGTGTCAAATGGGTCAGCTAAGAGAGGCGCATATGCACGTCACATACCTAGGACACAACCTGTTCCGCCTATAGGCTAGTAATGCCGTTTCACCACGAAAACAGCCCCTCATTACTGATATAGTGAGGGGATAGTGGATGGCCCGATGGTACATGTAGGCGAGAAAGCAGAGAAAATCCACGAACTGCCCATAATGATGTCAAACCGTCGCTTTCGTGACGACCCCCAGATATTCAGCTAATAGCTCTACAACCTGGGCCAAGCACACATTAAACCCGCAGTGCTGGAGAAACGCTGCCCACCTACCTGGACTCATCACATTCATATGCCTGTATAACCTTACTCTGTCACCCTTCGGGGTAGCCGAGTACCTAAGGCGCTAGTATACTCGGCTCGAAATTGCGGGCTAATCCCCGGCTCCGGAGATTGCAGTTTGAATGGAGGCACACTGCGAAGACGCCCGTGTGCATCGTAGCGCACGTTAAAGATCCCCAGTTGGGCAAAATTCTCCGTAGACCTCCACTACGGCGTCCCTGTGACGTAAAACCACCCCCCCCCCTATTGGCGATAAAACTATCGTTACTCTACCCCGTTTTTTCCGAAACTATACTTTTCTCGAGCTTGTTAAAAAAACGCCTAGTTTTTTGCCACAGCGATCGGCCCATGCGGCTAACAATGACCTTACGTACCAGTGAGAGTAGACGGAATGGTCAAATCAAGGTTGCACGAACACCTTTCTTTTTCTATAATAGACTACTTGACAGATCTTCCTATTTCACTACATTGAAGTGCGGCTGATACGTAGCGCTACATATTGGGGTCCACAAGCTTTATTGAAAAGGGGCACATACCTCGTGGCCCATCTCCAGTGACGCAAATGCTCGTCACGGAAGTTCATTTCAGCTTCGCACACACCTAGTTTTGTATACCCAGTTGTGCATGTGGAAATGAGCTTGGTTGAAGAGAAGCACATGGCAGTGACACCTATGCGGTGACCGAGATTTACGTCAGAGAATTACAATAATCTGGAACTAGCCTGCTTTCATCTATTCCCTGATGCAAGCCTGGCGGAGCCCGTCTTTTGAAGAAAAGCACATGAAAACTGTCTCCTTTTCAGTTACACTGATTGCCGTTACATACGTTCACTAAATTGTGGCACGTACCGTCTCGGCAACGCATTTAAATGAGGTTACATTGACTTTATGAATGATCTACATGTAATCAGCGAAATATAGCCATAAAGCAGGTTCGTGTCAAATGGGTCAGCTAAGAGGGGCGCATATGCATGTCACATACCTAGGACACAACGTGTTCCGCCTATAGGCTAGTAATGCCGTTTCGCCATGAAAACAGACCCTCATTATTGATATAGTGAGGGGATAGTGGATGGCCCGATGGTACATGTAGGCGAGAAAGCAGAGAAAATCCACGAACTGCCCATAATGATGTCAAACCGTCGCTTTCGTGACGACCCCCAGATATTCAGCTAATAGCTCTACAACCTGGGCCAAGCACACATTAAACCCGCAGTGCTGGAGAAACGCTGCCCACCTACCTGGACTCATCACATTCATATGCCTGTATAACCTTACTCTGTCACCCTTCGGGGTAGCCGAGTACCTAAGGCGCTAGTATACTCGGATCGAAATTGCGGGCTAATCCCCGGCTCCGGAGATTGCAGTTTGAATGGAGGCACACTGCGAAGACGCCCGTGTGCATCGTAGCGCACGTTAAAGATCCCCAGTTGGGCAAAATTCTCCGTAGACCTCCACTACGGCGTCCCTGTGACGTAAAACCACCCCCCCTATTGGCGATAAAACTATCGTTACTCTACCCCGTTTTTTCCGAAACTATACTTACTCGAGCTTGTTAAAAAAACGCCAATTTTTTTGCCACAGCGATCAGCCCATGTGGCTAACAATGCACTTACGTACCAGTGAGAGTAGACGGAATGGTCAAATCAAGGTTGCACAAACACCTTTCTTTTTCTATAATAGACTACTTGACAGATCTTCCTATTTCACTACATTGAAGTGCGGCTGATACGTAGCGCTACATATTGGGGTCCACAAGCTTTATTGAAAAGGGGCACATACCTCGTGGCCCATCTCCAGTGACGCAAATGCTCGTCACGGAAGTTCATTTCAGCTTCGCACACACCTAGTTTTGTATACCCAGTTGTGCATGTGGAAATGAGCTTGGTTGAAGAGAAGCACATGGCAGTGACACCTATGCGATGACCGAGATTTACGTCAGAGAATTACAATAATCTGGAACTAGCCTGCTTTCATCTATTCCCTGATGCAAGCCTGGCGGAGCCCGTCTTTTGAAGAAAAGCACATGAAAACTGTCTCCTTTTCAGTTACACTGATTGCCGTTACATACGTTCACTAAATTGTGGCACGTACCGTCTCGGCAACGCATTTAAATGAGGTTACATTGACTTTATGAAAGATCTACATGTAATCAGCGAAATATAGCCATAAAGCAGGTTAGTGTCAAATGGGTCAGCTAAGAGGGGCGCATATGCATGTCACATACCTAGGACACAACGTGTTCCGCCTATAGGCTAGTAATGCCGTTTCGCCATGAAAACAGACCCTCATTATTGATATAGTGAGGGGATAGTGGATGGCCCGATGGTACATGTAGGCGAGAAAGCAGAGAAAATCCACGAACTGCCCATAATGATGTCAAACCGTCGCTTTCGTGACGACCCCCAGATATTCAGCTAATAGCTCTACAACCTGGGCCAAGCGCACATTAAACCCGCAGTGCTGGAGAAACGCTGCCCACCTACCTGGACTCATCACATTCATATGCCTGTATAACCTTACTCTGTCACCCTTCGGGGTAGCCGAGTATCTAAGGCGCTAGCATACTCGGTTCGAAATTGCGGGCTAATCCCCGGCTCCGGAGATTGCAGTTTGAATGGAGGCACACTGCGAAGACGCCCGTGTGCATCGTAGCGCACGTTAAAGATCCCCAGTTGGGCAAAATTCTCCGTAGACCTCCACTACGGCGTCCCTGTGACGTAAAACCAACCCCCCCCCCCCCTATTGGCGATAAAACTATCGTTACTCTACCCCGTTTTTTCCGAAACTATACTTTTCTCGAGCTTGTTAAAAAAACGCCTATTTTTTTGCCACAGAGATCGGCCCATGCTGCTAACAATGACCTTACGTACCAGTGAGAGTAGACGGAATGGTCAAATCAAGCTTGCACGAACACCTTTCTTTTTCTATAATAGACTACTTGACAGATCTGCCTATTTCACTACATTGAAGTGCGGCTGATACGTAGCGCTACATGTTGGGGTCCACAAGCTTTATTGAAAAGGGGCACATACCTCGTGGCCCATCTCCAGTGACGCAAATGCTCGTCACGGAAGTTCATTTCAGCTTCGCACATGCCTAGTTTTGTATACCTAGTTATGCATGTGGAAATGAGCTTGGTTGAAGAGAAGCACATGGCAGTGACACCTATGCGGTGACCGAGGTTTACGTCAAAGACGTACAATAATCTGGAACTAGCCTGCTTTCATCTATTCCCTGATGCTAGTCTGGCGGAGCCCGTCTTTTGAAGAAAAGCACATGAAAACTGTCTCCATTTCAGTTACACTGATTGCCGTTACATACGTTCACTAAATTGTGGCACGTACCGTCTCGGCAACGCATTTAAATGAGGTTACATTGACTTTATGAAAGATCTACATGTAATCAGCGAAATATAGCCATAAAGCAGGTTCGTGTCAAATGGGTCAGCTAAGAGAGGCGCATATGCACGTCACATACCTAGGACACAACCTGTTCCGCCTATAGGCTAGTAATGCCGTTTCACCACGAAAACAGCCCCTCATTACTGATATAGTGAGGGGATAGTGGATGGCCCGATGGTACATGTAGGCGAGAAAGCAGAGAAAATCCACGAACTGCCCATAATGATGTCAAACCGTCGCTTTCGTGACGACCCCCAGATATTCAGCTAATAGCTCTACAACCTGGGCCAAGCACACATTAAACCCGCAGTGCTGGAGAAACGCTGCCCACCTACCTGGACTCATCACATTCATATGCCTGTATAACCTTACTCTGTCACCCTTCGGGGTAGCCGAGTACCTAAGGCGCTAGTATACTCGGCTCGAAATTGCGGGCTAATCCCCGGCTCCGGAGATTGCAGTTTGAATGGAGGCACACTGCGAAGACGCCCGTGTGCATCGTAGCGCACGTTACAGATCCCCAGTTGGGCAAAATTCTCCGTAGACCTCCACTACGGCGTCCCTGTGACGTAAAACCACCCCCCCCCCCCCTATTGGCGATAAAACTATCGTTACTCTACCCCGTTTTTTCCGAAACTATACTTTTCTCGAGCTTGTTAAAAAAACGCCTATTTTTTTGCCACAGCGATCGGCCCATGCGGCTAACAATGACCTTACGTACCAGTGAGAGTAGACGGAATGGTCAAATCAAGGTTGCACGAACACCTTTCTTTTTCTATAATAGACTACTTGACAGATCTGCCTATTTCACTACATTGAAGTGCGGCTGATACGTAGCGCTACATGTTGGGGTCCACAAGCTTTATTGAAAAGGGGCACATACCTCGTGGCCCATCTCCAGTGACGCAAATGCTCGTCACGGAAGTTCATTTCAGCTTCGCACACACCTAGTTTTGTATACCCAGTTATGCATGTGGAAATGAGCTTGGTTGAAGAGAAGCACATGGCAGTGACACCTATGCGGTGACCGAGATTTACGTCAAAGAGTTACAATAATCTGGAACTAGCCTGCTTTCATCTATTCCCTGATGCAAGCCTGGCGGAGCCCGTCTTTTGAAGAAAAGCACATGAAAACTGTCTCCTTTTCAGTTACACTGATTGCCGTTACATACGTTCACGAAATTGTGGCACGTACCGTCTCGGCAACGCATTTAAATGAGGTAACATTGACTTTATGAAAGATCTACATGTAATCAGCGAAATATAGCCATAAAGCAGGTTCGTGTGAATGGGTCAGCTAAGAGAGGCGCATATGCATGTCACATACCTAGGACACAACCTGTTCCGCCTATAGTCTAGTAATGCCGTTTCGC
Source organism: Dermacentor andersoni (assembly GCF_023375885.2). NCBI lineage: Eukaryota > Metazoa > Arthropoda > Arachnida > Ixodida > Ixodidae > Dermacentor > Dermacentor andersoni. The sequence goes on from NC_092815.1 coordinate 215,894,391, forward strand.
CACGAAAACAGCCCCTCATTACTGATATAGTGAGGGGATAGTGGATGGCCCGATGGTACATGTAGGCGAGAAAGCAGAGAAAATCCACGAACTGCCCATAATGATGTCAAACCGTCGCTTTCGTGACGACCCCCAGATATTCAGCTAATAGCTCTACAACCTGGGCCAAGCACACATTAAACCCGCAGTGCTGGAGAAACGCTGCCCACCTACCTGGACTCATCACATTCATATGCCTGTATAACCTTACTCTGTCACCCTTCGGGGTAGCCGAGTACCTAAGGCGCTAGTATACTCGGCTCGAAATTGCGGGCTAATCCCCGGCTCCGGAGATTGCAGTTGGAATGGAGGCACACTGCGAAGACGCCCGTGTGCATCGTAGCGCACGTTAAAGATCCCCAGTTGGGCAAAATTCTCCGTAGACCTCCACTACGGCGTCCCTGTGACGTAAAACCACCCCCCCCCCCCTATTGGCGATAAAACTATCGTTACTCTACCCCGTTTTTTCCGAAACTATACTTTTCTCGAGCTTGTTAAAAAAACGCCTATTTTTTTGCCACAGCGATCGGCCCATGCGGCTAACAATGACCTTACGTACCAGTGAGAGTAGACGGAGTGGTCAAATCAAGGTTGCACGAACACCTTTCTTTTTCTATAATAGACTACTTGACAGATCTTCCTATTTCACTACATTGAAGTGCGGCTGATACGTAGGGCTACATGTTGGGGTCCACAAGCTTTATTGAAAAGGGGCACATACCTCGTGGCCCATCTCCAGTGACACAAATGCTCGTCACGGAAGCTCATTTCAGCTTCGCACACACCTAGTTTTGTATACCCAGTTGTGCATGTGGAAATGAGCTTGGTTGAAGAGAAGCACATGGTAGTGACAATTATGCGGTGACCGAGATTTACGTCAAAGACGTCTGGAACTAGCCTGCTTTCATCTATTCCCTGATGCTAGTCTGGCGGAGCCCGTCTTTTGAAGAAAAGCAAATGAAAACTGTCTCCTTTTCAGTTACACTGATTGCCGTTACATACGTTCACTAAATTGTGGCACGTACCGTCTCGGCAACGCATTTAAATGAGGTTACATTGACTTTATGAAAGATCTACATGTAATCAGCGAAATATAGCCATAAAGCAGGTTCGTGTCAAATGGGTCAGCTAAGAGAGGCGCATATGCATGTCACATACCTAGGACACAACCTGTTCCGCCTATAGGCTAGTAATGCCGTTTCACCACGAAAACAGCCCCTCATTACTGATATAGTGAGGGGATAGTGGATGGCCCGATGGTACATGTAGGCGAGAAAGCAGAGAAAATCCACGAACTGCCCATAATGATGTCAAACCGTCGCTTTCGTGACGACCCCCAGATATTCAGCTAATAGCTCTACAACCTGGGCCAAGCACACATTAAACCCGCAGTGCTGGAGAAACGCTGCCCACCTACCTGGACTCATCACATTCATATGCCTGTATAACCTTACTCTGTCACCCTTCGGGGTAGCCGAGTACCTAAGGCGCTAGTATACTCGGCTCGAAATTGCGGGCTAATCCCCGGCTCCGGAGATTGCAGTTTGAATGGAGGCACACTGCGAAGACGCCCGTGTGCATCGTAGCGCACGTTAAAGATCCCCAGTTGGGCAAAATTCTCCGTAGACCTCCACTACGGCGTCCCTGTGACGTAAAACCACCCCCCCTATTGGCGATAAAACTATCGTTACTCTACCCCGTTTTTTCCGAAACTATACTTACTCGAGCTTGTTAAAAAAACGCCAATTTTTTTGCCACAGCGATCAGCCCATGTGGCTAACAATGCACTTACGTACCAGTGAGAGTAGACGGAATGGTCAAATCAAGGTTGCACAAACACCTTTCTTTTTCTATAATAGACTACTTGACAGATCTTCCTATTTCACTACATTGAAGTGCGGCTGATACGTAGCGCTACATGTTGGGGTCCACAAGCTTTATTGAAAAGGGGCACATACCTCGTGGCCCATCTCCAGTGACGCAAATGCTCGTCACGGAAGTTCATTTCAGCTTCGCACACACCTAGTTTTGTATACCCAGTTGTGCATGTGGAAATGAGCTTGGTTGAAGAGAAGCACATGGCAGTGACACCTATGCGGTGACCGAGATTTACGTCAGAGAATTACAATAATCTGGAACTAGCCTGCTTTCATCTATTCCCTGATGCAAGCCTGGCGGAGCCCGTCTTTTGAAGAAAAGCACATGAAAACTGTCTCCTTTTCAGTTACACTGATTGCCGTTACATACGTTCACTAAATTGCGGCACGTACCGTCTCGGCAACGCATTTAAATGAGGTCACATTGACTTTATGAAAGATCTACATGTAATCAGCGAAATATAGCCATAAAGCAGGTATCGTGTCAAATGGGTCAGCTAAGAGAGGCGCATATGCATGTCACATACCTAGGACACAACCTGTTCCGCCTATAGGCTAGTAATGCCGTTTCGCCATGAAAACAGCCCCTCATTACTGATATAGTGAGGGGATAGTGGATGGCCCGATGGTACATGTAGGCCAGAAAGCAGAGAAAATCCACGAACTGCCCATAATGATGTCGAACCGTCGCTTTCGTGACGACCCCCAGATATTCAGCTAATAGCTCTACAACCTGGGCCAAGCACACATTAAACCCGCAGTGCTGGAGAAACGCTACCCACCTACCTGGACTCATCACATTCATATGCCTGTATAACCTTACTCTGTCACCCTTCGGGGTAGCCGAGTACCTAAGGCGCTAGTATACTCGGCTCGAAATTGCGGGCTAATCCCCGGCTCCGGAGATTGCAGTTTGAATGGAGGCACACTGCGAAGACGCCCGTGTGCATCGTAGCGCACGTTACAGATCCCCAGTTGGGCAAAATTCTCCGTAGACCTCCACTACGGCGTCCCTGTGACGTAAAAACCACCCCCCCCCCCTATTGGCGATAAAACTATCGTTACTCTACCCCGTTTTTTCCGAAACTATACTTTTCTCGAGCTTGTTAAAAAAACGCCTATTTTTTTGCCACAGCGATCGGCCCATGCGGCTAACAATGACCTTACGTACCAGTGAGAGTAGACGGAATGGTCAAATCAAGGTTGCACGAACACCTTTCTTTTTCTATAATAGACTACTTGACAGATCTGCCTATTTCACTACATTGAAGTGCGGCTGATACGTAGCGCTACATGTTGGGGTCCACAAGCTTTATTGAAAAGGGGCACATACCTCGTGGCCCATCTCCAGTGACGCAAATGCTCGTCACGGAAGTTCATTTCAGCTTCGCACACACCTAGTTTTGTATACCCAGTTATGCATGTGGAAATGAGCTTGGTTGAAGAGAAGCACATGGCAGTGACACCTATGCGGTGACCGAGATTTACGTCAAAGAGTTACAATAATCTGGAACTAGCCTGCTTTCATCTATTCCCTGATGCAAGCCTGGCGGAGCCCGTCTTTTGAAGAAAAGCACATGAAAACTGTCTCCTTTTCAGTTACACTGATTGCCGTTACATACGTTCACGAAATTGTGGCACGTACCGTCTCGGCAACGCATTTAAATGAGGTAACATTGACTTTATGAAAGATCTACATGTAATCAGCGAAATATAGCCATAAAGCAGGTTCGTGTGAATGGGTCAGCTAAGAGAGGCGCATATGCATGTCACATACCTAGGACACAACCTGTTCCGCCTATAGTCTAGTAATGCCGTTTCGCCACGAAAACAGCCCCTCATTACTGATATAGTGAGGGGATAGTGGATGGCCCGGTGGTACATGTAGGCCAGAAAGCAGAGAAAATCCACGAACTGCCCATAATGATGTCAAACCGTCGCTTTCGTGACGACCCCCAGATATTCAGCTAATAGCTCTACAACCTGGGCCAAGCACACATTAAACCCGCAGTGCTGGAGAAACGCTACCCACCTACCTGGACTCATCACATTCATATGCCTGTATAACCTTACTCTGTCACCCTTCGGGGTAGCCGAGTACCTAAGGCGCTAGTATACTCGGCTCGAAATTGCGGGCTAATCCCCGGCTCCGGAGATTGCAGTTTGAATGGAGGCACACTGCGAAGACGCCCGTGTGCATCGTAGCGCACGTTACAGATCCCCAGTTGGGCAAAATTCTCCGTAGACCTCCACTACGGCGTCCCTGTGACGTAAAACCACCCCCCCCCCCCCTATTGGCGATAAAACTATCGTTACTCTACCCCGTTTTTTCCGAAACTATACTTTTCTCGAGCTTGTTAAAAAAACGCCTATTTTTTTGCCACAGCGATCGGCCCATGCGGCTAACAATGACCTTACGTACCAGTGAGAGTAGACGGAATGGTCAAATCAAGGTTGCACGAACACCTTTCTTTTTCTATAATAGACTACTTGACAGATCTGCCTATTTCACTACATTGAAGTGCGGCTGATACGTAGCGCTACATGTTGGGGTCCACAAGCTTTATTGAAAAGGGGCACATACCTCGTGGCCCATCTCCAGTGACGCAAATGCTCGTCACGGAAGTTCATTTCAGCTTCGCACACACCTAGTTTTGTATACCCAGTTATGCATGTGGAAATGAGCTTGGTTGAAGAGAAGCACATGGCAGTGACACCTATGCGGTGACCGAGATTTACGTCAAAGAGTTACAATAATCTGGAACTAGCCTGCTTTCATCTATTCCCTGATGCAAGCCTGGCGGAGCCCGTCTTTTGAAGAAAAGCACATGAAAACTGTCTCCTTTTCAGTTACACTGATTGCCGTTACATACGTTCACGAAATTGTGGCACGTACCGTCTCGGCAACGCATTTAAATGAGGTAACATTGACTTTATGAAAGATCTACATGTAATCAGCGAAATATAGCCATAAAGCAGGTTCGTGTGAATGGGTCAGCTAAGAGAGGCGCATATGCATGTCACATACCTAGGACACAACCTGTTCCGCCTATAGTCTAGTAATGCCGTTTCGCCACGAAAACAGCCCCTCATTACTGATATAGTGAGGGGATAGTGGATGGCCCGATGGTACATGTAGGCGAGAAAGCAGAGAAAATCCACGAACTGCCCATAATGATGTCAAACCGTCGCTTTCGTGACGACCCCCAGATATTCAGCTAATAGCTCTACAACCTGGGCCAAGCACACATTAAACCCGCAGTGCTGGAGAAACGCTGCCCACCTACCTGGACTCATCACATTCATATGCCTGTATAACCTTACTCTGTCACCCTTCGGGGTAGCCGAGTACCTAAGGCGCTAGTATACTCGGCTCGAAATTGCGGGCTAATCCCCGGCTCCGGAGATTGCAGTTGGAATGGAGGCACACTGCGAAGACGCCCGTGTGCATCGTAGCGCACGTTAAAGATCCCCAGTTGGGCAAAATTCTCCGTAGACCTCCACTACGGCGTCCCTGTGACGTAAAACCACCCCCCCCCCCCCCCTATTGGCGATAAAACTATCGTTACTCTACCCCGTTTTTTCCGAAACTATACTTTTCTCGAGCTTGTTAAAAAAACGCCTATTTTTTTGCCACAGCGATCGGCCCATGCGGCTAACAATGACCTTACGTACCAGTGAGAGTAGACGGAATGGTCAAATCAAGGTTGCACGAACACCTTTCTTTTTCTATAATAGACTACTTGACAGATCTTCCTATTTCACTACATTGAAGTGCGGCTGATACGTAGCGCTACATGTTGGGGTCCACAAGCTTTATTGAAAAGGGGCACATACCTCGTGGCCCATCTCCAGTGACACAAATGCTCGTCACGGAAGCTCATTTCAGCTTCGCACACACCTAGTTTTGTATACCCAGTTGTGCATGTGGAAATGAGCTTGGTTGAAGAGAAGCACATGGTAGTGACAATTATGCGGTGACCGAGATTTACGTCAAAGACGTCTGGAACTAGCCTGCTTTCATCTATTCCCTGATGCTAGTCTGGCGGAGCCCGTCTTTTGAAGAAAAGCAAATGAAAACTGTCTCCTTTTCAGTTACACTGATTGCCGTTACATACGTTCACTAAATTGTGGCACGTACCGTCTCGGCAACGCATTTAAATGAGGTTACATTGACTTTATGAAAGATCTACATGTAATCAGCGAAATATAGCCATAAAGCAGGTTCGTGTCAAATGGGTCAGCTAAGAGAGGCGCATATGCATGTCACATACCTAGGACACAACCTGTTCCGCCTATAGGCTAGTAATGCCGTTTCACCACGAAAACAGCCCCTCATTACTGATATAGTGAGGGGATAGTGGATGGCCCGATGGTACATGTAGGCGAGAAAGCAGAGAAAATCCACGAACTGCCCATAATGATGTCAAACCGTCGCTTTCGTGACGACCCCCAGATATTCAGCTAATAGCTCTACAACCTGGGCCAAGCACACATTAAACCCGCAGTGCTGGAGAAACGCTGCCCACCTACCTGGACTCATCACATTCATATGCCTGTATAACCTTACTCTGTCAACCTTCGGGGTAGCCGAGTACCTAAGGCGCTAGTATACTCGGCTCGAAATTGCGGGCTAATCCCCGGCTCCGGAGATTGCAGTTTGAATGGAGGCACACTGCGAAGACGCCCGTGTGCATCGTAGCGCACGTTAAAGATCCCCAGTTGGGCAAAATTCTCCGTAGACCTCCACTACGGCGTCCCTGTGACGTAAAACCACCCCCCCTATTGGCGATAAAACTATCGTTACTCTACCCCGTTTTTTCCGAAACTATACTTACTCGAGCTTGTTAAAAAAACGCCAATTTTTTTGCCACAGCGATCAGCCCATGTGGCTAACAATGCACTTACGTACCAGTGAGAGTAGACGGAATGGTCAAATCAAGGTTGCACAAACACCTTTCTTTTTCTATAATAGACTACTTGACAGATCTTCCTATTTCACTACATTGAAGTGCGGCTGATACGTAGCGCTACATGTTGGGGTCCACAAGCTTTATTGAAAAGGGGCACATACCTCGTGGCCCATCTCCAGTGACGCAAATGCTCGTCACGGAAGTTCATTTCAGCTTCGCACACACCTAGTTTTGTATACCCAGTTGTGCATGTGGAAATGAGCTTGGTTGAAGAGAAGCACATGGCAGTGACACCTATGCGGTGACCGAGATTTACGTCAGAGAATTACAATAATCTGGAACTAGCCTGCTTTCATCTATTCCCTGATGCAAGCCTGGCGGAGCCCGTCTTTTGAAGAAAAGCACATGAAAACTGTCTCCTTTTCAGTTACACTGATTGCCGTTACATACGTTCACTAAATTGTGGCACGTACCGTCTCGGCAACGCATTTAAATGAGGTCACATTGACTTTATGAAAGATCTACATGTAATCAGCGAAATATAGCCATAAAGCAGGTATCGTGTCAAATGGGTCAGCTAAGAGAGGCGCATATGCATGTCACATACCTAGGACACAACCTGTTCCGCCTATAGGCTAGTAATGCCGTTTCGCCATGAAAACAGCCCCTCATTACTGATATAGTGAGGGGATAGTGGATGGCCCGATGGTACATGTAGGCCAGAAAGCAGAGAAAATCCACGAACTGCCCATAATGATGTCAAACCGTCGCTTTCGTGACGACCCCCAGATATTCAGCTAATAGCTCTACAACCTGGGCCAAGCACACATTAAACCCGCAGTGCTGGAGAAACGCTACCCACCTACCTGGACTCATCACATTCATATGCCTGTATAACCTTACTCTGTCACCCTTCGGGGTAGCCGAGTACCTAAGGCGCTAGTATACTCGGCTCGAAATTGCGGGCTAATCCCCGGCTCCGGAGATTGCAGTTTGAATGGAGGCACACTGCGAAGACGCCCGTGTGCATCGTAGCGCACGTTACAGATCCCCAGTTGGGCAAAATTCTCCGTAGACCTCCACTACGGCGTCCCTGTGACGTAAACCCCCCCCCCCCCCCCCCCCCCTATTGGCGATAAAACTATCGTTACTCTACCCCGTTTTTTCCGAAACTATACTTTTCTCGAGCTTGTTAAAAAAACGCCTATTTTTTTGCCACAGCGATCGGCCCATGCGGCTAACAATGACCTTACGTACCAGTGAGAGTAGACGGAATGGTCAAATCAAGGTTGCACGAACACCTTTCTTTTTCTATAATAGACTACTTGACAGATCTGCCTATTTCACTACATTGAAGTGCGGCTGATACGTAGCGCTACATGTTGGGGTCCACAAGCTTTATTGAAAAGGGGCACATACCTCGTGGCCCATCTCCAGTGACGCAAATGCTCGTCACGGAAGTTCATTTCAGCTTCGCACACACCTAGTTTTGTATACCCAGTTATGCATGTGGAAATGAGCTTGGTTGAAGAGAAGCACATGGCAGTGACACCTATGCGGTGACCGAGATTTACGTCAAAGAGTTACAATAATCTGGAACTAGCCTGCTTTCATCTATTCCCTGATGCAAGCCTGGCGGAGCCCGTCTTTTGAAGAAAAGCACATGAAAACTGTCTCCTTTTCAGTTACACTGATTGCCGTTACATACGTTCACGAAATTGTGGCACGTACCGTCTCGGCAACGCATTTAAATGAGGTAACATTGACTTTATGAAAGATCTACATGTAATCAGCGAAATATAGCCATAAAGCAGGTTCGTGTGAATGGGTCAGCTAAGAGAGGCGCATATGCATGTCACATACCTAGGACACAACCTGTTCCGCCTATAGTCTAGTAATGCCGTTTCGCCACGAAAACAGCCCCTCATTACTGATATAGTGAGGGGATAGTGGATGGCCCGATGGTACATGTAGGCCAGAAAGCAGAGAAAATCCACGAACTGCCCATAATGATGTCAAACCGTCGCTTTCGTGACGACCCCCAGATATTCAGCTAATAGCTCTACAACCTGGGCCAAGCACACATTAAACCCGCAGTGCTGGAGAAACGCTACCCACCTACCTGGACTCATCACATTCATATGCCTGTATAACCTTACTCTGTCACCCTTCGGGGTAGCCGAGTACCTAAGGCGCTAGTATACTCGGCTCGAAATTGCGGGCTAATCCCCGGCTCCGGAGATTGCAGTTTGAATGGAGGCACACTGCGAAGACGCTCGTGTGCATCGTAGCGCACGTTACAGATCCCCAGTTGGGCAAAATTCTCCGTAGACCTCCACTACGGCGTCCCTGTGACGTAAAACCACCCCCCCCCCTATTGGCGATAAAACTATCGTTACTCTACCCCGTTTTTTCCGAAACTATACTTTTCTCGAGCTTGTTAAAAAAACGCCTATTTTTTTGCCACAGCGATCGGCCCATGCGGCTAACAATGACCTTACGTACCAGTGAGAGTAGACGGAATGGTCAAATCAAGGTTGCACGAACACCTTTCTTTTTCTATAATAGACTACTTGACAGATCTGCCTATTTCACTACATTGAAGTGCGGCTGATACGTAGCGCTACATGTTGGGGTCCACAAGCTTTATTGAAAAGGGGCACATACCTCGTGGCCCATCTCCAGTGACGCAAATGCTCGTCACGGAAGTTCATTTCAGCTTCGCACACACCTAGTTCTGTATACCCAGTTATGCATGTGGAAATGAGCTTGGTTGAAGAGAAGCACATGGCAGTGACACCTATGCGGTGACCGAGATTTACGTCAAAGAGTTACAATAATCTGGAACTAGCCTGCTTTCATCTATTCCCTGATGCAAGCCTGGCGGAGCCCGTCTTTTGAAGAAAAGCACATGAAAACTGTCTCCTTTTCAGTTACACTGATTGCCGTTACATACGTTCACGAAATTGTGGCACGTACCGTCTCGGCAACGCATTTAAATGAGGTAACATTGACTTTATGAAAGATCTACATGTAATCAGCGAAATATAGCCATAAAGCAGGTTCGTGTGAATGGGTCAGCTAAGAGAGGCGCATATGCATGTCACATACCTAGGACACAACCTGTTCCGCCTATAGTCTAGTAATGCCGTTTCGCCACGAAAACAGCCCCTCATTACTGATATAGTGAGGGGATAGTGGATGGCCCGATGGTACATGTAGGCGAGAAAGCAGAGAAAATCCACGAACTGCCCATAATGATGTCAAACCGTCGCTTTCGTGACGACCCCCAGATATTCAGCTAATAGCTCTACAACCTGGGCCAAGCACACATTAAACCCGCAGTGCTGGAGAAACGCTGCCCACCTACCTGGACTCATCACATTCATATGCCTGTATAACCTTACTCTGTCACCCTTCGGGGTAGCCGAGTACCTAAGGCGCTAGTATACTCGGCTCGAAATTGCGGGCTAATCCCCGGCTCCGGAGATTGCAGTTGGAATGGAGGCACACTGCGAAGACGCCCGTGTGCATCGTAGCGCACGTTAAAGATCCCCAGTTGGGCAAAATTCTCCGTAGACCTCCACTACGGCGTCCCTGTGACGTAAAACCACCCCCCCCCCCCTATTGGCGATAAAACTATCGTTACTCTACCCCGTTTTTTCCGAAACTATACTTTTCTCGAGCTTGTTAAAAAAACGCCTATTTTTTTGCCACAGCGATCGGCCCATGCGGCTAACAATGACCTTACGTACCAGTGAGAGTAGACGGAATGGTCAAATCAAGGTTGCACGAACACCTTTCTTTTTCTATAATAGACTACTTGACAGATCTTCCTATTTCACTACATTGAAGTGCGGCTGATACGTAGCGCTACATGTTGGGGTCCACAAGCTTTATTGAAAAGGGGCACATACCTCGTGGCCCATCTCCAGTGACACAAATGCTCGTCACGGAAGCTCATTTCAGCTTCGCACACACCTAGTTTTGTATACCCAGTTGTGCATGTGGAAATGAGCTTGGTTGAAGAGAAGCACATGGTAGTGACAATTATGCGGTGACCGAGATTTACGTCAAAGACGTCTGGAACTAGCCTGCTTTCATCTATTCCCTGATGCTAGTCTGGCGGAGCCCGTCTTTTGAAGAAAAGCAAATGAAAACTGTCTCCTTTTCAGTTACACTGATTGCCGTTACATACGTTCACTAAATTGTGGCACGTACCGTCTCGGCAACGCATTTAAATGAGGTTACATTGACTTTATGAAAGATCTACATGTAATCAGCGAAATATAGCCATAAAGCAGGTTCGTGTCAAATGGGTCAGCTAAGAGAGGCGCATATGCATGTCACATACCTAGGACACAACCTGTTCCGCCTATAGGCTAGTAATGCCGTTTCACCACGAAAACAGCCCCTCATTACTGATATAGTGAGGGGATAGTGGATGGCCCGATGGTACATGTAGGCGAGAAAGCAGAGAAAATCCACGAACTGCCCATAATGATGTCAAACCGTCGCTTTCGTGACGACCCCCAGATATTCAGCTAATAGCTCTACAACCTGGGCCAAGCACACATTAAACCCGCAGTGCTGGAGAAACGCTGCCCACCTACCTGGACTCATCACATTCATATGCCTGTATAACCTTACTCTGTCACCCTTCGGGGTAGCCGAGTACCTAAGGCGCTAGTATACTCGGCTCGAAATTGCGGGCTAATCCCCGGCTCCGGAGATTGCAGTTTGAATGGAGGCACACTGCGAAGACGCCCGTGTGCATCGTAGCGCACGTTAAAGATCCCCAGTTGGGCAAAATTCTCCGTAGACCTCCACTACGGCGTCCCTGTGACGTAAAACCACCCCCCCTATTGGCGATAAAACTATCGTTACTCTACCCCGTTTTTTCCGAAACTATACTTACTCGAGCTTGTTAAAAAAACGCCAATTTTTTTGCCACAGCGATCAGCCCATGTGGCTAACAATGCACTTACGTACCAGTGAGAGTAGACGGAATGGTCAAATCAAGGTTGCACAAACACCTTTCTTTTTCTATAATAGACTACTTGACAGATCTTCCTATTTCACTACATTGAAGTGCGGCTGATACGTAGCGCTACATGTTGGGGTCCACAAGCTTTATTGAAAAGGGGCACATACCTCGTGGCCCATCTCCAGTGACGCAAATGCTCGTCACGGAAGTTCATTTCAGCTTCGCACACACCTAGTTTTGTATACCCAGTTGTGCATGTGGAAATGAGCTTGGTTGAAGAGAAGCACATGGCAGTGACACCTATGCGGTGACCGAGATTTACGTCAGAGAATTACAATAATCTGGAACTAGCCTGCTTTCATCTATTCCCTGATGCAAGCCTGGCGGAGCCCGTCTTTTGAAGAAAAGCACATGAAAACTGTCTCCTTTTCAGTTACACTGATTGCCGTTACATACGTTCACTAAATTGTGGCACGTACCGTCTCGGCAACGCATTTAAATGAGGTCACATTGACTTTATGAAAGATCTACATGTAATCAGCGAAATATAGCCATAAAGCAGGTATCGTGTCAAATGGGTCAGCTAAGAGAGGCGCATATGCATGTCACATACCTAGGACACAACCTGTTCCGCCTATAGGCTAGTAATGCCGTTTCGCCATGAAAACAGCCCCTCATTACTGATATATTGAGGGGATAGTGGATGGCCCGATGGTACATGTAGGCCAGAAAGCAGAGAAAATCCACGAACTGCCCATAATGATGTCAAACCGTCGCTTTCGTGACGACCCCCAGATATTCAGCTAATAGCTCTACAACCTGGGCCAAGCACACATTAAACCCGCAGTGCTGGAGAAACGCTACCCACCTACCTGGACTCATCACATTCATATGCCTGTATAACCTTACTCTGTCACCCTTCGGGGTAGCCGAGTACCTAAGGCGCTAGTATACTCGGCTCGAAATTGCGGGCTAATCCCCGGCTCCGGAGATTGCAGTTTGAATGGAGGCACACTGCGAAGACGCCCGTGTGCATCGTAGCGCACGTTACAGATCCCCAGTTGGGCAAAATTCTCCGTAGACCTCCACTACGGCGTCCCTGTGACGTAAAAACCACCCCCCCCCCCTATTGGCGATAAAACTATCGTTACTCTACCCCGTTTTTTCCGAAACTATACTTTTCTCGAGCTTGTTAAAAAAACGCCTATTTTTTTGCCACAGCGATCGGCCCATGCGGCTAACAATGACCTTACGTACCAGTGAGAGTAGACGGAATGGTCAAATCAAGGTTGCACGAACACCTTTCTTTTTCTATAATAGACTACTTGACAGATCTGCCTATTTCACTACATTGAAGTGCGGCTGATACGTAGCGCTACATGTTGGGGTCCACAAGCTTTATTGAAAAGGGGCACATACCTCGTGGCCCATCTCCAGTGACGCAAATGCTCGTCACGGAAGTTCATTTCAGCTTCGCACACACCTAGTTTTGTATACCCAGTTATGCATGTGGAAATGAGCTTGGTTGAAGAGAAGCACATGGCAGTGACACCTATGCGGTGACCGAGATTTACGTCAAAGAGTTACAATAATCTGGAACTAGCCTGCTTTCATCTATTCCCTGATGCAAGCCTGGCGGAGCCCGTCTTTTGAAGAAAAGCACATGAAAACTGTCTCCTTTTCAGTTACACTGATTGCCGTTACATACGTTCACGAAATTGTGGCACGTACCGTCTCGGCAACGCATTTAAATGAGGTAACATTGACTTTATGAAAGATCTACATGTAATCAGCGAAATATAGCCATAAAGCAGGTTCGTGTGAATGGGTCAGCTAAGAGAGGCGCATATGCATGTCACATACCTAGGACACAACCTGTTCCGCCTATAGTCTAGTAATGCCGTTTCGCCACGAAAACAGCCCCTCATTACTGATATAGTGAGGGGATAGTGGATGGCCCGATGGTACATGTAGGCGAGAAAGCAGAGAAAATCCACGAACTGCCCATAATGATGTCAAACCGTCGCTTTCGTGACGACCCCCAGATATTCAGCTAATAGCTCTACAACCTGGGCCAAGCACACATTAAACCCGCAGTGCTGGAGAAACGCTGCCCACCTACCTGGACTCATCACATTCATATGCCTGTATAACCTTACTCTGTCACCCTTCGGGGTAGCCGAGTACCTAAGGCGCTAGTATACTCGGCTCGAAATTGCGGGCTAATCCCCGGCTCCGGAGATTGCAGTTGGAATGGAGGCACACTGCGAAGACGCCCGTGTGCATCGTAGCGCACGTTAAAGATCCCCAGTTGGGCAAAATTCTCCGTAGACCTCCACTACGGCGTCCCTGTGACGTAAAACCACCCCCCCCCCCCTATTGGCGATAAAACTATCGTTACTCTACCCCGTTTTTTCCGAAACTATACTTTTCTCGAGCTTGTTAAAAAAACGCCTATTTTTTTGCCACAGCGATCGGCCCATGCGGCTAACAATGACCTTACGTACCAGTGAGAGTAGACGGAATGGTCAAATCAAGGTTGCACGAACACCTTTCTTTTTCTATAATAGACTACTTGACAGATCTTCCTATTTCACTACATTGAAGTGCGGCTGATACGTAGCGCTACATGTTGGGGTCCACAAGCTTTATTGAAAAGGGGCACATACCTCGTGGCCCATCTCCAGTGACACAAATGCTCGTCACGGAAGCTCATTTCAGCTTCGCACACACCTAGTTTTGTATACCCAGTTGTGCATGTGGAAATGAGCTTGGTTGAAGAGAAGCACATGGTAGTGACAATTATGCGGTGACCGAGATTTACGTCAAAGACGTCTGGAACTAGCCTGCTTTCATCTATTCCCTGATGCTAGTCTGGCGGAGCCCGTCTTTTGAAGAAAAGCAAATGAAAACTGTCTCCTTTTCAGTTACACTGATTGCCGTTACATACGTTCACTAAATTGTGGCACGTACCGTCTCGGCAACGCATTTAAATGAGGTTACATTGACTTTATGAAAGATCTACATGTAATCAGCGAAATATAGCCATAAAGCAGGTTCGTGTCAAATGGGTCAGCTAAGAGAGGCGCATATGCATGTCACATACCTAGGACACAACCTGTTCCGCCTATAGGCTAGTAATGCCGTTTCACCACGAAAACAGCCCCTCATTACTGATATAGTGAGGGGATAGTGGATGGCCCGATGGTACATGTAGGCGAGAAAGCAGAGAAAATCCACGAACTGCCCATAATGATGTCAAACCGTCGCTTTCGTGACGACCCCCAGATATTCAGCTAATAGCTCTACAACCTGGGCCAAGCACACATTAAACCCGCAGTGCTGGAGAAACGCTGCCCACCTACCTGGACTCATCACATTCATATGCCTGTATAACCTTACTCTGTCACCCTTCGGGGTAGCCGAGTACCTAAGGCGCAAGTATACTCGGCTCGAAATTGCGGGCTAATCCCCGGCTCCGGAGATTGCAGTTTGAATGGAGGCACACTGCGAAGACGCCCGTGTGCATCGTAGCGCACGTTAAAGATCCCCAGTTGGGCAAAATTCTCCGTAGACCTCCACTACGGCGTCCCTGTGACGTAAAACCACCCCCCCCCCTATTGGCGATAAAACTATCGTTACTCTACCCCGTTTTTTCCGAAACTATACTTTTCTCGAGTTTGTTAAAAAAACGCCTATTTTTTTGCCACAGCGATCGGCCCATGCGGCTAACAATGACCTTACGTACCAGTGAGAGTAGACGGAATGGTCAAATCAAGGTTGCACGAACACCTTTCTTTTTCTATAATAGACTACTTGACAGATCTTCCTATTTCACTACATTGAAGTGCGGCTGATACGTAGCGCTACATGTTGGGGTCCACAAGCTTTATTGAAAAGGGGCACATACCTCGTGGCCCATCTCCAGTGACACAAATGCTCGTTACGGAAGCTCATTTCAGCTTCGCACACACCTAGTTTTGTATACCCAGTTGTGCATGTGGAAATGAGCTTGGTTGAAGAGAAGCACATGGCAGTGACACCTATGCGGTGACCGAGATTTACGTCAAAGACGTACAATAATATGGAACTAGCCTACTTTCATCTATTCCCTGATGCAAGCCTGGCGGAGCCCGTCTTTTGAAGAAAAGCACACGAAAACTGTCTCCTTTTCAGTTACACTGATTGCCGTTACATACGTTCACTAAATTGTGGCACGTACCGTCTCGGCAACGCATTTAAATGAGGTTACATTGACTTTATGAAAGATCTACATGTAATCAGCGAAATATAGCCATAAAGCAGGTTCGTGTCAAATGGGTCAGCTAAGAGGGGCGCATATGCATGTCACATACCTAGGACACAACGTGTTCCGCCTATAGGCTAGTAATGCCGTTTCGCCATGAAAACAGACCCTCATTATTGATATATTGAGGGGATAGTGGATGGCCCGATGGTACATGTAGGCGAGAAAGCAGACAAAATCCACGAACTGCCCATAATGATGTCAAACCGTCGCTTTCGTGACGACCCCCAGATATTCAGCTAATAGCTCTACAACCTGGGCCAAGCACACATTAAACCCGCAGTGCTGGAGAAACGCTGCCCACCTACCTGGACTCATCACATTCATATGCCTGTATAACCTTACTCTGTCACCCTTCGGGGTAGCCGAGTATCTAAGGCGCTAGCATACTCGGTTCGAAATTGCGGGCTAATCCCCGGCTCCGGAGATTGCAGTTTGAATGGAGGCACACTGCGAAGACGCCCGTGTGCATCGTAGCGCACGTTAAAGATCCCCAGTTGGGCAAAATTCTCCGTAGACCTCCACTACGGCGTCCCTGTGACGTAAAACCAACCCCCCCCCCCCTATTGGCGATAAAACTATCGTTACTCTACCCCGTTTTTTCCGAAACTATACTTTTCTCGAGCTTGTTAAAAAAACGCCTATTTTTTTGCCACAGCGATCGGCCCATGCGGCTAACAATGACCTTACGTACCAGTGAGAGTAGACGGAATGGTCAAATCAAGGTTGCACGAACACCTTTCTTTTTCTATAATAGACTACTTGACAGATCTGCCTATTTCACTACATTGAAGTGCGGCTGATACGTAGCGCTACATGTTGGGGTCCACAAGCTTTATTGAAAAGGGGCACATACCTCGTGGCCCATCTCCAGTGACGCAAATGCTCGTCACGGAAGTTCATTTCAGCTTCGCACATGCCTAGTTTTGTATACCTAGTTATGCATGTGGAAATGAGCTTGGTTGAAGAGAAGCACATGGCAGTGACACCTATGCGGTGACCGAGGTTTACGTCAAAGACGTACAATAATCTGGAACTAGCCTGCTTTCATCTATTCCCTGATGCTAGTCTGGCGGAGCCCGTCTTGTGAAGAAAAGCACATGAAAACTGTCTCCATTTCAGTTACACTGATTGCCGTTACATACGTTCACTAAATTGTGGCACGTACCGTCTCGGCAACGCATTTAAATGAGGTTACATTGACTTTATGAAAGATCTACATGTAATCAGCGAAATATAGCCATAAAGCAGGTTCGTGTCAAATGGGTCAGCTAAGAGAGGCGCATATGCACGTCACATACCTAGGACACAACCTGTTCCGCCTATAGGCTAGTAATGCCGTTTCACCACGAAAACAGCCCCTCATTACTGATATAGTGAGGGGATAGTGGATGGCCCGATGGTACATGTAGGCGAGAAAGCAGAGAAAATCCACGAACTGCCCATAATGATGTCAAACCGTCGCTTTCGTGACGACCCCCAGATATTCAGCTAATAGCTCTACAACCTGGGCCAAGCACACATTAAACCCGCAGTGCTGGAGAAACGCTGCCCACCTACCTGGACTCATCACATTCATATGCCTGTATAACCTTACTCTGTCACCCTTCGGGGTAGCCGAGTACCTAAGGCGCTAGTATACTCGGCTCGAAATTGCGGGCTAATCCCCGGCTCCGGAGATTGCAGTTTGAATGGAGGCACACTGCGAAGACGCCCGTGTGCATCGTAGCGCACGTTAAAGATCCCCAGTTGGGCAAAATTCTCCGTAGACCTCCACTACGGCGTCCCTGTGACGTAAAACCACCCCCCCCCCCCCCTATTGGCGATAAAACTATCGTTACTCTACCCCGTTTTTTCCGAAACTATACTTTTCTCGAGCTTGTTAAAAAAACGCCTATTTTTTTGCCACAGCGATCGGCCCATGCGGCTAACAATGACCTTACGTACCAGTGAGAGTAGACGGAATGGTCAAATCAAGGTTGCACGAACACCTTTCTTTTTCTATAATAGACTACTTGACAGATCTTCCTATTTCACTACATTGAAGTGCGGCTGATACGTAGCGCTACATGTTGGGGTCCACAAGCTTTATTGAAAAGGGGCACATACCTCGTGGCCCATCTCCAGTGACACAAATGCTCGTCACGGAAGCTCATTTCAGCTTCGCACACACCTAGTTTTGTATACCCAGTTGTGCATGTGGAAATGAGCTTGGTTGAAGAGAAGCACATGGCAGTGACACCTATGCGGTGACCGAGGTTTACGTCAAAGACGTGCAATAATCTGGAACTAGCCTGCTTTCATCTATTCCCTGATGCTAGTCTGGCGGAGCCCGTCTTTTGAAGAAAAGCACATGAAAACTGTCTCCATTTCAGTTACACTGATTGCCGTTACATACGTTCACTAAATTGTGGCACGTACCGTCTCGGCAACGCATTTAAATGAGGTTACATTGACTTTATGAAAGATCTACATGTAATCAGCGAAATATAGCCATAAAGCAGGTTCGTGTCAAATGGGTCAGCTAAGAGAGGCGCATATGCACGTCACATACCTAGGACACAACCTGTTCCGCCTATAGGCTAGTAATGCCGTTTCACCACGAAAACAGCCCCTCATTACTGATATAGTGAGGGGATAGTGGATGGCCCGATGGTACATGTAGGCGAGAAAGCAGAGAAAATCCACGAACTGCCCATAATGATGTCAAACCGTCGCTTTCGTGACGACCCCCAGATATTCAGCTAATAGCTCTACAACCTGGGCCAAGCACACATTAAACCCGCAGTGCTGGAGAAACGCTGCCCACCTACCTGGACTCATCACATTCATATGCCTGTATAACCTTACTCTGTCACCCTTCGGGGTAGCCGAGTACCTAAGGCGCTAGTATACTCGGCTCGAAATTGCGGGCTAATCCCCGGCTCCGGAGATTGCAGTTTGAATGGAGGCACACTGCGAAGACGCCCTTGTGCATCGTAGCGCACGTTAAAGATCCCCAGTTGGGCAAAATTCTCCGTAGACCTCCACTACGGCGTCCCTGTGACGTAAAACCACCCCCCCCCCTATTGGCGATAAAACTATCGTTACTCTACCCCGTTTTTTCCGAAACTATACTTTTCTCGAGCTTGTTAAAAAAACGCCTATTTTTTTGCCACAGCGATCGGCCCATGCGGCTAACAATGACCTTACGTACCAGTGAGAGTAGACGGAATGGTCAAATCAAGGTTGCACGAACACCTTTCTTTTTCTATAATAGACTACTTGACAGATCTTCCTATTTCACTACATTGAAGTGCGGCTGATACGTAGCGCTACATGTTGGGGTCCACAAGCTTTATTGAAAAGGGGCACATACCTCGTGGCCCATCTCCAGTGACACAAATGCTCGTCACGGAAGCTCATTTCAGCTACGCACACACCTAGTTTTGTATACCCAGTTGTGCATGTGGAAATGAGCTTGGTTGAAGAGAAGCACATGGCAGTGACACCTATGCGGTGACCGAGATTTACGTCAAAGACGTACAATAATATGGAACTAGCCTACTTTCATCTATTCCCTGATGCAAGCCTGGCGGAGCCCGTCTTTTGAAGAAAAGCACACGAAAACTGTCTCCTTTTCAGTTACACTGATTGCCGTTACATACGTTCACTAAATTGTGGCACGTACCGTCTCGGCAACGCATTTAAATGAGGTTACATTGACTTTATGAAAGATCTACATGTAATCAGCGAAATATAGCCATAAAGCAGGTTCGTGTCAAATGGGTCAGCTAAGAGGGGCGCATATGCATGTCACATACCTAGGACACAACGTGTTCCGCCTATAGGCTAGTAATGCCGTTTCGCCATGAAAACAGACCCTCATTATTGATATAGTGAGGGGATAGTGGATGGCCCGATGGTACATGTAGGCGAGAAAGCAGAGAAAATCCACGAACTGCCCATAATGATGTCAAACCGTCGCTTTCGTGACGACCCCCAGATATTCAGCTAATAGCTCTACAACCTGGGCCAAGAACACATTAAACCCGCAGTGCTGGAGAAACGCTGCCCACCTACCTGGACTCATCACATTCATATGCCTGTATAACCTTACTCTGTCACCCTTCGGGGTAGCCGAGTATCTAAGGCGCTAGCATACTCGGTTCGAAATTGCGGGCTAATCCCCGGCTCCGGAGATTGCAGTTTGAATGGAGGCACACTGCGAAGACGCCCGTGTGCATCGTAGCGCACGTTAAAGATCCCCAGTTGGGCAAAATTCTCCGTAGACCTCCACTACGGCGTCCCTGTGACGTAAAACCACCCCCCCCCCTATTGGCGATAAAACTATCGTTACTCTACCCCGTTTTTTCCGAAACTATACTTTTCTCGAGCTTGTTAAAAAAACGCCTATTTTTTTGCCACAGCGATCGGCCCATGCGGCTAACAATGACCTTACGTACCAGTGAGAGTAGACGGAATGGTCAAATCAAGGTTGCACGAACACCTTTCTTTTTCTATAATAGACTACTTGACAGATCTTCCTATTTCACTACATTGAAGTGCGGCTGATACGTAGCGCTACATGTTGGGGTCCACAAGCTTTATTGAAAAGGGGCACATACCTCGTGGCCCATCTCCAGTGACACAAATGCTCGTCACAGAAGCTCATTTCAGCTACGCACACACCTAGTTTTGTATACCCAGTTGTGCATGTGGAAATGAGCTTGGTTGAAGAGAAGCACATGGCAGTGACACCTATGCGGTGACCGAGATTTACGTCAAAGACGTACAATAATATGGAACTAGCCTACTTTCATCTATTCCCTGATGCAAGCCTGGCGGAGCCCGTCTTTTGAAGAAAAGCACACGAAAACTGTCTCCTTTTCAGTTACACTGATTGCCGTTACATACGTTCACTAAATTGTGGCACGTACCGTCTCGGCAACGCATTTAAATGAGGTTACATTGACTTTATGAAAGATCTACATGTAATCAGCGAAATATAGCCATAAAGCAGGTTCGTGTCAAATGGGTCAGCTAAGAGGGGCGCATATGCATGTCACATACCTAGGACACAACGTGTTCCGCCTATAGGCTAGTAATGCCGTTTCGCCATGAAAACAGACCCTCATTATTGATATAGTGAGGGGATAGTGGATGGCCCGATGGTACATGTAGGCGAGAAAGCAGAGAAAATCCACGAACTGCCCATAATGATGTCAAACCGTCGCTTTCGTGACGACCCCCAGATATTCAGCTAATAGCTCTACAACCTGGGCCAAGCACACATTAAACCCGCAGTGCTGGAGAAACGCTGCCCACCTACCTGGACTCATCACATTCATATGCCTGTATAACCTTACTCTGTCACCCTTCGGGGTAGCCGAGTATCTAAGGCGCTAGCATACTCGGTTCGAAATTGCGGGCTAATCCCCGGCTCCGGAGATTGCAGTTTGAATGGAGGCACACTGCGAAGACGCCCGTGTGCATCGTAGCGCACGTTAAAGATCCCCAGTTGGGCAAAATTCTCCGTAGACCTCCACTACGGCGTCCCTGTGACGTAAAACCAACCCCCCCCCCCCCTATTGGCGATAAAACTATCGTTACTCTACCCCGTTTTTTCCGAAACTATACTTTTCTCGAGCTTGTTAAAAAAACGCCTATTTTTTTGCCACAGAGATCGGCCCATGCGGCTAACAATGACCTTACGTACCAGTGAGAGTAGACGGAATGGTCAAATCAAGGTTGCACGAACACCTTTCTTTTTCTATAATAGACTACTTGACAGATCTGCCTATTTCACTACATTGAAGTGCGGCTGATACGTAGCGCTACATGTTGGGGTCCACAAGCTTTATTGAAAAGGGGCACATACCTCGTGGCCCATCTCCAGTGACGCAAATGCTCGTCACGGAAGTTCATTTCAGCTTCGCACATGCCTAGTTTTGTATACCTAGTTATGCATGTGGAAATGAGCTTGGTTGAAGAGAAGCACATGGCAGTGACACCTATGCGGTGACCGAGGTTTACGTCAAAGACGTACAATAATCTGGAACTAGCCTGCTTTCATCTATTCCCTGATGCTAGTCTGGCGGAGCCCGTCTTTTGAAGAAAAGCACATGAAAACTGTCTCCATTTCAGTTACACTGATTGCCGTTACATACGTTCACTAAATTGTGGCACGTACCGTCTCGGCAACGCATTTAAATGAGGTTACATTGACTTTATGAAAGATCTACATGTAATCAGCGAAATATAGCCATAAAGCAGGTTCGTGTCAAATGGGTCAGCTAAGAGAGGCGCATATGCACGTCACATACCTAGGACACAACCTGTTCCGCCTATAGGCTAGTAATGCCGTTTCACCACGAAAACAGCCCCTCATTACTGATATAGTGAGGGGATAGTGGATGGCCCGATGGTACATGTAGGCGAGAAAGCAGAGAAAATCCACGAACTGCCCATAATGATGTCAAACCGTCGCTTTCGTGACGACCCCCAGATATTCAGCTAATAGCTCTACAACCTGGGCCAAGCACACATTAAACCCGCAGTGCTGGAGAAACGCTGCCCACCTACCTGGACTCATCACATTCATATGCCTGTATAACCTTACTCTGTCACCCTTCGGGGTAGCCGAGTACCTAAGGCGCTAGTATACTCGGCTCGAAATTGCGGGCTAATCCCCGGCTCCGGAGATTGCAGTTTGAATGGAGGCACACTGCGAAGACGCCCTTGTGCATCGTAGCGCACGTTAAAGATCCCCAGTTGGGCAAAATTCTCCGTAGACCTCCACTACGGCGTCCCTGTGACGTAAAACCACCCCCCCCCTATTGGCGATAAAACTATCGTTACTCTACCCCGTTTTTTCCGAAACTATACTTTTCTCGAGCTTGTTAAAAAAACGCCTATTTTTTTGCCACAGCGATCGGCCCATGCGGCTAACAATGACCTTACGTACCAGTGAGAGTAGACGGAATGGTCAAATCAAGGTTGCACGAACACCTTTCTTTTTCTATAATAGACTACTTGACAGATCTTCCTATTTCACTACATTGAAGTGCGGCTGATACGTAGCGCTACATGTTGGGGTCCACAAGCTTTATTGAAAAGGGGCACATACCTCGTGGCCCATCTCCAGTGACACAAATGCTCGTCACGGAAGCTCATTTCAGCTACGCACACACCTAGTTTTGTATACCCAGTTGTGCATGTGGAAATGAGCTTGGTTGAAGAGAAGCACATGGCAGTGACACCTATGCGGTGACCGAGATTTACGTCAAAGACGTACAATAATATGGAACTAGCCTACTTTCATCTATTCCCTGATGCAAGCCTGGCGGAGCCCGTCTTTTGAAGAAAAGCACACGAAAACTGTCTCCTTTTCAGTTACACTGATTGCCGTTACATACGTTCACTAAATTGTGGCACGTACCGTCTCGGCAACGCATCTAAATGAGGTTACATTGACTTTATGAAAGATCTACATGTAATCAGCGAAATATAGCCATAAAGCAGGTTCGTGTCAAATGGGTCAGCTAAGAGGGGCGCATATGCATGTCACATACCTAGGACACAACGTGTTCCGCCTATAGGCTAGTAATGCCGTTTCGCCATGAAAACAGACCCTCATTATTGATATAGTGAGGGGATAGTGGATGGCCCGATGGTACATGTAGGCGAGAAAGCAGAGAAAATCCACGAACTGCCCATAATGATGTCAAACCGTCGCTTTCGTGACGACCCCCAGATATTCAGCTAATAGCTCTACAACCTGGGCCAAGCACACATTAAACCCGCAGTGCTGGAGAAACGCTGCCCACCTACCTGGACTCATCACATTCATATGCCTGTATAACCTTACTCTGTCACCCTTCGGGGTAGCCGAGTATCTAAGGCGCTAGCATACTCGGTTCGAAATTGCGGGCTAATCCCCGGCTCCGGAGATTGCAGTTTGAATGGAGGCACACTGCGAAGACGCCCGTGTGCATCGTAGCGCACGTTAAAGATCCCCAGTTGGGCAAAATTCTCCGTAGACCTCCACTACGGCGTCCCTGTGACGTAAAACCAACCCCCCCCCCTATTGGCGATAAAACTATCGTTACTCTACCCCGTTTTTTCCGAAACTATACTTTTCTCGAGCTTGTTAAAAAAACGCCTATTTTTTTGCCACAGAGATCGGCCCATGCGGCTAACAATGACCTTACGTACCAGTGAGAGTAGACGGAATGGTCAAATCAAGGTTGCACGAACACCTTTCTTTTTCTATAATAGACTACTTGACAGATCTGCCTATTTCACTACATTGAAGTGCGGCTGATACGTAGCGCTACATGTTGGGGTCCACAAGCTTTATTGAAAAGGGGCACATACCTCGTGGCCCATCTCCAGTGACGCAAATGCTCGTCACGGAAGTTCATTTCAGCTTCGCACATGCCTAGTTTTGTATACCTAGTTATGCATGTGGAAATGAGCTTGGTTGAAGAGAAGCACATGGCAGTGACACCTATCCGGTGACCGAGGTTTACGTCAAAGACGTACAATAATCTGGAACTAGCCTGCTTTCATCTATTCCCTGATGCTAGTCTGGCGGAGCCCGTCTTTTGAAGAAAAGCACATGAAAACTGTCTCCATTTCAGTTACACTGATTGCCGTTACATACGTTCACTAAATTGTGGCACGTACCGTCTCGGCAACGCATTTAAATGAGGTTACATTGACTTTATGAAAGATCTACATGTAATCAGCGAAATATAGCCATAAAGCAGGTTCGTGTCAAATGGGTCAGCTAAGAGAGGCGCATATGCACGTCACATACCTAGGACACAACCTGTTCCGCCTATAGGCTAGTAATGCCGTTTCACCACGAAAACAGCCCCTCATTACTGATATAGTGAGGGGATAGTGGATGGCCCGATGGTACATGTAGGCGAGAAAGCAGAGAAAATCCACGAACTGCCCATAATGATGTCAAACCGTCGCTTTCGTGACGACCCCCAGATATTCAGCTAATAGCTCTACAACCTGGGCCAAGCACACATTAAACCCGCAGTGCTGGAGAAACGCTGCCCACCTACCTGGACTCATCACATTCATATGCCTGTATAACCTTACTCTGTCACCCTTCGGGGTAGCCGAGTACCTAAGGCGCAAGTATACTCGGCTCGAAATTGCGGGCTAATCCCCGGCTCCGGAGATTGCAGTTTGAATGGAGGCACACTGCGAAGACGCCCGTGTGCATCGTAGCGCACGTTAAAGATCCCCAGTTGGGCAAAATTCTCCGTAGACCTCCACTACGGCGTCCCTGTGACGTAAAACCACCCCCCCCCCCCCCTATTGGCGATAAAACTATCGTTACTCTACCCCGTTTTTTCCGAAACTATACTTTTCTCGAGTTTGTTAAAAAAACGCCTATTTTTTTGCCACAGCGATCGGCCCATGCGGCTAACAATGACCTTACGTACCAGTGAGAGTAGACGGAATGGCCAAATCAAGGTTGCACGAACACCTTTCTTTTTCTATAATAGACTACTTGACAGATCTTCCTATTTCACTACATTGAAGTGCGGCTGATACGTAGCGCTACATGTTGGGGTCCACAAGCTTTATTGAAAAGGGGCACATACCTCGTGGCCCATCTCCAGTGACACAAATGCTCGTCACGGAAGCTCATTTCAGCTACGCACACACCTAGTTTTGTATACCCAGTTGTGCATGTGGAAATGAGCTTGGTTGAAGAGAAGCACATGGCAGTGACACCTATGCGGTGACCGAGATTTACGTCAAAGACGTACAATAATATGGAACTAGCCTACTTTCATCTATTCCCTGATGCAAGCCTGGCGGAGCCCGTCTTTTGAAGAAAAGCACACGAAAACTGTCTCCTTTTCAGTTACACTGATTGCCGTTACATACGTTCACTAAATTGTGGCACGTACCGTCTCGGCAACGCATTTAAATGAGGTTACATTGACTTTATGAAAGATCTACATGTAATCAGCGAAATATAGCCATAAAGCAGGTTCGTGTCAAATGGGTCAGCTAAGAGGGGCGCATATGCATGTCACATACCTAGGACACAACGTGTTCCGCCTATAGGCTAGTAATGCCGTTTCGCCATGAAAACAGACCCTCATTATTGATATAGTGAGGGGATAGTGGATGGCCCGATGGTACATGTAGGCGAGAAAGCAGAGAAAATCCACGAACTGCCCATAATGATGTCAAACCGTCGCTTTCGTGACGACCCCCAGATATTCAGCTAATAGCTCTACAACCTGGGCCAAGCACACATTAAACCCGCAGTGCTGGAGAAACGCTGCCCACCTACCTGGACTCATCACATTCATATGCCTGTATAACCTTACTCTGTCACCCTTCGGGGTAGCCGAGTACATAAGGCGCTAGTATACTCGGCTCGAAATTGCGGGCTAATCCCCGGCTCCGGAGATTGCAGTTTGAATGGAGGCACACTGCGAAGACGCCCGTGTGCATCGTAGCGCACGTAAAAGATCCCCAGTTGTGCAAAATTGTCCGTAGACCTCCACTACGGCGTCCCTGTGACGTAAAACCACCCCCCCCCCTCTTTTGGCGACAAAACTATCGTTACTCTACCCCGTTTTTTCCGAAACTATACTTTTCTCGAGCTTGTTAAAAAAACGCCTATTTTTTTGCCACAGCGATCGGCCCATGCGGCTAACAATGACCTTACGTACCAGTGAGAGTAGACGGAATGGTCAAATCAAGGTTGCACGAACACCTTTCTTTTTCTATAATAGACTACTTGACTGATCTGCCTATTTCACTACATTGAAGTGCGGCTGATACGTAGCGCTACATGTTGGGATCCACAAGCTTTATTCAAAAGGGGCACATACCTCGTGGCCCATCTCCAGTGACGCAAATGCTCGTCACGGAAGTTCATTTCAGCTTCGCACACACCTAGTTTTGTATAACCAGTTATGCATGTGGAAATGAGCTTGGTTGAAGAGAAGCACATGGCAGTGACACATATGCGGTGACCGAGATTTACGTCAAAGAGTTACAATAATCTGGAACTAGCCTGCTTTCATCTATTCCCTGATGCAAGCCTGGCGGAGCCCGTCTTTTGAAGAAAAGCACATGAAAACTGTCTCCTTTTCAGTTACACTGATTGCCGTTACATACGTTCACTAAATTGTGGCACGTACCGTCTCGGCAACGCATTTAAATGAGGTTACATTGACTTTATGAAAGATCTACATGTAATCAGCGAAATATAGCCATAAAGCAGGTTCGTGTCAAATGGGTCAGCTAAGAGAGGCGCATATGCATGTCACATACCTAGGACACGACCTGTTCCGCCTATAGGCTAGTAATGCCGTTTCGCCACGAAAACAGCCCCTCATTACTGATATAGTGAGCGGATAGTGGATGGCCCGATGGTACATGTAGGCGAGAAAGCAGAGAAAATCCACGAACTGCCCATAATGATGTCAAACCGTCGCTTTCGTGACGACCCCCAGATATTCAGCTAATAGCTCTACAACCTGGGCCAAGCACACATTAAACCCGCAGTGCTGGAGAAACGCTGCCCACCTACCTGGACTCATCACATTCATATGCCTGTATAACCTTACTCTGTCACCCTTCGGGGTAGCCGAGTACCTAAGGCGCTAGTATACTCGGCTCGAAATTGCGGGCTAATCCCCGGCTCCGGAGATTGCAGTTTGAATGGAGGCACACTGCGAAGACGCCCGTGTGCATCGTAGCGCACGTTAAAGATCCCCAGTTGGGCAAAATTCTCCGTAGACCTCCACTACGGCGTCCCTGTGACGTAAAACCACCCCCCCTATTGGCGATAAAACTATCGTTACTCTACCCCGTTTTTTCCGAAACTATACTTACTCGAGCTTGTTAAAAAAACGCCAATTTTTTTGCCACAGCGATCAGCCCATGTGGCTAACAATGCACTTACGTACCAGTGAGAGTAGACGGAATGGTCAAATCAAGGTTGCACAAACACCTTTCGTTTTCTATAATAGACTACTTGACAGATCTTCCTATTTCACTACATTGAAGTGCGGCTGATACGTAGCGCTACATGTTGGGGTCCACAAGCTTTATTGAAAAGGGGCACATACCTCGTGGCCCATCTCCAGTGACGCAAATGCTCGTCACGGAAGTTCATTTCAGCTTCGCACACACCTAGTTTTGTATACCCAGTTGTGCATGTGGAAATGAGCTTGGTTGAAGAGAAGCACATGGCAGTGACACCTATGCGGTGACCGAGATTTACGTCAGAGAGTTACAATAATCTGGAACTAGCCTGCTTTCATCTATTCCCTGATGCAAGCCTGGCGGAGCCCGTCTTTTGAAGAAAAGCACATGAAAACTGTCTCCTTTTCAGTTACACTGATTGCCGTTACATACGTTCACTAAATTGTGGCACGTACCGTCTCGGCAACGCATTTAAATGAGGTCACATTGACTTTATGAAAGATCTACATGTAATCAGCGAAATATAGCCATAAAGCAGGTATCGTGTCAAATGGGTCAGCTAAGAGAGGCGCATATGCATGTCACATACCTAGGACACAACCTGTTCCGCCTATAGGCTAGTA
The DNA here is from genome assembly GCF_023375885.2 of Dermacentor andersoni. Classification (NCBI taxonomy): domain Eukaryota; kingdom Metazoa; phylum Arthropoda; class Arachnida; order Ixodida; family Ixodidae; genus Dermacentor; species Dermacentor andersoni. The sequence continues at coordinate 215,923,100 of NC_092815.1, forward strand.
ATGCCGTTTCGCCATGAAAACAGCCCCTCATTACTGATATAGTGAGGGGATAGTGGATGGCCCGATGGTACATGTAGGCGAGAAAGCAGAGAAAATCCACGAACTGCCCATAATGATGTCAAACCGTCGCTTTCGTGACGACCCCCAGATATTCAGCTAATAGCTCTACAACCTGGGCCAAGCACACATTAAACCCGCAGTGCTGGAGAAACGCTGCCCACCTACCTGGACTCATCACATTCATATGCCTGTATAACCTTACTCTGTCACCCTTCGGGGTAGCCGCGTACCTAAGGCGCTAGTATACTCGGCTCGAAATTGCGGGCTAATCCCCGGCTCCGGAGATTGCAGTTTCAATGGAGGCACACTGCGAAGACGCCCGTGTGCATCGTAGCGCACGTAAAAGATCCCCAGTTGTGCAAAATTGTCCGTAGACCTCCACTACGGCGTCCCTGTGACGTAAAACCACCCCCCCCCCTCTTTTGGCGACAAAACTATCGTTACTCTACCCCGTTTTTTCCGAAACTATACTTTTCTCGAGCTTGTTAAAAAAACGCCTATTTTTTTGCCACAGCGATCGGCCCATGCGGCTAACAATGACCTTACGTACGAGTGAGAGTAGACGGAATGGTCAAATCAAGGTTGCACGAACACCTTTCTTTTTCTATAATAGACTACTTGACTGATCTGCCTATTTCACTACATTGAAGTGCGGCTGATACGTAGCGCTACATGTTGGGATCCACAAGCTTTATTCAAAAGGGGCACATACCTCGTGGCCCATCTCCAGTGACGCAAATGCTCGTCACGGAAGTTCATTTCAGCTTCGCACACACCTAGTTTTGTATACCCAGTTATGCATGTGGAAATGAGCTTGGTTGAAGAGAAGCACATGGCAGTGACACATATGCGGTGACCGAGATTTACGTCAAAGAGTTACAATAATCTGGAACTAGCCTGCTTTCATCTATTCCCTGATGCAAGCCTGGCGGAGCCCGTCTTTTGAAGAAAAGCACATGAAAACTGTCTCCTTTTCAGTTACACTGATTGCCGTTACATACGTTCACTAAATTGTGGCACGTACCGTCTCGGCAACGCATTTAAATGAGGTTACATTGACTTTATGAAAGATCTACATGTAATCAGCGAAATATAGCCATAAAGCAGGTTCGTGTCAAATGGGTCAGCTAAGAGAGGCGCATATGCATGTCACATACCTAGGACACAACCTGTTCCGCCTATAGGCTAGTAATGCCGTTTCGCCACGAAAACAGCCCCTCATTACTGATATAGTGAGCGGATAGTGGATGGCCCGATGGTACATGTAGGCGAGAAAGCAGAGAAAATCCACGAACTGCCTATAATGATGTCAAACCGTCGCTTTCGTGACGACCCCCAGATATTCAGCTAATAGCTCTACAACCTGGGCCAAGCACACATTAAACCCGCAGTGCTGGAGAAACGCTGCCCACCTACCTGGACTCATCACATTCATATGCCTGTATAACCTTACTCTGTCACCCTTCGGGGTAGCCGAGTACCTAAGGCGCTAGTATACTCGGCTCGAAATTGCGGGCTAATCCCCGGCTCCGGAGATTGCAGTTTGAATGGAGGCACACTGCGAAGACGCCCGTGTGCATCGTAGCGCACGTTAAAGATCCCCAGTTGGGCAAAATTCTCCGTAGACCTCCACTACGGCGTCCCTGTGACGTAAAACCACCCCCCCTATTGGCGATAAAACTATCGTTACTCTACCCCGTTTTTTCCGAAACTATACTTACTCGAGCTTGTTAAAAAAACGCCAATTTTTTTGCCACAGCGATCAGCCCATGTGGCTAACAATGCACTTACGTACCAGTGAGAGTAGACGGAATGGTCAAATCAAGGTTGCACAAACACCTTTCTTTTTCTATAATAGACTACTTGACAGATCTTCCTATTTCACTACATTGAAGTGCGGCTGATACGTAGCGCTACATGTTGGGGTCCACAAGCTTTATTGAAAAGGGGCACATACCTCGTGGCCCATCTCCAGTGACGCAAATGCTCGTCACGGAAGTTCATTTCAGCTTCGCACACACCTAGTTTTGTATACCCAGTTGTGCATGTGGAAATGAGCTTGGTTGAAGAGAAGCACATGGCAGTGACACCTATGCGGTGACCGAGATTTACGTCAGAGAGTTACAATAATCTGGAACTAGCCTGCTTTCATCTATTCCCTGATGCAAGCCTGGCGGAGCCCGTCTTTTGAAGAAAAGCACATGAAAACTGTCTCCTTTTCAGTTACACTGATTGCCGTTACATACGTTCACTAAATTGTGGCACGTACCGTCTCGGCAACGTATTTAAATGAGGTCACATTGACTTTATGAAAGATCTACATGTAATCAGCGAAATATAGCCATAAAGCAGGTATCGTGTCAAATGGGTCAGCTAAGAGAGGCGCATATGCATGTCACATACCTAGGACACAACCTGTTCCGCCTATAGGCTAGTAATGCCGTTTCGCCATGAAAACAGCCCCTCATTACTGATATAGTGAGGGGATAGTGGATGGCCCGATGGTACATGTAGGCCAGAAAGCAGAGAAAATCCACGAACTGCCCATAATGATGTCAAACCGTCGCTTCCGTGACGACCCCCAGATATTCAGCTAATAGCTCTACAACCTGGGCCAAGCACACATTAAACCCGCAGTGCTGGAGAAACGCTACCCACCTTTTTCTATAATAGACTACTTGACAGATCTTCCTATTTCACTACATTGAAGTGCGGCTGATACGTAGCGCTACATGTTGGGGTCCACAAGCTTTATTGAAAAGGGGCACATACCTCGTGGCCCATCTCCAGTGACACAAATGCTCGTCACGGAAGCTCATTTCAGCTTCGCACACACCTAGTTTTGTATACCCAGTTGTGCATGTGGAAATGAGCTTGGTTGAAGAGAAGCACATGGTAGTGACACCTATGCGGTGACCGAGATTTACGTCAAAGACGTCTGGAACTAGCCTGCTTTCATCTATTCCCTGATGCTAGTCTGGCGGAGCCCGTCTTTTGAAGAAAAGCAAATGAAAACTGTCTCCTTTTCAGTTACACTGATTGCCGTGATTGTAGTGACACCTATGCGGTGACCGAGATTTACGTCAAAGACGTCTGGAACTAGCCTGCTTTCATCTATTCCCTGATGCAAGCCTGGCGGAGCCCGTCTTTTGAAGAAAAGCACATGAAAACTGTCTCCTTTTCAGTTACACTGATTGCCGTTACATACGTTCACGAAATTGTGGCACGTACGGTCTCGGCAACGCATTTAAATGAGGTAACATTGACTTTATGAAAGATCTACATGTAATCAGCGAAATATAGCCATAAAGCAGGTTCGTGTGAATGGGTCAGCTAAGAGAGGCGCATATGCATGTCACATACCTAGGACACAACCTGTTCCGCCTATAGGCTAGTAATGCCGTTTCGCCACGAAAACAGCCCCTCATTACTGATATAGTGAGGGGATAGTGGATGGCCCGATGGTACATGTAGGCGAGAAAGCAGAGAAAATCCACGAACTGCCCATAATGATGTCAAACCGTCGCTTTCGTGACGACCCCCAGATATTCAGCTAATAGCTCTACAACCTGGGCCAAGCACACATTAAACCCGCAGTGCTGGAGAAACGCTGCCCACCTACCTGGACTCATCACATTCATATGCCTGTATAACCTTACTCTGTCACCCTTCGGGGTAGCCGAGTACATAAGGCGCTAGTATACTCGGCTCGAAATTGCGGGCTAATCCCCGGCTCCGGAGATTGCAGTTTGAATGGAGGCACACTGCGAAGACGCCCGTGTGCATCGTAGCGCACGTTAAAGATCCCCAGTTGTGCAAAATTGTCCGTAGACCTCCACTACGGCGTCCCTGTGACGTAAAACCACCCCCCCCCCTCTATTGGCGACAAAACTATCGTTACTCTACCCCGTTTTTTCCGAAACTATACTTTTCTCGAGCTTGTTAAAAAAACGCCTATTTTTTTGCCACAGCGATCGGCCCATGCGGCTAACAATGACCTTACGTACCAGTGAGAGTAGACGGAATGGTCAAATCAAGGTTGCACGAACACCTTTCTTTTTCTATAATAGACTACTTGACTGATCTGCCTATTTCACTACATTGAAGTGCGGCTGATACGTAGCGCTACATGTTGGGATCCACAAGCTTTATTCAAAAGGGGCACATACCTCGTGGCGCATCTCCAGTGACGCAAATGCTCGTCACGGAAGTTCATTTCAGCTTCGCACACACCTAGTTTTGTATACCCAGTTATGCATGTGGAAATGAGCTTGGTTGAAGAGAAGCACATGGCAGTGACACATATGCGGTGACCGAGATTTACGTCAAAGAGTTACAATAATCTGGAACTAGCCTGCTTTCATCTATTCCCTGATGCAAGCCTGGCGGAGCCCGTCTTTTGAAGAAAAGCACATGAAAACTGTCTCCTTTTCAGTTACACTGATTGCCGTTACATACGTTCACTAAATTGTGGCACGTACCGTCTCGGCAACGCATTTAATTGAGGTTACATTGACTTTATGAAAGATCTACATGTAATCAGCGAAATATAGCCATAAAGCAGGTTCGTGTCAAATGGGTCAGCTAAGAGAGGCGCATATGCATGTCACATACCTAGGACACAACCTGTTCCGCCTATAGGCTAGTAATGCCGTTTCGCCACGAAAACAGCCCCTCATTACTGATATAGTGAGGGGATAGTGGATGGCCCGATGGTACATGTAGGCGAGAAAGCAGAGAAAATCCACGAACTGCCCATAATGATGTCAAACCGTCGCTTTCGTGACGACCCCCAGATATTCAGCTAATAGCTCTACAACCTGGGCCAAGCACACATTAAACCCGCAGTGCTGGAGAAACGCTGCCCACCTACCTGGACTCATCACATTCATATGCCTGTATAACCTTACTCTGTCACCCTTCGGCGTAGCCGAGTACCTAAGGCGCTAGTATACTCGGCTCGAAATTGCGGGCTAATCCCCGGCTCCGGAGATTGCAGTTGGAATGGAGGCACACTGCGAAGACGCCCGTGTGCATCGTAGCGCACGTTAAAGATCCCCAGTTGGGCAAAATTCTCCGTAGACCTCCACTACGGCGTCCCTGTGACGTAAAACCACCCCCCCCTATTGGCGATAAAACTATCGTTACTCTACCCCGTTTTTTCCGAAACTATACTTACTCGAGCTTGTTAAAAAAACGCAAATTTTTTTGCCACAGCGATCAGCCCATGTGGCTAACAATGCACTTACGTACCAGTGAGAGTAGACGGAATGGTCAAATCAAGGTTGCACAAACACCTTTCTTTTTCTATAATACACTACTTGACAGATCTTCCTGTTTCACTACATTGAAGTGCGGCTGATACGTAGCGCTACATGTTGGGGTCCACAAGCTTTATTGAAAAGGGGCACATACCTCGTGGCCCATCTCCAGTGACGCAAATGCTCGTCACGGAAGTTCATTTCAGCTTCGCACACACCTAGTTTTGTATACCCAGTTGTGCATGTGGAAATGAGCTTGGTTGAAGAGAAGCACATGGCAGTGACACCTATGCGGTGACCGAGATTTACGTCAGAGAGTTACAATAATCTGGAACTAGCCTGCTTTCATCTATTCCCTGATGCAAGCCTGGCGGAGCCCGTCTTTTGAAGAAAAGCACATGAAAACTGTCTCCTTTTCAGTTACACTGATTGCCGTTACATACGTTCACTGAATTGTGGCACGTACCGTCTCGGCAACGCATTTAAATGAGGTCACATTGACTTTATGAAAGATCTACATGTAATCAGCGAAATATAGCCATAAAGCAGGTATCGTGTCAAATGGGTCAGCTAAGAGAGGCGCATATGCATGTCACATACCTAGGACACAACCTGTTCCGCCTATAGGCTAGTAATGCCGTTTCGCCATGAAAACAGCCCCTCATTACTGATATAGTGAGGGGATAGTGGATGGCCCGATGGTACATGTAGGCCAGAAAGCAGAGAAAATCCACGAACTGCCCATAATGATGTCAAACCGTCGCTTTCGTGACGACCCCCAGATATTCAGCTAATAGCTCTACAACCTGGGCCAAGCACACATTAAACCCGCAGTGCTGGAGAAACGCTACCCACCTACCTGGACTCATCACATTCATATGCCTGTATAACCTTACTCTGTCACCCTTCGGGGTAGCCGAGTACCTAAGGCGCTAGTATACTCGGCTCGAAATTGCGGGCTAATCCCCGGCTCCGGAGATTGCAGTTTGAATGGAGGCACACTGCGAAGACGCCCGTGTGCATCGTAGCGCACGTTAAAGATCCCCAGTTGGGCAAAATTCTCCGTAGACCTCCACTACGGCGTCCCTGTGACGTAAAACCACCCCCCCCCCCTATTGGCGATAAAACTATCGTTACTCTACCCCGTTTTTTCCGAAACTATACTTTTCTCGAGCTTGTTAAAAAAACGCCAATTTTTTTGCCACAGCGATCGGCCCATGCGGCTAACAATGACCTTACGTACCAGTGAGAGTAGACGGAATGGTCAAATCAAGGTTGCACGAACACCTTTCTTTTTCTATAATAGACTACTTGACAGATCTGCCTATTTCACTACATTGAAGTGCGGCTGATACGTAGCGCTACATGTTGGGGTCCACAAGCTTTATTGAAAAGGGGCACATACCTCGTGGCCCATCTCCAGTGACACAAATGCTCGTCACGGAAGTTCATTTCAGCTTCGCACACACCTAGTTTTGTATACCCAGTTATGCATGTGGAAATGAGCTTGGTTGAAGAGAAGCACATGGCAGTGACACCTATGCGGTGACCGAGATTTACGTCAAAGAGTTACAATAATCTGGAACTAGCCTGCTTTCATCTATTCCCTGATGCAAGCCTGGCGGAGCCCGTCTTTTGAAGAAAAGCACATGAAAACTGTCTCCTTTTCAGTTACACTGATTGCCGTTACATACGTTCACGAAATTGTGGCACGTACCGTCTCGGCAACGCATTTAAATGAGGTAACATTGACTTTATGAAAGATCTACATGTAATCAGCGAAATATAGCCATAAAGCAGGTTCGTGTGAATGGGTCAGCTAAGAGAGGCGCATATGCATGTCACATACCTAGGACACAACCTGTTCCGCCTATAGTCTAGTAATGCCGTTTCGCCACGAAAACAGCCCCTCATTACTGATATAGTGAGGGGATAGTGGATGGCCCGATGGTACATGTAGGCGAGAAAGCAGAGAAAATCCACGAACTGCCCATAATGATGTCAAACCGTCGCTTTCGTGACGACCCCCAGATATTCAGCTAATAGCTCTACAACCTGGGCCAAGCACACATTAAACCCGCAGTGCTGGAGAAACGCTGCCCACCTACCTGGACTCATCACATTCATATGCCTGTATAACCTTACTCTGTCACCCTTCGGGGTAGCCGAGTATCTAAGGCGCTAGCATACTCGGTTCGAAATTGCGGGCTAATCCCCGGCTCCGGAGATTGCAGTTTGAATGGAGGCACACTGCGAAGACGCCCGTGTGCATCGTAGCGCACGTTAAAGATCCCCAGTTGGGCAAAATTCTCCGTAGACCTCCACTACGGCGTCCCTGTGACGTAAAACCAACCCCCCCCCCCCTATTGGCGATAAAACTATCGTTACTCTACCCCGTTTTTTCCGAAACTATACTTTTCTCGAGCTTGTTAAAAAAACGCCTATTTTTTTGCCACAGAGATCGGCCCATGCGGCTAACAATGACCTTACGTACCAGTGAGAGTAGGCGGAATGGTCAAATCAAGGTTGCACGAACACCTTTCTTTTTCTATAATAGACTACTTGACAGATCTGCCTATTTCACTACATTGAAGTGCGGCTGATACGTAGCGCTACATGTTGGGGTCCACAAGCTTTATTGAAAAGGGGCACATACCTCGTGGCCCATCTCCAGTGACGCAAATGCTCGTCACGGAAGTTCATTTCAGCTTCGCACATGCCTAGTTTTGTATACCTAGTTATGCATGTGGAAATGAGCTTGGTTGAAGAGAAGCACATGGCAGTGACACCTATGCGGTGACCGAGGTTTACGTCAAAGACGTACAATAATCTGGAACTAGCCTGCTTTCATCTATTCCCTGATGCTAGTCTGGCGGAGCCCGTCTTTTGAAGAAAAGCACATGAAAACTGTCTCCATTTCAGTTACACTGATTGCCGTTACATACGTTCACTAAATTGTGGCACGTACCGTCTCGGCAACGCATTTAAATGAGGTTACATTGACTTTATGAAAGATCTACATGTTCAGCGAAATATAGCCATAAAGCAGGTTCGTGTCAAATGGGTCAGCTAAGAGAGGCGCATATGCACGTCACATACCTAGGACACAACCTGTTCCGCCTATAGGCTAGTAATGCCGTTTCACCACGAAAACAGCCCCTCATTACTGATATAGTGAGGGGATAGTGGATGGCCCGATGGTACATGTAGGCGAGAAAGCAGAGAAAATCCACGAACTGCCCATAATGATGTCAAACCGTCGCTTTCGTGACGACCCCCAGATATTCAGCTAATAGCTCTACAACCTGGGCCAAGCACACATTAAACCCGCAGTGCTGGAGAAACGCTGCCCACCTACCTGGACTCATCACATTCATATGCCTGTATAACCTTACTCTGTCACCCTTCGGGGTAGCCGAGTACCTAAGGCGCTAGTATACTCGGCTCGAAATTGCGGGCTAATCCCCGGCTCCGGAGATTGCAGTTTGAATGGAGGCACACTGCGAAGACGCCCGTGTGCATCGTAGCGCACGTTAAAGATCCCCAGTTGGGCAAAATTCTCCGTAGACCTCCACTACGGCGTCCCTGTGACGTAAAACCACCCCCCCCCCCTACTGGCGATAAAACTATCGTTACTCTACCCCGTTTTTTCCGAAACTATACTTTTCTCGAGCTTGTTAAAAAAACGCCTATTTTTTTGCCACAGCGATCGGCCCATGCGGCTAACAATGACCTTACGTACCAGTGAGAGTAGACGGAATGGTCAAATCAAGGTTGCACGAACACCTTTCTTTTTCTATAATAGACTACTTGACAGATCTTCCTATTTCACTACATTGAAGTGCGGCTGATACGTAGCGCTACATGTTGGGGTCCACAAGCTTTATTGAAAAGGGGCACATACCTCGTGGCCCATCTCCAGTGACACAAATGCTCGTCACGGAAGCTCATTTCAGCTTCGCACACACCTAGTTTTGTATACCCAGTTGTGCATGTGGAAATGAGCTTGGTTGAAGAGAAGCACATGGTAGTGACACCTATGCGGTGACCGAGATTTACGTCAAAGACGTCTGGAACTAGCCTGCTTTCATCTATTCCCTGATGCTAGTCTGGCGGAGCCCGTCTTTTGAAGAAAAGCAAATGAAAACTGTCTCCTTTTCAGTTACACTGATTGCCGTTACATACGTTCACTAAATTGTGGCACGTACCGTCTCGGCAACGCATTTAAATGAGGTTACATTGACTTTATGAAAGATCTACATGTAATCAGCGAAATATAGCCATAAAGCAGGTTCGTGTCAAATGGGTCAGCTAAGAGAGGCGCATATGCATGTCACACACCTAGGACACAACCTGTTCCGCCTATAGGCTAGTAATGCCGTTTCACCACGAAAACAGCCCCTCATTACTGATATAGTGAGGGGATAGTGGATGGCCCGATGGTTCATGTAGGCGAGAAAGCAGAGAAAATCCACGAACTGCCCATAATGATGTCAAACCGTCGCTTTCGTGACGACCCCCAGATATTCAGCTAATAGCTCTACAACCTGGGCCAAGCACACATTAAACCCGCAGTGCTGGAGAAACGCTGCCCACCTACCTGGAATCATCACATTCATATGCCTGTATAACCTTACTCTGTCACCCTTCGGGGTAGCCGAGTACCTAAGGCGCAAGTATACTCGGCTCGAAATTGCGGGCTAATCCCCGGCTCCGGAGATTGCAGTTTGAATGGAGGCACACTGCGAAGACGCCCGTGTGCATCGTAGCGCACGTTAAAGATCCCCAGTTGGGCAAAATTCTCCGTAGACCTCCACTACGGCGTCCCTGTGACGTAAAACCACCCCCCCCCCCTATTGGCGATAAAACTATCGTTACTCTACCCCGTTTTTTCCGAAACTATACTTTTCTCGAGTTTGTTAAAAAAACGCCTATTTTTTTGCCACAGCGATCGGCCCATGCGGCTAACAATGACCTTACGTACCAGTGAGAGTAGACGGAATGGTCAAATCAAGGTTGCACGAACACCTTTCTTTTTCTATAATAGACTACTTGAGAGATCTTCCTATTTCACTACATTGAAGTGCGGCTGATACGTAGCGCTACATGTTGGGGTCCACAAGCTTTATTGAAAAGGGGCACATACCTCGTGGCCCATCTCCAGTGACACAAATGCTCGTCACGGAAGCTCATTTCAGCTTCGCACACACCTAGTTTTGTATACCCAGTTGTGCATGTGGAAATGAGCTTGGTTGAAGAGAAGCACATGGCAGTGACACATATGCGGTGACCGAGATTTACGTCAAAGAGTTACAATAATCTGGAACTAGCCTGCTTTCATCTATTCCCTGATGCAAGCCTGGCGGAGCCCGTTTTTTGAAGAAAAGCACATGAAAACTGTCTCCTTTTCAGTTACACTGATTGCCGTTACATACGTTCACTAAATTGTGGCACGTACCGTCTCGGCAACGCATTTAAATGAGGTTACATTGACTTTATGAAAGATCTACATGTAATCAGCGAAATATAGCCATAAAGCAGGTTCGTGTCAAATGGGTCAGCTAAGAGAGGGGCATATGCATGTCACATACCTAGGACACAACCTGTTCCGCCTATAGGCTAGTAATGCCGTTTCGCCACGAAAACAGCCCCTCATTACTGATATAGTGAGCGGATAGTGGATGGCCCGATGGTACATGTAGGCCAGAAAGCAGAGAAAATCCACGAACTGCCCATAATGATGTCAAACCGTCGCTTTCGTGACGACCCCCAGATATTCAGCTAATAGCTCTACAACCTGGGCCAAGCACACATTAAACCCGTAGTGCTGGAGAAACGCTGCCCACCTACCTGGACTCATCACATTCATATGCCTGTATAACCTTACTCTGTCACCCTTCGGGGTAGCCGAGTACATAAGGCGCTAGTATACTCGGCTCGAAATTGCGGGCTAATCCCCGGCTCCGGAGATTGCAGTTTGAATGGAGGCACACTGCGAAGACGCCCGTGTGCATCGTAGCGCACGTAAAATATCCCCAGTTGTGCAAAATTGTCCGTAGACCTCCACTACGGCGTCCCTGTGACGTAAAACCACCCCCCCCCCCCTCTTTTGGCGACAAAACTATCGTTACTCTACCCCGTTTTTTCCGAAACTATACTTTTCTCGAGCTTGTTAAAAAAACGCCTATTTTTTTGCCACAGCGATCGGCCCATGCGGCTAACAATGACCTTACGTACCAGTGAGAGTAGACGGAATGGTCAAATCAAGGTTGCACGAACACCTTTCTTTTTCTATAATAGACTACTTGACTGATCTGCCTATTTCACTACATTGAAGTGCGGCTGATACGTAGCGCTACATGTTGGGATCCACAAGCTTTATTCAAAAGGGGCACATACCTCGTGGCCCATCTCCAGTGACGCAAATGCTCGTCACGGAAGTTCATTTCAGCTTCGCACACACCTAGTTTTGTATACCCAGTTATGCATGTGGAAATGAGCTTGGTTGAAGAGAAGCACATGGCAGTGACACATATGCGGTGACCGAGATTTACGTCAAAGAGTTACAATAATCTGGAACTAGCCTGCTTTCATCTATTCCCTGATGCAAGCCTGGCGGAGCCCGTCTTTTGAAGAAAAGCACATGAAAACTGTCTCCTTTTCAGTTACACTGATTGCCGTTACATACGTTCACTAAATTGTGGCACGTACCGTCTCGGCAACGCATTTAAATGAGGTTACATTGACTTTATGAAAGATCTACATGTAATCAGCGAAATATAGCCATAAAGCAGGTTCGTGTCAAATGGGTCAGCTAAGAGAGGCGCATATGCATGTCACATACCTAGGACACAACCTGTTCCGCCTATAGGCTAGTAATGCCGTTTCGCCACGAAAACAGCCCCTCATTACTGATATAGTGAGCGGATAGTGGATGGCCCGATGGTACATGTAGGCGAGAAAGCAGAGAAAATCCACGAACTGCCCATAATGATGTCAAACCGTCGCTTTCGTGACGACCCCCAGATATTCAGCTAATAGCTCTACAACCTGGGCCAAGCACACATTAAACCCGCAGTGCTGGAGAAACGCTGCCCACCTACCTGGACTCATCACATTCATATGCCTGTATAACCTTACTCTGTCACCCTTCGGGGTAGCCGAGTACCTAAGGCGCTAGTATACTCGGCTCGAAATTGCGGGCTAATCCCCGGCTCCGGAGATTGCAGTTTGAATGGAGGCACACTGCGAAGACGCCCGTGTGCATCGTAGCGCACGTAAAAGATCCCCAGTTGTGCAAAATTGTCCGTAGACCTCCACTACGGCGTCCCTGTGACGTAAAACCACCCCCCCCCTCTTTTGGCGACAAAACTATCGTTACTCTACCCCGTTTTTTCCGAAACTATACTTTTCTCGAGCTTGTTAAAAAAACGCCTATTTTTTTGCCACAGCGATCGGCCCATGCGGCTAACAATGACCTTACGTACCAGTGAGAGTAGACGGAATGGTCAAATCAAGGTTGCACGAACACCTTTCTTTTTCTATAATAGACTACTTGACTGATCTGCCTATTTCACTACATTGAAGTGCGGCTGATACGTAGCGCTACATGTTGGGATCCACAAGCTTTATTCAAAAGGGGCACATACCTCGTGGCCCATCTCCAGTGACGCAAATGCTCGTCACGGAAGTTCATTTCAGCTTCGCACACACCTAGTTTTGTATACCCAGTTATGCATGTGGAAATGAGCTTGGTTGAAGAGAAGCACATGGCAGTGACACATATGCGGTGACCGAGATTTACGTCAAAGAGTTACAATAATCTGGAACTAGCCTGCTTTCATCTATTCCCTGATGCAAGCCTGGCGGAGCCCGTCTTTTGAAGAAAAGCACATGAAAACTGTCTCCTTTTCAGTTACACTGATTGCCGTTACATACGTTCACTAAATTGTGGCACGTACCGTCTCGGCAACGCATTTAATTGAGGTTACATTGACTTTATGAAAGATCTACATGTAATCAGCGAAATATAGCCATAAAGCAGGTTCGTGTCAAATGGGTCAGCTAAGAGAGGCGCATATGCATGTCACATACCTAGGACACAACCTGTTCCGCCTATAGGCTAGTAATGCCGTTTCGCCACGAAAACAGCCCCTCATTACTGATATAGTGAGCGGATAGTGGATGGCCCGATGGTACATGTAGGCGAGAAAGCAGAGAAAATCCACGAACTGCCCATAATGATGTCAAACCGTCGCTTTCGTGACGACCCCCAGATATTCAGCTAATAGCTCTACAACCTGGGCCAAGCACACATTAAACCCGCAGTGCTGGAGAAACGCTGCCCACCTACCTGGACTCATCACATTCATATGCCTGTATAACGTTACTCTGTCACCCTTCGGCGTAGCCGAGTACCTAAGGCGCTAGTATACTCGGCTCGAAATTGCGGGCTAATCCCCGGCTCCGGAGATTGCAGTTGGAATGGAGGCACACTGCGAAGACGCCCGTGTGCATCGTAGCGCACGTTAAAGATCCCCAGTTGGGCAAAATTCTCCGTAGACCTCCACTACGGCGTCCCTGTGACGTAAAACCACCCCCCCCTATTGGCGATAAAACTATCGTTACTCTACCCCGTTTTTTCCGAAACTATACTTACTCGAGCTTGTTAAAAAAACGCAAATTTTTTTGCCACAGCGATCAGCCCATGTGGCTAACAATGCACTTACGTACCAGTGAGAGTAGACGGAATGGTCAAATCAAGGTTGCACAAACACCTTTCTTTTTCTATAATAGACTACTTGACAGATCTTCCTGTTTCACTACATTGAAGTGCGGCTGATACGTAGCGCTACATGTTGGGGTCCACAAGCTTTATTGAAAAGGGGGCACATACCTCGTGGCCCATCTCCAGTGACGCAAATGCTCGTCACGGAAGTTCATTTCAGCTTCGCACACACCTAGTTTTGTATACCCAGTTGTGCATGTGGAAATGAGCTTGGTTGAAGAGAAGCACATGGCAGTGACACCTATGCGGTGACCGAGATTTACGTCAGAGAGTTACAATAATCTGGAACTAGCCTGCTTTCATCTATTCCCTGATGCAAGCCTGGCGGAGCCCGTCTTTTGAAGAAAAGCACATGAAAACTGTCTCCTTTTCAGTTACACTGATTGCCGTTACATACGTTCACTGAATTGTGGCACGTACCGTCTCGGCAACGCATTTAAATGAGGTCACATTGACTTTATGAAAGATCTACATGTAATCAGCGAAATATAGCCATAAAGCAGGTATCGTGTCAAATGGGTCAGCTAAGAGAGGCGCATATGCATGTCACATACCTAGGACACAACCTGTTCCGCCTATAGGCTAGTAATGCCGTTTCGCCATGAAAACAGCCCCTCATTACTGATATAGTGAGGGGATAGTGGATGGCCCGATGGTACATGTAGGCCAGAAAGCAGAGAAAATCCACGAACTGCCCATAATGATGTCAAACCGTCGCTTTCGTGACGACCCCCAGATATTCAGCTAATAGCTCTACAACCTGGGCCAAGCACACATTAAACCCGCAGTGCTGGAGAAACGCTACCCACCTACCTGGACTCATCACATTCATATGCCTGTAAAACCTTACTCTGTCACCCTTCGGGGTAGCCGAGTACCTAAGGCGCTAGTATACTCGGCTCGAAATTGCGGGCTAATCCCCGGCTCCGGAGATTGCAGTTTGAATGGAGGCACACTGCGAAGACGCCCGTGTGCATCGTAGCGCACGTTAAAGATCCCCAGTTGGGCAAAATTCTCCGTAGACCTCCACTACGGCGTCCCTGTGACGTAAAACCACCCCCCCCCCCCCCTATTGGCGATAAAACTATCGTTACTCTACCCCGTTTTTTCCGAAACTATACTTTTCTCGAGCTTGTTAAAAAAACGCCTATTTTTTTGCCACAGCGATCGGCCCATGCGGCTAACAATGACCTTACGTACCAGTGAGAGTAGACGGAATGGTCAAATCAAGGTTGCACGAACACCTTTCTTTTTCTATAATAGACTACTTGACAGATCTGCCTATTTCACTACATTGAAGTGCGGCTGATACGTAGCGCTACATGTTGGGGTCCACAAGCTTTATTGAAAAGGGGCACATACCTCGTGGCCCATCTCCAGTGACACAAATGCTCGTCACGGAAGTTCATTTCAGCTTCGCACACACCTAGTTTTGTATACCCAGTTGTGCATGTGGAAATGAGCTTGGTTGAAGAGAAGCACATGGCAGTGACACCTATGCGGTGACCGAGATTTACGTCAGAGAGTTACAATAATCTGGAACTAGCCTGCTTTCATCTATTCCCTGATGCAAGCCTGGCGGAGCCCGTCTTTTGAAGAAAAGCACATGAAAACTGTCTCCTTTTCAGTTACACTGATTGCCGTTACATACGTTCACTGAATTGTGGCACGTACCGTCTCGGCAACGCATTTAAATGAGGTCACATTGACTTTATGAAAGATCTACATGTAATCAGCGAAATATAGCCATAAAGCAGGTATCGTGTCAAATGGGTCAGCTAAGAGAGGCGCATATGCATGTCACATACCTAGGACACAACCTGTTCCGCCTATAGGCTAGTAATGCCGTTTCGCCATGAAAACAGCCCCTCATTACTGATATAGTGAGGGGATAGTGGATGGCCCGATGGTACATGTAGGCCAGAAAGCAGAGAAAATCCACGAACTGCCCATAATGATGTCAAACCGTCGCTTTCGTGACGACCCCCAGATATTCAGCTAATAGCTCTACAACCTGGGCCAAGCACACATTAAACCCGCAGTGCTGGAGAAACGCTACCCACCTACCTGGACTCATCACATTCATATGCCTGTATAACCTTACTCTGTCACCCTTCGGGGTAGCCGAGTACCTAAGGCGCTAGTATACTCGGCTCGAAATTGCGGGCTAATCCCCGGCTCCGGAGATTGCAGTTTGAATGGAGGCACACTGCGAAGACGCCCGTGTGCATCGTAGCGCACGTTAAAGATCCCCAGTTGGGCAAAATTCTCCGTAGACCTCCACTACGGCGTCCCTGTGACGTAAAACCACCCCCCCCCCCTATTGGCGATAAAACTATCGTTACTCTACCCCGTTTTTTCCGAAACTATACTTTTCTCGAGCTTGTTAAAAAAACGCCTATTTTTTTGCCACAGCGATCGGCCCATGCGGCTAACAATGACCTTACGTACCAGTGAGAGTAGACGGAATGGTCAAATCAAGGTTGCACGAACACCTTTCTTTTTCTATAATAGACTACTTGACAGATCTGCCTATTTCACTACATTGAAGTGCGGCTGATACGTAGCGCTACATGTTGGGGTCCACAAGCTTTATTGAAAAGGGGCACATACCTCGTGGCCCATCTCCAGTGACACAAATGCTCGTCACGGAAGTTCATTTCAGCTTCGCACACACCTAGTTTTGTATACCCAGTTATGCATGTGGAAATGAGCTTGGTTGAAGAGAAGCACATGGCAGTGACACCTATGCGGTGACCGAGATTTACGTCAAAGAGTTACAATAATCTGGAACTAGCCTGCTTTCATCTATTCCCTGATGCAAGCCTGGCGGAGCCCGTCTTTTGAAGAAAAGCACATGAAAACTGTCTCCTTTTCAGTTACACTGATTGCCGTTACATACGTTCACGAAATTGTGGCACGTACCGTCTCGGCAACGCATTTAAATGAGGTAACATTGACTTTATGAAAGATCTACATGTAATCAGCGAAATATAGCCATAAAGCAGGTTCGTGTGAATGGGTCAGCTAAGAGAGGCGCATATGCATGTCACATACCTAGGACACAACCTGTTCCGCCTATAGTCTAGTAATGCCGTTTCGCCACGAAAACAGCCCCTCATTACTGATATAGTGAGGGGATAGTGGATGGCCCGATGGTACATGTAGGCGAGAAAGCAGAGAAAATCCACGAACTGCCCATAATGATGTCAAACCGTCGCTTTCGTGACGACCCCCAGATATTCAGCTAATAGCTCTACAACCTGGGCCAAGCACACATTAAACCCGCAGTGCTGGAGAAACGCTGCCCACCTACCTGGACTCATCACATTCATATGCCTGTATAACCTTGCTCTGTCACCCTTCGGGGTAGCCGAGTACCTAAGGCGCTAGTATACTCGGCTCGAAATTGCGGGCTAATCCCCGGCTCCGGAGATTGCAGTTGGAATGGAGGCACACTGCGAAGACGCCCGTGTGCATCGTAGCGCACGTTAAAGATCCCCAGTTGGGCAAAATTCTCCGTAGACCTCCACTACGGCGTCCCTGTGACGTAAAACCACCCCCCCCCCTATTGGCGATAAAACTATCGTTACTCTACCCCGTTTTTTCCGAAACTATACTTACTCGAGCTTGTTAAAAAAACGCAAATTTTTTTGCCACAGCGATCAGCCCATGTGGCTAACAATGCACTTACGTACCAGTGAGAGTAGACGGAATGGTCAAATCAAGGTTGCACAAACACCTTTCTTTTTCTATAATAGACTACTTGACAGATCTTCCTATTTCACTACATTGAAGTGCGGCTGATACGTAGCGCTACATGTTGGGGTCCACAAGCTTTATTGAAAAGGGGCACATACCTCGTGGCCCATCTCCAGTGACGCAAATGCTCGTCACGGAAGTTCATTTCAGCTTCGCACACACCTAGTTTTGTATACCCAGTTGTGCATGTGGAAATGAGCTTGGTTGAAGAGAAGCACATGGCAGTGACACCTATGTGGTGACCGAGATTTACGTCAGAGAGTTACAATAATCTGGAACTAGCCTGCTTTCATCTATTCCCTGATGCAAGCCTGGCGGAGCCCGTCTTTTGAAGAAAAGCACATGAAAACTGTCTCCTTTTCAGTTACACTGATTGCCGTTACATACGTTCACTAAATTGTGGTACGTACCGTCTCGGCAACGCATTTAAATGAGGTTACATTGACTTTATGAAAGATCTACATGTAATCAGCGAAATATAGCCATAAAGCAGGTTCGTGTCAAATGGGTCAGCTAAGAGGGGCGCGTATGCATGTCACATACCTAGGACACAACGTGTTCCGCGTATAGGCTAGTAATGCCGTTTCGCCATGAAAACAGACCCTCATTATTGATATAGTGAGGGGATAGTGGATGGCCCGATGGTACATGTAGGCGAGAAAGCAGAGAAAATCCACGAACTGCCCATAATGATGTCAAACCGTCGCTTTCGTGACGACCCCCAGATATTCAGCTAATAGCTCTACAACCTGGGCCAAGCACACATTAAACCCGCAGTGCTGGAGAAACGCTGCCCACCTACCTGGACTCATCACATTCATATGCCTGTATAACCTTACTCTGTCACCCTTCGGGGTAGCCGAGTACATAAGGCGCTAGTATACTCGGCTCGAAATTGCGGGCTAATCCCCGGCTCCGGAGATTGCAGTTTGAATGGAGGCACACTGCGAAGACGCCCGTGTGCATCGTAGCGCACGTAAAAGATCCCCAGTTGTGCAAAATTGTCCGTAGACCTCCACTACGGCGTCCCTGTGACGTAAAACCACCCCCCCCCTCTTTTGGCGACAAAACTATCGTTACTCTACCCCGTTTTTTCCGAAACTATACTTTTCTCGAGCTTGTTAAAAAAACGCCTATTTTTTTGCCACAGCGATCGGCCCATGCGGCTAACAATGACCTTACGTACCAGTGAGAGTAGACGGAATGGTCAAATCAAGGTTGCACGAACACCTTTCTTTTTCTATAATAGACTACTTGACTGATCTGCCTATTTCACTACATTGAAGTGCGGCTGATACGTAGCGCTACATGTTGGGATCCACAAGCTTTATTCAAAAGGGGCACATACCTCGTGGCCCATCTCCAGTGACGCAAATGCTCGTCACGGAAGTTCATTTCAGCTTCGCACACACCTAGTTTTGTATACCCAGTTATGCATGTGGAAATGAGCTTGGTTGAAGAGAAGCACATGGCAGTGACACATATGCGGTGACCGAGATTTACGTCAAAGAGTTACAATAATCTGGAACTAGCCTGCTTTCATCTATTCCCTGATGCAAGCCTGGCGGAGCCCGTCTTTTGAAGAAAAGCACATGAAAACTGTCTCCTTTTCAGTTACACTGATTGCCGTTACATACGTTCACTAAATTGTGGCGCGTACCGTCTCGGCAACGCATTTAAATGAGGTTACATTGACTTTATGAAAGATCTACATGTAATCAGCGAAATATAGCCATAAAGCAGGTTCGTGTCAAATGGGTCAGCTAAGAGAGGCGCATATGCATGTCACATACCTAGGACACAACCTGTTCCGCCTATAGGCTAGTAATGCCGTTTCGCCATGAAAACAGCCCCTCATTACTGATATAGTGAGCGGATAGTGGATGGCCCGATGGTACATGTAGGCGAGAAAGCAGAGAAAATCCACGAACTGCCCATAATGATGTCAAACCGTCGCTTTCGTGACGACCCCCAGATATTCAGCTAATAGCTCTACAACCTGGGCCAAGCACACATTAAACCCGCAGTGCTGGAGAAACGCTGCCCACCTACCTGGACTCATCACATTCATATGCCTGTATAACCTTACTCTGTCACCCTTCGGGGTAGCCGAGTACCTAAGGCGCTAGTATACTCGGCTCGAAATTGCGGGCTAATCCCCGGCTCCGGAGATTGCAGTTTGAATGGAGGCACACTGCGAAGACGCCCGTGTGCATCGTAGCGCACGTTAAAGATCCCCAGTTGGGCAAAATTCTCCGTAGACCTCCACTACGGCGTCCCTGTGACGTAAAACCACCCCCCCTATTGGCGATAAAACTATCGTTACTCTACCCCGTTTTTTCCGAAACTATACTTACTCGAGCTTGTTAAAAAAACGCCAATTTTTTTGCCACAGCGATCAGCCCATGTGGCTAACAATGCACTTACGTACCAGTGAGAGTAGACGGAATGGTCAAATCAAGGTTGCACAAACACCTTTCTTTTTCTATAATAGACTACTTGACAGATCTTCCTATTTCACTACATTGAAGTGCGGCTGATACGTAGCGCTACATGTTGGGGTCCACAAGCTTTATTGAAAAGGGGCACATACCTCGTGGCCCATCTCCAGTGACGCAAATGCTCGTCACGGAAGTTCATTTCAGCTTCGCACACACCTAGTTTTGTATACCCAGTTGTGCATGTGGAAATGAGCTTGGTTGAAGAGAAGCACATGGCAGTGACACCTATGCGGTGACCGAGATTTACGTCAGAGAGTTACAATAATCTGGAACTAGCCTGCTTTCATCTATTCCCTGATGCAAGCCTGGCGGAGCCCGTCTTTTGAAGAAAAGCACATGAAAACTGTCTCCTTTTCAGTTACACTGATTGCCGTTACATACGTTCACTAAATTGTGGCACGTACCGTCTCGGCAACGCATTTAAATGAGGTCACATTGACTTTATGAAAGATCTACATGTAATCAGCGAAATATAGCCATAAAGCAGGTATCGTGTCAAATGGGTCAGCTAAGAGAGGCGCATATGCATGTCACATACCTAGGACACAACCTGTTCCGCCTATAGGCTAGTAATGCCGTTTCGCCATGAAAACAGCCCCTCATTACTGATATAGTGAGGGGATAGTGGATGGCCCGATGGTACATGTAGGCCAGAAAGCAGAGAAAATCCACGAACTGCCCATAATGATGTCAAACCGTCGCTTTCGTGACGACCCCCAGATATTCAGCTAATAGCTCTACAACCTGGGCCAAGCACACATTAAACCCGCAGTGCTGGAGAAACGCTGCCCACCTACCTGGACTCATCACATTCATATGCCTGTATAACCTTACTCTGTCACCCTTCGGGGTAGCCGAGTACATAAGGCGCTAGTATACTCGGCTCGAAATTGCGGGCTAATCCCCGGCTCCGGAGATTGCAGTTTGAATGGAGGCACACTGCGAAGACGCCCGTGTGCATCGTAGCGCACGTAAAAGATCCCCAGTTGTGCAAAATTGTCCGTAGACCTCCACTACGGCGTCCCTGTGACGTAAAACCACCCCCCCCCCCCTCTTTTGGCGACAAAACTATCGTTACTCTACCCCGTTTTTTCCGAAACTATACTTTTCTCGAGCTTGTTAAAAAAACGCCTATTTTTTTGCCACAGCGATCGGCCCATGCGGCTAACAATGACCTTACGTACCAGTGAGAGTAGACGGAATGGTCAAATCAAGGTTGCACGAACACCTTTCTTTTTCTATAATAGACTACTTGACTGATCTGCCTATTTCACTACATTGAAGTGCGGCTGATACGTAGCGCTACATGTTGGGATCCACAAGCTTTATTCAAAAGGGGCACATACCTCGTGGCCCATCTCCAGTGACGCAAATGCTCGTCACGGAAGTTCATTTCAGCTTCGCACACACCTAGTTTTGTATACCCAGTTATGCATGTGGAAATGAGCTTGGTTGAAGAGAAGCACATGGCAGTGACACATATGCGGTGACCGAGATTTACGTCAAAGAGTTACAATAATCTGGAACTAGCCTGCTTTCATCTATTCCCTGATGCAAGCCTGGCGGAGCCCGTCTTTTGAAGAAAAGCACATGAAAACTGTCTCCTTTTCAGTTACACTGATTGCCGTTACATACGTTCACTAAATTGTGGCACGTACCGTCTCGGCAACGCATTTAAATGAGGTTACATTGACTTTATGAAAGATCTACATGTAATCAGCGAAATATAGCCATAAAGCAGGTTCGTGTCAAATGGGTCAGCTAAGAAAGGCGCATATGCATGTCACATACCTAGGACACAACCTGTTCCGCCTATAGGCTAGTAATGCCGTTTCGCCACGAAAACAGCCCCTCATTACTGATATAGTGAGCGGATAGTGGATGGCCCGATGGTACATGTAGGCGAGAAAGCAGAGAAAATCCACGAACTGCCCATAATGATGTCAAACCGTCGCTTTCGTGACGACCCCCAGATATTCAGCTAATAGCTCTACAACCTGGGCCAAGCACACATTAAACCCGCAGTGCTGGAGAAACGCTGCCCACCTACCTGGACTCATCACATTCATATGCCTGTATAACCTTACTCTGTCACCCTTCGGGGTAGCCGAGTACCTAAGGCGCTAGTATACTCGGCTCGAAATTGCGGGCTAATCCCCGGCTCCGGAGATTGCAGTTTGAATGGAGGCACACTGCGAAGACGCCCGTGTGCATCGTAGCGCACGTAAAAGATCCCCAGTTGTGCAAAATTGTCCGTAGACCTCCACTACGGCGTCCCTGTGACGTAAAACCACCCCCCCCCCCTCTTTTGGCGACAAAACTATCGTTACTCTACCCCGTTTTTTCCGAAACTATACTTTTCTCGAGCTTGTTAAAAAAACGCCTATTTTTTTGCCACAGCGATCGGCCCATGCGGCTAACAATGACCTTACGTACCAGTGAGAGTAGACGGAATGGTCAAATCAAGGTTGCACGAACACCTTTCTTTTTCTATAATAGACTACTTGACTGATCTGCCTATTTCACTACATTGAAGTGCGGCTGATACGTAGCGCTACATGTTGGGATCCACAAGCTTTATTCAAAAGGGGCACATACCTCGTGGCCCATCTCCAGTGACGCAAATGCTCGTCACGGAAGTTCATTTCAGCTTCGCACACACCTAGTTTTGTATACCCAGTTATGCATGTGGAAATGAGCTTGGTTGAAGAGAAGCACATGGCAGTGACACATATGCGGTGACCGAGATTTACGTCAAAGAGTTACAATAATCTGGAACTAGCCTGCTTTCATCTATTCCCTGATGCAAGCCTGGCGGAGCCCGTCTTTTGAAGAAAAGCACATGAAAACTGTCTCCTTTTCAGTTACACTGATTGCCGTTACATACGTTCACTAAATTGTGGCACGTACCGTCTCGGCAACGCATTTAAATGAGGTTACATTGACTTTATGAAAGATCTACATGTAATCAGCGAAATATAGCCATAAAGCAGGTTCGTGTCAAATGGGTCAGCTAAGAGAGGCGCATATGCATGTCACATACCTAGGACACAACCTGTTCCGCCTATAGGCTAGTAATGCCGTTTCGCCACGAAAACAGCCCCTCATTACTGATATAGTGAGCGGATAGTGGATGGCCCGATGGTACATGTAGGCGAGAAAGCAGAGGAAATCCACGAACTGCCCATAATGATGTCAAACCGTCGCTTTCGTGACGACCCCCAGATATTCAGCTAATAGCTCTACAACCTGGGCCAAGCACACATTAAACCCGCAGTGCTGGAGAAACGCTGCCCACCTACCTGGACTCATCACATTCATATGCCTGTATAACCTTACTCTGTCACCCTTCGGGGTAGCCGAGTACCTAAGGCGCTAGTATACTCGGCTCGAAATTGCGGGCTAATCCCCGGCTCCGGAGATTGCAGTTTGAATGGAGGCACACTGCGAAGACGCCCGTGTGCATCGTAGCGCACGTTAAAGATCCCCAGTTGGGCAAAATTCTCCGTAGACCTCCACTACGGCGTCCCTGTGACGTAAAACCACCCCCCCTATTGGCGATAAAACTATCGTTACTCTACCCCGTTTTTTCCGAAACTATACTTACTCGAGCTTGTTAAAAAAACGCCAATTTTTTTTGCCACAGCGATCAGCCCATGTGGCTAACAATGCACTTACGTACCAGTGAGAGTAGACGGAATGGTCAAATCAAGGTTGCACAAACACCTTTCTTTTTCTATAATAGACTACTTGACAGATCTTCCTATTTCACTACATTGAAGTGCGGCTGATACGTAGCGCTACATGTTGGGGTCCACAAGCTTTATTGAAAAGGGGCACATACCTCGTGGCCCATCTCCAGTGACGCAAATGCTCGTGACGGAAGTTCATTTCAGCTTCGCACACACCTAGTTTTGTATACCCAGTTGTGCATGTGGAAATGAGCTTGGTTGAAGAGAAGCACATGGCAGTGACACCTATGCGGTGACCGAGATTTACGTCAGAGAGTTACAATAATCTGGAACTAGCCTGCTTTCATCTATTCCCTGATGCAAGCCTGGCGGAGCCCGTC
The DNA here is from genome assembly GCF_023375885.2 of Dermacentor andersoni. Classification (NCBI taxonomy): domain Eukaryota; kingdom Metazoa; phylum Arthropoda; class Arachnida; order Ixodida; family Ixodidae; genus Dermacentor; species Dermacentor andersoni. The sequence continues at coordinate 215,947,544 of NC_092815.1, forward strand.
TTTTGAAGAAAAGCACATGAAAACTGTCTCCTTTTCAGTTACACTGATTGCCGTTACATACGTTCACTAAATTGTGGCACGTACCGTCTCGGCAACGTATTTAAATGAGGTCACATTGACTTTATGAAAGATCTACATGTAATCAGCGAAATATAGCCATAAAGCAGGTATCGTGTCAAATGGGTCAGCTAAGAGAGGCGCATATGCATGTCACATACCTAGGACACAACCTGTTCCGCCTATAGGCTAGTAATGCCGTTTCGCCATGAAAACAGCCCCTCATTACTGATATAGTGAGGGGATAGTGGATGGCCCGATGGTACATGTAGGCCAGAAAGCAGAGAAAATCCACGAACTGCCCATAATGATGTCAAACCGTCGCTTCCGTGACGACCCCCAGATATTCAGCTAATAGCTCTACAACCTGGGCCAAGCACACATTAAACCCGCAGTGCTGGAGAAACGCTACCCACCTTTTTCTATAATAGACTACTTGACAGATCTTCCTATTTCACTACATTGAAGTGCGGCTGATACGTAGCGCTACATGTTGGGGTCCACAAGCTTTATTGAAAAGGGGCACATACCTCGTGGCCCATCTCCAGTGACACAAATGCTCGTCACGGAAGCTCATTTCAGCTTCGCACACACCTAGTTTTGTATACCCAGTTGTGCATGTGGAAATGAGCTTGGTTGAAGAGAAGCACATGGTAGTGACACCTATGCGGTGACCGAGATTTACGTCAAAGACGTCTGGAACTAGCCTGCTTTCATCTATTCCCTGATGCTAGTCTGGCGGAGCCCGTCTTTTGAAGAAAAGCAAATGAAAACTGTCTCCTTTTCAGTTACACTGATTGCCGTGATTGTAGTGACACCTATGCGGTGACCGAGATTTACGTCAAAGACGTCTGGAACTAGCCTGCTTTCATCTATTCCCTGATGCAAGCCTGGCGGAGCCCGTCTTTTGAAGAAAAGCACATGAAAACTGTCTCCTTTTCAGTTACACTGATTGCCGTTACATACGTTCACGAAATTGTGGCACGTACGGTCTCGGCAACGCATTTAAATGAGGTAACATTGACTTTATGAAAGATCTACATGTAATCAGCGAAATATAGCCATAAAGCAGGTTCGTGTGAATGGGTCAGCTAAGAGAGGCGCATATGCATGTCACATACCTAGGACACAACCTGTTCCGCCTATAGGCTAGTAATGCCGTTTCGCCACGAAAACAGCCCCTCATTACTGAGATAGTGAGGGGATAGTGGATGGCCCGATGGTACATGTAGGCGAGAAAGCAGAGAAAATCCACGAACTGCCCATAATGATGTCAAACCGTCGCTTTCGTGACGACCCCCAGATATTCAGCTAATAGCTCTACAACCTGGGCCAAGCACACATTAAACCCGCAGTGCTGGAGAAACGCTGCCCACCTACCTGGACTCATCACATTCATATGCCTGTATAACCTTACTCTGTCACCCTCCGGGGTAGCCGAGTACATAAGGCGCTAGTATACTCGGCTCGAAATTGCGGGCTAATCCCCGGCTCCGGAGATTGCAGTTTGAATGGAGGCACACTGCGAAGACGCCCGTGTGCATCGTAGCGCACGTTAAAGATCCCCAGTTGTGCAAAATTGTCCGTAGACCTCCACTACGGCGTCCCTGTGACGTAAAACCACCCCCCCCCCCCCTCTATTGGCGACAAAACTATCGTTACTCTACCCCGTTTTTTCCGAAACTATACTTTTCTCGAGCTTGTTAAAAAAACGCCTATTTTTTTGCCACAGCGATCGGCCCATGCGGCTAACAATGACCTTACGTACCAGTGAGAGTAGACGGAATGGTCAAATCAAGGTTGCACGAACACCTTTCTTTTTCTATAATAGACTACTTGACTGATCTGCCTATTTCACTACATTGAAGTGCGGCTGATACGTAGCGCTACATGTTGGGATCCACAAGCTTTATTCAAAAGGGGCACATACCTCGTGGCCCATCTCCAGTGACGCAAATGCTCGTCACGGAAGTTCATTTCAGCTTCGCACACACCTAGTTTTGTATACCCAGTTATGCATGTGGAAATGAGCTTGGTTGAAGAGAAGCACATGGCAGTGACACATATGCGGTGACCGAGATTTACGTCAAAGAGTTACAATAATCTGGAACTAGCCTGCTTTCATCTATTCCCTGATGCAAGCCTGGCGGAGCCCGTCTTTTGAAGAAAAGCACATGAAAACTGTCTCCTTTTCAGTTACACTGATTGCCGTTACATACGTTCACTAAATTGTGGCACGTACCGTCTCGGCAACGCATTTAATTGAGGTTACATTGACTTTATGAAAGATCTACATGTAATCAGCGAAATATAGCCATAAAGCAGGTTCGTGTCAAATGGGTCAGCTAAGAGAGGCGCATATGCATGTCACATACCTAGGACACAACCTGTTCCGCCTATAGGCTAGTAATGCCGTTTCGCCACGAAAACAGCCCCTCATTACTGATATAGTGAGGGGATAGTGGATGGCCCGATGGTACATGTAGGCGAGAAAGCAGAGAAAATCCACGAACTGCCCATAATGATGTCAAACCGTCGCTTTCGTGACGACCCCCAGATATTCAGCTAATAGCTCTACAACCTGGGCCAAGCACACATTAAACCCGCAGTGCTGGAGAAACGCTGCCCACCTACCTGGACTCATCACATTCATATGCCTGTATAACCTTACTCTGTCACCCTTCGGCGTAGCCGAGTACCTAAGGCGCTAGTATACTCGGCTCGAAATTGCGGGCTAATCCCCGGCTCCGGAGATTGCAGTTGGAATGGAGGCACACTGCGAAGACGCCCGTGTGCATCGTAGCGCACGTTAAAGATCCCCAGTTGGGCAAAATTCTCCGTAGACCTCCACTACGGCGTCCCTGTGACGTAAAACCACCCCCCCCTATTGGCGATAAAACTATCGTTACTCTACCCCGTTTTTTCCGAAACTATACTTACTCGAGCTTGTTAAAAAAACGCAAATTTTTTTGCCACAGCGATCAGCCCATGTGGCTAACAATGCACTTACGTACCAGTGAGAGTAGACGGAATGGTCAAATCAAGGTTGCACAAACACCTTTCTTTTTCTATAATAGACTACTTGACAGATCTTCCTGTTTCACTACATTGAAGTGCGGCTGATACGTAGCGCTACATGTTGGGGTCCACAAGCTTTATTGAAAAGGGGCACATACCTCGTGGCCCATCTCCAGTGACGCAAATGCTCGTCACGGAAGTTCATTTCAGCTTCGCACACACCTAGTTTTGTATACCCAGTTGTGCATGTGGAAATGAGCTTGGTTGAAGAGAAGCACATGGCAGTGACACCTATGCGGTGACCGAGATTTACGTCAGAGAGTTACAATAATCTGGAACTAGCCTGCTTTCATCTATTCCCTGATGCAAGCCTGGCGGAGCCCGTCTTTTGAAGAAAAGCACATGAAAACTGTCTCCTTTTCAGTTACACTGATTGCCGTTACATACGTTCACTGAATTGTGGCACGTACCGTCTCGGCAACTCATTTAAATGAGGTCACATTGACTTTATGAAAGATCTACATGTAATCAGCGAAATATAGCCATAAAGCAGGTATCGTGTCAAATGGGTCAGCTAAGAGAGGCGCATATGCATGTCACATACCTAGGACACAACCTGTTCCGCCTATAGGCTAGTAATGCCGTTTCGCCATGAAAACAGCCCCTCATTACTGATATAGTGAGGGGATAGTGAATGGCCCGATGGTACATGTAGGCCAGAAAGCAGAGAAAATCCACGAACTGCCCATAATGATGTCAAACCGTCGCTTTCGTGACGACCCCCAGATATTCAGCTAATAGCTCTACAACCTGGGCCAAGCACACATTAAACCCGCAGTGCTGGAGAAACGCTACCCACCTACCTGGACTCATCACATTCATATGCCTGTATAACCTTACTCTGTCACCCTTCGGGGTAGCCGAGTACCTAAGGCGCTAGTATACTCGGCTCGAAATTGCGGGCTAATCCCCGGCTCCGGAGATTGCAGTTTGAATGGAGGCACACTGCGAAGACGCCCGTGTGCATCGTAGCGCACGTTAAAGATCCCCAGTTGGGCAAAATTCTCCGTAGACCTCCACTACGGCGTCCCTGTGACGTAAAACCACCCCCCCCCCCCTATTGGCGATAAAACTATCGTTACTCTACCCCGTTTTTTCCGAAACTATACTTTTCTCGAGCTTGTTAAAAAAACGCCTATTTTTTTGCCACAGCGATCGGCCCATGCGGCTAACAATGACCTTACGTACCAGTGAGAGTAGACGGAATGGTCAAATCAAGGTTGCACGAACACCTTTCTTTTTCTATAATAGACTACTTGACAGATCTGCCTATTTCACTACATTGAAGTGCGGCTGATACGTAGCGCTACATGTTGGGGTCCACAAGCTTTATTGAAAAGGGGCACATACCTCGTGGCCCATCTCCAGTGACACAAATGCTCGTCACGGAAGTTCATTTCAGCTTCGCACACACCTAGTTTTGTATACCCAGTTATGCATGTGGAAATGAGCTTGGTTGAAGAGAAGCACATGGCAGTGACACCTATGCGGTGACCGAGATTTACGTCAAAGAGTTACAATAATCTGGAACTAGCCTGCTTTCATCTATTCCCTGATGCAAGCCTGGCGGAGCCCGTCTTTTGAAGAAAAGCACATGAAAACTGTCTCCTTTTCAGTTACACTGATTGCCGTTACATACGTTCACGAAATTGTGGCACGTACCGTCTCGGCAACGCATTTAAATGAGGTAACATTGACTTTATGAAAGATCTACATGTAATCAGCGAAATATAGCCATAAAGCAGGTTCGTGTGAATGGGTCAGCTAAGAGAGGCGCATATGCATGTCACATACCTAGGACACAACCTGTTCCGCCTATAGTCTAGTAATGCCGTTTCGCCACGAAAACAGCCCCTCATTACTGATATAGTGAGGGGATAGTGGATGGCCCGATGGTACATGTAGGCGAGAAAGCAGAGAAAATCCACGAACTGCCCATAATGATGTCAAACCGTCGCTTTCGTGACGACCCCCAGATATTCAGCTAATAGCTCTACAACCTGGGCCAAGCACACATTAAACCCGCAGTGCTGGAGAAACGCTGCCCACCTACCTGGACTCATCACATTCATATGCCTGTATAACCTTACTCTGTCACCCTTCGGGGTAGCCGAGTATCTAAGGCGCTAGCATACTCGGTTCGAAATTGCGGGCTAATCCCCGGCTCCGGAGATTGCAGTTTGAATGGAGGCACACTGCGAAGACGCCCGTGTGCATCGTAGCGCACGTTAAAGATCCCCAGTTGGGCAAAATTCTCCGTAGACCTCCACTACGGCGTCCCTGTGACGTAAAACCAACCCCCCCCCCCCCTATTGGCGATAAAACTATCGTTACTCTACCCCGTTTTTTCCGAAACTATACTTTTCTCGAGCTTGTTAAAAAAACGCCTATTTTTTTGCCACAGAGATCGGCCCATGCGGCTAACAATGACCTTACGTACCAGTGAGAGTAGACGGAATGGTCAAATCAAGGTTGCACGAACACCTTTCTTTTTCTATAATAGACTACTTGACAGATCTGCCTATTTCACTACATTGAAGTGCGGCTGATACGTAGCGCTACATGTTGGGGTCCACAAGCTTTATTGAAAAGGGGCACATACCTCGTGGCCCATCTCCAGTGACGCAAATGCTCGTCACGGAAGTTCATTTCAGCTTCGCACATGCCTAGTTTTGTATACCTAGTTATGCATGTGGAAATGAGCTTGGTTGAAGAGAAGCACATGGCAGTGACACCTATGCGGTGACCGAGGTTTACGTCAAAGACGTACAATAATCTGGAACTAGCCTGCTTTCATCTATTCCCTGATGCTAGTCTGGCGGAGCCCGTCTTTTGAAGAAAAGCACATGAAAACTGTCTCCATTTCAGTTACACTGATTGCCGTTACATACGTTCACTAAATTGTGGCACGTACCGTCTCGGCAACGCATTTAAATGAGGTTACATTGACTTTATGAAAGATCTACATGTAATCAGCGAAATATAGCCATAAAGCAGGTTCGTGTCAAATGGGTCAGCTAAGAGAGGCGCATATGCACGTCACATACCTAGGACACAACCTGTTCCGCCTATAGGCTAGTAATGCCGTTTCACCACGAAAACAGCCCCTCATTACTGATATAGTGAGGGGATAGTGGATGGCCCGATGGTACATGTAGGCGAGAAAGCAGAGAAAATCCACGAACTGCCCATAATGATGTCAAACCGTCGCTTTCGTGACGACCCCCAGATATTCAGCTAATAGCTCTACAACCTGGGCCAAGCACACATTAAACCCGCAGTGCTGGAGAAACGCTGCCCACCTACCTGGACTCATCACATTCATATGCCTGTATAACCTTACTCTGTCACCCTTCGGGGTAGCCGAGTACCTAAGGCGCTAGTATACTCGGCTCGAAATTGCGGGCTAATCCCCGGCTCCGGAGATTGCAGTTTGAATGGAGGCACACTGCGAAGACGCCCGTGTGCATCGTAGCGCACGTTAAAGATCCCCAGTTGGGCAAAATTCTCCGTAGACCTCCACTACGGCGTCCCTGTGACGTAAAACCAACCCCCCCCCCCCTATTGGCGATAAAACTATCGTTACTCTACCAAGTTTTTTCCGAAACTATACTTTTCTCGAGCTTGTTAAAAAAACGCCTATTTTTTTGCCACAGCGATCGGCCCATGCGGCTAACAATGACCTTACGTACCAGTGAGAGTAGACGGAATGGTCAAATCAAGGTTGCACGAACACCTTTCTTTTTCTATAATAGACTACTTGACAGATCTTCCTATTTCACTACATTGAAGTGCGGCTGATACGTAGCGCTACATGTTGGGGTCCACAAGCTTTATTGAAAAGGGGCACATACCTCGTGGCCCATCTCCAGTGACACAAATGCTCGTCACGGAAGCTCATTTCAGCTTCGCACACACCTAGTTTTGTATACCCAGTTGTGCATGTGGAAATGAGCTTGGTTGAAGAGAAGCACATGGTAGTGACACCTATGCGGTGACCGAGATTTACGTCAAAGACGTCTGGAACTAGCCTGCTTTCACTATTCCCTGATGCTAGTCTGGCGGAGCCCGTCTTTTGAAGAAAAGCAAATGAAAACTGTCTCCTTTTCAGTTACACTGATTGCCGTTACATACGTTCACTAAATTGTGGCACGTACCGTCTCGGCAACGCATTTAAATGAGGTTACATTGACTTTATGAAAGATCTACATGTAATCAGCGAAATATAGCCATAAAGCAGGTTCGTGTCAAATGGGTCAGCTAAGAGAGGCGCATATGCATGTCACACACCTAGGACACAACCTGTTCCGCCTATAGGCTAGTAATGCCGTTTCACCACGAAAACAGCCCCTCATTACTGATATAGTGAGGGGATAGTGGATGGCCCGATGGTTCATGTAGGCGAGAAAGCAGAGAAAATCCACGAACTGCCCATAATGATGTCAAACCGTCGCTTTCGTGACGACCCCCAGATATTCAGCTAATAGCTCTACAACCTGGGCCAAGCACACATTAAACGCGCAGTGCTGGAGAAACGCTGCCCACCTACCTGGAATCATCACATTCATATGCCTGTATAACCTTACTCTGTCACCCTTCGGGGTAGCCGAGTACCTAAGGCGCAAGTATACTCGGCTCGAAATTGCGGGCTAATCCCCGGCTCCGGAGATTGCAGTTTGAATGGAGGCACACTGCGAAGACGCCCGTGTGCATCGTAGCGCACGTTAAAGATCCCCAGTTGGGCAAAATTCTCCGTAGACCTCCACTACGGCGTCCCTGTGACGTAAAACCACCCCCCCCCCCCCTATTGGCGATAAAACTATCGTTACTCTACCCCGTTTTTTCCGAAACTATACTTTTCTCGAGTTTGTTAAAAAAACGCCTATTTTTTTGCCACAGCGATCGGCCCATGCGGCTAACAATGACCTTACGTACCAGTGAGAGTAGACGGAATGGTCAAATCAAGGTTGCACGAACACCTTTCTTTTTCTATAATAGACTACTTGAGAGATCTTCCTATTTCACTACATTGAAGTGCGGCTGATACGTAGCGCTACATGTTGGGGTCCACAAGCTTTATTGAAAAGGGGCACATACCTCGTGGCCCATCTCCAGTGACACAAATGCTCGTCACGGAAGCTCATTTCAGCTTCGCACACACCTAGTTTTGTATACCCAGTTGTGCATGTGGAAATGAGCTTGGTTGAAGAGAAGCACATGGCAGTGACACCTATGCGGTGACCGAGATTTACGTCAAAGACGTACAATAATATGGAACTAGCCTACTTTCATCTATTCCCTGATGCAAGCCTGGCGGAGCCCGTCTTTTGAAGAAAAGCACACGAAAACTGTCTCCTTTTCAGTTACACTGATTGCCGTTACATACGTTCACTAAATTGTGGCACGTACCGTCTCGGCAACGCATTTAAATGAGGTTACATTGACTTTATGAAAGATCTACATGTAATCAGCGAAATATAGCCATAAAGCAGGGTCGTGTCAAATGGGTCAGCTAAGAGGGGCGCATATGCATGTCACATACCTAGGACACAACGTGTTCCGCCTATAGGCTAGTAATGCCGTTTCGCCACGAAAACAGCCCCTCATTACTGATATAGTGAGGGGATAGTGGATGGCCCGATGGTACATGTAGGCGAGAAAGCAGAGAAAATCCACGAACTGCCCATAATGATGTCAAACCGTCGCTTTCGTGACGACCCCCAGATATTCAGCTAATAGCTCTACAACCTGGGCCAAGCACACATTAAACCCGCAGTGCTGGAGAAACGCTGCCCACCTACCTGGACTCATCACATTCATATGCCTGTATAACCTTACTCTGTCACCCTTCGGGGTAGCCGAGTACATAAGGCGCTAGTATACTCGGCTCGAAATTGCGGGCTAATCCCCGGCTCCGGAGATTGCAGTTTGAATGGAGGCACACTGCGAAGACGCCCGTGTGCATCGTAGCGCACGTAAAAGATCCCCAGTTGTGCAAAATTGTCCGTAGACCTCCACTACGGCGTCCCTGTGACGTAAAACCACCCCCCCCCCTCTTTTGGCGACAAAACTATCGTTACTCTACCCCGTTTTTTTCCGAAACTATACTTTTCTCGAGCTTGTTAAAAAAACGCCTATTTTTTTGCCACAGAGATCAGCCCATGTGGCTAACAATGCACTTACGTACCAGTGAGAGTAGACGGAATGGTCAAATCAAGGTTGCACAAACACCTTTCTTTTTCTATAATAGACTACTTGACAGATCTTCCTATTTCACTACATTGAAGTGCGGCTGATACGTAGCGCTACATGTTGGGGTCCACAAGCTTTATTGAAAAGGGGCACATACCTCGTGGCCCATCTCCAGTGACGCAAATGCTCGTCACGGAAGTTCATTTCAGCTTCGCACACACCTAGTTTTGTATACCCAGTTGTGCATGTGGAAATGAGCTTGGTTGAAGAGAAGCACATGGCAGTGACACCTATGCGGTGACCGAGATTTACGTCAGAGAGTTACAATAATCTCGAACTAGCCTTCTTTCATCTATTCCCTGATGCAAGCCTGGCGGAGCCCGTCTTTTGAAGAAAAGCAAATGAAAACTGTCTCCTTTTCAGTTACACTGATTGCCGTTACATACGTTCACTAAATTGTGGCACGTACCGTCTCGGCAACGCATTTAAATGAGGTCACATTGACTTTATGAAATATCTACATGTAATCAGCGAAATATAGCCATAAAGCAGGTATCGTGTCAAATGGGTCAGCTAAGAGAGGCGCATATGCATGTCACATACCTAGGACACAACCTGTTCCGCCTATAGGCTAGTAATGCCGTTTCGCCATGAAAACAGCCCCTCATTACTGATATAGTGAGGGGATAGTGGATGGCCCGATGGTACATGTGGGCCAGAAAGCAGAGAAAATCCACGAACTGCCCATAATGATGTCAAACCGTCGCTTTCGTGACGACCCCCAGATATTCAGCTAATAGCTCTACAACCTGGGCCAAGCACACATTAAACCCGTAGTGCTGGAGAAACGCTGCCCACCTACCTGGACTCATCACATTCATATGCCTGTATAACCTTACTCTGTCACCCTTCGGGGTAGCCGAGTACATAAGGCGCTAGTATACTCGGCTCGAAATTGCGGGCTAATCCCCGGCTCCGGAGATTGCAGTTTGAATGGAGGCACACTGCGAAGACGCCCGTGTGCATCGTAGCGCACGTAAAAGATCCCCAGTTGTGCAAAATTGTCCGTAGACCTCCACTACGGCGTCCCTGTGACGTAAAACCACCCCCCCCCCCTCTTTTGGCGACAAAACTATCGTTACTCTACCCCGTTTTTTCCGAAACTATACTTTTCTCGAGCTTGTTAAAAAAACGCCTATTTTTTTGCCACAGCGATCGGCCCATGCGGCTAACAATGACCTTACGTACCAGTGAGAGTAGACGGAATGGTCAAATCAAGGTTGCACGAACACCTTTCTTTTTCTCTAATAGACTACTTGACTGATCTGCCTATTTCACTACATTGAAGTGCGGCTGATACGTAGCGCTACATGTTGGGATCCACAAGCTTTATTCAAAAGGGGCACATACCTCGTGGCCCATCTCCAGTGACGCAAATGCTCGTCACGGAAGTTCATTTCAGCTTCGCACACACCTAGTTTTGTATACCCAGTTATGCATGTGGAAATGAGCTTGGTTGAAGAGAAGCACATGGCAGTGACACATATGCGGTGACCGAGATTTACGTCAAAGAGTTACAATAATCTGGAACTAGCCTGCTTTCATCTATTCCCTGATGCAAGCCTGGCGGAGCCCGTCTTTTGAAGAAAAGCACATGAAAACTGTCTCCTTTTCAGTTACACTGATTGCCGTTACATACGTTCACTAAATTGTGGCACGTACCGTCTCGGCAACGCATTTAATTGAGGTTACATTGACTTTATGAAAGATCTACATGTAATCAGCGAAATATAGCCATAAAGCAGGTTCGTGTCAAATGGGTCAGCTAAGAGAGGCGCATATGCATGTCACATACCTAGGACACAACCTGTTCCGCCTATAGGCTAGTAATGCCGTTTCGCCACGAAAACAGCCCCTCATTACTGATATAGTGAGCGGATAGTGGATGGCCCGATGGTACATGTAGGCGAGAAAGCAGAGAAAATCCACGAACTGCCCATAATGATGTCAAACCGTCGCTTTCGTGACGACCCCCAGATATTCAGCTAATAGCTCTACAACCTGGGCCAAGCACACATTAAACCCGCAGTGCTGGAGAAACGCTGCCCACCTACCTGGACTCATCACATTCATATGCCTGTATAACCTTACTCTGTCACCCTTCGGCGTAGCCGAGTACCTAAGGCGCTAGTATACTCGGCTCGAAATTGCGGGCTAATCCCCGGCTCCGGAGATTGCAGTTGGAATGGAGGCACACTGCGAAGACGCCCGTGTGCATCGTAGCGCACGTTAAAGATCCCCAGTTGGGCAAAATTCTCCGTAGACCTCCACTACGGCGTCCCTGTGACGTAAAACCACCCCCCCCTATTGGCGATAAAACTATCGTTACTCTACCCCGTTTTTTCCGAAACTATACTTACTCGAGCTTGTTAAAAAAACGCAAATTTTTTTGCCACAGCGATCAGCCCATGTGGCTAACAATGCACTTACGTACCAGTGAGAGTAGACGGAATGGTCAAATCAAGGTTGCACAAACACCTTTCTTTTTCTATAATAGACTACTTGACAGATCTTCCTGTTTCACTACATTGAAGTGCGGCTGATACGTAGCGCTACATGTTGGGGTCCACAAGCTTTATTGAAAAGGGGCACATACCTCGTGGCCCATCTCCAGTGACGCAAATGCTCGTCACGGAAGTTCATTTCAGCTTCGCACACACCTAGTTTTGTATACCCAGTTGTGCATGTGGAAATGAGCTTGGTTGAAGAGAAGCACATGGCAGTGACACCTATGCGGTGACCGAGATTTACGTCAGAGAGTTACAATAATCTGGAACTAGCCTGCTTTCATCTATTCCCTGATGCAAGCCTGGCGGAGCCCGTCTTTTGAAGAAAAGCACATGAAAACTGTCTCCTTTTCAGTTACACTGATTGCCGTTACATACGTTCACTGAATTGTGGCACGTACCGTCTCGGCAACGCATTTAAATGAGGTCACATTGACTTTATGAAAGATCTACATGTAATCAGCGAAATATAGCCATAAAGCAGGTATCGTGTCAAATGGGTCAGCTAAGAGAGGCGCATATGCATGTCACATACCTAGGACACAACCTGTTCCGCCTATAGGCTAGTAATGCCGTTTCGCCATGAAAACAGCCCCTCATTACTGATATAGTGAGGGGATAGTGGATGGCCCGATGGTACATGTAGGCCAGAAAGCAGAGAAAATCCACGAACTGCCCATAATGATGTCAAACCGTCGCTTTCGTGACGACCCCCAGATATTCAGCTAATAGCTCTACAACCTGGGCCAAGCACACATTAAACCCGCAGTGCTGGAGAAACGCTACCCACCTACCTGGACTCATCACATTCATATGCCTGTATAACCTTACTCTGTCACCCTTCGGGGTAGCCGAGTACCTAAGGCGCTAGTATACTCGGCTCGAAATTGCGGGCTAATCCCCGGCTCCGGAGATTGCAGTTTGAATGGAGGCACACTGCGAAGACGCCCGTGTGCATCGTAGCGCACGTTAAAGATCCCCAGTTGGGCAAAATTCTCCGTAGACCTCCACTACGGCGTCCCTGTGACGTAAAACCACCCCCCCCCCCCTATTGGCGATAAAACTATCGTTACTCTACCCCGTTTTTTCCGAAACTATACTTTTCTCGAGCTTGTTAAAAAAACGCCTATTTTTTTGCCACAGCGATCGGCCCATGCGGCTAACAATGACCTTACGTACCAGTGAGAGTAGACGGAATGGTCAAATCAAGGTTGCACGAACACCTTTCTTTTTCTATAATAGACTACTTGACAGATCTGCCTATTTCACTACATTGAAGTGCGGCTGATACGTAGCGCTACATGTTGGGGTCCACAAGCTTTATTGAAAAGGGGCACATACCTCGTGGCCCATCTCCAGTGACACAAATGCTCGTCACGGAAGTTCATTTCAGCTTCGCACACACCTAGTTTTGTATACCCAGTTATGCATGTGGAAATGAGCTTGGTTGAAGAGAAGCACATGGCAGTGACACCTATGCGGTGACCGAGATTTACGTCAGAGAGTTACAATAATCTGGAACTAGCCTGCTTTCATCTATTCCCTGATGCAAGCCTGGCGGAGCCCGTCTTTTGAAGAAAAGCACATGAAAACTGTCTCCTTTTCAGTTACACTGATTGCCGTTACATACGTTCACGAAATCGTGGCACGTACCGTCTCGGCAACGCATTTAAATGAGGTAACATTGACTTTATGAAAGATCTACATGTAATCAGCGAAATACAGCCATAAAGCAGGTTCGTGTGAATGGGTCAGCTAAGAGAGGCGCATATGCATGTCACATACCTAGGACACAACCTGTTCCGCCTATAGGCTAGTAATGCCGTTTCGCCACGAAAACAGCCCCTCATTACTGATATAGTGAGGGGATAGTGGATGGCCCGATGGTACATGTAGGCGAGAAAGCAGAGAAAATCCACGAACTGCCCATAATGATGTCAAACCGTCGCTTTCGTGACGACCCCCAGATATTCAGCTAATAGCTCTACAACCTGGGCCAAGCACACATTAAACCCGCAGTGCTGGAGAAACGCTGCCCACCTACCTGGACTCATCACATTCATATGCCTGTATAACCTTACTCTCTCACCCTTCGGGGTAGCCGAGTACCTAAGGCGCTAGTATACTCGGCTCGAAATTGCGGGCTAATCCCCGGCTCCGGAGATTGCAGTTGGAATGGAGGCACACTGCGAAGACGCCCGTGTGCATCGTAGCGCACGTTAAAGATCCCCAGTTGGGCAAAATTCTCCGTAGACCTCCACTACGGCGTCCCTGTGACGTAAAACCACCCCCCCCCCCTATTGGCGATAAAACTATCGTTACTCTACCCCGTTTTTTCCGAAACTATACTTACTCGAGCTTGTTAAAAAAACGCCAATTTTTTTGCCACAGCGATCAGCCCATGTGGCTAACAATGCACTTACGTACCAGTGAGAGTAGACGGAATGGTCAAATCAAGGTTGCACAAACACCTTTCTTTTTCTATAATAGACTACTTGACAGATCTTCCTATTTCACTACATTGAAGTGCGGCTGATACGTAGCGCTACATGTTGGGGTCCACAAGCTTTATTGAAAAGGGGCACATACCTCGTGGCCCATCTCCAGTGACGCAAATGCTCGTCACGGAAGTTCATTTCAGCTTCGCACACACCTAGTTTTGTATACCCAGTTGTGCATGTGGAAATGAGCTTGGTTGAAGAGAAGCACATGGCAGTGACACCTATGCGGTGACCGAGATTTACGTCAGAGAGTTACAATAATCTGGAACTAGCCTGCTTTCATCTATTCCCTGATGCAAGCCTGGCGGAGCCCGTCTTTTGAAGAAAAGCACATGAAAACTGTCTCCTTTTCAGTTACACTGATTGCCGTTACATACGTTCACTAAATTGTGGCACGTACCGTCTCGGCAACGCATTTAAATGAGGTCACATTGACTTTATGAAAGATCTACATGTAATCAGCGAAATATAGCCATAAAGCAGGTATCGTGTCAAATGGGTCAGCTAAGAGAGGCGCATATGCATGTCACATACCTAGGACACAACCTGTTCCGCCTATAGGCTAGTAATGCCGTTTCGCCATGAAAACAGCCCCTCATTACTGATATAGTGAGGGGATAGTGGATGGCCCGATGGTACATGTAGGCCAGAAAGCAGAGAAAATCCACGAACTGCCCATAATGATGTCAAACCGTCGCTTTCGTGACGACCCCCAGATATTCAGCTAATAGCTCTACAACCTGGGCCAAGCACACATTAAACCCGCAGTGCTGGAGAAACGCTGCCCACCTACCTGGACTCATCACATTCATATGCCTGTATAACCTTACTCTCTCACCCTTCGGGGTAGCCGAGTACCTAAGGCGCTAGTATACTCGGCTCGAAATTGCGGGCTAATCCCCGGCTCCGGAGATTGCAGTTGGAATGGAGGCACACTGCGAAGACGCCCGTGTGCATCGTAGCGCACGTTAAAGATCCCCAGTTGGGCAAAATTCTCCGTAGACCTCCACTACGGCGTCCCTGTGACGTAAAACCACCCCCCCCCCTATTGGCGATAAAACTATCGTTACTCTACCCCGTTTTTTCCGAAACTATACTTACTCGAGCTTGTTAAAAAAACGCCAATTTTTTTGCCACAGCGATCAGCCCATGTGGCTAACAATGCACTTACGTACCAGTGAGAGTAGACGGAATGGTCAAATCAAGGTTGCACAAACACCTTTCTTTTTCTATAATAGACTACTTGACAGATCTTCCTATTTCACTACATTGAAGTGCGGCTGATACGTAGCGCTACATGTTGGGGTCCACAAGCTTTATTGAAAAGGGGCACATACCTCGTGGCCCATCTACAGTGACGCAAATGCTCGTCACGGAAGTTCATTTCAGCTTCGCACACACCTAGTTTTGTATACCCAGTTGTGCATGTGGAAATGAGCTTGGTTGAAGAGAAGCACATGGCAGTGACACCTATGCGGTGACCGAGATTTACGTCAGAGAGTTACAATAATCTGGAACTAGCCTGCTTTCATCTATTCCCTGATGCAAGCCTGGCGGAGCCCGTCTTTTGAAGAAAAGCACATGAAAACTGTCTCCTTTTCAGTTACACTGATTGCCGTTACATACGTTCACTAAATTGTGGCACGTACCGTCTCGGCAACGCATTTAAATGAGGTCACATTGACTTTATGAAAGATCTACATGTAATCAGCGAAATATAGCCATAAAGCAGGTATCGTGTCAAATGGGTCAGCTAAGAGAGGCGCATATGCATGTCACATACCTAGGACACAACCTGTTCCGCCTATAGGCTAGTAATGCCGTTTCGCCATGAAAACAGCCCCTCATTACTGATATAGTGAGGGGATAGTGGATGGCCCGATGGTACATGTAGGCCAGAAAGCAGAGAAAATCCACGAACTGCCCACAATGATGTCAAACCGTCGCTTTCGTGACGACCCCCAGATATTCAGCTAATAGCTCTACAACCTGGGCCAAGCACACATTAAACCCGCAGTGCTGGAGAAACGCTGCCCACCTACCTGGACTCATCACATTCATATGCCTGTATAACCTTACTCTGTCACCCTTCGGGGTAGCCGAGTACCTAAGGCGCTAGTATACTCGGCTCGAGATTGCGGGCTAATCCCCGGCTCCGGAGATTGCAGTTTGAATGGAGGCACACTGCGAAGACGCCCGTGTGCATCGTAGCGCACGTTAAAGATACCCAGTTGGGCAAAATTCTCCGTAGACCTCCACTACGGCGTCCCTGTGACGTAAAACCACCCCCCCCCCCCCTATTGGCGATAAAACTATCGTTACTCTACCCCGTTTTTTCCGAAACTATACTTTTCTCGAGCTTGTTAAAAAACGCCTATTTTTTTGCCACAGCGATCGGCCCATGCGGCTAACAATGACCTTACGTACCAGTGAGAGTAGACGGAATGGTCAAATCAAGGTTGCACGAACACCTTTCTTTTTCTATAATAGACTACTTGACTGATCTGCCTATTTCACTACATTGAAGTGCGGCTGATACGTAGCGCTACATGTTGGGATCCACAAGCTTTATTCAAAAGGGGCACATACCTCGTGGCCCATCTCCAGTGACGCAAATGCTCGTCACGGAAGTTCATTTCAGCTTCGCACACACCTAGTTTTGTATACCCAGTTATGCATGTGGAAATGAGCTTGGTTGAAGAGAAGCACATGGCAGTGACACATATGCGGTGACCGAGATTTACGTCAAAGAGTTACAATAATCTGGAACTAGCCTGCTTTCATCTATTCCCTGATGCAAGCCTGGCGGAGCCCGTCTTTTGAAGAAAAGCACATGAAAACTGTCTCCTTTTCAGTTACACTGATTGCCGTTACATACGTTCACTAAATTGTGGCACGTACCGTCTCGGCAACGCATTTAAATGAGGTTACATTGACTTTATGAAAGATCTACATGTAATCAGCGAAATACAGCCATAAAGCAGGTTCGTGTGAATGGGTCAGCTAAGAGAGGCGCATATGCATGTCACATACCTAGGACACAACCTGTTCCGCCTATAGGCTAGTAATGCCGTTTCGCCACGAAAACAGCCCCTCATTACTGATATAGTGAGGGGATAGTGGATGGCCCGATGGTACATGTAGGCGAGAAAGCAGAGAAAATCCACGAAATGCCCATAATGATGTCAAACCGTCGCTTTCGTGACGACCCCCAGATATTCAGCTAATAGCTCTACAACCTGGGCCAAGCACACATTAAACCCGCAGTGCTGGAGAAACGCTGCCCACCTACCTGGACTCATCACATTCATATGCCTGTATAACCTTACTCTCTCACCCTTCGGGGTAGGCGAGTACCTAAGGCGCTAGTATACTCGGCTCGAAATTGCGGGCTAATCCCCGGCTCCGGAGATTGCAGTTGGAATGGAGGCACACTGCGAAGACGCCCGTGTGCATCGTAGCGCACGTTAAAGATCCCCAGTTGGGCAAAATTCTCCGTAGACCTCCACTACGGCGTCCCTGTGACGTAAAACCACCCCCCCCCCCTATTGGCGATAAAACTATCGTTACTCTACCCCGTTTTTTCCGAAACTATACTTACTCGAGCTTGTTAAAAAAACGCCAATTTTTTTGCCACAGCGATCAGCCCATGTGGCTAACAATGCACTTACGTACCAGTGAGAGTAGACGGAATGGTCAAATCAAGGTTGCACAAACACCTTTCTTTTTCTATAATAGACTACTTGACAGATCTTCCTATTTCACTACATTGAAGTGCGGCTGATACGTAGCGCTACATGTTGGGGTCCACAAGCTTTATTGAAAAGGGGCACATACCTCGTGGCCCATCTCCAGTGACGCAAATTCTCGTCACGGAAGTTCATTTCAGCTTCGCACACACCTAGTTTTGTATACCCAGTTGTGCATGTGGAAATGAGCTTGGTTGAAGAGAAGCACATGGCAGTGACACCTATGCGGTGACCGAGATTTACGTCAAAGAGTTACAATAATCTGGAACTAGCCTGCTTTCATCTATTCCCTGATGCAAGCCTGGCGGAGCCCGTCTTTTGAAGAAAAGCACATGAAAACTGTCTCCTTTTCAGTTACACTGATTGCCGTTACATACGTTCACTAAATTGTGGCACGTACCGTCTCGGCAACGCATTTAAATGAGGTTACATTGACTTTATGAAAGATCTACATGTAATCAGCGAAATATAGCCATAAAGCAGGTTCCTGTCAAATGGGTCAGCTAAGAGAGGCGCATATGCATGTCACATACCTAGGACACAACCTGTTCCGCCTATAGGCTAGTAATGCCGTTTCGCCACGAAAACAGCCCCTCATTACTGATATAGTGAGGGGATAGTGGATGGCCCGATGGTACATGTAGGCGAGAAAGCAGAGAAAATCCACGAACTGCCCATAATGATGTCAAACCGTCGCTTTCGTGACGACCCCCAGATATTCAGCTAATAGCTCTACAACCTGGGCCAAGCACACATTAAACCCGCAGTGCTGGAGAAACGCTGCCCACCTACCTGGACTCATCACATTCATATGCCTGTATAACCTTACTCTGTCACCCTTCGGAGTAGCCGAGTACCTAAGGCGCTAGTATACTCGGCTCGAAATTGCGGGCTAATCCCCGGCTCCGGAGATTGCAGTTTGAATGGAGGCACACTGCGAAGACGCCCGTGTGCATCGTAGCGCACGTTAAAGATCCCCAGTTGGGCAAAATTCTCCGTAGACCTCCACTACGGCGTCCCTGTGACGTAAAACCACCCCCCCCCCTATTGGCGATAAAACTATCGTTACTCTACCCCGTTTTTTCCGAAACTATACTTTTCTCGAGCTTGTTAAAAAAACGCCTATTTTTTTGCCACAGCGATCGGCCCATGCGGCTAACAATGACCTTACGTACCAGTGAGAGTAGACGGAATGGTCAAATCAAGGTTGCACGAACACCTTTCTTTTTCTATAATAGGCTACTTGACAGATCTGCCTATTTCACTACATTGAAGTGCGGCTGATACGTAGCGCTACATGTTGGGGTCCACAAGCTTTATTGAAAAGGGGCACATACCTCGTGGCCCATCTCCAGTGACGCAAATGCTCGTCACGGAAGTTCATTTCAGCTTCGCACACACCTAGTTTTGTATACCCAGTTATGCATGTGGAAATGAGCTTGGTTGAAGAGAAGCACATGGCAGTGACACCTATGCGGTGACCGAGATTTACGTCAAAGATTTACAATAATCTGGAACTAGCCTGCTTTCATCTATTCCCTGATGCAAGCCTGGCGGAGCCCGTCTTTTGAAGAAAAGCACATGAAAACTGTCTCCTTTTCAGTTACACTGATTGCCGTTACATACGTTCACTAAATTGTGGCACGTACCGTCTCGGCAACGCATTTAAATGAGGTCACATTGACTTTATGAAAGATCTACATGTAATCAGCGAAATATAGCCATAAAGCAGGTATCGTGTCAAATGGGTCAGCTAAGAGAGGCGCATATGCATGTCACATACCTAGGACACAACCTGTTCCGCCTATAGGCTAGTAATGCCGTTTCGCCATGAAAACAGCCCCTCATTACTGATATAGTGAGGGGATAGTGGATGGCCCGATGGTACATGTAGGCCAGAAAGCAGAGAAAATCCACGAACTGCCCACAATGATGTCAAACCGTCGCTTTCGTGACGACCCCCAGATATTCAGCTAATAGCTCTACAACCTGGGCCAAGCACACATTAAACCCGCAGTGCTGGAGAAACGCTGCCCACCTACCTGGACTCATCACATTCATATGCCTGTATAACCTTACTCTGTCACCCTTCGGGGTAGCCGAGTACCTAAGGCGCTAGTATACTCGGCTCGAAATTGCGGGCTAATCCCCGGCTCCGGAGATTGCAGTTTGAATGGAGGCACACTGCGAAGACGCCCGTGTGCATCGTAGCGCACGTTAAAGATCCCCAGTTGGGCAAAATTCTCCGTAGACCTCCACTACGGCGTCCCTGTGACGTAAAACCACCCCCCCCCCCCTATTGGCGATAAAACTATCGTTACTCTACCCCGTTTTTTCCGAAACTATACTTTTCTCGAGCTTGTTAAAAAAACGCCTATTTTTTTGCCACAGCGATCGGCCCATGCGGCTAACAATGACCTTACGTACCAGTGAGAGTAGACGGAATGGTCAAATCAAGGTTGCACGAACACCTTTCTTTTTCTATAATAGGCTACTTGACAGATCTGCCTATTTCACTACATTGAAGTGCGGCTGATACGTAGCGCTACATGTTGGGGTCCACAAGCTTTATTGAAAAGGGGCACATACCTCGTGGCCCATCTCCAGTGACGCAAATGCTCGTCACGGAAGTTCATTTCAGCTTCGCACACACCTAGTTTTGTATACCCAGTTATGCATGTGGAAATGAGCTTGGTTGAAGAGAAGCACATGGCAGTGACACCTATGCGGTGACCGAGATTTACGTCAAAGATTTACAATAATCTGGAACTAGCCTGCTTTCATCTATTCCCTGATGCAAGCCTGGCGGAGCCCGTCTTTTGAAGAAAAGCACATGAAAACTGTCTCCTTTTCAGTTACACTGATTGCCGTTACATACGTTCACGAAATTGTGGCACGTACCGTCTCGGCAACGCATTTAAATGAGGTAACATTGACTTTATGAAAGATCTACATGTAATCAGCGAAATATAGCCATAAAGCAGGTTCGTGTGAATGGGTCAGCTAAGAGAGGCGCATATGCATGTCACATACCTAGGACACAACCTGTTCCGCCTATAGGCTAGTAATGCCGTTTCGCCACGAAAACAGCCCCTCATTACTGATATAGTGAGGGGATAGTGGATGGCCCGATGGTACATGTAGGCGAGAAAGCAGAGAAAATCCACGAACTGCCCATAATGATGTCAAACCGTCGCTTTCGTGACGACCCCCAGATATTCAGCTAATAGCTCTACAACCTGGGCCAAGCACACATTAAACCCGCAGTGCTGGAGAAACGCTGCCCACCTACCTGGACTCATCACATTCATATGCCTGTATAACCTTACTCTGTCACCCTTCGGGGTAGCCGAGTACCTAAGGCGCTAGTATACTCGGCTCGAAATTGCGGGCTAATCCCCGGCTCCGGAGATTGCAGTTTGAATGGAGGCACACTGCGAAGACGCCCGTGTGCATCGTAGCGCACGTTAAAGATCCCCAGTTGGGCAAAATTCTCCGTAGACCTCCACTACGGCGTCCCTGTGACGTAAAACCACCCCCCCCCCCCTATTGGCGATAAAACTA
Source organism: Dermacentor andersoni (assembly GCF_023375885.2). Lineage (NCBI taxonomy): Eukaryota > Metazoa > Arthropoda > Arachnida > Ixodida > Ixodidae > Dermacentor > Dermacentor andersoni. The sequence continues at coordinate 215,969,252 of NC_092815.1, forward strand.
TCGTTACTCTACCCCGTTTTTTCCGAAACTATACTTTTCTCGAGCTTGTTAAAAAAACGCCTATTTTTTTGCCACAGCGATCGGCCCATGCGGCTAACAATGACCTTACGTACCAGTGAGAGTAGACGGAATGGTCAAATCAAGGTTGCACGAACACCTTTCTTTTTCTATAATAGACTACTTGACAGATCTGCCTATTTCACTACATTGAAGTGCGGCTGATACGTAGCGCTACATGTTGGGGTCCACAAGCTTTATTGAAAAGGGGCACATACCTCGTGGCCCATCTCCAGTGACGCAAATGCTCGTCACGGAAGTTCATTTCAGCTTCGCACACACCTAGTTTTGTATACCCAGTTATGCATGTGGAAATGAGCTTGGTTGAAGAGAAGCACATGGCAGTGACACCTATGCGGTGACCGAGATTTACGTCAAAGATTTACAATAATCTGGAACTAGCCTGCTTTCATCTATTCCCTGATGCAAGCCTGGCGGAGCCCGTCTTTTGAAGAAAAGCACATGAAAACTGTCTCCTTTTCAGTTACACTGATTGCCGTTACATACGTTCACTAAATTGTGGCACGTACCGTCTCGGCAACGCATTTAAATGAGGTCACATTGACTTTATGAAAGATCTACATGTAATCAGCGAAATATAGCCATAAAGCAGGTATCGTGTCAAATGGGTCAGCTAAGAGAGGCGCATATGCATGTCACATACCTAGGACACAACCTGTTCCGCCTATAGGCTAGTAATGCCGTTTCGCCATGAAAACAGCCCCTCATTACTGATATAGTGAGGGGATAGTGGATGGCCCGATGGTACATGTAGGCCAGAAAGCAGAGAAAATCCACGAACTGCCCACAATGATGTCAAACCGTCGCTTTCGTGACGACCCCCAGATATTCAGCTAATAGCTCTACAACCTGGGCCAAGCACACATTAAACCCGCAGTGCTGGAGAAACGCTGCCCACCTACCTGGACTCATCACATTCATATGCCTGTATAACCTTACTCTGTCACCCTTCGGGGTAGCCGAGTACCTAAGGCGCTAGTATACTCGGCTCGAGATTGCGGGCTAATCCCCGGCTCCGGAGATTGCAGTTTGAATGGAGGCACACTGCGAAGACGCCCGTGTGCATCGTAGCGCACGTTAAAGATACCCAGTTGGGCAAAATTCTCCGTAGACCTCCACTACGGCGTCCCTGTGACGTAAAACCACCCCCCCCCCTATTGGCGATAAAACTATCGTTACTCTACCCCGTTTTTTCCGAAACTATACTTTTCTCGAGCTTGTTAAAAAACGCCTATTTTTTTGCCACAGCGATCGGCCCATGCGGCTAACAATGACCTTACGTACCAGTGAGAGTAGACGGAATGGTCAAATCAAGGTTGCACGAACACCTTTCTTTTTCTATAATAGACTACTTGACTGATCTGCCTATTTCACTACATTGAAGTGCGGCTGATACGTAGCGCTACATGTTGGGATCCACAAGCTTTATTCAAAAGGGGCACATACCTCGTGGCCCATCTCCAGTGACGCAAATGCTCGTCACGGAAGTTCATTTCAGCTTCGCACACACCTAGTTTTGTATACCCAGTTATGCATGTGGAAATGAGCTTGGTTGAAGAGAAGCACATGGCAGTGACACATATGCGGTGACCGAGATTTACGTCAAAGAGTTACAATAATCTGGAACTAGCCTGCTTTCATCTATTCCCTGATGCAAGCCTGGCGGAGCCCGTCTTTTGAAGAAAAGCACATGAAAACTGTCTCCTTTTCAGTTACACTGATTGCCGTTACATACGTTCACTAAATTGTGGCACGTACCGTCTCGGCAACGCATTTAAATGAGGTTACATTGACTTTATGAAAGATCTACATGTAATCAGCGAAATACAGCCATAAAGCAGGTTCGTGTGAATGGGTCAGCTAAGAGAGGCGCATATGCATGTCACATACCTAGGACACAATCTGTTCCGCCTATAGGCTAGTAATGCCGTTTCGCCACGAAAACAGCCCCTCATTACTGATATAGTGAGGGGATAGTGGATGGCCCGATGGTACATGTAGGCGAGAAAGCAGAGAAAATCCACGAAATGCCCATAATGATGTCAAACCGTCGCTTTCGTGACGACCCCCAGATATTCAGCTAATAGCTCTACAACCTGGGCCAAGCACACATTAAACCCGCAGTGCTGGAGAAACGCTGCCCACCTACCTGGACTCATCACATTCATATGCCTGTATAACCTTACTCTCTCACCCTTCGGGGTAGGCGAGTACCTAAGGCGCTAGTATACTCGGCTCGAAATTGCGGGCTAATCCCCGGCTCCGGAGATTGCAGTTGGAATGGAGGCACACTGCGAAGACGCCCGTGTGCATCGTAGCGCACGTTAAAGATCCCCAGTTGGGCAAAATTCTCCGTAGACCTCCACTACGGCGTCCCTGTGACGTAAAACCACCCCCCCCCCTATTGGCGATAAAACTATCGTTACTCTACCCCGTTTTTTCCGAAACTATACTTACTCGAGCTTGTTAAAAAAACGCCAATTTTTTTGCCACAGCGATCAGCCCATGTGGCTAACAATGCACTTACGTACCAGTGAGAGTAGACGGAATGGTCAAATCAAGGTTGCACAAACACCTTTCTTTTTCTATAATAGACTACTTGACAGATCTTCCTATTTCACTACATTGAAGTGCGGCTGATACGTAGCGCTACATGTTGGGGTCCACAAGCTTTATTGAAAAGGGGCACATACCTCGTGGCCCATCTCCAGTGACGCAAATGCTCGTCACGGAAGTTCATTTCAGCTTCGCACACACCTAGTTTTGTATACCCAGTTGTGCATGTGGAAATGAGCTTGGTTGAAGAGAAGCACATGGCAGTGACACCTATGCGGTGACCGAGATTTACGTCAAAGAGTTACAATAATCTGGAACTAGCCTGCTTTCATCTATTCCCTGATGCAAGCCTGGCGGAGCCCGTCTTTTGAAGAAAAGCACATGAAAACTGTCTCCTTTTCAGTTACACTGATTGCCGTTACATACGTTCACTAAATTGTGGCACGTACCGTCTCGGCAACGCAATTAAATGAGGTTACATTGACTTTATGAAAGATCTACATGTAATCAGCGAAATATAGCCATAAAGCAGGTTCGTGTCAAATGGGTCAGCTAAGAGAGGCGCATATGCATGTCACATACCTAGGACACAACCTGTTCCGCCTATAGGCTAGTAATGCCGTTTCGCCACGAAAACAGCCCCTCATTACTGATATAGTGAGGGGATAGTGGATGGCCCGATGGTACATGTAGGCGAGAAAGCAGAGAAAATCCACGAACTGCCCATAATGATGTCAAACCGTCGCTTTCGTGACGACCCCCAGATATTCAGCTAATAGCTCTACAACCTGGGCCAAGCACACATTAAACCCGCAGTGCTGGAGAAACGCTGCCCACCTACCTGGACTCATCACATTCATATGCCTGTATAACCTTACTCTGTCACCCTTCGGAGTAGCCGAGTACCTAAGGCGCTAGTATACTCGGCTCGAAATTGCGGGCTAATCCCCGGCTCCGGAGATTGCAGTTTGAATGGAGGCACACTGCGAAGACGCCCGTGTGCATCGTAGCGCACGTTAAAGATCCCCAGTTGGGCAAAATTCTCCGTAGACCTCCACTACGGCGTCCCTGTGACGTAAAACCACCCCCCCCCCCCTATTGGCGATAAAACTATCGTTACTCTACCCCGTTTTTTCCGAAACTATACTTTTCTCGAGCTTGTTAAAAAAACGCCTATTTTTTTGCCACAGCGATCGGCCCATGCGGCTAACAATGACCTTACGTACCAGTGAGAGTAGACGGAATGGTCAAATCAAGGTTGCACGAACACCTTTCTTTTTCTATAATAGGCTACTTGACAGATCTGCCTATTTCACTACATTGAAGTGCGGCTGATACGTAGCGCTACATGTTGGGGTCCACAAGCTTTATTGAAAAGGGGCACATACCTCGTGGCCCATCTCCAGTGACGCAAATGCTCGTCACGGAAGTTCATTTCAGCTTCGCACACACCTAGTTTTGTATACCCAGTTATGCATGTGGAAATGAGCTTGGTTGAAGAGAAGCACATGGCAGTGACACCTATGCGGTGACCGAGATTTACGTCAAAGATTTACAATAATCTGGAACTAGCCTGCTTTCATCTATTCCCTGATGCAAGCCTGGCGGAGCCCGTCTTTTGAAGAAAAGCACATGAAAACTGTCTCCTTTTCAGTTACACTGATTGCCGTTACATACGTTCACGAAATTGTGGCACGTACCGTCTCGGCAACGCATTTAAATGAGGTAACATTGACTTTATGAAAGATCTACATGTAATCAGCGAAATACAGCCATAAAGCAGGTTCGTGTGAATGGGTCAGCTAAGAGAGGCGCATATGCATGTCACATACCTAGGACACAACCTGTTCCGCCTATAGGCTAGTAATGCCGTTTCGCCACGAAAACAGCCCCTCATTACTGATATAGTGAGGGGATAGTGGATGGCCCGATGGTACATGTAGGCGAGAAAGCAGAGAAAATTCACGAACTGCCCATAATGATGTCAAACCGTCGCTTTCGTGACGACCCCCAGATATTCAGCTAATAGCTCTACAACCTGGGCCAAGCACACATTAAACCCGCAGTGCTGGAGAAACGCTGCCCACCTACCTGGACTCATCACATTCATATGCCTGTATAACCTTACTCTCTCACCCTTCGGGGTAGCCGAGTACCTAAGGCGCTAGTATACTCGGCTCGAAATTGCGGGCTAATCCCCGGCTCCGGAGATTGCAGTTGGAATGGAGGCACACTGCGAAGACGCCCGTGTGCATCGTAGCGCACGTTAAAGATCCCCAGTTGGGCAAAATTCTCCGTAGACCTCCACTACGGCGTCCCTGTGACGTAAAACCACCCCCCCCCTATTGGCGATAAAACTATCGTTACTCTACCCCGTTTTTTCCGAAACTATACTTACTCGAGCTTGTTAAAAAAACGCCAATTTTTTTGCCACAGCGATCAGCCCATGTGGCTAACAATGCACTTACGTACCAGTGAGAGTAGACGGAATGGTCAAATCAAGGTTGCACAAACACCTTTCTTTTTCTATAATAGACTACTTGACAGATCTTCCTATTTCACTACATTGAAGTGCGGCTGATACGTAGCGCTACATGTTGGGGTCCACAAGCTTTATTGAAAAGGGGCACATACCTCGTGGCCCATCTCCAGTGACGCAAATGCTCGTCACGGAAGTTCATTTCAGCTTCGCACACACCTAGTTTTGTATACCCAGTTGTGCATGTGGAAATGAGCTTGGTTGAAGAGAAGCACATGGCAGTGACACCTATGCGGTGACCGAGATTTACGTCAAAGAGTTACAATAATCTGGAACTAGCCTGCTTTCATCTATTCCCTGATGCAAGCCTGGCGGAGCCCGTCTTTTGAAGAAAAGCACATGAAAACTGTCTCCTTTTCAGTTACACTGATTGCCGTTACATACGTTCACGAAATTGTGGCACGTACCGTCTCGGCAACGCATTTAAATGAGGTAACATTGACTTTATGAAAGATCTACATGTAATCAGCGAAATATAGCCATAAAGCAGGTTCGTGTGAATGGGTCAGCTAAGAGAGGCGCATATGCATGTCACATACCTAGGACACAACCTGTTCCGCCTATAGGCTAGTAATGCCGTTTCGCCACGAAAACAGCCCCTCATTACTGATATAGTGAGGGGATAGTGGATGGCCCGATGGTACATGTAGGCGAGAAAGCAGAGAAAATCCACGAACTGCCCATAATGATGTCAAACCGTCGCTTTCGTGACGACCCCCAGATATTCAGCTAATAGCTCTACAACCTGGGCCAAGCACACATTAAACCCGCAGTGCTGGAGAAACGCTGCCCACCTACCTGGACTCATCACATTCATATGCCTGTATAACCTTACTCTGTCACCCTTCGGGGTAGCCGAGTACCTAAGGCGCTAGTATACTCGGCTCGAAATTGCGGGCTAATCCCCGGCTCCGGAGATTGCAGTTTGAATGGAGGCACACTGCGAAGACGCCCGTGTGCATCGTAGCGCACGTTAAAGATCCCCAGTTGGGCAAAATTCTCCGTAGACCTCCACTACGGCGTCCCTGTGACGTAAAACCACCCCCCCCCTATTGGCGACAAAACTATCGTTACTCTACCCCGTTTTTTCCGAAACTATACTTTTCTCGAGCTTGTTAAAAAAACGCCTATTTTTTTGCCACAGCGATCGGCCCATGCGGCTAACAATGACCTTACGTACCAGTGAGAGTAGACGGAATGGTCAAATCAAGGTTGCACGAACACCTTTCTTTTTCTATAATAGACTACTTGACAGATCTGCCTATTTCACTACATTGAAGTGCGGCTGATACGTAGCGCTACATGTTGGGGTCCACAAGCTTTATTGAAAAGGGGCACATACCTCGTGGCCCATCTCCAGTGACGCAAATGCTCGTCACGGAAGTTCATTTCAGCTTCGCACACACCTAGTTTTGTATACCCAGTTATGCATGTGGAAATGAGCTTGGTTGAAGAGAAGCACATGGCAGTGACACCTATGCGGTGACCGAGATTTACGTCAAAGATTTACAATAATCTGGAACTAGCCTGCTTTCATCTATTCCCTGATGCAAGCCTGGCGGAGCCCGTCTTTTGAAGAAAAGCACATGAAAACTGTCTCCTTTTCAGTTACACTGATTGCCGTTACATACGTTCACGAAATTGTGGCACGTACCGTCTCGGCAACGCATTTAAATGAGGTAACATTGACTTTATGAAAGATCTACATGTAATCAGCGAAATACAGCCATAAAGCAGGTTCGTGTGAATGGGTCAGCTAAGAGAGGCGCATATGCATGTCACATACCTAGGACACAACCTGTTCCGCCTATAGGCTAGTAATGCCGTTTCGCCACGAAAACAGCCCCTCATTACTGATATAGTGAGGGGATAGTGGATGGCCCGATGGTACATGTAGGCGAGAAAGCAGAGAAAATCCACGAACTGCCCATAATGATGTCAAACCGTCGCTTTCGTGACGACCCCCAGATATTCAGCTAATAGCTCTACAACCTGGGCCAAGCACACATTAAACCCGCAGTGCTGGAGAAACGCTGCCCACCTACCTGGACTCATCACATTCATATGCCTGTATAACCTTACTCTCTCACCCTTCGGGGTAGCCGAGTACCTAAGGCGCTAGTATACTCGGCTCGAAATTGCGGGCTAATCCCCGGCTCCGGAGATTGCAGTTGGAATGGAGGCACACTGCGAAGACGCCCGTGTGCATCGTAGCGCACGTTAAAGATCCCCAGTTGGGCAAAATTCTCCGTAGACCTCCACTACGGCGTCCCTGTGACGTAAAACCACCCCCCCCCCCTATTGGCGATAAAACTATCGTTACTCTACCCCGTTTTTTCCGAAACTATACTTACTCGAGCTTGTTAAAAAAACGCCAATTTTTTTGCCACAGCGATCAGCCCATGTGGCTAACAATGCACTTACGTACCAGTGAGAGTAGACGGAATGGTCAAATCAAGGTTGCACAAACACCTTTCTTTTTCTATAATAGACTACTTGACAGATCTTCCTATTTCACTACATTGAAGTGCGGCTGATACGTAGCGCTACATGTTGGGGTCCACAAGCTTTATTGAAAAGGGGCACATACCTCGTGGCCCATCTCCAGTGACGCAAATGCTCGTCACGGAAGTTCATTTCAGCTTCGCACACACCTAGTTTTGTATACCCAGTTGTGCATGTGGAAATGAGCTTGGTTGAAGAGAAGCACATGGCAGTGACACCTATGCGGTGACCGAGATTTACGTCAAAGAGTTACAATAATCTGGAACTAGCCTGCTTTCATCTATTCCCTGATGCAAGCCTGGCGGAGCCCGTCTTTTGAAGAAAAGCACATGAAAACTGTCTCCTTTTCAGTTACACTGATTGCCGTTACATACGTTCACGAAATTGTGGCACGTACCGTCTCGGCAACGCATTTAAATGAGGTAACATTGACTTTATGAAAGATCTACATGTAATCAGCGAAATATAGCCATAAAGCAGGTTCGTGTGAATGGGTCAGCTAAGAGAGGCGCATATGCATGTCACATACCTAGGACACAACCTGTTCCGCCTATAGGCTAGTAATGCCGTTTCGCCACGAAAACAGCCCCTCATTACTGATATAGTGAGGGGATAGTGGATGGCCCGATGGTACATGTAGGCGAGAAAGCAGAGAAAATCCACGAACTGCCCATAATGATGTCAAACCGTCGCTTTCGTGACGACCCCCAGATATTCAGCTAATAGCTCTACAACCTGGGCCAAGCACACATTAAACCCGCAGTGCTGGAGAAACGCTGCCCACCTACCTGGACTCATCACATTCATATGCCTGTATAACCTTACTCTGTCACCCTTCGGGGTAGCCGAGTACCTAAGGCGCTAGTATACTCGGCTCGAAATTGCGGGCTAATCCCCGGCTCCGGAGATTGCAGTTTGAATGGAGGCACACTGCGAAGACGCCCGTGTGCATCGTAGCGCACGTTAAAGATCCCCAGTTGGGCAAAATTCTCCGTAGACCTCCACTACGGCGTCCCTGTGACGTAAAACCACCCCCCCCCCCTATTGGCGATAAAACTATCGTTACTCTACCCCGTTTTTTCCGAAACTATACTTTTCTCGAGCTTGTTAAAAAAACGCCTATTTTTTTGCCACAGCGATCGGCCCATGCGGCTAACAATGGCCTTACGTACCAGTGAGAGTAGACGGAATGGTCAAATCAAGGTTGCACGAACACCTTTCTTTTTCTATAATAGACTACTTGACAGATCTTCCTATTTCACTACATTGAAGTGCGGCTGATACGTAGCGCTACATGTTGGGGTCCACAAGGTTTATTGAAAAGGGGCACATACCTCGTGGCCCATCTCCAGTGACGCAAATGCTCGTCACGGAAGTTCATTTCAGCTTCGCACACACCTAGTTTTGTATACCCAGTTATGCATGTGGAAATGAGCTTGGTTGAAGAGAAGCACATGGCAGTGACACCTATGCGGTGACCGAGATTTACGTCAAAGAGTTACAATAATCTGGAACTAGCCTGCTTTCATCTATTCCCTGATGCAAGCCTGGCGGAGCCCGTCTTTTGAAGAAAAGCACATGAAAACTGTCTCCTTTTCAGTTACACTGATTGCCGTTACATACGTTCACGAAATTGTGGAACGTACCGTCTCGGCAACGCATTTAAATGAGGTAACATTGACTTTATGAAAGATCTACATGTAATCAGCAAAATACAGCCATAAAGCAGGTTCGTGTGAATGGGTCAGCTAAGAGAGGCGCATATGCATGTCACATACCTAGGACACAACCTGTTCCGCCTATAGGCTAGTAATGCCGTTTCGCCACGAAAACAGCCCCTCATTACTGATATAGTGAGGGGATAGTGGATGGCCCGATGGTACATGTAGGCGAGAAAGCAGAGAAAATCCACGAACTGCCCATAATGATGTCAAACCGTCGCTTTCGTGACGACCCCCAGATATTCAGCTAATAGCTCTACAACCTGGGCCAAGCACACATTAAACCCGCAGTGCTGGAGAAACGCTGCCCACCTACCTGGACTCATCACATTCATATGCCTGTATAACCTTACTCTGTCACCCTTCGGGGTAGCCGAGTACCTAAGGCGCTAGTATACTCGGCTCGAAATTGCGGGCTAATCCCCGGCTCCGGAGATTGCAGTTGGAATGGAGGCACACTGCGAAGACGCCCGTGTGCATCGTAGCGCACGTTAAAGATCCCCAGTTGGGCAAAATTCTCCGTAGACCTCCACTACGGCGTCCCTGTGACGTAAAACCACCCCCCCCCCCCCTATTGGCGATAAAACTATCGTTACTCTACCCCGTTTTTTCCGAAACTATACTTACTCGAGCTTGTTAAAAAAACGCCAATTTTTTTGCCACAGCGATCAGCCCATGTGGCTAACAATGCACTTACGTACCAGTGAGAGTAGACGGAATGGTCAAATCAAGGTTGCACAAACACCTTTCTTTTTCTATAATAGACTACTTGACAGATCTTCCTATTTCACTACATTGAAGTGCGGCTGATACGTAGCGCTACATGTTGGGGTCCACAAGCTTTATTGAAAAGGGGCACATACCTCGTGGCCCATCTCCAGTGACGCAAATGCTCGTCACGGAAGTTCATTTCAGCTTCGCACACACCTAGTTTTGTATACCCAGTTGTGCATGTGGAAATGAGCTTGGTTGAAGAGAAGCACATGGCAGTGACACCTATGCGGTGACCGAGATTTACGTCAAAGAGTTACAATAATCTGGAACTAGCCTGCTTTCATCTATTCCCTGATGCAAGCCTGGCGGAGCCCGTCTTTTCAAGAAAAGCACATGAAAACTGTCTCCTTTTCAGTTACACTGATTGCCGTTACATACGTTCACGAAATTGTGGCACGTACCGTCTCGGCAACGCATTTAAATGAGGTAACATTGACTTTATGAAAGATCTACATGTAATCAGCGAAATATAGCCATAAAGCAGGTTCGTGTGAATGGGTCAGCTAAGAGAGGCGCATATGCATGTCACATACCTAGGACACAACCTGTTCCGCCTATAGGCTAGTAATGCCGTTTCGCCAAGAAAACAGCCCCTCATTACTGATATAGTGAGGGGATAGTGGATGGCCCGATGGTACATGTAGGCGAGAAAGCAGAGAAAATCCACGAACTGCCCATAATGATGTCAAACCGTCGCTTTCGTGACGACCCCCAGATATTCAGCTAATAGCTCTACAACCTGGGCCAAGCACACATTAAACCCGCAGTGCTGGAGAAACGCTGCCCACCTACCTGGACTCATCACATTCATATGCCTGTATAACCTTACTCTGTCACCCTTCGGGGTAGCCGAGTACCTAAGGCGCTAGTATACTCGGCTCGAAATTGCGGGCTAATCCCCGGCTCCGGAGATTGCAGTTTGAATGGAGGCACACTGCGAAGACGCCCGTGTGCATCGTAGCGCACGTTAAAGATCCCCAGTTGGGCAAAATTCTCCGTAGACCTCCACTACGGCGTCCCTGTGACGTAAAACCACCCCCCCCCCTCTATTGGCGACAAAGCTATCGTTACTCTACCCCGTTTTTTCCGAAACTATACTTTTCTCGAGCTTGTTAAAAAAACGCCTATTTTTTTGCCACAGCGATCGGCCCATGCGGCTAACAATGACCTTACGTACCAGTGAGAGTAGACGGAATGGTCAAATCAAGGTTGCACGAACACCTTTCTTTGTCTATAATAGACTACTTGACAGATCTGCCTATTTCACTACATTGAAGTGCGGCTGATACGTAGCGCTACATGTTGGGGTCCACAAGGTTTATTGAAAAGGGGCACATACCTCGTGGCCCATCTCCAGTGACGCAAATGCTCGTCACGGAAGTTCATTTCAGCTTCGCACACACCTAGTTTTGTATACCCAGTTATGCATGTGGAAATGAGCTTGGTTGAAGAGAAGCACATGGCAGTGACACCTATGCGGTGACCGAGATTTACGTCAAAGAGTTACAATAATCTGGAACTAGCCTGCTTTCATCTATTCCCTGATGCAAGCCTGGCGGAGCCCGTCTTTTGAAGAAAAGCACATGAAAACTGTCTCCTTTTCAGTTACACTGATTGCCGTTACATACGTTCACGAAATTGTGGCACGTACCGTCTCGGCAACGCATTTAAATGAGGTAACATTGACTTTATGAAAGATCTACATGTAATCAGCGAAATATAGCCATAAAGCAGGTTCGTGTGAATGGGTCAGCTAAGAGAGGCGCATATGCATGTCACATACCTAGGACACAACCTGTTCCGCCTATAGGCTAGTAATGCCGTTTCGCCACGAACACAGCCCCTCATTACTGATATAGTGACGGGATAGTGGATGGCCCGATGGTACATGTAGGCGAGAAAGCAGAGAAAATCCACGAACTGCCCATAATGATGTCAAACCGTCGCTTTCGTGACGACCCCCAGATATTCAGCTAATAGCTCTACAACCTGGGCCAAGCACACATTAAACCCGCAGTGCTGGAGAAACGCTGCCCACCTACCTGGACTCATCACATTCATATGCCTGTATAACCTTACTCTGTCACCCTTCGGGGTAGCCGAGTACATAAGGCGCTAGTATACTCGGCTCGAAATTGCGGGCTAATCCCCGGCTCCGGAGATTGCAGTTTGAATGGAGGCACACTGCGAAGACGCCCGTGTGCATCGTAGCGCACGTTAAAGATCCCCAGTTGTGCAAAATTCTCCGTAGACCTCCACTACGGCGTCCCTGTGACGTAAAACCACCCCCCCCCTCTATTGGCGACAAAGCTATCGTTACTCTACCCCGTTTTTTCCGAAACTATACTTTTCTCGAGCTTGTTAAAAAAACGCCTATTTTTTGCCACAGCGATCGGCCCGTGCGGCTAACAATGACCTTACGTACCAGTGAGAGTAGACGGAATGGTCAAATCAAGGTTGCACGAACACCTTTCTTTGTCTATAATAGACTACTTGACAGATCTGCCTATTTCACTACATTGAAGTGCGGCTGATACGTAGCGCTACATGTTGGGGTCCACAAGGTTTATTGAAAAGGGGCACATACCTCGTGGCCCATCTCCAGTGACGCAAATGCTCCTCACGGAAGTTCATTTCAGCTTCGCACACACCTAGTTTTGTATACCCAGTTATGCATGTGGAAATGAGCTTGGTTGAAGAGAAGCACATGGCAGTGACACCTATGCGGTGACCGAGATTTACGTCAAAGAGTTACAATAATCTGGAACTAGCCTGCTTTCATCTATTCCCTGATGCAAGCCTGGCGGAGCCCGTCTTTTGAAGAAAAGCACATGAAAACTGTCTCCTTTTCAGTTACACTGATTGCCGTTACATACGTTCACGAAATTGTGGCACGTACCGTCTCGGCAACGCATTTAAATGAGGTAACATTGACTTTATGAAAGATCTACATGTAATCAGCGAAATATAGCCATAAAGCAGCTTCGTGTGAATGGGTCAGCTAAGAGAGGCGCATATGCATGTCACATACCTAGGACACAACCTGTTCCGCCTATAGGCTAGTAATGCCGTTTCGCCACGAACACAGCCCCTCATTACTGATATAGTGACGGGATAGTGGATGGCCCGATGGTACATGTAGGCGAGAAAGCAGAGAAAATCCACGAACTGCCCATAATGATGTCAAACCGTCGCTTTCGTGACGACCCCCAGATATTCAGCTAATAGCTCTACAACCTGGGCCAAGCACACATTAAACCCGCAGTGCTGGAGAAACGCTGCCCACCTACCTGGACTCATCACATTCATATGCCTGTATAACCTTACTCTGTCACCCTTCGGGGTAGCCGAGTACATAAGGCGCTAGTATACTCGGCTCGAAATTGCGGGCTAATCCCCGGCTCCGGAGATTGCAGTTTGAATGGAGGCACACTGCGAAGACGCCCGTGTGCATCGTAGCGCACGTTAAAGATCCCCAGTTGTGCAAAATTCTCCGTAGACCTCCACTACGGCGTCCCTGTGACGTAAAACCACCCCCCCCCTCTATTGGCGACAAAGCTATCGTTACTCTACCCCGTTTTTTCCGAAACTATACTTTTCTCGAGCTTGTTAAAAAAACGCCTATTTTTTGCCACAGCGATCGGCCCGTGCGGCTAACAATGACCTTACGTACCAGTGAGAGTAGACGGAATGGTCAAATCAAGGTTGCACGAACACCTTTCTTTGTCTATAATAGACTACTTGACAGATCTGCCTATTTCACTACATTGAAGTGCGGCTGATACGTAGCGCTACATGTTGGGGTCCACAAGGTTTATTGAAAAGGGGCACATACCTCGTGGCCCATCTCCAGTGACGCAAATGCTCCTCACGGAAGTTCATTTCAGCTTCGCACACACCTAGTTTTGTATACCCAGTTATGCATGTGGAAATGAGCTTGGTTGAAGAGAAGCACATGGCAGTGACACCTATGCGGTGACCGAGATTTACGTCAAAGAGTTACAATAATCTGGAACTAGCCTGCTTTCATCTATTCCCTGATGCAAGCCTGGCGGAGCCCGTCTTTTGAAGAAAAGCACATGAAAACTGTCTCCTTTTCAGTTACACTGATTGCCGTTACATACGTTCACGAAATTGTGGCACGTACCGTCTCGGCAACGCATTTAAATGAGGTAACATTGACTTTATGAAAGATCTACATGTAATCAGCGAAATATAGCCATAAAGCAGCTTCGTGTGAATGGGTCAGCTAAGAGAGGCGCATATGCATGTCACATACCTAGGACACAACCTGTTCCGCCTATAGGCTAGTAATGCCGTTTCGCCACGAACACAGCCCCTCATTACTGATATAGTGACGGGATAGTGGATGGCCCGATGGTACATGTAGGCGAGAAAGCAGAGAAAATCCACGAACTGCCCATAATGATGTCAAACCGTCGCTTTCGTGACGACCCCCAGATATTCAGCTAATAGCTCTACAACCTGGGCCAAGCACACATTAAACCCGCAGTGCTGGAGAAACGCTGCCCACCTACCTGGACTCATCACATTCATATGCCTGTATAACCTTACTCTGTCACCCTTCGGGGTAGCCGAGTACATAAGGCGCTAGTATACTCGGCTCGAAATTGCGGGCTAATCCCCGGCTCCGGAGATTGCAGTTTGAATGGAGGCACACTGCGAAGACGCCCGTGTGCATCGTAGCGCACGTTAAAGATCCCCAGTTGTGCAAAATTCTCCGTAGACCTCCACTACGGCGTCCCTGTGACGTAAAACCACCCCCCCCCTCTATTGGCGACAAAGCTATCGTTACTCTACCCCGTTTTTTCCGAAACTATACTTTTCTCGAGCTTGTTAAAAAAACGCCTATTTTTTGCCACAGCGATCGGCCCGTGCGGCTAACAATGACCTTACGTACCAGTGAGAGTAGACGGAATGGTCAAATCAAGGTTGCACGAACACCTTTCTTTGTCTATAATAGACTACTTGACAGATCTGCCTATTTCACTACATTGAAGTGCGGCTGATACGTAGCGCTACATGTTGGGGTCCACAAGGTTTATTGAAAAGGGGCACATACCTCGTGGCCCATCTCCAGTGACGCAAATGCTCCTCACGGAAGTTCATTTCAGCTTCGCACACACCTAGTTTTGTATACCCAGTTATGCATGTGGAAATGAGCTTGGTTGAAGAGAAGCACATGGCAGTGACACCTATGCGGTGACCGAGATTTACGTCAAAGAGTTACAATAATCTGGAACTAGCCTGCTTTCATCTATTCCCTGATGCAAGCCTGGCGGAGCCCGTCTTTTGAAGAAAAGCACATGAAAACTGTCTCCTTTTCAGTTACACTGATTGCCGTTACATACGTTCACGAAATTGTGGCACGTACCGTCTCGGCAACGCATTTAAATGAGGTAACATTGACTTTATGAAAGATCTACATGTAATCAGCGAAATATAGCCATAAAGCAGCTTCGTGTGAATGGGTCAGCTAAGAGAGGCGCATATGCATGTCACATACCTAGGACACAACCTGTTCCGCCTATAGGCTAGTAATGCCGTTTCGCCACGAACACAGCCCCTCATTACTGATATAGTGACGGGATAGTGGATGGCCCGATGGTACATGTAGGCGAGAAAGCAGAGAAAATCCACGAACTGCCCATAATGATGTCAAACCGTCGCTTTCGTGACGACCCCCAGATATTCAGCTAATAGCTCTACAACCTGGGCCAAGCACACATTAAACCCGCAGTGCTGGAGAAACGCTGCCCACCTACCTGGACTCATCACATTCATATGCCTGTATAACCTTACTCTGTCACCCTTCGGGGTAGCCGAGTACATAAGGCGCTAGTATACTCGGCTCGAAATTGCGGGCTAATCCCCGGCTCCGGAGATTTCAGTTTGAATGGAGGCACACTGCGAAGACGCCCGTGTGCATCGTAGCGCACGTTAAAGATCCCCAGTTGTGCAAAATTCTCCGTAGACCTCCACTACGGCGTCCCTGTGACGTAAAACCACCCCCCCCCCTCTATATGCGACAAAGCTATCGTTACTCTACCCCGTTTTTTCCGAAACTATACTTTTCTCGAGCTTGTTAAAAAAACGCCTATTTTTTTGCCACAGCGATCGGCACGTGCGGCTAACAATGACCTTACGTACCAGTGAGAGTAGACGGAATGGTCAAATCAAGGTTGCACGAACACCTTTCTTTGTCTATAATAGACTACTTGACAGATCTGCCTATTTCACTACATTGAAGTGCGGCTGATACGTAGCGCTACATGTTGGGGTCCACAAGGTTTATTGAAAAGGGGCACATACCTCGTGGCCCATCTCCAGTGACGCAAATGCTCGTCACGGAAGTTCATTTCAGCTTCGCACACACCTAGTTTTGTATACCCAGTTATGCATGTGGAAATGAGCTTGGTTGAAGAGAAGCACATGGCAGTGACACCTATGCGGTGACCGAGATTTACGTCAAAGAGTTACAATAATCTGGAACTAGCCTGCTTTCATCTATTCCCTGATGCAAGCCTGGCGGAGCCCGTCTTTTGAAGAAAAGCACATGAAAACTGTCTCCTTTTCAGTTACACTGATTGCCGTTACATACGTTCACGAAATTGTGGCACGTACCGTCTCGGCAACGCATTTAAATGAGGTAACATTGACTTTATGAAAGATCTACATGTAATCAGCAAAATACAGCCATAAAGCAGGTTCGTGTGAATGGGTCAGCTAAGAGAGGCGCATATGCATGTCACATACCTAGGACACAACCTGTTCCGCCTATAGGCTAGTAATGCCGTTTCGCCACGAAAACAGCCCCTCATTACTGATATAGTGAGGGGATAGTGGATGGCCCGATGGTACATGTAGGCGAGAAAGCAGAGAAAATCCACGAACTGCCCATAATGATGTCAAACCGTCGCTTTCGTGACGACCCCCAGATATTCAGCTAATAGCTCTACAACCTGGGCCAAGCACACATTAAACCCGCAGTGCTGGAGAAACGCTGCCCACCTACCTGGACTCATCACATTCATATGCCTGTATAACCTTACTCTGTCACCCTTCGGGGTAGCCGAGTACCTAAGGCGCTAGTATACTCGGCTCGAAATTGCGGGCTAATCCCCGGCTCCGGAGATTGCAGTTGGAATGGAGGCACACTGCGAAGACACCCGTGTGCATCGTAGCGCACGTTAAAGATCCCCAGTTGGGCAAAATTCTCCGTAGACCTCCACTACGGCGTCCCTGTGACGTAAAACCACCCCCCCCCCCCCTATTGGCGATAAAACTATCGTTACTCTACCCCGTTTTTTCCGAAACTATACTTACTCGAGCTTGTTAAAAAAACGCCAATTTTTTTGCCACAGCGATCAGCCCATGTGGCTAACAGTGCACTTACGTACCAGTGAGAGTAGACGGAATGGTCAAATCAAGGTTGCACGAACACCTTTCTTTTTCTATAATAGACTACTTGACAGATCTTCCTATTTCACTACATTGAAGTGCGGCTGATACGTAGCGCTACATGTTGGGGTCCACAAGCTTTATTGAAAAGGGGCACATACCTCGTGGCCCATCTCCAGTGACACAAATGCTCGTCACGGAAGCTCATTTCAGCTTCGCACACACCTAGTTTTGTATACCCAGTTGTGCATGTGGAAATGAGCTTGGTTGAAGAGAAGCACATGGCAGTGACACCTATGCGGTGACCGAGATTTACGTCAAAGACGTACAATAATATGGAACTAGCCTACTTTCATCTATTCCCTGATGCAAGCCTGGCGGAGCCCGTCTTTTGAAGAAAAGCACACGAAAACTGTCTCCTTTTCAGTTACACTGATTGCCGTTACATACGTTCACTAAATTGTGGCACGTACCGTCTCGGCAACGCATTTAAATGAGGTTACATTGACTTTATGAAAGATCTACATGTAATCAGCGAAATATAGCCATAAAGCAGGTTCGTGTCAAATGGGTCAGCTAAGAGGGGCGCATATGCATGTCACATACCGAGGACACAACGTGTTCCGCCTATAGGCTAGTAATGCCGTTTCGCCATGAAAACAGACCCTCATTATTGATATAGTGAGGGGATAGTGGATGGCCCGATGGTACATGTAGGCGAGAAAGCAGAGAAAATCCACGAACTGCCCATAATGATGTCAAACCGTCGGTTTCGTGACGACCCCCAGATATTCAGCTAATAGCTCTACAACCTGGGCCAAGCACACATTAAACCCGCAGTGCTGGAGAAACGCTGCCCACCTACCTGGACTCATCACAATCATATGCCTGTATAACCTTACTCTGTCACCCTTCGGGGTAGCCGAGTACCTAAGGCGCTAGCATACTCGGTTCGAAATTGCGGGCTAATCCCGGGATCCGGAGATTGCAGTTTGAATGGAGGCACACTGCGAAGACGCCCGTGTGCATCGTAGCGCACGTTAAAGATCCCCAGTTGTGCAAAATTCTCCGTAGACCTCCACTACGGCGTCCCTGTGACGTAAAACCACCCCCCCCCCCCCTCTCTATTGGCGACAAAACTATCGTTACTCTACCCCGTTTTTCCGAAACTATACTTTTCTCGAGCTTGTTAAAAAAACGCCTATTTTTTTGCCACAGCGATCGGCCCATGCGGCTAACAATGACCTTACGTACCAGTGAGAGTAGACGGAATGGTCAAATCAAGGTTGCACGAACACCTTTCTTTTTCTATAATAGACTACTTGACTGATCTGCCTATTTCACTACATTGAAGTGCGGCTGATACGTAGCGCTACATGTTGGGATCCACAAGCTTTATTCAAAAGGGGCACATACCTCGTGGCCCATCTCCAGTGACGCAAATGCTCGTCACGGAAGTTCATTTCAGCTTCGTACACACCTAGTTTTGTATACCCATTTATGCATGTGGAAATGAGCTTGGTTGAAGAGAAGCACATGGCAGTGACACATATGCGGTGACCGAGATTTACGTCAAAGAGTTACAATAATCTGGAACTAGCCTGCTTTCATCTATTCCCTGATGCAAGCCTGGCGGAGCCCGTCTTTTGAAGAAAAGCACATGAAAGCTGTCTCCTTTTCAGTTACACTGATTGCCGTTACATACGTTCACTAAATTGTGGCACGTACCGTCTCGGCAACGCATTTAAATGAGGTCACATTGACTTTATGAAAGATCTACATGTAATCAGCGAAATATAGCCATAAAGCAGGTATCGTGTCAAATGGGTCAGCTAAGAGAGGCGCATATGCATGTCACATACCTAGGACACAACCTGTTCCGCCTATAGGCTAGTAATGCCGTTTCGCCATGAAAACAGCCCCTCATTACTGATATAGTGAGGGGATAGTGGATGGCCCGATGGTACATGTAGGCCAGAAAGCAGAGAAAATCCACGAACTGCCCATAATGATGTCAAACCGTCGCTTTCGTGACGACCCCCAGATATTCAGCTAATAGCTCTACAACCTGGGCCAAGCACACATTAAACCCGCAGTGCTGGAGAAACGCTGCCCACCTACCTGGACTCATCACATTCATATGCCTGTATAACCTTACTCTGTCACCCTTCGGGGTAGCC
The DNA here is from genome assembly GCF_023375885.2 of Dermacentor andersoni. Classification (NCBI taxonomy): domain Eukaryota; kingdom Metazoa; phylum Arthropoda; class Arachnida; order Ixodida; family Ixodidae; genus Dermacentor; species Dermacentor andersoni. The sequence goes on from NC_092815.1 coordinate 215,989,027, forward strand.
GAGTACCTAAGGCGCTAGTATACTCGGCTCGAAATTGCGGGCTAATCCCCGGCTCCGGAGATTGCAGTTGGAATGGAGGCACACTGCGAAGACGCCCGTGTGCATCGTAGCGCACGTTAAAGATCCCCAGTTGGGCAAAATTCTCCGTAGACCTCCACTACGGCGTCCCTGTGACGTAAAACCACCGCCCCCCCCTATTGGCGATAAAACTATCGTTACTCTACCCCGTTTTTTCCGAAACTATACTTTTCTCGAGCTTGTTAAAAAAACGCCTATTTTTTTGCCACAGCGATCGGCCCATGCGGCTAACAATGACCTTACGTACCAGTGAGAGTAGACGGAATGGTCAAATCAAGGTTGCACGAACACCTTTCTTTTTCTATAATAGACTACTTGACAGATCTTCCTATTTCACTACATTGAAGTGCGGCTGATACGTAGCGCTACATGTTGGGGTCCACAAGCTTTATTGAAAAGGGGCACATACCTCGTGGCCCCTCTCCAGTGACACAAATGCTCGTCAGGGAAGCTCATTTCAGCTTCGCACACACCTAGTTTTGTATACCCAGTTGTGCATGTGGAAATGAGCTTGGTTGAAGAGAAGCACATGGCAGTGACACCTATGCGGTGACCGAGATTTACGTCAAAGACGTACAATAATATGGAACTAGCCTACTTTCATCTATTCCCTGATGCAAGCCTGGCGGAGCCCGTCTTTTGAAGAAAAGCACACGAAAACTGTCTCCTTTTCAGTTACACTGATTGCCGTTACATACGTTCACTAAATTGTGGCACGTACCGTCTCGGCAACGCATTTAAATGAGGTTACATTGACTTTATGAAAGATCTACATGTAATCAGCGAAATATAGCCATAAAGCAGGTTCGTGTCAAATGGGTCAGCTAAGAGAGTCGCATATGCATGTCACATACATAGGACACAACCTATTCCGCCTATAGGCTAGTAATGCCGTTTCGCCACGAAAACAGCCCCTCATTACTGATATAGTGAGGGGATAGTGGATGGCCCGATGGTACATGTAGGCGAGAAAGCAGAGAAAATCCACGAACTGCCCATAATGATGTCAAACCGTCGCTTTCGTGACGACCCCCAGATATTCAGCTAATAGCTCTACAACCTGGACCAAGCACACATTAAACCCGCAGTGCTGGAGAAACGCTGCCCACCTACCTGGACTCATCACATTCATATGCCTGTATAACCTTACTCTGTCACCCTTCGGGGTAGCCGAGTACCTAAGGCGCTAGTATACTCGGCTCGAAATTGCGGGCTAATCCCCGGCTCCGGAGATTGCAGTTTGAATGGAGGCACAATGCGAAGACGCCCGTGTGCATCGTAGCGCACGTTAAAGATCCCCAGTTGGGCAAAATTCTCCGTAGACCTCCACTACGGCGTCCCTGTGACGTAAAACCACCCCCCCCCCCCCTATTGGCGATAAAACTATCGTTACTCTACCCCGTTTTTTCCGAAACTATACTTTTCTCGAGCTTGTTAAAAAAACGCCTATTTTTTTGCCACAGCGATCGGCCCATGCGGCTAACAATGACCTTACGTACCAGTGAGAGTAGACGGAATGGTCAAATCAAGGTTGCACGAACACCTTTCTTTTTCTATAATAGACTACTTGACAGATCTGCCTATTTCACTACATTGAAGTGCGGCTGATACGTAGCGCTACATGTTGGGGTCCACAAGCTTTATTGAAAAGGGGCACATACCTCGTGGCCCATCTCCAGTGACACAAATGCTCGTCACGGAAGCTCATTTCAGCTTCGCACACACCTAGTTTTGTATACCCAGTTGTGCATGTGGAAATGAGCTTGGTTGAAGAGAAGCACATGGCAGTGACACCTATGCGGTGACCGAGATTTACGTCAAAGACGTACAATAATATGGAACTAGCCTACTTTCATCTATTCCCTGATGCAAGCCTGGCGGAGCCCGTCTTTTGAAGAAAAGCACACGAAAACTGTCTCCTTTTCAGTTACACTGATTGCCGTTACATACGTTCACTAAATTGTGGCACGTACCGTCTCGGCAACGCATTTAAATGAGGTTACATTGACTTTATGAAAGATCTACATGTAATCAGCGAAATATAGCCTTAAAGCAGGTTCGTGTCAAATGGGTCAGCTAAGAGGGGCGCATATGCATGTCACATACCTAGGACACAACGTGTTCCGCCTATAGGCTAGTAATGCCGTTTCGCCATGAAAACAGACCCTCATTATTGATATAGTGAGGGGATAGTGGATGGCCCGATGGTACATGTAGGCGAGAAAGCAGAGAAAATCCACGAACTGCCCATAATGATGTCAAACCGTCGCTTTCGTGACGACCCCCATATATTCAGCTAATAGCTCTACAACCTGGGCCAAGCACACATTAAACCCGCAGTGCTGGAGAAACGCTGCCCACCTACCTGGACTCATCACATTCATATGCCTGTATAACCTTACTCTGTCACCCTTCGGGGTAGCCGAGTACCTAAGGCGCTAGTATACTCGGCTCGAAATTGCGGGCTAATCCCCGGCTCCGGAGATTGCAGTTTGAATGGAGGCACAATGCGAAGACGCCCGTGTGCATCGTAGCGCACGTTAAAGATCCCCAGTTGGGCAAAATTCTCCGTAGACCTCCACTACGGCGTCCCTGTGACGTAAAACCACCCCCCCCCCTATTGGCGATAAAACTATCGTTACTCTACCCCGTTTTTTCCGAAACTATACTTTTCTCGAGCTTGTTAAAAAAACGCCTATTTTTTTGCCACAGCGATCGGCCCATGCGGCTAACAATGACCTTACGTACCAGTGAGAGTAGACGGAATGGTCAAATCAAGGTTGCACGAACACCTTTCTTTTTCTATAATAGACTACTTGACAGATCTGCCTATTTCACTACATTGAAGTGCGGCTGATACGTAGCGCTACATGTTGGGGTCCACAAGCTTTATTGAAAAGGGGCACATACCTCGTGGCCCATCTCCAGTGACACAAATGCTCGTCACGGAAGCTCATTTCAGCTTCGCACATGCCTAGTTTTGTATACCTAGTTATGCATGTGGAAATGAGCTTGGTTGAAGAGAAGCACATGGCAGTGACACCTATGCGGTGACCGAGATTTACGTCAAAGACGTACAATAATCTGGAACTAGCCTGCTTTCATCTATTCCCTGATGCTAGTCTGGCGGAGCCCGTCTTTTAAAGAAAAGCACATGAAAACTGTCTCCATTTCAGTTACACTGATTGCCGTTACATACGTTCACTAAATTGTGGCACGTACCGTCTCGGCAACGCATTTAAATGAGGTTACATTGACTTTATGAAAGATCTACATGTAATCAGCGAAATATAGCCATAAAGCAGGTTCGTGTCAAATGGGTCAGCTAAGAGGGGCGCATATGCATGTCACATACCTAGGACACAACGTGTTCCGCCTATAGGCTAGTAATGCCGTTTCGCCATGAAAACAGACCCTCATTATTGATATAGTGAGGGGATAGTGGATGGCCCGATGGTACATGTAGGCGAGAAAGCAGAGAAAATCCACGAGCTTCCCATAATGATGTCAAACCGTCGCTTTCGTGACGACCCCCAGATATTCAGCTAATAGCTCTACAACCTGGGCCAAGCACACATTAAACCCGCAGTGCTGGAGAAACGCTGCCCACCTACCTGCACTCATCACATTCATATGCCTGTATAACCTTACTCTGTCACCCTTCGGGTAGCCGAGTACCTAAGGCGCTAGCATACTCGGTTCGAAATTGCGGGCTAATCCCCGGCTCCGGAGATTGCAGTTTGAATGGAGGCACACTGCGAAGACGCCCGTGTGCATCGTAGCGCACGTTAAAGATCCCCAGTTGGGCAAAATTCTCCGTAGACCTCCACTACGGCGTCCCTGTGACGTAAAACCAACCCCCCCCCCCCCCTATTGGCGATAAAACTATCGTTACTCTACCCCGTTTTTTCCGAAACTATACTTTTCTCGAGCTTGTTAAAAAAACGCCTATTTTTTTGCCACAGCGATCGGCCCATGCGGCTAACAATGACCTTACGTACCAGTGAGAGTAGACGGAATGGTCAAATCAAGGTTGCACGAACACCTTTCTTTTTCTATAATAGACTACTTGACAGATCTTCCTATTTCACTACATTGAAGTGCGGCTGATACGTAGCGCTACATGTTGGGGTCCACAAGCTTTATTGAAAAGGGGCACATACCTCGTGGCCCATCTCCAGTGACGCAAATGCTCGTCACGGGAGTTCATTTCAGCTTCGCACACACCTAGTTTTGTATACCCAGTTGTGCATGTGGAAATGAGCTTGGTTGAAGAGAAGCACATGGCAGTGACACCTATGCGGTGACCGAGATTTACGTCAAAGACGTACAATAATATGGAACTAGCCTGCTTTCATCTATTCCCTGATGCAAGCCTGGCGGAGCCCGTCTTTTGAAGAAAAGCACATGAAAACTGTCTCCTTTTCAGTTACACTGATTGCCGTTACATACGTTCACTAAATTGTGGCACGTACCGTCTCGGCAACGCATTTAAATGATGTCACATTGACTTTATGAAAGATCTACATGTAATCAGCGAAATATAGCCATAAAGCAGGTATCGTGTCAAATGGGTCAGCTAAGAGAGGCGCATATGCATGTCACATACCTAGGACACAACCTGTTCCGCCTATAGGCTAGTAATGCCGTTTCGCCATGAAAACAGCCCCTCATTACTGATATAGTGAGGGGATAGTGGATGGCCCGATGGTACATGTAGGCCAGAAAGCAGAGAAAATCCACGAACTGCCCATAATGATGTCAAACCGTCGCTTTCGTGACGACCCCCAGATATTCAGCTAATAGCTCTACAACCTGGGCCAAGCACACATTAAACCCGCAGTGCTGGAGAAACGCTGCCCACCTACCTGGACTCATCACATTCATATGCCTGTATAACCTTACTCTGTCACCCTTCGGGGTAGCCGAGTACCTAAGGCGCTAGTATACTCGGCTCGAAATTGCGGGCTAATCCCCGGCTCCGGAGATTGCAGTTTGAATGGAGGCACACTGCGAAGACGCCCGTGTGCATCGTAGCGCACGTTAAAGATCCCCAGTTGTGCAAAATTCTCCGTAGACCTCCACTACGGCGTCCCTGTGACGTAAAACCACCCCCCCCCTCTATTGGCGACAAAACTATCGTTACTCTACCCCGTTTTTTCCGAAACTATACTTTTCTCGAGCTTGTTAAAAAAACGCCTATTTTTTTGCCACAGCGATCGGCCCATGCGGCTAACAATGACCTTACGTACCAGTGAGAGTAGACGGAATGGTCAAATCAAGGTTGCACGAACACCTTTCTTTTTCTATAATAGACTACTTGACTGATCTGCCTATTTCACTACATTGAAGTGCGGCTGATACGTAGCGCTACATGTTGGGATCCACAAGCTTTATTCAAAAGGGTCACATACCTCGTGGCCCATCTCCAGTGACGCAAATGCTCGTCACGGAAGTTCATTTCAGCTTCGTACACACCTAGTTTTGTATACCCATTTATGCATGTGGAAATGAGCTTGGTTGAAGAGAAGCACATGGCAGTGACACATATGCGGTGACCGAGATTTACGTCAAAGACGTACAATAATATGGAACTAGCCTACTTTCATCTATTCCCTGATGCAAGCCTGGCGGAGCCCGTCTTTTGAAGAAAAGCACACGAAAACTGTCTCCTTTTCAGTTACACTGATTGCCGTTACATACGTTCACTAAATTGTGGCACGTACCGTCTCGGCAACGCATTTAAATGAGGTTACATTGATTTTATGAAAGATCTACATGTAATCAGCGAAATATAGCCTTAAAGCAGGTTCGTGTCAAATGGGTCAGCTAAGAGGGGCGTATATGCATGTCACATACCTAGGACACAACGTGTTCCGCCTATAGGCTAGTAATGCCGTTTCGCCATGAAAACAGACCCTCATTATTGATATAGTGAGGGGATAGTGGATGGCCCGATGGTACATGTAGGCGAGAAAGCAGAGAAAATCCACGAACTGCCCATAATGATGTCAAACCGTCGCTTTCGTGACGACCCCCAGATATTCAGCTAATAGCTCTACAACCTGGGCCAAGCACACATTAAACCCGCAGTGCTGGAGAAACGCTGCCCACCTACCTGGACTCATCACATTCATATGCCTGTATAACCTTACTCTGTCACCCTTCGGGGTAGCCGAGTACCTAAGGCGCTAGTATACTCGGCTCGAAATTGCGGGCTAATCCCCGGCTCCGGAGATTGCAGTTTGAATGGAGGCACAATGCGAAGACGCCCGTGTGCATCGTAGCGCACGTTAACGATCCCCAGTTGGGCAAAATTCTCCGTAGACCTCCACTACGGCGTCCCTGTGACGTAAAACCACCCCCCCCCCCTATTGGCGATAAAACTATCGTTACTCTACCCCGTTTTTTCCGAAACTATACTTTTCTCGAGCTTGTTAAAAAAACGCCTATTTTTTTGCCACAGCGATCGGCCCATGCGGCTAACAATGACCTTACGTACCAGTGAGAGTAGACGGAATGGTCAAATCAAGGTTGCACGAACACCTTTCTTTTTCTATAATAGACTACTTGACAGATCTGCCTATTCACTACATTGAAGTGAGGCTGATACGTAGCGCTACATGTTGGGGTCCACAAGCTTTATTGAAAAGGGGCACATACCTCGTGGCCCATCTCCAGTGACGCAAATGCTCGTCACGGAAGTTCATTTCAGCTTCGCACATGCCTAGTTTTGTATACCTAGTTATGCATGTGGAAATGAGCTTGGTTGAAGAGAAGCACATGGCAGTGACACCTATGCGGTGACCGAGATTTACGTCAAAGACGTACAATAATATGGAACTAGCCTACTTTCATCTATTCCCTGATGCAAGCCTGGCGGAGCCCGTCTTTTGAAGAAAAGCACACGAAAACTGTCTCCTTTTCAGTTACACTGATTGCCGTTACATACGTTCACTAAATTGTGGCACGTACCGTCTCGGCAACGCATTTAAATGAGGTTACATTGACTTTATGAAAGATCTACATGTAATCAGCGAAATATAGCCTTAAAGCAGGTTCGTGTCAAATGGGTCAGCTAAGAGGGGCGCATATGCATGTCACATACCTAGGACACAACGTGTTCCGCCTATAGGCTAGTAATGCCGTTTCGCCATGAAAACAGACCCTCATTATTCATATAGTGAGGGGATAGTGGATGGCCCGATGGTACATGTAGGCGAGAAAGCAGAGAAAATCCACGAACTGCCCATAATGATGTCAAACCGTCGCTTTCGTGACGACCCCCAGATATTCAGCTAATAGCTCTACTACCTGGGCCAAGCACACATTAAACCCGCAGTGCTGGAGAAACGCTGCCCACCTACCTGGACTCATCACATTCATATGCCTGTATAACCTTACTCTGTCACCCTTCGGGGTAGCCGAGTACCTAAGGCGCTAGTATACTCGGCTCGAAATTGCGGGCTAATCCCCGGCTCCGGAGATTGCAGTTTGAATGGAGGCACAATGCGAAGACGCCCGTGTGCATCGTAGCGCACGTTAAAGATCCCCAGTTGGGCAAAATTCTCCGTAGACCTCCACTACGGCGTCCCTGTGACGTAAAACCACCCCCCCCCCTATTGGCGATAAAACTATCGTTACTCTACCCCGTTTTTTCCGAAACTATACTTTTCTCGAGCTTGTTAAAAAAACGCCTATTTTTTTGCCACAGCGATCGGCCCATGCGGCTAACAATGACCTTACGTACCAGTGAGAGTAGACGGAATGGTCAAATCAAGGTTGCACGAACACCTTTCTTTTTCTATAATAGACTACTTGACAGATCTGCCTATTTCACTACATTGAAGTGAGGCTGATACGTAGCGCTACATGTTGGGGTCCACAAGCTTTATTGAAAAGGGGCACATACCTCATGGCCCATCTCCAGTGACGCAAATGCTCGTCACGGAAGTTCATTTCAGCTTCGCACATGCCTAGTTTTGTATACCTAGTTATGCATGTGGAAATGAGCTTGGTTGAAGAGAAGCACATGGCAGTGACACCTATGCGGTGACCGAGATTTACGTCAAAGACGTACAATAATCTGGAACTAGCCTGCTTTCATCTATTCCCTGATGCTAGTCTGGCGGAGCCCGTCTTTTAAAGAAAAGCACATGAAAACTGTCTCCATTTCAGTTACACTGATTGCCGTTACATACGTTCACTAAATTGTGGCACGTACCGTCTCGGCAACGCATTTAAATGAGGTTACATTGACTTTATGAAAGATCTACATGTAATCAGCGAAATATAGCCATAAAGCAGGTTCGTGTCAAATGGGTCAGCTAAGAGGGGCGCATATGCATGTCACATACCTAGGACACAACGTGTTCCGCCTATAGGCTAGTAATGCCGTTTCGCCATGAAAACAGACCCTCATTATTGATATAGTGAGGGGATAGTGGATGGCCCGATGGTACATGTAGGCGAGAAAGCAGAGAAAATCCACGAGCTTCCCATAATGATGTCAAACCGTCGCTTTCGTGACGACCCCCAGATATTCAGCTAATAGCTCTACAACCTGGGCCAAGCACACATTAAACCCGCAGTGCTGGAGAAACGCTGCCCACCTACCTGCACTCATCACATTCATATGCCTGTATAACCTTACTCTGTCACCCTTCGGGTAGCCGAGTACCTAAGGCGCTAGCATACTCGGTTCGAAATTGCGGGCTAATCCCCGGCTCCGGAGATTGCAGTTTGAATGGAGGCACACTGCGAAGACGCCCGTGTGCATCGTAGCGCACGTTAAAGATCCCCAGTTGGGCAAAATTCTCCGTAGACCTCCACTACGGCGTCCCTGTGACGTAAAACCAACCCCCCCCCCTATTGGCGATAAAACTATCGTTACTCTACCCCGTTTTTTCCGAAACTATACTTTTCTCGAGCTTGTTAAAAAAACGCCTATTTTTTTGCCACAGCGATTGGCCCATGCGGCTAACAATGACCTTACGTACCAGTGAGAGTAGACGGAATGGTCAAATCAAGGTTGCACGAACACCTTTCTTTTTCTATAATAGACTACTTGACAGATCTGCCTATTTCACTACATTGAAGTGCGGCTGATACGTAGCACTACATGTTGGGGTCCACAAGCTTTATTGAAAAGGGGCACATACCTCGTGGCCCATCTCCAGTGACGCAAATGCTCGTCACGGAAGTTCATTTCAGCTTCGCACACGCCTAGTTTTGTATACCTAGTTATGCATGTGGAAATGAGCTTGGTTGAAGAGAAGCACATGGTAGTGACACCTATGCGGTGACCGAGATTTACGTCAAAGACGTCTGGAACTAGCCTGCTTTCATCTATTCCCTGATGCTAGTCTGGCGGAGCCCGTCTTTTGAAGAAAAGCACATGAAAACTGTCTCCTTTTCAGTTACACTGATTGCCGTTACATACGTTCACTAAATTGTGGCACGTACCGTCTCGGCAACGCATTTAAATGAGGTTACATTGACTTTATGAAAGATCTACATGTAATCAGCGAAATATAGCCATAAAGCAGGTTCGTGTCAAATGGGTCAGCTAAGAGAGGCGCATATGCATGTCACATACCTAGGACACAACCTGTTCCGCCTATAGGCTAGTAATGCCGTTTCGCCATGAAAACAGCCCCTCATTATTGATATAGTGAGGGGATAGTGGATGGCCCGATGGTACATGTAGGCGAGAAAGCAGAGAAAATCCACGAGCTGCCCATAATGATGTCAAACCGTCGCTTTCGTGACGACCCCCAGATATTCAGCTAATAGCTCTACAACCTGGGCCAAGCACACATTAAACCCGCAGTGCTGGAGAAACGCTGCCCACCTACCTGGACTCATCACATTCATATGCCTGTATAACCTTACTCTGTCACCCTTCGGGGTAGCCGAGTACCTAAGGCGCTAGTATACTCGGTTCGAAATTGCGGGCTAATCCCCGGCTCCGGAGATTGCAGTTTGAATGGAGGCACACTGCGAAGACGCCCGTGTGCATCGTAGCGCACGTTAAAGATCCCCAGTTGGGCAAAATTCTCCGTAGACCTCCACTACGGCGTCCCTGTGACGTAACCCCCCCCCCCTATTGGCGATAAAACTATCGTTACTCTACCCCGTTTTTTCCGAAACCATACTTTTCTCGAGCTTGTTAAAAAAACGCCAATTTTTTTGCCACAGCGATCAGCCCATGTGGCTAACAATGCACTTACGTACCAGTGAGAGTAGACGGAATGGTCAAATCAAGGTTGCACGAACACCTTTCTTTTTCTATAATAGACTACTTGACAGATCTTCCTATTTCACTACATTGAAGTGCGGCTGATACGTAGCGCTACATGTTGGGGTCCACAAGCTTTATTGAAAAGGGGCACATACCTCGTGGCCCATCTCCAGTGACACAAATGCTCGTCACGGAAGCTCATTTCAACTTCGCACACACCTAGTTTTGTATACCCAGTTGTGCATGTGGAAATGAGCTTGGTTGAAGAGAAGCACATGGCAGTGACACCTATGCGGTGACCGAGATTTACGTCAAAGACGTACAATAATATGGAACTAGCCTGCTTTCATCTATTCCCTGATGCTAGTCTGGCGGAGCCCGTCTTTTGAAGAAAAGCACATGAAAACTGTCTCTTTTTCAGTTCCACTGATTGCCGTTACATACGTTCACTAAATTGTGGCACGTACCGTCTCGGCAACGCATTTAAATGAGGTTACATTGACTTTATGAAAGATCTACATGTAATCAGCGAAATATAGCCATAAAGCAGGTTCGTGTCAAATGGGTCAGCTAAGAGGGGCGCATATGCATGTCACATACCTAGGACACAACGTGTTCCGCCTATAGGCTAGTAATGCCGTTTCGCCATGAAAACAGACCCTCATTACTGATATAGTGAGGGGATAGTGGATGGCCCGATGGTACATGTAGGCCAGAAAGCAGAGAAAATCCACGAACTGCCCATAATGATGTCAAACCGTCGCTTTCGTGACGACCCCCAGATATTCAGCTAATAGCTCTACAACCTGGGCCAAGCACACATTAAACCCGCAGTGCTGGAGAAACGCTGCCCACCTACCTGGACTCATCACATTCATATGCCTGTATAACCTTACTCTGTCACCCTTCGGGGTAGCCGAGTACCTAAGGCGCTAGTATACTCGGCTCGAAATTGCGGGCTAATCCCCGGCTCCGGAGATTGCAGTTGGAATGGAGGCACACTGCGAAGACGCCCGTGTGCATCGTAGCGCACGTTAAAGATCCCCAGTTGGGCAAAATTCTCCGTAGACCTCCACTACGGCGTCCCTGTGACGTAAAACCACCGCCCCCCCCTATTGGCGATAAAACTATCGTTACTCTACCCCGTTTTTTCCGAAACTATACTTTTCTCGAGCTTGTTAAAAAAACGCCTATTTTTTTTGCCACAGCGATCGGCCCATGCGGCTAACAATGACCTTACGTACCAGTGAGAGTAGACGGAATGGTCAAATCAAGGTTGCACGAACACCTTTCTTTTTCTATAATAGACTACTTGACAGATCTTCCTATTTCACTACATTGAAGTGCGGCTGATACGTAGCGCTACATGTTGGGATCCACAAGCTTTATTCAAAAGGGGCACATACCTCGTGGCCCATCTCCAGTGACGCAAATGGTCGTCACGGAAGTTCATTTCAGCTTCGTACACACCTAGTTTTGTATACCCATTTATGCATGTGGAAATGAGCTTGGTTGAAGAGAAGCACATGGCAGTGACACATATGCGGTGACCGAGATTTACGTCAAAGAGTTACAATAATCTGGAACTAGCCTGCTTTCATCTATTCCCTGATGCAAGCCTGGCGGAGCCCGTCTTTTGAAGAAAAGCACATGAAAACTGTCTCCTTTTCAGTTACACTGATTGCCGTTACATACGTTCACTAAATTGTGGCACGTACCGTCTCGGCAACGCATTTAAATGAGGTCACATTGACTTTATGAAAGATCTACATGTAATCAGCGAAATATAGCCATAAAGCAGGTATCGTGTCAAATGGGTCAGCTAAGAGAGGCGCATATGCATGTCACATACCTAGGACACAACCTGTTCCGCCTATAGGCTAGTAATGCCGTTTCGCCATGAAAACAGCCCCTCATTACTGATATAGTGAGGGGATAGTGGATGGCCCGATGGTACATGTAGGCCAGAAAGCAGAGAAAATCCACGAACTGCCCATAATGATGTCAAACCGTCGCTTTCGTGACGACCCCCAGATATTCAGCTAATAGCTCTACAACCTGGGCCAAGCACACATTAAACCCGCAGTGCTGGAGAAACGCTGCCCACCTACCTGGACTCATCACATTCATATGCCTGTATAACCTTACTCTGTCACCCTTCGGGGTAGCCGAGTACCTAAGGCGCTAGTATACTCGGCTCGAAATTGCGGGCTAATCCCCGGCTCCGGAGATTGCAGTTGGAATGGAGGCACACTGCGAAGACGCCCGTGTGCATCGTAGCGCACGTTAAAGATCCCCAGTTGGGCAAAATTCTCCGTAGACCTCCACTACGGCGTCCCTGTGACGTAAAACCACCGCCCCCCCCCTATTGGCGATAAAACTATCGTTACTCTACCCCGTTTTTTCCGAAACTATACTTTTCTCGAGCTTGTTAAAAAAACGCCTATTTTTTTGCCACAGCGATCGGCCCATGCGGCTAACAATGACCTTACGTACCAGTGAGAGTAGACGGAATGGTCAAATCAAGGTTGCACAAACACCTTTCTTTTTCTATAATAGACTACTTGACAGATCTTCCTATTTCACTACATTGAAGTGCGGCTGATACGTAGCGCTACATGTTGGGGTCCACAAGCTTTATTGAAAAGGGGCACATACCTCGTGGCCCCTCTCCAGTGACACAAATGCTCGTCAGGGAAGCTCATTTCAGCTTCGCACACACCTAGTTTTGTATACCCAGTTGTGCATGTGGAAATGAGCTTGGTTGAAGAGAAGCACATGGCAGTGACACCTATGCGGTGACCGAGATTTACGTCAAAGACGTACAATAATATGGAACTAGCCTACTTTCATCTATTCCCTGATGCAAGCCTGGCGGAGCCCGTCTTTTGAAGAAAAGCACACGAAAACTGTCTCCTTTTCAGTTACACTGATTGCCGTTACATACGTTCACTAAATTGTGGCACGTACCGTCTCGGCAACGCATTTAAATGAGGTTACATTGACTTTATGAAAGATCTACATGTAATCAGCGAAATATAGCCTTAAAGCAGGTTCGTGTCAAATGGGTCAGCTAAGAGGGGCGCATATGCATGTCACATACCTAGGACACAACGTGTTCCGCCTATAGGCTAGTAATGCCGTTTCGCCATGAAAACAGACCCTCATTATTGATATAGTGAGGGGATAGTGGATGGCCCGATGGTACATGTAGGCGAGAAAGCAGAGAAAATCCACGAACTGCCCATAATGGTGTCAAACCGTCGCTTTCGTGACGACCCCCATATATTCAGCTAATAGCTCTACAACCTGGGCCAAGCACACATTAAACCCGCAGTCCTGGAGAAACGCTGCCCACCTACCTGGACTCATCACATTCATATGCCTGTATAACCTTACTCTGTCACCCTTCGGGGTAGCCGAGTACCTAAGGCGCTAGTATACTCGGCTCGAAATTGCGGGCTAATTCCCGGCTCCGGAGATTGCAGTTTGAATGGAGGCACAATGCGAAGACGCCCGTGTGCATCGTAGCGCACGTTAAAGATCCCCAGTTGGGCAAAATTCTCCGTAGACCTCCACTACGGCGTCCCTGTGACGTAAAACCACCCCCCCCCCCTATTGGCGATAAAACTATCGTTACTCTACCCCGTTTTTTCCGAAACTATACTTTTCTCGAGCTTGTTAAAAAAACGCCTATTTTTTTGCCACAGCGATCGGCCCATGCGGCTAACAATGACCTTACGTACCAGTGAGAGTAGACGGAATGGTCAAATCAAGGTTGCACGAACACCTTTCTTTTTCTATAATAGACTACTTGACAGATCTGCCTATTTCACTACATTGAAGTGAGGCTGATACGTAGCGCTACATGTTGGGGTCCACAAGCTTTATTGAAAAGGGGCACATACCTCGTGGCCCATCTCCAGTGACGCAAATGCTCGTCACGGAAGTTCATTTCAGCTTCGCACATGCCTAGTTTTGTATACCTAGTTATGCATGTGGAAATGAGCTTGGTTGAAGAGAAGCACATGGCAGTGACACCTATGCGGTGACCGAGATTTACGTCAAAGACGTACAATAATCTGGAACTAGCCTGCTTTCATCTATTCCCTGATGCTAGTCTGGCGGAGCCCGTCTTTTAAAGAAAAGCACATGAAAACTGTCTCCATTTCAGTTACACTGATTGCCGTTACATACGTTCACTAAATTGTGGCACGTACCGTCTCGGCAACGCATTTAAATGAGGTTACATTGACTTTATGAAAGATCTACATGTAATCAGCGAAATATAGCCATAAAGCAGGTTCGTGTCAAATGGGTCAGCTAAGAGGGGCGCATATGCATGTCACATACCTAGGACACAACGTGTTCCGCCTATAGGCTAGTAATGCCGTTTCGCCATGAAAACAGACCCTCATTATTGATATAGTGAGGGGATAGTGGATGGCCCGATGGTACATGTAGGCGAGAAAGCAGAGAAAATCCACGAGCTTCCCATAATGATGTCAAACCGTCGCTTTCGTGACGACCCCCAGATATTCAGCTAATAGCTCTACAACCTGGGCCAAGCACACATTAAACCCGCAGTGCTGGAGAAACGCTGCCCACCTACCTGCACTCATCACATTCATATGCCTGTATAACCTTACTCTGTCACCCTTCGGGTAGCCGAGTACCTAAGGCGCTAGCATACTCGGTTCGAAATTGCGGGCTAATCCCCGGCTCCGGAGATTGCAGTTTGAATGGAGGCACACTGCGAAGACGCCCGTGTGCATCGTAGCGCACGTTAAAGATCCCCAGTTGGGCAAAATTCTCCGTAGACCTCCACTACGGCGTCCCTGTGACGTAAAACCAACCCCCCCCCTATTGGCGATAAAACTATCGTTACTCTACCCCGTTTTTTCCGAAACTATACTTTTCTCGAGCTTGTTAAAAAAACGCCTATTTTTTTGCCACAGCGATCGGCCCATGCGGCTAACAATGACCTTACGTACCAGTGAGAGTAGACGGAATGGTCAAATCAAGGTTGCACGAACACCTTTCTTTTTCTATAATAGACTACTTGACAGATCTTCCTATTTCACTACATTGAAGTGCGGCTGATACGTAGCGCTACATGTTGGGGTCCACAAGCTTTATTGAAAAGGGGCGCATACCTCGTGGCCCATCTCCAGTGACGCAAATGCTCGTCACGGAAGTTCATTTCAGCTTCGCACACACCTAGTTTTGTATACCCAGTTGTGCATGTGGAAATGAGCTTGGTTGAAGAGAAGCACATGGCAGTGACACCTATGCGGTGACCGAGATTTACGTCAAAGACGTACAATAATATGGAACTAGCCTGCTTTCATCTATTCCCTGATGCAAGCCTGGCGGAGCCCGTCTTTTGAAGAAAAGCACATGAAAACTGTCTCCTTTTCAGTTACACTGATTGCCGTTACATACGTTCACTAAATTGTGGCACGTACCGTCTCGGCAACGCATTTAAATGAGGTCACATTGACTTTATGAAAGATCTACATGTAATCAGCGAAATATAGCCATAAAGCAGGTATCGTGTCAAATGGGTCAGCTAAGAGAGGCGCATATGCATGTCACATACCTAGGACACAACCTGTTCCGCCTATAGGCTAGTAATGCCGTTTCGCCATGAAAACAGCCCCTCATTACTGATATAGTGAGGGGATAGTGGATGGCCCGATGGTACATGTAGGCCAGAAAGCAGAGAAAATCCACGAACTGCCCATAATGATGTCAAACCGTCGCTTTCGTGACGACCCCCAGATATTCAGCTAATAGCTCTACAACCTGGGCCAAGCACACATTAAACCCGCAGTGCTGGAGAAACGCTGCCCACCTACCTGGACTCATCACATTCATATGCCTGTATAACCTTACTCTGTCACCCTTCGGGGTAGCCGAGTACCTAAGGCGCTAGTATACTCGGCTCGAAATTGCGGGCTAATCCCCGGCTCCGGAGATTGCAGTTTGAATGGAGGCACACTGCGAAGACGCCCGTGTGCATCGTAGCGCACGTTAAAGATCCCCAGTTGTGCAAAATTCTCCGTAGACCTCCACTACGGCGTCCCTGTGACGTAAAAGCACCCCCCCCCCCCCCTCTATTGGCGACAAAACTATCGTTACTCTACCCCGTTTTTTCCGAAACTATACTTTTCTCGAGCTTGTTAAAAAAACGCCTGTTTTTTTGCCACAGCGATCGGCCCATGCGGCTAACAATGACCTTACGTACCAGTGAGAGTAGACGGAATGGTCAAATCAAGGTTGCACGAACACCTTTCTTTTTCTATAATAGACTACTTGACTGATCTGCCTATTTCACTACATTGAAGTGCGGCTGATACGTAGCGCTACATGTTGGGATCCACAAGCTTTATTCAAAAGGGGCACATACCTCGTGGCCCATCTCCAGTGACGCAAATGCTCGTCACGGAAGTTCATTTCAGCTTCGTACACACCTAGTTTTGTATACCCATTTATGCATGTGGAAATGAGCTTGGTTGAAGAGAAGCACATGGCAGTGACACATATGCGGTGACCGAGATTTACGTCAAAGACGTACAATAATATGGAACTAGCCTACTTTCATCTATTCCCTGATGCAAGCCTGGCGGAGCCCGTCTTTTGAAGAAAAGCACACGAAAACTGTCTCCTTTTCAGTTACACTGATTGCCGTTACATACGTTCACTAAATTGTGGCACGTACCGTCTCGGCAACGCATTTAAATGAGGTTACATTGACTTTATGAAAGATCTACATGTAATCAGCGAAATATAGCCATAAAGCAGGTTCGTGTCAAATGGGTCAGCTAAGAGGGGCGCATATGCATGTCACATACCGAGGACACAACGTGTTCCGCCTATAGGCTAGTAATGCCGTTTCGCCATGAAAACAGACCCTCATTATTGATATAGTGAGGGGATAGCGGATGGCCCGATGGTACATGTAGGCGAGAAAGCAGAGAAAATCCACGAACTGCCCATAATGATGTCAAACCGTCGGTTTCGTGACGACCCCCAGATATTCAGCTAATAGCTCTACAACCTGGGCCAAGTACACATTAAACCCGCAGTGCTGGAGAAACGCTGCCCACCTACCTGGACTCATCACATTCATATGCCTGTATAACCTTACTCTGTCACCCTTCGGGGTAGCCGAGTACCTAAGGCGCTAGCATACTCGGTTCGAAATTGCGGGCTAATCCCCGGCTCCGGAGATTGCAGTTTGAATGGAGGCACACTGCGAAGACGCCCGTGTGCATCGTAGCGCACGTTAAAGATCCCCAGTTGGGCAAAATTCTCCGTAGACCTCCACTACGGCGTCCCTGTGACGTAAAACCACCGCCCCCCCCCCCCCCTATTGGCGATAAAACTATCGTTACTCTACCCCGTTTTTTCCGAAACTATACTTTTCTCGAGCTTGTTAAAAAAACGCCTATTTTTTTGCCACAGCGATCGGCCCATGCGGCTAACAATGACCTTACGTACCAGTGAGAGTAGACGGAATGGTCAAATCAAGGTTGCACGAACACCTTTCTTTTTCTATAATAGACTACTTGACAGATCTGCCTATTTCACTACATTGAAGTGCGGCTGATACGTAGCGCTACATGTTGGGGTCCACAAGCTTTATTGAAAAGGGGCACATACCTCGTGGCCCATCTCCAGTGACGCAAATGCTCGTCACGGAAGTTCATTTCAGCTTTGCACACGCCTAGTTTTGTATACCTAGTTATGCATGTGGAAATGAGCTTGGTTGAAGAGAAGCACATGGTAGTGACACCTATGCGGTGACCGAGATTTACGTCAAAGACGTCTGGAACTAGCCTGCTTTCATCTATTCCCTGATGCTAGTCTGGCGGAGCCCGTCTTTTGAAGAAAAGCACATGAAAACTGTCTCCTTTTCAGTTACACTGATTGCCGTTACATACGTTCACTAAATTGTGGCACGTACCGTCTCGGCAACGCATTTAAATGAGGTTACATTGACTTTATGAAAGATCTACATGTAATCAGCGAAATATAGCCATAAAGCAGGTTCGTGTCAAATGGGTCAACTAAGAGAGGCGCATATGCATGTCACATACCTAGGACACAACCTATTCCGCCTATAGGCTAGTAATGCCGTTTCGCCACGAAAACAGCCCCTCATTACTGATATAGTGAGGGGATAGTGGATGGCCCGATGGTACATGTAGGCGAGAAAGCAGAGAAAATCCACGAACTGCCCATAATGATGTCAAACCGTCGCTTTCGTGACGACCCCCAGATATTCAGCTAATAGCTCTACAACCTGGGCCAAGCACACATTAAACCCGCAGTGCTGGAGAAACGCTGCCCACCTACCTGGACTCATCACATTCATATGCCTGTATAACCTTACTCTGTCACCCTTCGGGGTAGCCGAGTACCTAAGGCGCTAGTATACTCGGCTCGAAATTGCGGGCTAATCCCCGGCTCCGGAGATTGCAGTTTGAATGGAGGCACAATGCGAAGACGCCCGTGTGCATCGTAGCGCACGTTAAAGATCCCCAGTTGGGCAAAATTCTCCGTAGACCTCCACTACGGCGTCCCTGTGACGTAAAACCACCCCCCCCCCCCCCTATTGGCGATAAAACTATCGTTACTCTACCCCGTTTTTTTCCGAAACTATACTTTTCTCGAGCTTGTTAAAAAAACGCCTATTTTTTTGCCACAGCGATCGGCCCATGCGGCTAACAATGACCTTACGTACCAGTGAGAGTAGACGGAATGGTCAAATCAAGGTTGCACGAACACCTTTCTTTTTCTATAATAGACTACTTGACAGATCTGCCTATTTCACTACATTGAAGTGCGGCTGATACGTAGCGCTACATGTTGGGGTCCACAAGCTTTATTGAAAAGGGGCACATACCTCGTGGCCCATCTCCAGTGACACAAATGCTCGTCACGGAAGCTCATTTCAGCTTCGCACACACCTAGTTTTGTATACCCAGTTGTGCATGTGGAAATGAGCTTGGTTGAAGAGAAGCACATGGCAGTGACACCTATGCGGTGACCGAGATTTACGTCAAAGACGTACAATAATATGGAACTAGCCTACTTTCATCTATTCCCTGATGCAAGCCTGGCGGAGCCCGTCTTTTGAAGAAAAGCACACGAAAACTGTCTCCTTTTCAGTTACACTGATTGCCGTTACATACGTTCACTAAATTGTGGCACGTACCGTCTCGGCAACGCATTTAAATGAGGTTACATTGACTTTATGAAAGATCTACATGTAATCAGCGAAATATAGCCTTAAAGCAGGTTCGTGTCAAATGGGTCAGCTAAGAGGGGCGCATATGCATGTCACATACCTAGGACACAACGTGTTCCGCCTATAGGCTAGTAATGCCGCTTCGCCATGAAAACAGACCCTCATTATTGATATAGTGAGGGGATAGTGGATGGCCCGATGGTACATGTAGGCGAGAAAGCAGAGAAAATCCACGAACTGCCCATAATGATGTCAAACCGTCGGTTTCGTGACGACCCCCAGATATTCAGCTAATAGCTGTACAACCTGGGCCAAGCACACATTAAACCCGCAGTGCTGGAGAAACGCTGCCCACCTACCTGGACTCATCACATTCATATGCCTGTATAACCTTACTCTGTCACCCTTCGGGGTAGCCGAGTACCTAAGGCGCTAGCATACTCGGTTCGAAATTGCGGGCTAATCCCCGGCTCCGGAGATTGCAGTTTGAATGGAGGCACACTGCGAAGACGCCCGTGTGCATCGTAGCGCACGTTAAAGATCTCAGTTGGGCAAAATTCTCCGTAGACCTCCACTACGGCGTCCCTGTGACGTAAAACCACCGCCCCCCCCCTATTGGCGATAAAACTATCGTTACTCTACCCCGTTTTTTCCGAAACTATACTTTTCTCGAGCTTGTTAAAAAAACGCCTATTTTTTTGCCACAGCGATCGGCCCATGCGACTAACAATGACCTTACGTACCAGTGAGAGTAGACGGAATGGTCAAATCAAGGTTGCACGAACACCTTTCTTTTTCTATAATAGACTACTTGACAGATCTGCCTATTTCACTACATTGAAGTGCGGCTGATACGTAGCGCTACATGTTGGGGTCCACAAGCTTTATTGAAAAGGGGCACATACCTCGTGGCCCATCTCCAGTGACGCAAATGCTCGTCACGGAAGTTCATTTCAGCTTTGCACACGCCTAGTTTTGTATACCTAGTTATGCATGTGGAAATGAGCTTGGTTGAAGAGAAGCACATGGTAGTGACACCTATGCGGTGACCGAGATTTACGTCAAAGACGTCTGGAACTAGCCTGCTTTCATCTATTCCCTGATGCTAGTCTGGCGGAGCCCGTCTTTTGAAGAAAAGCACATGAAAACTGTCTCCTTTTCAGTTACACTGATTGCCGTTACATACGTTCACTAAATTGTGGCACGTACCGTCTCGGCAACGCATTTAAATGAGGTTACATTGACTTTATGAAAGATCTACATGTAATCAGCGAAATATAGCCATAAAGCAGGTTCGTGTCAAATGGGTCAACTAAGAGAGGCGCATATGCATGTCACATACCTAGGACACAACCTATTCCGCCTATAGGCTAGTAATGCCGTTTCGCCACGAAAACAGCCCCTCATTACTGATATAGTGAGGGGATAGTGGATGGCCCGATGGTACATGTAGGCGAGAAAGCAGAGAAAATCCACGAACTGCCCATAATGATGTCAAACCGTCGCTTTCGTGACGACCCCCAGATATTCAGCTAATAGCTCTACAACCTGGGCCAAGCACACATTAAACCCGCAGTGCTGGAGAAACGCTGCCCACCTACCTGGACTCATCACATTCATATGCCTGTATAACCTTACTCTGTCACCCTTCGGGGTAGCCGAGTACCTAAGGCGCTAGTATACTCGGCTCGAAATTGCGGGCTAATCCCCGGCTCCGGAGATTGCAGTTTGAATGGAGGCACAATGCGAAGACGCCCGTGTGCATCGTAGCGCACGTTAAAGATCCCCAGTTGGGCAAAATTCTCCGTAGACCTCCACTACGGCGTCCCTGTGACGTAAAACCACCCCCCCCCCTATTGGCGATAAAACTATCGTTACTCTACCCCGTTTTTTTCCGAAACTATACTTTTCTCGAGCTTGTTAAAAAAACGCCTATTTTTTTGCCACAGCGATCGGCCCATGCGGCTAACAATGACCTTACGTACCAGTGAGAGTAGACGGAATGGTCAAATCAAGGTTGCACGAACACCTTTCTTTTTCTATAATAGACTACTTGGCAGATCTGCCTATTTCACTACATTGAAGTGCGGCTGATACGTAGCGCTACATGTTGGGGTCCACAAGCTTTATTGAAAAGGGGCACATACCTCGTGGCCCATCTCCAGTGACACAAATGCTCGTCACGGAAGCTCATTTCAGCTTCGCACACACCTAGTTTTGTATACCCAGTTGTGCATGTGGAAATGAGCTTGGTTGAAGAGAAGCACATGGCAGTGACACCTATGCGGTGACCGAGATTTACGTCAAAGACGTACAATAATATGGAACTAGCCTAGTTTCATCTATTCCCTGATGCAAGCCTGGCGGAGCCCGTCTTTTGAAGAAAAGCACACGAAAACTGTCTCCTTTTCAGTTACACTGATTGCCGTTACATACGTTCACTAAATTGTGGCACGTACCGTCTCGGCAACGCATTTAAATGAGGTTACATTGACTTTATGAAAGATCTACATGTAATCAGCGAAATATAGCCTTAAAGCAGGTTCGTGTCAAATGGGTCAGCTAAGAGCGGCGCATATGCATGTCACATACCTAGGACACAACGTGTTCCGCCTATAGGCTAGTAATGCCGTTTCGCCATGAAAACAGACCCTCATTATTGATATAGTGAGGGGATAGTGGATGGCCCGATGGTACATGTAGGCGAGAAAGCAGAGAAAATCCACGAACTGCCCATAATGATGTCAAACCGTCGCTTTCGTGACGACCCCCAGATATTCAGCTAATAGCTCTACAACCTGGGCCAAGCACACATTAAACCCGCAGTGCTGGAGAAACGCTGCCCACCTACCTGGACTCATCACATTCATATGCCTGTATAACCTTACTCTGTCACCCTTCGGGGTAGCCGAGTACCTAAGGCGCTAGTATACTCGGCTCGAAATTGCGGGCTAATCCCCGGCTCCGGAGATTGCAGTTTGAATGGAGGCACAATGCGAAGACGCCCGTGTGCATCGTAGCGCACGTTAAAGATCCCCAGTTGGGCAAAATTCTCCGTAGACCTCCACTACGGCGTCCCTGTGACGTAAAACCACCCCCCCCCTATTGGCGATAAAACTATCGTTACTCTACCCCGTTTTTTCCGAAACTATACTTTTCTCGAGCTTGTTAAAAAAACGCCTATTTTTTTGCCACATCGATCGGCCCATGCGGCTAACAATGACCTTACGTACCACTGAGAGTAGACGGAATGGTCAAATCAAGGTTGCACGAACACCTTTCTTTTTCTATAATAGACTACTTGACAGATCTGCCTATTTCACTACATTGAAGTGAGGCTGATACGTAGCGCTACATGTTGGGGTCCACAAGCTTTATTGAAAAGGGGCACATACCTCGTGGCCCATCTCCAGTGACGCAAATGCTCGTCACGGAAGTTCATTTCAGCTTCGCACATGCCTAGTTTTGTATACCTAGTTATGCATGTGGAAATGAGCTTGGTTGAAGAGAAGCACATGGCAGTGACACCTATGCGGTGACCGAGATTTACGTCAAAGACGTACAATAATCTGGAACTAGCCTGCTTTCATCTATTCCCTGATGCTAGTCTGGCGGAGCCCGTCTTTTAAAGAAAAGCACATGAAAACTGTCTCCATTTCAGTTACACTGATTGCCGTTACATACGTTCACTAAATTGTGGCACGTACCGTCTCGGCAACGCATTTAAATGAGGTTACATTGACTTTATGAAAGATCTACATGTAATCAGCGAAATATAGCCATAAAGCAGGTTCGTGTCAAATGGGTCAGCTAAGAGGGGCGCATATGCATGTCACATACCTAGGACACAACGTGTTCCGCCTATAGGCTAGTAATGCCGTTTCGCCATGAAAACAGACCCTCATTATTGATATAGTGAGGGGATAGTGGATGGCCCGATGGTACATGTAGGCGAGAAAGCAGAGAAAATCCACGAGCTTCCCATAATGATGTCAAACCGTCGCTTTCGTGACGACCCCCAGATATTCAGCTAATAGCTCTACTACCTGGGCCAAGCACACATTAAACCCGCAGTGCTGGAGAAACGCTGCCCACCTACCTGCACTCATCACATTCATATGCCTGTATAACCTTACTCTGTCACCCTTCGGGTAGCCGAGTACCTAAGGCGCTAGCATACTCGGTTCGAAATTGCGGGCTAATCCCCGGCTCCGGAGATTGCAGTTTGAATGGAGGCACACTGCGAAGACGCCCGTGTGCATCGTAGCGCACGTTAAAGATCCCCAGTTGGGCAAAATTCTCCGTAGACCTCCACTACGGCGTCCCTGTGACGTAAAACCAACCCCCCCCCCCCTATTGGCGATAAAACTATCGTTACTCTACCCCGTTTTTTCCGAAACTATACTTTTCTCGAGCTTGTTAAAAAAACGCCTATTTTTTTGCCACAGCGATTGGCCCATGCGGCTAACAATGACCTTACGTACCAGTGAGAGTAGACGGAATGGTCAAATCAAGGTTGCACGAACACCTTTCTTTTTCTATAATAGACTACTTGACAGATCTGCCTATTTCACTACATTGAAGTGCGGCTGATACGTAGCACTACATGTTGGGGTCCACAAGCTTTATTGAAAAGGGGCACATACCTCGTGGCCCATCTCCAGTGACGCAAATGCTCGTCACGGAAGTTCATTTCAGCTTCGCACACGCCTAGTTTTGTATACCTAGTTATGCATGTGGAAATGAGCTTGGTTGAAGAGAAGCACATGGTAGTGACACCTATGCGGTGACCGAGATTTACGTCAAAGACGTCTGGAACTAGCCTGCTTTCATCTATTCCCTGATGCTAGTCTGGCGGAGCCCGTCTTTTGAAGAAAAGCACATGAAAACTGTCTCCTTTTCAGTTACACTGATTGCCGTTACATACGTTCACTAAATTGTGGCACGTACCGTCTCGGCAACGCATTTAAATGAGGTTACATTGACTTTATGAAAGATCTACATGTAATCAGCGAAATATAGCCATAAAGCAGGTTCGTGTCAAATGGGTCAGCTAAGAGAGGCGCATATGCATGTCACATACCTAGGACACAACCTGTTCCGCCTATAGGCTAGTAATGCCGTTTCGCCATGAAAACAGCCCCTCATTATTGATATAGTGAGGGGATAGTGGATGGCCCGATGGTACATGTAGGCGAGAAAGCAGAGAAAATACACGAGCTGCCCATAATGATGTCAAACCGTCGCTTTCGTGACGACCCCCAGATATTCAGCT
Source organism: Dermacentor andersoni (assembly GCF_023375885.2). NCBI lineage: Eukaryota > Metazoa > Arthropoda > Arachnida > Ixodida > Ixodidae > Dermacentor > Dermacentor andersoni. Next base: position 216,013,882 of record NC_092815.1, read on the forward strand.
AATAGCTCTACAACCTGGGCCAAGCACACATTAAACCCGCAGTGCTGGAGAAACGCTGCCCACCTACCTGGACTCATCACATTCATATGCCTGTATAACCTTACTCTGTCACCCTTCGGGGTAGCCGAGTACGTAAGGCGCTAGTATACTCGGTTCGAAATTGCGGGCTAATCCCCGGCTCCGGAGATTGCAGTTTGAATGGAGGCACACTGCGAAGACGCCCGTGTGCATCGTAGCGCACGTTAAAGATCCCCAGTTGGGCAAAATTCTCCGTAGACCTCCACTACGGCGTCCCTGTGACGTAACCCCCCCCCCCTATTGGCGATAAAACTATCGTTACTCTACCCCGTTTTTTCCGAAACCATACTTTTCTCGAGCTTGTTAAAAAAACGCCAATTTTTTTGCCACAGCGATCAACCCATGTGGCTAACAATGCACTTACGTACCAGTGAGAGTAGACGGAATGGTCAAATCAAGGTTGCACGAACACCTTTCTTTTTCTATAATAGACTACTTGACAGATCTTCCTATTTCACTACATTGAAGTGCGGCTGATACGTAGCGCTACATGTTGGGGTCCACAAGCTTTATTGAAAAGGGGCACATACCTCGTGGCCCATCTCCAGTGACACAAATGCTCGTCACGGAAGCTCATTTCAGCTTCGCACACACCTAGTTTTGTATACCCAGTTGTGCATGTGGAAATGAGCTTGGTTGAAGAGAAGCACATGGCAGTGACACCTATGCGGTGACCGAGATTTACGTCAAAGACGTACAATAATATGGAACTAGCCTGCTTTCATCTATTCCCTGATGCTAGTCTGGCGGAGCCCGTCTTTTGAAGAAAAGCACATGAAAACTGTCTCTTTTTCAGTTCCACTGATTGCCGTTACATACGTTCACTAAATTGTGGCACGTACCGTCTCGGCAACGCATTTAAAGAGGTTACATTGACTTTATGAAAGATCTACATGTAATCAGCGAAATATAGCCATAAAGCAGGTTCGTGTCAAATGGGTCAGCTAAGAGGGGCGCATATGCATGTCACATACCTAGGACACAACGTGTTCCGCCTATAGGCTAGTAATGCCGTTTCGCCATGAAAACAGACCCTCATTACTGATATAGTGAGGGGATAGTGGATGGCCCGATGGTACATGTAGGCCAGAAAGCAGAGAAAATCCACGAACTGCCCATAATGATGTCAAACCGTCGCTTTCGTGACGACCCCCAGATATTCAGCTAATAGCTCTACAACCTGGGCCAAGCACACATTAAACCCGCAGTGCTGGAGAAACGCTGCCCACCTACCTGGACTCATCACATTCATATGCCTGTATAACCTTACTCTGTCACCCTTCGGGGTAGCCGAGTACCTAAGGCGCTAGTATACTCGGCTCGAAATTGCGGGCTAATCCCCGGCTCCGGAGATTGCAGTTGGAATGGAGGCACACTGCGAAGACGCCCGTGTGCATCGTAGCGCACGTTAAAGATCCCCAGTTGGGCAAAATTCTCCGTAGACCTCCACTACGGCGTCCCTGTGACGTAAAACCACCCCCCCCCTATTGGCGATAAAACTATCGTTACTCTACCCCGTTTTTTCCGAAACTATACTTTTCTCGAGCTTGTTAAAAAAACGCCTATTTTTTTGCCACAGCGATCGGCCCATGCGGCTAACAATGACCTTACGTACCAGTGAGAGTAGACGGAATGGTCAAATCAAGGTTGCACGAACACCTTTCTTTTTCTATAATAGACTACTTGACAGATCTTCCTATTTCACTACATTGAAGTGCGGCTGATACGTAGCGCTACATGTTGGGGTCCACAAGCTTTATTCAAAAGGGGCACATACCTCGTGGCCCATCTCCAGTGACACAAATGCTCGTCACGGAAGCTCATTTCAGCTTCGCACACACCTAGTTTTGTATACCCAGTTGTGCATGTGGAAATGAGCTTGGTTGAAGAGAAGCACATGGCAGTGACACCTATGCGGTGACCGAGATTTACGTCAAAGACGTACAATAATATGGAACTAGCCTACTTTCCTCTATTCCCTGATGCAAGCCTGGCGGAGCACGTCTTTTGAAGAAAAGCACACGAAAACTGTCTCCTTTTCAGTTACACTGATTGCCGTTACATACGTTCACTAAATTGTGGCACGTACCGTCTCGGCAACGCATTTAAATGAGGTTACATTGACTTTATGAAAGATCTACATGTAATCAGCGAAATATAGCCATAAAGCAGGTTCGTGTCAAATGGGTCAGTTAAGAGGGGCGCATATGCATGTCACATACCTAGGACACAACGTGTTCCGCCTATAGGCTAGTAATGCCGTTTCGCCATGAAAACAGACCCTCATTATTGATATAGTGAGGGGATAGTGGATGGCCCGATGGTACATGTAGGCGAGAAAGCAGAGAAAATCCACGAGCTTCCCATAATGATGTCAAACCGTCGCTTTCGTGACGACCCCCAGATATTCAGCTAATAGCTCTACAACCTGGGCCAAGCACACATTAAACCCGCAGTGCTGGAGAAACGCTGCCCACCTACCTGCACTCATCACATTCATATGCCTGTATAACCTTACTCTGTCACCCTTCGGGTAGCCGAGTACCTAAGGCGCTAGCATACTCGGTTCGAAATTGCGGGCTAATCCCCGGCTCCGGAGATTGCAGTTTGAATGGAGGCACACTGCGAAGACGCCCGTGTGCATCGTAGCGCACGTTAAGGATCCCCAGTTGGGCAAAATTCTCCGTAGACCTCCACTACGGCGTCCCTGTGACGTAAAACCAACCCCCCCCCTATTGGCGATAAAACAATCGTTACTCTACCCCGTTTTTTCCGAAACTATACTTTTCTCGAGCTTGTTAAAAAAACGCCTATTTTTTTGCCACAGCGATTGGCCCATGCGGCTAACAATGACCTTACGTACCAGTGAGAGTAGACGGAATGGTCAAATCAAGGTTGCACGAACACCTTTCTTTTTCTATAATAGACTACTTGACAGATCTGCCTATTTCACTACATTGAAGTGCGGCTGATACGTAGCACTACGTGTTGGGGTCCACAAGCTTTATTGAAAAGGGGCACATACCTCGTGGCCCATCTCCAGTGACGCAAATGCTCGTCACGGAAGTTCATTTCAGCTTCGCACACGCCTAGTTTTGTATACCTAGTTATGCATGTGGAAATGAGCTTGGTTGAAGAGAAGCACATGGTAGTGACACCTATGCGGTGACCGAGATTTACGTCAAAGACGTCTGGAACTAGCCTGCTTTCATCTATTCCCTGATGCTAGTCTGGCGGAGCCCGTCTTTTGAAGAAAAGCACATGAAAACTGTCTCCTTTTCAGTTACACTGATTGCCGTTACATACGTTCACTAAATTGTGGCACGTACCGTCTCGGCAACGCATTTAAATGAGGTTACATTGACTTTATGAAAGATCTACATGTAATCAGCGAAATATAGCCATAAAGCAGGTTCGTGTCAAATGGGTCAGCTAAGAGAGGCGCATATGCATGTCACATACCTAGGACACAACCTGTTCCGCCTATAGGCTAGTAATGCCGTTTCGCTATGAAAACAGCCCCTCATTATTGATATAGTGAGGGGATAGTGGATGGCCCGATGGTACATGTAGGCGAGAAAGCAGAGAAAATCCACGAGCTGCCCATAATGATGTCAAACCGTCGCTTTCGTGACGACCCCCAGATATTCAGCTAATAGCTCTACAACCTGGGCCAAGCACACATTAAACCCGCAGTGCTGGAGAAACGCTGCCCACCTACCTGGACTCATCACATTCATATGCCTGTATAACCTTACTCTGTCACCCTTCGGGGTAGCCGAGTACCTAAGGCGCTAGTATACTCGGTTCGAAATTGCGGGCTAATCCCCGGCTCCGGAGATTGCAGTTTGAATGGAGGCACACTGCGAAGACGCCCGTGTGCATCGTAGCGCACGTTAAAGATCCCCAGTTGGGCAAAATTCTCCGTAGACCTCCACTACGGCGTCCCTGTGACGTAACCCCCCCCCCCCCCCCTATTGGCGATAAAACTATCGTTACTCTACCCCGTTTTTTCCGAAACCATACTTTTCTCGAGCTTGTTAAAAAAACGCCAATTTTTTTGCCACAGCGATCAGCCCATGTGGCTAACAATGCACTTACGTACCAGTGAGAGTAGACGGAATGGTCAAATCAAGGTTGCACGAACACCTTTCTTTTTCTATAATAGACTACTTGACAGATCTTCCTATTTCACTACATTGAAGTGCGGCTGATACGTAGCGCTACATGTTGGGGTCCACAAGCTTTATTGAAAAGGGGCACATACCTCGTGGCCCATCTCCAGTGACGCAAATGCTCGTCACGGAAGTTCATTTCAGCTTTGCACACGCCTAGTTTTGTATACCTAGTTATGCATGTGGAAATGAGCTTGGTTGAAGAGAAGCACATGGTAGTGACACCTATGCGGTGACCGAGATTTACGTCAAAGACGTCTGGAACTAGCCTGCTTTCATCTATTCCCTGATGCTAGTCTGGCGGAGCCCGTCTTTTGAAGAAAAGCACATGAAAACTGTCTCCTTTTCAGTTACACTGATTGCCGTTACATACGTTCACTAAATTGTGGCACGTACCGTCTCGGCAACGCATTTAAATGAGGTTACATTGACTTTATGAAAGATCTACATGTAATCAGCGAAATATAGCCATAAAGCAGGTTCGTGTCAAATGGGTCAACTAAGAGAGGCGCATATGCATGTCACATACCTAGGACACAACCTATTCCGCCTATAGGCTAGTAATGCCGTTTCGCCACGAAAACAGCCCCTCATTACTGATATAGTGAGGGGATAGTGGATGGCCCGATGGTACATGTAGGCGAGAAAGCAGAGAAAATCCACGAACTGCCCATAATGATGTCAAACCGTCGCTTTCGTGACGACCCCCAGATATTCAGCTAATAGCTCTACAACCTGGGCCAAGCACACATTAAACCCGCAGTGCTGGAGAAACGCTGCCCACCTACCTGGACTCATCACATTCATATGCCTGTATAACCTTACTCTGTCACCCTTCGGGGTAGCCGAGTACCTAAGGCGCTAGTATACTCGGCTCGAAATTGCGGGCTAATCCCCGGCTCCGGAGATTGCAGTTTGAATGGAGGCACAATGCGAAGACGCCCGTGTGCATCGTAGCGCACGTTAAAGATCCCCAGTTGGGCAAAATTCTCCGTAGACCTCCACTACGGCGTCCCTGTGACGTAAAACCACCCCCCCCCCCTATTGGCGATAAAACTATCGTTACTCTACCCCGTTTTTTTCCGAAACTATACTTTTCTCGAGCTTGTTAAAAAAACGCCTATTTTTTTGCCACAGCGATCGGCCCATGCGGCTAACAATGACCTTACGTACCAGTGAGAGTAGACGGAATGGTCAAATCAAGGTTGCACGAACACCTTTCTTTTTCTATAATAGACTACTTGACAGATCTGCCTATTTCACTACATTGAAGTGCGGCTGATACGTAGCGCTACATGTTGGGGTCCACAAGCTTTATTGAAAAGGGGCACATACCTCGTGGCCCATCTCCAGTGACACAAATGCTCGTCACGGAAGCTCATTTCAGCTTCGCACACACCTAGTTTTGTATACCCAGTTGTGCATGTGGAAATGAGCTTGGTTGAAGAGAAGCACATGGCAGTGACACCTATGCGGTGACCGAGATTTACGTCAAAGACGTACAATAATATGGAACTAGCCTACTTTCATCTATTCCCTGATGCAAGCCTGGCGGAGCCCGTCTTTTGAAGAAAAGCACACGAAAACTGTCTCCTTTTCAGTTACACTGATTGCCGTTACATACGTTCACTAAATTGTGGCACGTACCGTCTCGGCAACGCATTTAAATGAGGTTACATTGACTTTATGAAAGATCTACATGTAATCAGCGAAATATAGCCTTAAAGCAGGTTCGTGTCAAATGGGTCAGCTAAGAGGGGCGCATATGCATGTCACATACCTAGGACACAACGTGTTCCGCCTATAGGCTAGTAATGCCGTTTCGCCATGAAAACAGACCCTCATTATTGATATAGTGAGGGGATAGTGGATGGCCCGATGGTACATGTAGGCGAGAAAGCAGAGAAAATCCACGAACTGCCCATAATGATGTCAAACCGTCGCTTTCGTGACGACCCCCAGATATTCAGCTAATAGCTCTACAACCTGGGCCAAGCACACATTAAACCCGCAGTGCTGGAGAAACGCTGCCCACCTACCTGGACTCATCACATTCATATGCCTGTATAACCTTACTCTGTCACCCTTCGGGGTAGCCGAGTACCTAAGGCGCTAGTATACTCGGCTCGAAATTGCGGGCTAATCCCCGGCTCCGGAGATTGCAGTTTGAATGGAGGCACAATGCGAAGACGCCCGTGTGCATCGTAGCGCACGTTAAAGATCCCCAGTTGGGCAAAATTCTCCGTAGACCTCCACTACGGCGTCCCTGTGACGTAAAACCACCCCCCCCCTATTGGCGATAAAACTATCGTTACTCTACCCCGTTTTTTCCGAAACTATACTTTTCTCGAGCTTGTTAAAAAAACGCCTATTTTTTTGCCACAGCGATCGGCCCATGCGGCTAACAATGACCTTACGTACCAGTGAGAGTAGACGGAATGGTCAAATCAAGGTTGCACGAACACCTTTCTTTTTCTATAATAGACTACTTGACAGATCTGCCTATTTCACTACATTGAAGTGAGGCTGATACGTAGCGCTACATGTTGGGGTCCACAAGCTTTATTGAAAAGGGGCACATACCTCGTGGCCTATCTCCAGTGACGCAAATGCTCGTCACGGAAGTTCATTTCAGCTTCGCACATGCCTAGTTTTGTATACCTAGTTATGCATGTGGAAATGAGCTTGGTTGAAGAGAAGCACATGGCAGTGACACCTATGCGGTGACCGAGATTTACGTCAAAGACGTACAATAATCTGGAACTAGCCTGCTTTCATCTATTCCCTGATGCTAGTCTGGCGGAGCCCGTCTTTTAAAGAAAAGCACATGAAAACTGTCTCCATTTCAGTTACACTGATTGCCGTTACATACGTTCACTAAATTGTGGCACGTACCGTCTCGGCAACGCATTTAAATGAGGTTACATTGACTTTATGAAAGATCTACATGTAATCAGCGAAATATAGCCATAAAGCAGGTTCGTGTCAAATGGGTCAGCTAAGAGGGGCGCATATGCATGTCACATACCTAGGACACAACGTGTTCCGCCTATAGGCTAGTAATGCCGTTTCGCCATGAAAACAGACCCTCATTATTGATATAGTGAGGGGATAGTGGATGGCCCGATGGTACATGTAGGCGAGAAAGCAGAGAAAATCCACGAGCTTCCCATAATGATGTCAAACCGTCGCTTTCGTGACGACCCCCAGATATTCAGCTAATAGCTCTACAACCTGGGCCAAGCACACATTAAACCCGCAGTGCTGGAGAAACGCTGCCCACCTACCTGCACTCATCACATTCATATGCCTGTATAACCTTACTCTGTCACCCTTCGGGTAGCCGAGTACCTAAGGCGCTAGCATACTCGGTTCGAAATTGCGGGCTAATCCCCGGCTCCGGAGATTGCAGTTTGAATGGAGGCACACTGCGAAGACGCCCGTGTGCATCGTAGCGCACGTTAAAGATCCCCAGTTGGGCAAAATTCTCCGTAGACCTCCACTACGGCGTCCCTGTGACGTAAAACCAACCCCCCCCCCCTATTGGCGATAAAACTATCGTTACTCTACCCCGTTTTTTCCGAAACTATACTTTTCTCGAGCTTGTTAAAAAAACGCCTATTTTTTTGCCACAGCGATTGGCCCATGCGGCTAACAATGACCTTACGTACCAGTGAGAGTAGACGGAATGGTCAAATCAAGGTTGCACGAACACCTTTCTTTTTCTATAATAGACTACTTGACAGATCTGCCTATTTCACTACATTGAAGTGCGGCTGATACGTAGCACTACATGTTGGGGTCCACAAGCTTTATTGAAAAGGGGCACATACCTCGTGGCCCATCTCCAGTGACGCAAATGCTCGTCACGGAAGTTCATTTCAGCTTCGCACACGCCTAGTTTTGAATACCTAGTTATGCATGTGGAAATGAGCTTGGTTGAAGAGAAGCACATGGTAGTGACACCTATGCGGTGACCGAGATTTACGTCAAAGACGTCTGGAACTAGCCTGCTTTCATCTATTCCCTGATGCTAGTCTGGCGGAGCCCGTCTTTTGAAGAAAAGCACATGAAAACTGTCTCCTTTTCAGTTACACTGATTGCCGTTACATACGTTCACTAAATTGTGGCACGTACCGTCTCGGCAACGCATTTAAATGAGGTTACATTGACTTTATGAAAGATCTACATGTAATCAGCGAAATATAGCCATAAAGCAGGTTCGTGTCAAATGGGTCAGCTAAGAGGGGCGCATATGCATGTCACATACCGAGGACACAACGTGTTCCGCCTATAGGCTAGTAATGCCGTTTCGCCATGAAAACAGACCCTCATTATTGATATAGTGAGGGGATAGTGGATGGCCCGATGGTACATGTAGGCGAGAAAGCAGAGAAAATCCACGAACTGCCCATAATGATGTCAAACCGTCGGTTTCGTGACGACCCCCAGATATTCAGCTAATAGCTCTACAACCTGGGCCAAGCACACATTAAACCCGCAGTGCTGCAGAAACGCTGCCCACCTACCTGGACTCATCACATTCATATGCCTGTATAACCTTACTCTGTCACCCTTCGGGGTAGCCGAGTACCTAAGGCGCTAGCATACTCGGTTCGAAATTGCGGGCTAATCCCCGGCTCCGGAGATTGCAGTTTGAATGGAGGCACAATGCGAAGACGCCCGTGTGCATCGTAGCGCACGTTAAAGATCCCCAGTTGGGCAAAATTCTCCGTAGACCTCCACTACGGCGTCCCTGTGACGTAAAACCACCCCCCCCCCTATTGGCGATAAAACTATCGTTACTCTACCCCGTTTTTTCCGAAACTATACTTTTCTCGAGCTTGTTAAAAAAACGCCTATTTTTTTGCCACAGCGATCGGCCCATGCGGCTAACAATGACCTTACGTACCAGTGAGAGTAGACGGAATGGTCAAATCAAGGTTGCACGAACACCTTTCTTTTTCTATAATAGACTACTTGACAGATCTGCCTATTTCACTACATTGAAGTGCGGCTGATACGTAGCGCTACATGTTGGGGTCCACAAGCTTTATTGAAAAGGGGCACAAACCTCGTGGCCCATCTCCAGTGACACAAATGCTCGTCACGGAAGCTCATTTCAGCTTCGCACACACCTAGTTTTGTATACCCAGTTGTGCATGTGGAAATGAGCTTGGTTGAAGATGATGATGTGTGGAGTTTTATGGCGCAAGGGCCAGGTGTGGCCAAAGAGCGCCATGTCTGTGGTAATGAGTTTGCGGTGTAATTATGATTGCTATGAAGTTGGTGTGAGGTGGCTGTAAAGAGGCCTTAAAATATACGCTCTAAAGTGCGTAAAATCTGTATGATAAAATTATGGCGATGACGTATGACTTGTACTATGAAAATTTAGATGCATATAAAAAGAATGATACGATAGGTAAAATATATCACGATTATAAGAAATGCCAGAGCACTACTGCCTCCTTAGAGCCCTTGAAGCACAAGGGCCTGGAGGCATGTGCTACGCAAAAACAATTATCGCAGTGGCATCCTCTCGAGAGAGGAGGCGCTACGAATTCATGGGACTAATAACATGTAAGACGACATCTCTGAGGAAACCAAGCACTGAGTCTGTATTAAAAAGCGGTTCTGGACCGAGAAACATTAGAGGATGAAGAGGAATGTGCTGTCGGTATGCTAATGAAAAATGTTTCTTTCTCTCAGATTCGGCGTCCCGACACTCCAGGAGGACGTGGAGTACGGTCAGCCTCTCCCCGCATCTACCACAGGTTGGAGGCTCACTTCCCGTCAGTAGAAAGTTATGGGTGCCGTATGTGTGTCCTATTCTGAGACGACAGAATAGGACATCTGTTCGGCGCGATTTTGTAGTAGAGGGCCAGAATCCTAACTGTGGTTTTATCAGGTGGAGCTTATTATCCGTTTCCGCATCCCACATGTGTTGCCAGTGATCTCGCAGCCTCCTTCGCAAGAAAGGCCTCAGATCTGTGACAGGCACCGCAGCGGTAGGGTTAACCGCTTGCAATGTGATTGACGTGGCCATCTCGTCCGCCAGAACGTTACCTTCGATTCCCCTATGGCCAGGGACCCAGCATATTATGATATTCTGGTTAGATGAGTACGCTTTGCACAAGACCGAATATAATTCATTAAATACGGGATTTTTATGTTTGCTGAGTGACATTAAGGCCTTCACGACGCTGAGAGAGTCTGTATATATCGCCGCTTTTGGAAGTTTCGATTTTCTTATGTGCTTTACAGCAGAGAGTAATGCGTAGGCCTCGGCCGTAAAAATACTTGTTTCCGGATGCAGTACATCGCATTCCGAAAACGATGGGCCGACGGCTGCATAGGATACCCCGGCATTTGACTTCGAAGCGTCTGTGTAGAACTCTGCGCAGGAGTGCTTGTGCTGGAGTTCTAGGAAATGCATTCGGATTTCGGCCTCAGGAGCGTGCTTTGTAAATTTTATAAAGGATATGTCACATTGTATCACCTGCCACTCCCAAGGAGGTAAGAGCTTGGTTAGGTGCATTAAGCGATGCTCGAGGAGTGGGACATGCATTTCATCGCTAAGCTCCTTCACACGCAGCGAGAAAGGCTGTCTTATGGAGGGACGATTGCTGAAAAGTGTAGCGCACGTCATATCAGTAACGGTATCAAAACATGGATGTTCAGGATTAGAGCGTACTTTAAGGAAATATGTATAGCTAATGTATGATCTCTGTAGGTGGAGAGACCATTCATTTGATTCTACATATAGACTTTGTATGGGACTCGTTCTGAAAGCGCCAGTGGCCAATCGGATTCCTAGATGGTGGACAGGATCTAGGATCTTTAGTGCGCTCGGGGCGGCAGAGTTATATACTACAGCACCATAATCCAATCGAGACCGAATTAGGCTCTTGTATAGGTTCATTAAGCACTTCCTATCACTACCCCATGTAGTCTGGGATAGGAGTTTCATTAAGTTCATTGTTTTTAGACATTTTTCTTTCAGATATTTAATGTGTGGAATGAAAGTGAGTCTGTAGTCAAGTATGATACCTAAGAATTTGTGCTGTTTGCTGATAGGTATTCGTTGTCCACACAGTTCTAAGGAAGGATCCGGAACCAGGCCTCTCTTTCTTGTAAAGAGAACACAAGAGCTTTTGTTAGGATTGATCTTAAATCCATTTTTGTCTGCCCACATTGAGACTTTGTTCAGGCCGTGCTGTACCTGTCTCTCGCACACTGCGAGGTTACAGGATTTGAAAGCTATTTGTATGTCGTCCACGTAGACAGAATAAAAGATTGCCGGTGGTAGTGAAGCGCGAAGCGTGTTCATCTTCACGATGAAGAGTGTGCAGCTGAGCACGCCTCCTTGCGGTACACCAGTTTCTTGCGTAAAAGGACGCGAAAGTACATTTCCTACTTTTACCCGGAAGGTACGACTGGACAGATAGCTTTCTATTAGGTTAAGCATATTTCCATGGATACCCATTTCTAACAAGTCTCTTAGGATTCCGTAACGCCACGTCGTATCGTACGCCTTCTCCATATCGAGGAATATGGATAAGAAGAATTGTTTGTGTACAAATGCGTCCCGGATATTTGCTTCTACACGTACAAGATGGTCAGTTGTGGAACGCCCTTCTCGGAAGCCGCACTGATAGGGATCAAGGATTTTGCTCAGTTCAAGGAATTGGATAAGTCGCCGATTAATCATTTTTTCAAACACCTTACAGATGCAACTTGTGAGGGCTATCGGGCGGTAACTTGCCACTGAGGAAGGGTCCTTGCCTTGTTTCAAGACAGGGACCACAATGGCTTCCTTCCATGCGGTTGGAAGGTACCCTGCATCCCAAATGGTGTTGAAAAGTGTGAGTAGTGTAACCTGCGTGTCATTATGTAAGTTTTTGAGCATTTCATACATGATTCTATCAGATCCTGGTGCGGAGCTGTTGCATACGCTCAAGGCAGCCCTCAATTCAGCAATACAAAAAGGACGGTTGTAAGGCTCATTCTCTCGACCTTTTCTTCTTAATGGCTTACGTTCTTCTGTTTCTTTGTATTTGAGAAAGGACTGTGTATAATTTGTTGGACTTGACACGCTCTCAAAATATTCCCCAAGTGAGTCTGCCTGATCTTTCAGTGTTTCACCTTGTGTGTTTACCAGGGGGAGTGAATGTGTTTGCCGCCCTCTAATCCTATTTACTCTGTCCCAGGCTTTGGCCTCATCCCTAAACGAGTTAATACTCGATAAAAACTTGTGCCAGCTTTCTCTTCTGGCCTGTCGGCGGGTTCTCCTACCTTGGGATTTTATTTTTTTAAAGTTGACAAGATTCTCAGCGGTGGGAGAAGCTCGCAGCAACCCCCACGCCTTGTTCTGATTCTTACGGGCGGTCCGACATTCGCTGTTCCACCATGGTACACGTGGTTTGCATGCCAAACCACTTACTTCGGATATGCATTTTGACGCGGTATCTATTATGAATGCTGTAAGATAATCCACAGCAGCATCAATTTCTAAAGAAGACAGGTCAGCCCATGAGATGCCAGAGAGAGATCGAAATTTCTGCCAGTCGGCTGTGTCTATCTTCCACCTAGGAGCTTGTGGAGGATATTCGTTTTCTTTGGATGTTCTTATCAGTATGGGGAAGTGGTCGCTTCCGTAAGGATTGTTCATAACTTCCCATTGGAGTTCAGGCAGTATACACGGGGAAACTAGGCTGAGGTCAATTGATGAAAATGTTCTGTTGGCGAGAGAATAATATGTGGGTGCCTTCTTATTCAGCAGGCACGCACCAGAAGAGAAGAGGAACTGTTCAACAAGACGACCTCGCGCATCTATACGAGAGTCGCCCCACAGGCTGTTGTGCGCATTGAAATCTCCAAGTACAACGTAAGGTTCTGGCAATTCATCTATGAAGGACTGAAATTCATGTTTGCTTAGTTTGTACTGTGGGGGTATATAAATCGAACAAATAGTGATAAGTTTGTTTAGCAAAACAACTCGCACCGCCACTGCTTCAAGGGGCGTTCGAAGCTGTAAAGGTTGACATGCTATACTTTTATGTGTGAGAATCGCAACACCACCCGATGATGCGATGGCATCATCGCGATCTTTACGAAACGTAACATACGTACGGAGAAAGTTTGCGTGTCTGGATTTTAAATGTGTTTCCTGTAAACACAGCACTTTTGGATTATGTTTGTGGATGTGTTCTTGCAAATCATCAAGGTTTGTAAGGAGACCTCTAATGTTCCATTGAATGATTTGTGTATCCATATTTAAAATAAATTGGTGCTGTGTTTACGGAAACGGACGGGATGCCTTAGATTACAGAACCCTTTCGAGGCCCTGTAATAGGGGTTTTATTCTTTCTGGAGCGTTCGAGGGAGCCTCGCCGCTCCTTAGGCGCTTGGTGCGCCTTGAGGATGGGTGTAGTGTCCATTGCCTCTTGTGAGGCGCCGGACACGTGCTCTTGCGAGCGGGAAGATTTCAGAGGGAGTCCCGCCTTGGAGGGCAAGACCCCTGCGCCCACCAGCCCGGAGGTCGATGGGGCTCCCAGAGGGATTTGGCTACGCCGGCCGTTGCCAGCGCAGGAAGGAACCTCGGAAGTTAAGGCAGCCTCGGCTGCGCCCTCCTTCGGGGTCGATGGTTCCTTCTCCTCGGTTGACGGAGCAGCGCTAGCTGCAACCGTCGCGGGGGCAGATGGCGTGACTGCCGACTCACTGCTTGTGGGTCGGACAGCCGCCGGAGGCCGTTGTGACGCTGCCCCCTGACGCGCCACTTCGGCAAAGCTTTTCTTTGGCAGGTATGCAACCCGCCTGCGTGCCTCCTTAAATGAGATATTTTCTTTCACTTTGATCGTTACGATTTCTTTTTCTTTCTTCCAGGATGGGCACGACCGCGAGTACGCGGCGTGCTGCCCATCACAGTTTACACAGTGGAGTGTGTTCGCACAAGCTTCAGTGGTGTGTTCGTGGGCACTACATTTCGCACATGTTTGGCGGCCGCGGCAGCTCTGCGAACTGTGGCCGAAGCGCTGACATTTGAAACATCGCAGTGGATTTGGCACGTACGGCCTGACACGGAGCTTTATATACCCGGCCTCTATTGACTCGGGTAGGACACTTGAGTTAAAGGTGAGTATTAGGTGTTTGGTTGCAATCTCTTTACCATCCCGCCTCATCTTTATTCTTCTCACATTGACAACATTCTGTTCACTAAAGCCCTCCAGGAGTTCTGCATCTGTCAGGTTAAGCAAATCATCGTCTGAGACAACGCCGCGGGTAGTGTTCATAGTTCGGTGGGGAGTCACTGTCACTTGAACGTCCCCAAATGACACGAGACTCGGTAACTTTTCAAATTGTTTCAGATTCTGGAGCTCCAAGAGGAGATCTCCACTTGCCATCCTTGTTGCCTTGTAACCTTGACCAAGAGCCTCAGTTAAAGACTTTGAAACTAGAAATGGGGAGATTGTGCGTACTTGGGTGTCTGACTTTTCCGAGTGAATCACATGAAATCGTGGGAAGTTGGGTCTTTCACGGCCAAAGAACTTGAATACATCTTCGGTGCGCCCTCTTTTCGGAGGGCGATCAGGGAGTCGAGGAAAGGAGCTATCCATAAATAGACGTGATATTTCGGCAGTAACGCCAGCCACCCACCGTGGAGTCCTACAAGGGGACGCTGCAGGACCTGTGAAACAGCCTGCAAACGCCAGCTGTACGTTACCACTATAACCAAATATGAAATAACCAAGGTTGGCTATTCACACAAGGTTAACCCTTGCTGCCTGGAAAATTTGGAATAAACGGAAGCTAGAAGAAGACAGGAAAGATGAAAAAGTAAGAGAAAGACGAAGGCTGGAGGGAGAGAGAGACAGGAAAAGGCAACTACCGATTTCCCCCGGGTGGGTCAGTCCGGGGGTGCCGTCTTTGTGAAGCAGAGGCCAAAGGGGTGTGTTGCCTCCGCCGGGGGGCCTTAAAGGTCCAAACACCCAGCATCAGCTCAACCCCCAGGATCCCCCTTTCCCCAGACACGGCTAAGCCGCGCACGGCTACACGCGGGAGGGTCCAACCCTCGTGTGCTCGGGTACGTGGTGTCGCAACGCACCAAACGCCTGCTTGCGCAGACGCCCCTGCGGGGAGCTTGGTTGAAGAGAAGCACATGGCAGTGACACCTATGCGGTGACCGAGATTTACGTCAAAGACGTACAATAATATGGAACTAGCCTACTTTCATCTATTCCCTGATGCAAGCCTGGCGGAGCCCGTCTTTTGAAGAAAAGCACACGAAAACTGTCTCCTTTTCAGTTACACTGATTGCCGTTACATACGTTCACTAAATTGTGGCACGTACCGTCTCGGCAACGCATTTAAATGAGGTTACATTGACTTTATGAAAGATCTACATGTAATCAGCGAAATATAGCCTTAAAGCAGGTTCGTGTCAAATGGGTCAGCTAAGAGGGGCGCATATGCATGTCACATACCTAGGACACAACGTGTTCCGCCTATAGGCTAGTAATGCCGTTTCGCCATGAAAACAGACCCTCATTATTGATATAGTGAGGGGATAGTGGATGGCCCGATGGTACATGTAGGCGAGAAAGCAGAGAAAATCCACGAACTGCCCATAATGATGTCAAACCGTCGCTTTCGTGACGACCCCCAGATATTCAGCTAATAGCTCTACAACCTGGGCCAAGCACACATTAAACCCGCAGTGCTGGAGAAACGCTGCCCACCTACCTGGACTCATCACATTCATATGCCTGTATAACCTTACTCTGTCACCCTTCGGGGTAGCCGAGTACCTAAGGCGCTAGTATACTCGGCTCGAAATTGCGGGCTAATCCCCGGCTCCGGAGATTGCAGTTTGAATGGAGGCACAATGCGAAGACGCCCGTAGCGCACGTTAAAGATCCCCAGTTGGGCAAAATTCTCCGTAGACCTCCACTACGGCGTCCCTGTGACGTAAAACCACCCCCCCCCCTATTGGCGATAAAACTATCGTTACTCTACCCCGTTTTTTCCGAAACTATACTTTTCTCGAGCTTGTTAAAAAAACGCCTATTTTTTTGCCACAGCGATCGGCCCATGCGGCTAACAATGACCTTACGTACCAGTGAGAGTAGACGGAATGGTCAAATCAAGGTTGCACGAACACCTTTCTTTTTCTATAATAGACTACTTGACAGATCTGCCTATTTCACTACATTGAAGTGCGGCTGATACGTAGCGCTACATGTTGGGGTCCACAAGCTTTATTGAAAAGGGGCACATACCTCGTGGCCCATCTCCAGTGACGCAAATGCTCGTCACGGAAGTTCATTTCAGCTTCGCACATGCCTAGTTTTGTATACCTAGTTATGCATGTGGAAATGAGCTTGGTTGAAGAGAAGCACATGGCAGTGACACCTATGCGGTGACCGAGATTTACGTCAAAGACGTACAATAATCTGGAACTAGCCTGCTTTCATCTATTCCCTGATGCTAGTCTGGCGGAGCCCGTCTTTTAAAGAAAAGCACATGAAAACTGTCTCCATTTCAGTTACACTGATTGCCGTTACATACGTTCACTAAATTGTGGCACGTACCGTCTCGGCAACGCATTTAAATAAGGTTACATTGACTTTATGAAAGATCTACATGTAATCAGCGAAATATAGCCATAAAGCAGGTTCGTGTCAAATGGGTCAGCTAAGAGAGGCGCATATGCATGTCACATACCTAGGACACAACCTGTTCCGCCTATAGGCTAGTAATGCCGTTTCGCCATGAAAACAGCCCCTCATTATTGATATAGTGAGGGGATAGTGGATGGTCCGATGGTACATGTAGGCGAGAAAGCAGAGAAAATCCACGAACTGCCCATAATGATGTCAAACCGTCGCTTTCGTGACGACCCCCAGATATTCAGCTAATAGCTCTACAACCTGGGCCAATCACACATTAAACCCGCAGTGCTGGAGAAACGCTGCCCACCTACCTGGACTCATCACATTCATATGCCTGTATAACCTTACTCTGTCACCCTTCGGGGTAGCCGAGTACCTAAGGCGCTAGTATACTCGGCTCGAAATTGCGGGCTAATCCCCGGCTCCGGAGATTGCAGTTTGAATGGAGGCACAATGCGAAGACGCCCGTAGCGCACGTTAAAGATCCCCAGTTGGGCAAAATTCTCCGTAGACCTCCACTACGGCGTCCCTGTGACGTAAAACCACCCCCCCCCTATTGGCGATAAAACTATCGTTACTCTACCCCGTTTTTTCCGAAACTATACTTTTCTCGAGCTTGTTAAAAAAACGCCTATTTTTTTGCCACAGCGATCGGCCCATGCGGCTAACAATGACCTTACGTACCAGTGAGAGTAGACGGAATGGTCAAATCAAGGTTGCACGAACACCTTTCTTTTTCTATAATAGACTACTTGACAGATCTGCCTATTTCACTACATTGAAGTGCGGCTGATACGTAGCGCTACATGTTGGGGTCCACAAGCTTTATTGAAAAGGGGCACATACCTCGTGGCCCATCTCCAGTGACGCAAATGCTCGTCACGGAAGTTCATTTCAGCTTCGCACATGCCTAGTTTTGTATACCTAGTTATGCATGTGGAAATGAGCTTGGTTGAAGAGAAGCACATGGCAGTGACACCTATGCGGTGACCGAGATTTACGTCAAAGACGTACAATAATCTGGAACTAGCCTGCTTTCATCTATTCCCTGATGCTAGTCTGGCGGAGCCCGTCTTTTAAAGAAAAGCACATGAAAACTGTCTCCATTTCAGTTACACTGATTGCCGTTACATACGTTCACTAAATTGTGGCACGTACCGTCTCGGCAACGCATTTAAATGAGGTTACATTGACTTTATGAAAGATCTACATGTAATCAGCGAAATATAGCCATAAAGCAGGTTCGTGTCAAATGGGTCAGCTAAGAGAGGCGCATATGCATGTCACATACCTAGGACACAACCTGTTCCGCCTATAGGCTAGTAATGCCGTTTCGCCATGAAAACAGCCCCTCATTATTGATATAGTGAGGGGATAGTGGATGGTCCGATGGTACATGTAGGCGAGAAAGCAGAGAAAATCCACGAACTGCCCATAATGATGTCAAACCGTCGCTTTCGTGACGACCCCCAGATATTCAGCTAATAGCTCTACAACCTGGGCCAATCACACATTAAACCCGCAGTGCTGGAGAAACGCTGCCCACCTACCTGGACTCATCACATTCATATGCCTGTATAACCTTACTCTGTAACCCTTCGGGGTAGCCGAGTACCTAAGGCGCTAGTATACTCGGCTCGAAATTGCGGGCTAATCCCCGGCTCCGGAGATTGCAGTTTGAATGGAGGCACACTGCGAAGACGCCCGTGTGCATCGTAGCGCACGTTAAAGATCCCCAGTTGGGCAAAATTCTCCGTAGACCTCCACTACGGCGTCCCTGTGACGTAAAACCACCCCCCCCCCCCCCTATTGGCGATAAAACTATCGTTACTCTACCCCGTTTTTTCCGAAACTATACTTTTCTCGAGCTTGTTAAAAAAACGCCTATTTTTTTGCCACAGCGATCGGCCCATGCGGCTAACAATGACCTTACGTACCAGTGAGAGTAGACGGAATGGTCAAATCAAGGTTGCACGAACACCTTTCTTTTTCTATAATAGACTACTTGACAGATCTTCCTATTTCACTACATTGAAGTGCGGCTGATACGTAGCGCTACATGTTGGGGTCCACAAGCTTTATTGAAAAGGGGCACATACCTCATGGCCCATCTCCAGTGACACAAATGCTCGTCACGGAAGCTCATTTCAGCTTCGCACACACCTAGTTTTGTATACCCAGTTGTGCATGTGGAAATGAGCTTGGTTGAAGAGAAGCACATGGCAGTGACACCTATGCGGTGACCGAGATTTACGTCAAAGACGTACAATAATATGGAACTAGCCTACTTTCCTCTATTCCCTGATGCAAGCCTGGCGGAGCACGTCTTTTGAAGAAAAGCACACGAAAACTGTCTCCTTTTCAGTTACACTGATTGCCGTTACATACGTTCACTAAATTGTGGCACGTACCGTCTCGGCAACGCATTTAAATGAGGTTACATTGACTTTATGAAAGATCTACATGTAATCAGCGAAATATAGCCATAAAGCAGGTTCGTGTCAAATGGGTCAGCTAAGAGGGGCGCATATGCATGTCACATACCTAGGACACAACGTGTTCCGCCTATAGGCTAGTAATGCCGTTTCGCCATGAAAACAGACCCTCATTATTGATATAGTGAGGGGATAGTGGATGGCCCGATGGTACATGTAGGCGAGAAAGCAGAGAAAATCCACGAGCTTCCCATAATGATGTCAAACCGTCGCTTTCGTGACGACCCCCAGATATTCAGCTAATAGCTCTACAACCTGGGCCAAGCATACATTAAACCCGCAGTGCTGGAGAAACGCTGCCCACCTACCTGCACTCATCACATTCATATGCCTGTATAACCTTACTCTGTCACCCTTCGGGTAGCCGAGTACCTAAGGCGCTAGCATACTCGGTTCGAAATTGCGGGCTAATCCCCGGCTCCGGAGATTGCAGTTTGAATGGAGGCACACTGCGAAGACGCCCGTGTGCATCGTAGCGCACGTTAAAGATCCCCAGTTGGGCAAAATTCTCCGTAGACCTCCACTACGGCGTCCCTGTGACGTAAAACCAACCCCCCCCCTATTGGCGATAAAACTATCGTTACTCTACCCCGTTTTTTCCGAAACTATACTTTTCTCGAGCTTGTTAAAAAAACGCCTATTTTTTTGCCACAGCGATCGGCCCATGCGGCTAACAATGACCTTACGTACCAGTGAGAGTAGACGGAATGGTCAAATCAAGGTTGCACGAACACCTTTCTTTTTCTATAATAGACTACTTGACAGATCTGCCTATTTCACTACATTGAAGTGCGGCTGATACGTAGCACTACATGTTGGGGTCCACAAGCTTTATTGAAAAGGGGCACATACCTCGTGGCCCATCTCCAGTGACGCAAATGCTCGTCACGGAAGTTCATTTGAGCTTCGCACACGCCTAGTTTTGTATACCTAGTTATGCATGTGGAAATGAGCTTGGTTGAAGAGAAGCACATGGTAGTGACACCTATGCGGTGACCGAGATTTACGTCAAAGACGTCTGGAACTAGCCTGCTTTCATCTATTCCCTGATGCTAGTCTGGCGGAGCCCGTCTTTTGAAGAAAAGCACATGAAAACTGTCTCCTTTTCAGTTACACTGATTGCCGTTACATACGTTCACTAAATTGTGGCACGTACCGTCTCGGCAACGCATTTAAATGAGGTTACATTGACTTTATGAAAGATCTACATGTAATCAGCGAAATATAGCCATAAAGCAGGTTCGTGTCAAATGGGTCAGCTAAGAGAGGCGCATATGCATGTCACATACCTAGGACACAACCTGTTCCGCCTATAGGCTAGTAATGCCGTTTCGCCATGAAAACAGCCCCTCATTATTGATATAGTGAGGGGATAGTGGATGGCCCGATGGTACATGTAGGCGAGAAAGCAGAGAAAATCCACGAGCTGCCCATAATGATGTCAAACCGTCGCTTTCGTGACGACCCCCAGATATTCAGCTAATAGCTCTACAACCTGGGCCAAGCACACATTAAACCCGCAGTGCTGGAGAAACGCTGCCCACCTACCTGGACTCATCACATTCATATGCCTGTATAACCTTACTCTGTCACCCTTCGGGGTAGCCGAGTACCTAAGGCGCTAGTATACTCGGTTCGAAATTGCGGGCTAATCCCCGGCTCCGGAGATTGCAGTTTGAATGGAGGCACACTGCGAAGACGCCCGTGTGCATCGTAGCGCACGTTAAAGATCCCCAGTTGGGCAAAATTCTCCGTAGACCTCCACTACGGCGTCCCTGTGACGTAACCCCCCCCCCCCCCCTATTGGCGATAAAACTATCGTTACTCTACCCCGTTTTTTCCGAAACCATACTTTTCTCGAGCTTGTTAAAAAAACGCCAATTTTTTTGCCACAGCGATCAGCCCATGTGGCTAACAATGCACTTACGTACCAGTGAGAGTAGACGGAATGGTCAAATCAAGGTTGCACGAACACCTTTCTTTTTCTATAATAGACTACTTGACAGATCTTCCTATTTCACTACATTGAAGTGCGGCTGATACGTAGCGCTACATGTTGGGGTCCACAAGCTTTATTGAAAAGGGGCACATACCTCGTGGCCCATCTCCAGTGACACAAATGCTCGTCACGGAAGCTCATTTCAGCTTCGCACACACCTAGTTTTGTATACCCAGTTGTGCATGTGGAAATGAGCTTGGTTGAAGAGAAGCACATGGCAGTGACACCTATGCGGTGACCGAGATTTACGTCAAAGACGTACAATAATATGGAACTAGCCTGCTTTCATCTATTCCCTGATGCTAGTCTGGCGGAGCCCGTCTTTTGAAGAAAAGCACATGAAAACTGTCTCTTTTTCAGTTCCACTGATTGCCGTTACATACGTTCACTAAATTGTGGCACGTACCGTCTCGGCAACGCATTTAAATGAGGTTACATTGACTTTATGAAAGATCTACATGTAATCAGCGAAATATAGCCATAAAGCAGGTTCGTGTCAAATGGGTCAGCTAAGAGGGGCGCATATGCATGTCACATACCTAGGACACAACGTGTTCCGCCTATAGGCTAGTAATGCCGTTTCGCCATGAAAACAGACCCTCATTATTGATATAGTGAGGGGATAGTGGATGGCCCGATGGTACATGTAGGCGAGAAAGCAGAGAAAATCCACGAACTGCCCATAATGATGTCAAACCGTCGCTTTCGTGACGACCCCCAGATATTAAGCTAATAGCTCTACAACCTGGGCCAAGCACACATTAAACCCGCAGTGCTGGAGAAACGCTGCCCACCTACCTGGACTCATCACATTCATATGCATGTATAACCTTACTCTGTCACCCTTCGGGGTAGCCGAGTACCTAAGGCGCTTGTATACTCGGCTCGAAATTGCGGGCTAATCCCCGGCTCCGGAGATTGCAGTTTGAATGGAGGCACACTGCGAAGACGCCCGTGTGCATCGTAGCGCACGTCAAAGATCCCCAGTTGGGCAAAATTCTCCGTAGACCTCCACTACGGCGTCCCTGTGACGTAAAACCACCCCCCCCCCCCTATTGGCGATAAAACTATCGTTACTCTACCCCGTTTTTTCCGAAACTATACTTTTCTCGAGCTTGTTAAAAAAACGCCTATTTTTTTGCCACAGCGATCGGCCCATGCGGCTAACAATGACCTTACGTACCAGTGAGAGTAGACGGAATGGTCAAATCAAGGTTGCACGAACACCTTTCTTTTTCTATAATAGACTACTTGACAGATCTTCCTATTTCACTACATTGAAGTGCGGCTGATACGTAGCGCTACATGTTGGGGTCCACAAGCTTTATTGAAAAGGGGCACATACCTCGTGGCCCATCTCCAGTGACACAAATGCTCGTCACGGAAGCTCATTTCAGCTTCGCACACACCTAGTTTTGTATACCCAGTTGTGCATGTGGAAATGAGCTTGGTTGAAGAGAAGCACATGGCAGTGACACCTATGCGGTGACCGAGATTTACGTCAAAGACGTCTGGAACTAGCCTGCTTTCATCTATTCCCTGATGCTAGTCTGGCGGAGCCCGTCTTTTGAAGAAAAGCACATGAAAACTGTCTCCTTTTCAGTTACACTGATTGCCGTTACATACGTTCACTAAATTGTGGCACGTACCGTCTCGGCAACGCATTTAAATGAGGTTACATTGACTTTATGAAAGATCTACATGTAATCAGCGAAATATAGCCATAAAGCAGGTTCGTGTCAAATGGGTCAGCTAAGAGAGGCGCATATGCATGTCACATACCTAGGACACAACCTGTTCCGCCTATAGGCTAGTAATGCCGTTTCGCCATGAAAACAGCCCCTCATTATTTATATAGTGAGGGGATAGTGGATGGCCCGATGGTACATGTAGGCCAGAAAGCAGAGAAAATCCACGAGCTGCCCATAATGATGTCAAACCGTCGCTTTCGTGACGACCCCCAGATATTCAGCTAATGGCTCTACAACCTGGGCCAAGCACACATTAAACCCGCAGTGCTGGAGAAACGCTGCCCACCTACCTGGACTCATCACATTCATATGCCTGTATAACCTTACTCTGTCACCCTTCGGGGTAGCCGAGTACCTAAGGCGCTAGTATACTCGGTTCGAAATTGCGGGCTAATCCCCGGCTCCGGAGATTGCAGTTTGAATGGAGGCACACTGCGAAGACGCCCGTGTGCATCGTAGCGCACGTTAAAGATCCCCAGTTGGGCAAAATTCTCCGTAGACCTCCACTACGGCGTCCCTGTGACGTAACCCCCCCCCCCCCCCCCCTATTGGCGATAAAACTATCGTTACTCTACCCCGTTTTTTCCGAAACCATACTTTTCTCGAGCTTGTTAAAAAAACGCCAATTTTTTTGCCACAGCGATCAGCCCATGTGGCTAACAATGCACTTACGTACCAGTGAGAGTAGACGGAATGGTCAAATCAAGGTTGCACGAACACCTTTCTTTTTCTATAATAGACTACTTGACAGATCTTCCTATTTCACTACATTGAAGTGCGGCTGATACGTAGCGCTACATGTTGGGGTCCACAAGCTTTATTGAAAAGGGGCACATACCTCGTGGCCCATCTCCAGTGACACAAATGCTCGTCACGGAAGCTCATTTCAGCTTCGCACACACCTAGTTTTGTATACCCAGTTGTGCATGTGGAAATGAGCTTGGTTGAAGAGAAGCACATGGCAGTGACACCTATGCGGTGACCGAGATTTACGTCAAAGACGTACAATAATATGGAACTAGCCTGCTTTCATCTATTCCCTGATGCTAGTCTGGCGGAGCCCGTCTTTTGAAGAAAAGCACATGAAAACTGTCTCTTTTTCAGTTCCACTGATTGCCGTTACATACGTTCACTAAATTGTGGCACGTACCGTCTCGGCAACGCATTTAAATGAGGTTACATTGACTTTATGAAAGATCTACATGTAATCAGCGAAATATAGCCATAAAGCAGGTTCGTGTCAAATGGGTCAGCTAAGAGGGGCGCATATGCATGTCACATACCTAGGACACAACGTGTTCCGCCTATAGGCTAGTAATGCCGTTTCGCCATGAAAACAGACCCTCATTACTGATATAGTGAGGGGATAGTGGATGGCCCGATGGTACATGTAGGCCAGAAAGCAGAGAAAATCCACGAACTGCCCATAATGATGTCAAACCGTCGCTTTCGTGACGACCCCCAGATATTCAGCTAATAGCTCTACAACCTGGGCCAAGCACACATTAAACCCGCAGTGCTGGAGAAACGCTGCCCACCTACCTGGACTCATCACATTCATATGCCTGTATAACCTTACTCTGTCACCCTTCGGGGTAGCCGAGTACCTAAGGCGCTAGTATACTCGGCTCGAAATTGCGGGCTAATCCCCGGCTCCGGAGATTGCAGTTGGAATGGAGGCACACTGCGAAGACGCCCGTGTGCATCGTAGCGCACGTTAAAGATCCCCAGTTGGGCAAAATTCTCCGTAGACCTCCACTACGGCGTCCCTGTGACGTAAAACCACCGCCCCCCCCTATTGGCGATAAAACTATCGTTACTCTACCCCGTTTTTTCCGAAACTATACTTTTCTCGAGCTTGTTAAAAAAACGCCTTTTTTTTTGCCACAGCGATCGGCCCATGCGGCTAACAATGACCTTACGTACCAGTGAGAGTAGACGGAATGGTCAAATCAAGGTTGCACGAACACCTTTCTTTTTCTATATTAGACTACTTGACAGATCTTCCTATTTCACTACATTGAAGTGCGGCTGATACGTAGCGCTACATGTTGGGGTCCACAAGCTTTATTGAAAAGGGGCACATACCTCGTGGCCCATCTCCAGTGACACAAATGCTCGTCACGGAAGCTCATTTCAGCTTCGTACACACCTAGTTTTGTATACCCAGTTGTGCATGTGGAAATGACCTTGGTTGAAGAGAAGCACATGGCAGTGACACCTATGCGGTGACCGAGATTTACGTCAAAGACGTACAATAATATGGAACTAGCCTACTTTCATCTATTCCCTGATGCAAGCCTGGCGGAGCCCGTCTTTTGAAGAAAAGCACACGAAAACTGTCTCCTTTTCAGTTACACTGATTGCCGTTACATACGTTCACTAAATTGTGGCACGTACCGTCTCGGCAACGCATTTAAATGAGGTTACATTGACTTTATGAAAGATCTACATGTAATCAGCGAAATATAGCCATAAAGCAGGTTCGTGTCAAATGGGTCAGCTAAGAGGGGCGCATATGCATGTCACATACCGAGGACACAACGTGTTCCGCCTATAGGCTAGTAATGCCGTTTCGCCATGAAAACAGACCCTCATTATTGATATAGTGAGGGGATAGTGGATGGCCCGATGGTACATGTAGGCGAGAAAGCAGAGAAAATCCACGAACTGCCCATAATGATGTCAAACCGTCGGTTTCGTGACGACCCCCAGATATTCAGCTAATAGCTCTACAACCTGGGCCAAGCACACATTAAACCCGCAGTGCTGGAGAAACGCTGCCCACCTACCTGGACTCATCACATTCATATGCCTGTATAACCTTACTCTGTCACCCTTCGGGGTAGCCGAGTACCTAAGGCGCTAGCATACTCGGCTCGAAATTGCGGGCTAATCCCCGGCTCCGGAGATTGCAGTTTGAATGGAGGCACACTGCGAAGACGCCCGTAGCGCACGTTAAAGATCCCCAGTTGGGCAAAATTCTCCGTAGACCTCCACTACGGCGTCCCTGTGACGTAAAACCACCCCCCCCCCCCTATTGGCGATAAAACTATCGTTACTCTACCCCGTTTTTTCCGAAACTATACTTTTCTCGAGCTTGTTAAAAAAACGCCTATTTTTTTGCCACAGCGATCGGCCCATGCGGCTAACAATGACCTTACGTACCAGTGAGAGTAGACGGAATGGTCAAATCAAGGTTGCACGAACACCTTTCTTTTTCTATAATAGACTACTTGACAGATCTGCCTATTTCACTACATTGAAGTGCGGCTGATACGTAGCGCTACATGTTGGGGTCCACAAGCTTTATTGAAAAGGGGCACATACCTCGTGGCCCATCTCCAGTGACGCAAATGCTCGTCACGGAAGTTCATTTCAGCTTCGCACATGCCTAGTTTTGTATACCTAGTTATGCATGTGGAAATGAGCTTGGTTGAAGAGAAGCACATGGCAGTGACACCTATGCGGTGACCGAGATTTACGTCAAAGACGTACAATAATCTGGAACTAGCCTGCTTTCATCTATTCCCTGATGCTAGTCTGGCGGAGCCCGTCTTTTAAAGAAAAGCACATGAAAACTGTCTCCATTTCAGTTACACTGATTGCCGTTACATACGTTCACTAAATTGTGGCACGTACCGTCTCGGCAACGCATTTAAATGAGGTTACATTGACTTTATGAAAGATCTACATGTAATCAGCGAAATATAGCCATAAAGCAGGTTCGTGTCAAATGGGTCAGCTAAGAGGGGCGCATATGCATGTCACATACCTAGGACACAACGTGTTCCGCCTATAGGCTAGTAATGCCGTTTCGCCATGAAAACAGACCCTCATTACTGATATAGTGAGGGGATAGTGGATGGCCCGATGGTACATGTAGGCCAGAAAGCAGAGAAAATCCACGAACTGCCCATAATGATGTCAAACCGTCGCTTTCGTGACGACCCCCAGATATTCAGCTAATAGCTCTACAACCTGGGCCAAGCACACATTAAACCCGCAGTGCTGGAGAAACGCTGCCCACCTACCTGGACTCATCACATTCATATGCCTGTATAACCTTACTCTGTCACCCTTCGGGGTAGCCGAGTACCTAAGGCGCTAGTATACTCGGCTCGAAATTGCGGGCTAATCCCCGGCTCCGGAGATTGCAGTTGGAATGGAGGCACACTGCGAAGACGCCCGTGTGCATCGTAGCGCACGTTAAAGATCCCCAGTTGGGCAAAATTCTCCGTAGACCTCCACTACGGCGTCCCTGTGACGTAAAACCACCGCCCCCCCCTATTGGCGATAAAACTATCGTTACTCTACCCCGTTTTTTCCGAAACTATACTTTTCTCGAGCTTGTTAAAAAAACGCCTATTTTTTTGCCACAGCGATCGGCCCATGCGGCTAACAATGACCTTACGTACCAGTGAGAGTAGACGGAATGGTCAAATCAAGGTTGCACGAACACCTTTCTTTTTCTATAATAGACTACTTGACAGATCTTCCTATTTCACTACATTGAAGTGCGGCTGATACGTAGCGCTACATGTTGGGGTCCACAAGCTTTATTGAAAAGGGGCACATACCTCGTGGCCCATCTCCAGTGACACAAATGCTCGTCACGGAAGCTCATTTCAGCTTCGCACACACCTAGTTTTGTATACCCAGTTGTGCATGTGGAAATGACCTTGGTTGAAGAGAAGCACATGGCAGTGACACCTATGCGGTGACCGAGATTTACGTCAAAGACGTACAATAATATGGAACTAGCCTACTTTCATCTATTCCCTGATGCAAGCCTGGCGGAGCCCGTCTTTTGAAGAAAAGCACACGAAAACTGTCTCCTTTTCAGTTACACTGATTGCCGTTACATACGTTCACTAAATTGTGGCACGTACCGTCTCGGCAACGCATTTAAATGAGGTTACATTGACTTTATGAAAGATCTACATGTAATCAGCGAAATATAGCCATAAAGCAGGTTCGTGTCAAATGGGTCAGCTAAGAGGGGCGCATATGAATGTCACATACCGAGGACACAACGTGTTCCGCCTATAGGCTAGTTATGCCGTTTCGCCATGAAAACAGACCCTCATTATTGATATAGTGAGGGGATAGTGGATGGCCCGATGGTACATGTAGGCGAGAAAGCAGAGAAAATCCACGAACTGCCCATAATGATGTCAAACCGTCGGTTTCGTGACGACCCCCAGATATTCAGCTAATAGCTCTACAACCTGGGCCAAGCACACATTAAACCCGCAGTGCTGGAGAAACGCTGCCCACCTACCTGGACTCATCACATTCATATGCCTGTATAACCTTACTCTGTCACCCTTCGGGGTAGCCGAGTACCTAAGGCGCTAGTATACTCGGCTCGAAATTGCGGGCTAATCCCCGGCTCCGGAGATTGCAGTTTGAATGGAGGCACAATGCGAAGACGCCCGTAGCGCACGTTAAAGATCCCCAGTTGGGCAAAATTCTCCGTAGACCTCCACTACGGCGTCCCTGTGACGTAAAACCACCCCCCCCCTATTGGCGATAAAACTATCGTTACTCTACCCCGTTTTTTCCGAAACTATACTTTTCTCGAGCTTGTTAAAAAAACGCCTATTTTTTTGCCACAGCGATCGGCCCATGCGGCTAACAATGACCTTACGTACCAGTGAGAGTAGACGGAATGGTCAAATCAAGGTTGCACGAACACCTTTCTTTTTCTATAATAGACTACTTGACAGATCTGCCTATTTCACTACATTGAAGTGCGGCTGATACGTAGCGCTACATGTTGGGGTCCACAAGCTTTATTGAAAAGGGGCACATACCTCGTGGCCCATCTCCAGTGACGCAAATGCTCGTCACGGAAGTTCATTTCAGCTTCGCACATGCCTAGTTTTGTATACCTAGTTATGCATGTGGAAATGAGCTTGGTTGAAGAGAAGCACATGGCAGTGACACCTATGCGGTGACCGAGATTTACGTCAAAGACGTACAATAATCTGGAACTAGCCTGCTTTCATCTATTCCCTGATGCTAGTCTGGCGGAGCCCGTCTTTTAAAGAAAAGCACATGAAAACTGTCTCCATTTCAGTTACACTGATTGCCGTTACATACGTTCACTAAATTGTGGCACGTACCGTCTCGGCAACGCATTTAAATGAGGTTACATTGACTTTATGAAAGATCTACATGTAATCAGCGAAATATAGCCATAAAGCAGGTTCGTGTCAAATGGGTCAGCTAAGAGAGGCGCATATGCATGTCACATACCTAGGACACAACCTGTTCCGCCTATAGGCTAGTAATGCCGTTTCGCCATGAAAACAGCCCCTCATTATTGATATAGTGAGGGGATAGTGGATGGCCCGATGGTACATGTAGGCGAGAAAGCAGAGAAAATCCACGAACTGCCCATAATGATGTCAAACCGTCGCTTTCGTGACGACCCCCAGATATTCAGCTAATAGCTCTACAACCTGGGCCAAGCACACATTAAACCCGCAGTGCTGGAGAAACGCTGCCCACCTACCTGGACTCATCACATTCATATGCCTGTATAACCTTACTCTGTCACCCTTCGGGGTAGCCGAGTACCTAAGGCGCTAGTATACTCGGCTCGAAATTGCGGGCTAATCCCCGGCTCCGGAGATTGCAGTTTGAATGGAGGCACACTGCGAAGACGCCCGTGTGCATCGTAGCGCACGTTAAAGATCCCCAGTTGGGCAAAATTCTCCGTAGACCTCCACTACGGCATCCCTGTGACGTAAAACCAACCCCCCCTATTGGCGATAAAACTATCGTTACTCTACCCCGTTTTTTCCGAAACTATACTTTTCTCGAGCTTGTTAAAAAAACGCCTATTTTTTGCCACAGCGATCGGCCCATGCGGCTAACAATGACCTTACGTACCAGTGAGAGTAGACGGAATGGTCAAATCAAGGTTGCACGAACACCTTTCTTTTTCTATAATAGACTACTTGACAGATCTGCCTATTTCACTACATTGAAGTGCGGCTGATACGTAGCGCTACATGTTGGGGTCCACAAGCTTTATTGAAAAGGGGCACATACCTCGTGGCCCATCTCCAGTGACGCAAATGCTCGTCACGGAAGTTCATTTCAGCTTCGCACACGCCTAGTTTTGTATACCTAGTTATGCATGTGGAAATGAGCTTGGTTGAAGAGAAGCACATGGTACTGACACCTATGCGGTGACCGAGATTTACGTCAAAGACGTCTGGAACTAGCCTGCTTTCATCTATTCCCTGATGCTAGTCTGGCGGAGCCCGTCTTTTGAAGAAAAGCACATGAAAACTGTCTCCTTTTCAGTTACACTGATTGCCGTTACATACGTTCACTAAATTGTGGCACGTACCGTCTCGGCAACGCATTTAAATGAGGTTACATTGACTTTATGAAAGATCTACATGTAATCAGCGAAATATAGCCATAAAGCAGGTTCGTGTCAAATGGGTCAGCTAAGAGGGGCGCATATGCATGTCACATACCTAGGACACAACGTGTTCCGCCTATAGGCTAGTAATGCCGTTTCGCCATGAAAACAGACCCTCATTATTGATATAGTGAGGGGATAGTGGATGGCCCGATGGTACATGTAGGCGAGAAAGCAGAGAAAATCCACGAACTGCCCATAATGATGTCAAACCGTCGCTTTCGTGACGACCCCCAGATATTCAGCTAATAGCTCTACTACCTGGGCCAAGCACACATTAAACCCGCAGTGCTGGAGAAACGCTGCCCACCTACCTGGACTCATCACATTCATATGCCTGTATAACCTTACTCTGTCACCCTTCGGGGTAGCCGAGTACCTAAGGCGCTAGTATACTCGGCTCGAAATTGCGGGCTAATCCCCGGCTCCGGAGATTGCAGTTTGAATGGAGGCACAATGCGAAGACGCCCGTGTGCATCGTAGCGCACGTTAAAGATCCCCAGTTGGGCAAAATTCTCCGTAGACCTCCACTACGGCGTCCCTGTGACGTAAAACCACCCCCCCCCTATTGGCGATAAAACTATCGTTACTCTACCCCGTTTTTTCCGAAACTATACTTTTCTCGAGCTTGTTAAAAAAACGCCTATTTTTTTGCCACAGCGACCGGCCCATGCGGCTAACAATGACCTTACGTACCAGTGAGAGTAGACGGAATGGTCAAATCAAGGTTGCACGAACACCTTTCTTTTTCTATAATAGACTACTTGACAGATCTGCCTATTTCACTACATTGAAGTGAGGCTGATACGTAGCGCTACATGTTGGGGTCCACAAGCTTTATTGAAAAGGGGCACATACCTCGTGGCCCATCTCCAGTGACGCAAATGCTCGTCACGGAAGTTCATTTCAGCTTCGCACATGCCTAGTTTTGTATACCTAGTTATGCATGTGGAAATGAGCTTGGTTGAAGAGAAGCACATGGCAGTGACACCTATGCGGTGACCGAGATTTACGTGAAAGACGTACAATAATCTGGAACTAGCCTGCTTTCATCTATTCCCTGATGCTAGTCTGGCGGAGCCCGTCTTTTGAAGAAAAGCACACGAAAACTGTCTCCTTTTCAGTTACACTGATTGCCGTTACATACGTTCACTAAATTGTGGCACGTACCGTCTCGGCAACGCATTTAAATGAGGTTACATTGACTTTATGAAAGATCTACATGTAATCAGCGAAATATAGCCATAAAGCAGGTTCGTGTCAAATGGGTCAGCTAAGAGGGGCGCATATGAATGTCACATACCGAGGACACAACGTGTTCCGCCTATAGGCTAGTTATGCCGTTTCGCCATGAAAACAGACCCTCATTATTGATATAGTGAGGGGATAGTGGATGGCCCGATGGTACATGTAGGCGAGAAAGCAGAGAAAATCCACGAACTGCCCATAATGATGTCAAACCGTCGGTTTCGTGACGACCCCCAGATATTCAGCTAATAGCTCTACAACCTGGGCCAAGCACACATTAAACCCGCAGTGCTGGAGAAACGCTGCCCACCTACCTGGACTCATCACATTCATATGCCTGTATAACCTTACTCTGTCACCCTTCGGGGTAGCCGAGTACCTAAGGCGCTAGTATACTCGGCTCGAAATTGCGGGCTAATCCCCGGCTCCGGAGATTGCAGTTTGAATGGAGGCACAATGCGAAGACGCCCGTAGCGCACGTTAAAGATCCCCAGTTGGGCAAAATTCTCCGTAGACCTCCACTACGGCGTCCCTGTGACGTAAAACCACCCCCCCCCTATTGGCGATAAAACTATCGTTACTCTACCCCGTTTTTTCCGAAACTATACTTTTCTCGAGCTTGTTAAAAAAACGCCTATTTTTTTGCCACAGCGATCGGCCCATGCGGCTAACAATGACCTTACGTACCAGTGAGAGTAGACGGAATGGTCAAATCAAGGTTGCACGAACACCTTTCTTTTTCTATAATAGACTACTTGACAGATCTGCCTATTTCACTACATTGAAGTGCGGCTGATACGTAGCGCTACATGTTGGGGTCCACAAGCTTTATTGAAAAGGGGCACATACCTCGTGGCCCATCTCCAGTGACGCAAATGCTCGTCACGGAAGTTCATTTCAGCTTCGCACATGCCTAGTTTTGTATACCTAGTTATGCATGTGGAAATGAGCTTGGTTGAAGAGAAGCACATGGCAGTGACACCTATGCGGTGACCGAGATTTACGTCAAAGACGTACAATAATCTGGAACTAGCCTGCTTTCATCTATTCCCTGATGCTAGTCTGGCGGAGCCCGTCTTTTAAAGAAAAGCACATGAAAACTGTCTCCATTTCAGTTACACTGATTGCCGTTACATACGTTCACTAAATTGTGGCACGTACCGTCTCGGCAACGCATTTAAATGAGGTTACATTGACTTTATGAAAGATCTACATGTAATCAGCGAAATATAGCCATAAAGCAGGTTCGTGTCAAATGGGTCAGCTAAGAGAGGCGCATATGCATGTCACATACCTAGGACACAACCTGTTCCGCCTATAGGCTAGTAATGCCGTTTCGCCATGAAAACAGCCCCTCATTATTGATATAGTGAGGGGATAGTGGATGGCCCGATGGTACATGTAGGCGAGAAAGCAGAGAAAATCCACGAACTGCCCATAATGATGTCAAACCGTCGCTTTCGTGACGACCCCCAGATATTCAGCTAATAGCTCTACAACCTGGGCCAAGCACACATTAAACCCGCAGTGCTGGAGAAACGCTGCCCACCTACCTGGACTCATCACATTCATATGCCTGTATAACCTTACTCTGTCACCCTTCGGGGTAGCCGAGTACCTAAGGCGCTAGTATACTCGGCTCGAAATTGCGGGCTAATCCCCGGCTCCGGAGATTGCAGTTTGAATGGAGGCACACTGCGAAGACGCCCGTGTGCATCGTAGCGCACGTTAAAGATCCCCAGTTGGGCAAAATTCTCCGTAGACCTCCACTACGGCATCCCTGTGACGTAAAACCAACCCCCCCTATTGGCGATAAAACTATCGTTACTCTACCCCGTTTTTTCCGAAACTATACTTTTCTCGAGCTTGTTAAAAAAACGCCTATTTTTTGCCACAGCGATCGGCCCATGCGGCTAACAATGACCTTACGTACCAGTGAGAGTAGACGGAATGGTCAAATCAAGGTTGCACGAACACCTTTCTTTTTCTATAATAGACTACTTGACAGATCTGCCTATTTCACTACATTGAAGTGCGGCTGATACGTAGCGCTACATGTTGGGGTCCACAAGCTTTATTGAAAAGGGGCACATACCTCGTGGCCCATCTCCAGTGACGCAAATGCTCGTCACGGAAGTTCATTTCAGCTTCGCACACGCCTAGTTTTGTATACCTAGTTATGCATGTGGAAATGAGCTTGGTTGAAGAGAAGCACATGGTACTGACACCTATGCGGTGACCGAGATTTACGTCAAAGACGTCTGGAACTAGCCTGCTTTCATCTATTCCCTGATGCTAGTCTGGCGGAGCCCGTCTTTTGAAGAAAAGCACATGAAAACTGTCTCCTTTTCAGTTACACTGATTGCCGTTACATACGTTCACTAAATTGTGGCACGTACCGTCTCGGCAACGCATTTAAATGAGGTTACATTGACTTTATGAAAGATCTACATGTAATCAGCGAAATATAGCCATAAAGCAGGTTCGTGTCAAATGGGTCAGCTAAGAGGGGCGCATATGCATGTCACATACCTAGGACACAACGTGTTCCGCCTATAGGCTAGTAATGCCGTTTCGCCATGAAAACAGACCCTCATTATTGATATAGTGAGGGGATAGTGGATGGCCCGATGGTACATGTAGGCGAGAAAGCAGAGAAAATCCACGAACTGCCCATAATGATGTCAAACCGTCGCTTTCGTGACGACCCCCAGATATTCAGCTAATAGCTCTACTACCTGGGCCAAGCACACATTAAACCCGCAGTGCTGGAGAAACGCTGCCCACCTACCTGGACTCATCACATTCATATGCCTGTATAACCTTACTCTGTCACCCTTCGGGGTAGCCGAGTACCTAAGGCGCTAGTATACTCGGCTCGAAATTGCGGGCTAATCCCCGGCTCCGGAGATTGCAGTTTGAATGGAGGCACAATGCGAAGACGCCCGTGTGCATCGTAGCGCACGTTAAAGATCCCCAGTTGGGCAAAATTCTCCGTAGACCTCCACTACGGCGTCCCTGTGACGTAAAACCACCCCCCCCCTATTGGCGATAAAACTATCGTTACTCTACCCCGTTTTTTCCGAAACTATACTTTTCTCGAGCTTGTTAAAAAAACGCCTATTTTTTTGCCACAGCGACCGGCCCATGCGGCTAACAATGACCTTACGTACCAGTGAGAGTAGACGGAATGGTCAAATCAAGGTTGCACGAACACCTTTCTTTTTCTATAATAGACTACTTGACAGATCTGCCTATTTCACTACATTGAAGTGAGGCTGATACGTAGCGCTACATGTTGGGGTCCACAAGCTTTATTGAAAAGGGGCACATACCTCGTGGCCCATCTCCAGTGACGCAAATGCTCGTCACGGAAGTTCATTTCAGCTTCGCACATGCCTAGTTTTGTATACCTAGTTATGCATGTGGAAATGAGCTTGGTTGAAGAGAAGCACATGGCAGTGACACCTATGCGGTGACCGAGATTTACGTGAAAGACGTACAATAATCTGGAACTAGCCTGCTTTCATCTATTCCCTGATGCTAGTCTGGCGGAGCCCGTCTTTTAAAGAAAAGCACATGAAAACTGTCTCCATTTCAGTTACACTGATTGCCGTTACATACGTTCACTAAATTGTGGCACGTACCGTCTCGGCAACGCATTTAAATGAGGTTACATTGACTTTATGAAAGATCTACATGTAATCAGCGAAATATAGCCATAAAGCAGGTTCGTGTCAAATGGGTCAGCTAAGAGGGGCGCATATGCATGTCACATACCTAGGACACAACGTGTTCCGCCTATAGGCTAGTAATGCCGTTTCGCCATGAAAACAGACCCTCATTATTGATATAGTGAGGGGATAGTGGATGGCCCGATGGTACATGTAGGCGAGAAAGCAGAGAAAATCCACGAGCTTCCCATAATGATGTCAAACCGTCGCTTTCGTGACGACCCCCAGATATTCAGCTAATAGCTCTACAACCTGGGCCAAGCACACATTAAACCCGCAGTGCTGGAGAAACGCTGCCCACCTACCTGCACTCATCACATTCATATGCCTGTATAACCTTACTCTGTCACCCTTCGGGTAGCCGAGTACCTAAGGCGCTAGCATACTCGGTTCGAAATTGCGGGCTAATCCCCGGCTCCGGAGATTGCAGTTTGAATGGAGGCACACTGCGAAGACGCCCGTGTGCATCGTAGCGCACGTTAAAGATCCCCAGTTGGGCAAAATTCTCCGTAGACCTCCACTACGGCGTCCCTGTGACGTAAAACCAACCCCCCCCCCCTATTGGCGATAAAACTATCGTTACTCTACCCCGTTTTTTCCGAAACTATACTTTTCTCGAGCTTGTTAAAAAAACGCCTATTTTTTTGCCACAGCGATCGGCCCATGCGGCTAACAATGACCTTACGTACCAGTGAGAGTAGACGGAATGGTCAAATCAAGGTTGCACGAACACCTTTCTTTTTCTATAATAGACTACTTGACAGATCTGCCTATTTCACTACATTGAAGTGCGGCTGATACGTAGCACTACATGTTGGGGTCCACAAGCTTTATTGAAAAGGGGCACATACCTCGTGGCCCATCTCCAGTGACGCAAATGCTCGTCACGGAAGTTCATTTCAGCTTCGCACACGCCTAGTTTTGTATACCTAGTTATGCATGTGGAAATGAGCTTGGTTGAAGAGAAGCACATGGTAGTGACACCTATGCGGTGACCGAGATTTACGTCAAAGACGTCTGGAACTAGCCTGCTTTCATCTATTCCCTGATGCTAGTCTGGCGGAGCCCGTCTTTTGAAGAAAAGCACATGAAAACTGTCTCCTTTTCAGTTACACTGATTGCCGTTACATACGTTCACTAAATTGTGGCACGTACCGTCTCGGCAACGCATTTAAATGAGGTTACATTGACTTTATGAAAGATCTACATGTAATCAGCGAAATATAGCCATAAAGCAGGTTCGTGTCAAATGGGTCAGCTAAGAGAGGCGCATATGCATGTCACATACCTAGGACACAACCTGTTCCGCCTATAGGCTAGTAATGCCGTTTCGCCATGAAAACAGCCCCTCTTTATTGATATAGTGAGGGGATAGTGGATGGCCCGATGGTACATGTAGGCGAGAAAGCAGAGAAAATCCACGAACTGCCCATAATGATGTCAAACCGTCGCTTTCGTGACGACCCCCAGATATTCAGCTAATAGCTCTACAACCTGGGCCAATCACACATTAAACCAGCAGTGCTGGAGAAACGCTGCCCACCTACCTGGACTCATCACATTCATATGCCTGTATAACCTTACTCTGTCACCCTTCGGGGTAGCCGAGTACCTAAGGCGCTAGTATACTCGGCTCGAAATTGCGGGCTAATCCCCGGCTCCGGAGATTGCAGTTTGAATGGAGGCACACTGCGAAGACGCCCGTGTGCATCGTAGCGCACGTTAAAGATCCCCAGTTGGGCAAAATTCTCCGTAGACCTCCACTACGGCGTCCCTGTGACGTAAAACCACCCCCCCCCCCTATTGGCGATAAAACTATCGTTACTCTACCCCGTTTTTTCCGAAACTATACTTTTCTCGAGCTTGTTAAAAAAACGCCTATTTTTTTGCCAGGCGATCGGCCCATGCGGCTAACAATGACCTTACGTACCAGTGAGAGTAGACGGAATGGTCAAATCAAGGTTGCACGAACAACTTTCTTTTTCTATAATAGACTACTTGACAGATCTTCCTATTTCACTACATTGAAGTGCGGCTGATACGTAGCGCTACATGTTGGGGTCCACAAGCTTTATTGAAAAGGGGCACATACCTCGTGGCCCATCTCCAGTGACACAAATGCTCGTCACGGAAGCTCATTTCAGCTTCGCACACACCTAGTTTTGTATACCCAGTTGTGCATGTGGAAATGAGCTTGGTTGAAGAGAAGCACATGGCAGTGACACCTATGCGGTGACCGAGATTTACGTCAAAGACGTACAATAATATGGAACTAGCCTACTTTCCTCTATTCCCTGATGCAAGCCTGGCGGAGCACGTCTTTTGAAGAAAAGCACACGAAAACTATCTCCTTTTCAGTTACACTGATTGCCGTTACATACGTTCACTAAATTGTGGCACGTACCGTCTCGGCAACGCATTTAAATGAGGTTACATTGACTTTATGAAAGATCTACATGTAATCAGCGAAATATAGCCATAAAGCAGGTTCGTGTCAAATGGGTCAGCTAAGAGGGGCGCATATGCATGTCACATACCTAGGACACAACGTGTTCCGCCTATAGGCTAGTAATGCCGTTTCGCCATGAAAACAGACCCTCATTATTGATATAGTGAGGGGATAGTGGATGGCCCGATGGTACATGTAGGCGAGAAAGCAGAGAAAATCCACGAGCTTCCCATAATGATGTCAAACCGTCGCTTTCGTGACGACCCCCAGATATTCAGCTAATAGCTCTACAACCTGGGCCAAGCACACATTAAACCCGCAGTGCTGGAGAAACGCTGCCCACCTACCTGCACTCATCACATTCATATGCCTGTATAACCTTACTCTGTCACCCTTCGGGTAGCCGAGTACCTAAGGCGCTAGCATACTCGGTTCGAAATTGCGGGCTAATCCCCGGCTCCGGAGATTGCAGTTTGAATGGAGGCACACTGCGAAGACGCCCGTGTGCATCGTAGCGCACGTTAAAGATCCCCAGTTGGGCAAAATTCTCCGTAGACCTCCACTACGGCGTCCCTGTGACGTAAAACCAACCCCCCCCCCCTATTGGCGATAAAACTATCGTTACTCTACCCCGTTTTTTCCGAAACTATACTTTTCTCGAGCTTGTTAAAAAAACGCCTATTTTTTGCCACAGCGATTGGCCCATGCGGCTAACAATGACCTTACGTACCAGTGAGAGTAGACGGAATGGTCAAATCAAGGTTGCACGAACACCTTTCTTTTTCTATAATAGACTACTTGACAGATCTGCCTATTTCACTACATTGAAGTGCGGCTGATACGTAGCACTACATGTTGGGGTCCACAAGCTTTATTGAAAAGGGGCACATACCTCGTGGCCCATCTCCAGTGACGCAAATGCTCGTCACGGAAGTTCATTTCAGCTTCGCACACGCCTAGTTTTGTATACCTAGTTATGCATTTGGAAATGAGCTTGGTTGAAGAGAAGCACATGGTAGTGACACCTATGCGGTGACCGAGATTTACGTCAAAGACGTCTGGAACTAGCCTGCTTTCATCTATTCCCTGATGCTAGTCTGGCGGAGCCCGTCTTTTGAAGAAAAGCACACGAAAACTGTCTCCTTTTCAGTTACACTGATTGCCGTTACATACGTTCACTAAATTGTGGCACGTACCGTCTCGGCAACGCATTTAAATGAGGTTACATTGACTTTATGAAAGATCTACATGTAATCAGCGAAATATAGCCATAAAGCAGGTTCGTGTCAAATGGGTCAGCTAAGAGGGGCGCATATGCATGTCACATACCTAGGACACAACGTGTTCCGCCTATAGGCTAGTAATGCCGTTTCGCCATGAAAACAGACCCTCATTATTGATATAGTGAGGGGATAGTGGATGGCCCGATGGTACATGTAGGCGAGAAAGCAGAGAAAATCCACGAGCTTCCCATAATGATGTCAAACCGTCGCTTTCGTGACGACCCCCAGATATTCAGCTAATAGCTCTACAACCTGGGCCAAGCACACATTAAACCCGCAGTGCTGGAGAAACGCTGCCCACCTACCTGCACTCATCACATTCATATGCCTGTATAACCTTACTCTGTCACCCTTCGGGTAGCCGAGTACCTAAGGCGCTAGCATACTCGGTTCGAAATTGCGGGCTAATCCCCGGCTCCGGAGATTGCAGTTTGAATGGAGGCACACTGCGAAGACGCCCGTGTGCATCGTAGCGCACGTTAAAGATCCCCAGTTGGGCAAAATTCTCCGTAGACCTCCACTACGGCGTCCCTGTGACGTAAAACCAACCCCCCCCCTATTGGCGATAAAACTATCGTTACTCTACCCCGTTTTTTCCGAAACTATACTTTTCTCGAGCTTGTTAAAAAAACGCCTATTTTTTTGCCACAGCGATCGGCCCATGCGGCTAACAATGACCTTACGTACCAGTGAGAGTAGACGGAATGGTCAAATCAAGGTTGCACGAACACCTTTCTTTTTCTA
Organism: Dermacentor andersoni; assembly: GCF_023375885.2. Taxonomy (NCBI): domain Eukaryota; kingdom Metazoa; phylum Arthropoda; class Arachnida; order Ixodida; family Ixodidae; genus Dermacentor; species Dermacentor andersoni. Next base: position 216,053,956 of record NC_092815.1, read on the forward strand.
TAATAGACTACTTGACAGATCTGCCTATTTCACTACATTGAAGTGCGGCTGATACGTAGCACTACATGTTGGGGTCCACAAGCTTTATTGAAAAGGGGCACATACCTCGTGGCCCATCTCCAGTGACGCAAATGCTCGTCACGGAAGTTCATTTCAGCTTCGCACACGCCTAGTTTTGTATACCTAGTTATGCATGTGGAAATGAGCTTGGTTGAAGAGAAGCACATGGTAGTGACACCTATGCGGTGACCGAGATTTACGTCAAAGACGTCTGGAACTAGCCTGCTTTCATCTATTCCCTGATGCTAGTCTGGCGGAGCCCGTCTTTTGAAGAAAAGCACATGAAAACTGTCTCCTTTTCAGTTACACTGATTGCCGTTACATACGTTCACTAAATTGTGGCACGTACCGTCTCGGCAACGCATTTAAATGAGGTTACATTGACTTTATGAAAGATCTACATGTAATCAGCGAAATATAGCCATAAAGCAGGTTCGTGTCAAATGGGTCAGCTAAGAGAGGCGCATATGCATGTCACATACCTAGGACACAACCTGTTCCGCCTATAGGCTAGTAATGCCGTTTCGCCATGAAAACAGCCCCTCATTATTGATATAGTGAGGGGATAGTGGATGGCCCGATGGTACATGTAGGCGAGAAAGCAGAGAAAATCCACGAACTGCCCATAATGATGTCAAACCGTCGCTTTCGTGACGACCCCCAGATATTCAGCTAATAGCTCTACAACCTGGGCCAAGCACACATTAAACCCGCAGTGCTGGAGAAACGCTGCCCACCTACCTGGACTCATCACATTCATATGCCTGTATAACCTTACTCTGTCACCCTTCGGGGTAGCCGAGAACCTAAGGCGCTAGTATACTCGGCTCGAAATTGCGGGCTAATCCCCGGCTCCGGAGATTGCAGTTTGAATGGAGGCACACTGCGAAGACGCCCTTGTGCATCGTAGCGCACGTTAAAGATCCCCAGTTGGGCAAAATTCTCCGTAGACCTCCACTACGGCGTCCCTGTGACGTAAAACCACCCCCCTCCCTATTGGCGATAAAACTATCGTTACTCTACCCCGTTTTTTCCGAAACTATACTTTTCTCGAGCTTGTTAAAAAAACGCCTATTTTTTTGCCACAGCGATCGGCCCATGCGGCTAACAATGACCTTACGTACCAGTGAGAGTAGACGGAATGGTCAAATCAAGGTTGCACGAACACCTTTCTTTTTCTATAATAGACTACTTGACAGATCTTCCTATTTCACTACATTGAAGTGCGGCTGATACGTAGCGCTACATGTTGGGGTCCACAAGCTTTATTGAAAAGGGGCACATACCTCGTGGCCCATCTCCAGTGACACAAATGCTCGTCACGGAAGCTCATTTCAGCTACGCACACACCTAGTTTTGTATACCCAGTTGTGCATGTGGAAATGAGCTTGGTTGAAGAGAAGCACATGGCAGTGACACCTATGCGGTGACCGAGATTTACGTCAAAGACGTACAATAATATGGAACTAGCCTACTTTCATCTATTCCCTGATGCAAGCCTGGCGGAGCCAGTCTTTTGAAGAAAAGCACACGAAAACTGTCTCCTTTTCAGTTACACTGATTGCCGTTACATACGTTCACTAAATTGTGGCACGTACCGTCTCGGCAACGCATTTAAATGAGGTTACATTGACTTTATGAAAGATCTACATGTAATCAGCGAAATATAGCCATAAAGCAGGTTCGTGTCAAATGGGTCAGCTAAGAGGGGCGCATATGCATGTCACATACCTAGGACACAACGTGTTCCGCCTATAGGCTAGTAATGCCGTTTCGCCATGAAAACAGACCCTCATTATTGATATAGTGAGGGGATAGTGGATGGCCCGATGGTACATGTAGGCGAGAAAGCAGAGAAAATCCACGAACTGCCCATAATGATGTCAAACCGTCGCTTTCGTGACTACCCCCAGATATTCAGCTAATAGCTCTACAACCTGGGCCAAGCACACATTAAACCCGCAGTGCTGGAGAAACGCTGCCCACCTACCTGGACTCATCACATTCATATGCCTGTATAACCTTACTCTGTCACCCTTCGGGGTAGCCGAGTATCTAAGGCGCTAGCATACTCGGTTCGAAATTGCGGGCTAATCCCCGGCTCCGGAGATTGCAGTTTGAATGGAGGCACACTGCGAAGACGCCCGTGTGCATCGTAGCGCACGTTAAAGATCCCCAGTTGGGCAAAATTCTCCGTAGACCTCCACTACGGCGTCCCTGTGACGTAAAACCACCCCCCCCCCCCTATTGGCGATAAAACTATCGTTACTCTACCCCGTTTTTTCCGAAACTATACTTTTCTCGAGCTTGTTAAAAAAACGCCTATTTTTTTGCCACAGCGATCGGCCCATGCGGCTAACAATGACCTTACGTACCAGTGAGAGTAGACGGAATGGTCAAATCAAGGTTGCACGAACACCTTTCTTTTTCTATAATAGACTACTTGACAGATCTTCCTATTTCACTACATTGAAGTGCGGCTGATACGTAGCGCTACATGTTGGGGTCCACAAGCTTTATTGAAAAGGGGCACATACCTCGTGGCCCATCTCCAGTGACACAAATGCTCGTCACGGAAGCTCATTTCAGCTACGCACACACCTAGTTTTGTATACCCAGTTGTGCATGTGGAAATGAGCTTGGTTGAAGAGAAGCACATGGCAGTGACACCTATGCGGTGACCGAGATTTACGTCAAAGACGTACAATAATATGGAACTAGCCTACTTTCATCTATTCCCTGATGCAAGCCTGGCGGAGCCCGTCTTTTGAAGAAAAGCACACGAAAACTGTCTCCTTTTCAGTTACACTGATTGCCGTTACATACGTTCACTAAATTGTGGCACGTACCGTCTCGGCAACGCATTTAAATGAGGTTACATTGACTTTATGAAAGATCTACATGTAATCAGCGAAATATAGCCATAAAGCAGGTTCGTGTCAAATGGGTCAGCTAAGAGGGGCGCATATGCATGTCACATACCTAGGACACAACGTGTTCCGCCTATAGGCTAGTAATGCCGTTTCGCCATGAAAACAGACCCTCATTATTGATATAGTGAGGGGATAGTGGATGGCCCGATGGTACATGTAGGCGAGAAAGCAGAGAAAATCCACGAACTGCCATAATGATGTCAAACCGTCGCTTTCGTGACGACCCCCAGATATTCAGCTAATAGCTCTACAACCTGGGCCAAGCACACATTAAACCCGCAGTGCTGGACAAACGCTGCCCACCTACCTGGACTCATCACATTCATATGCCTGTATAACCTTACTCTGTCACCCTTCGGGGTAGCCGAGTACCTAAGGCGCTAGTATACTCGGCTCGAAATTGCGGGCTAATCCCCGGCTCCGGAGATTGCAGTTTGAATGGAGGCACACTGCGAAGACGCCCGTGTGCATCGTAGCGCACGTTAAAGATCCCCAGTTGGGCAAAATTCTCCGTAGACCTCCACTACGGCGTCCCTGTGACGTAAAACCACCCCCCCCCCCTATTGGCGATAAAACTATCGTTACTCTACCCCGTTTTTTCCGAAACTATACTTTTCTCGAGCTTGTTAAAAAAACGCCTATTTTTTTGCCACAGCGATCGGCCCATGCGGCTAACAATGACCTTACGTACCAGTGAGAGTAGACGGAATGGTCAAATCAAGGTTGCACGAACACCTTTCTTTTTCTATAATAGACTACTTGACAGATCTTCCTATTTCACTACATTGAAGTGCGGCTGATACGTAGCGCTACATGTTGGGGTCCACAAGCTTTATTGAAAAGGGGCACATACCTCGTGGCCCATCTCCAGTGACACAAATGCTCGTCACGGAAGCTCATTTCAGCTTCGCACACACCTAGTTTTGTATACCCAGTTGTGCATGTGGAAATGAGCTTGGTTGAAGAGAAGCACATGGTAGTGACACCTATGCGGTGACCGAGATTTACGTCAAAGACGTCTGGAACTAGCCTGCTTTCATCTATTCCCTGATGCTAGTCTGGCGGAGCCCGTCTTTTGAAGAAAAGCAAATGAAAACTGTCTCCTTTTCAGTTACACTGATTGCCGTTACATACGTTCACTAAATTGTGGCACGTACCGTCTCGGCAACGCATTTAAATGAGGTTACATTGACTTTATGAAAGATCTACATGTAATCAGCGAAATATAGCCATAAAGCAGGTTCGTGTCAAATGGGTCAGCTAAGAGAGGCGCATATGCATGTCACATACCTAGGACACAACCTGTTCCGCCTATAGGCTAGTAATGCCGTTTCACCACGAAAACAGCCCCTCATTACTGATATAGTGAGGGGATAGTGGATGGCCCGATGGTTCATGTAGGCGAGAAAGCAGAGAAAATCCACGAACTGCCCATAATGATGTCAAACCGTCGCTTTCGTGACGACCCCCAGATATTCAGCTAATAGCTCTACAACCTGGGCCAAGCACACATTAAACCCGCAGTACTGGAGAAACGCTGCCCACCTACCTGGACTCATCACATTCATATGCCTGTATAACCTTACTCTGTCACCCTTCGGGGTAGCCGAGTACCTAAGGCGCAAGTATACTCGGCTCGAAATTGCGGGCTAATCCCCGGCTCCGGAGATTGCAGTTTGAATGGAGGCACACTGCGAAGACGCCCGTGTGCATCGTAGCGCACGTTAAAGATCCCCAGTTGGGCAAAATTCTCCGTAGACCTCCACTACGGCGTCCCTGTGACGTAAAACCACCCCCCCCCCCCCTATTGGCGATAAAACTATCGTTACTCTACCCCGTTTTTTCCGAAACTATACTTTTCTCGAGCTTGTTAAAAAAACGCCTATTTTTTTGCCACAGCGATCGGCCCATGCGGCTAACAATGACCTTACGTACCAGTGAGAGTAGACGGAATGGTCAAATCAAGGTTGCACGAACACCTTTCTTTTTCTATAATAGACTACTTGACAGATCTTCCTATTTCACTACATTGAAGTGCGGCTGATACGTAGCGCTACATGTTGGGGTCCACAAGCTTTATTGAAAAGGGGCACATACCTCGTGGCCCATCTCCAGTGACACAAATGCTCGTCACGGAAGCTCATTTCAGCTACGCACACACCTAGTTTTGTATACCCAGTTGTGCATGTGGAAATGAGCTTGGTTGAAGAGAAGCACATGGCAGTGACACCTATGCGGTGACCGAGATTTACGTCAAAGACGTACAATAATATGGAACTAGCCTACTTTCATCTATTCCCTGATGCAAGCCTGGCGGAGCCCGTCTTTTGAAGAAAAGCACACGAAAACTGTCTCCTTTTCAGTTACACTGATTGCCGTTACATACGTTCACTAAATTGTGGCACGTACCGTCTCGGCAACGCATTTAAATGAGGTTACATTGACTTTATGAAAGATCTACATGTAATCAGCGAAATATAGCCATAAAGCAGGTTCGTGTCAAATGGGTCAGCTAAGAGGGGCGCATATGCATGTCACATACCTAGGACACAACGTGTTCCGCCTATAGGCTAGTAATGCCGTTTCGCCATGAAAACAGACCCTCATTATTGATATAGTGAGGAGATAGTGGATGGCCCGATGGTACATGTAGGCGAGAAAGCAGAGAAAATCCACGAACTGCCCATAATGATGTCAAACCGTCGCTTTCGTGACGACCCCCAGATATCCAGCTAATAGCTCTACAACCTGGGCCAAGCACACATTAAACCCGCAGTGCTGGAGAAACGCTGCCCACCTACCTGGACTCATCACATTCATATGCCTGTATAACCTTACTCTGTCACCCTTCGGGGTAGCCGAGTATCTAAGGCGCTAGCATACTCGGTTCGAAATTGCGGGCTAATCCCCGGCTCCGGAGATTGCAGTTTGAATGGAGGCACACTGCGAAGACGCCCGTGTGCATCGTAGCGCACGTTAAAGATCCCCAGTTGGGCAAAATTCTCCGTAGACCTCCACTACGGCGTCCCTGTGACGTAAAACCAACCCCCCCCCCCCCCTATTGGCGATAAAACTATCGTTACTCTACCCCGTTTTTTCCGAAACTATACTTTTCTCGAGCTTGTTAAAAAAACGCCTATTTTTTTGCCACAGCGATCGGCCCATGCGGCTAACAATGACCTTACGTACCAGTGAGAGTAGACGGAATGGTCAAATCAAGGTTGCACGAACACCTTTCTTTTTCTATAATAGACTACTTGACAGATCTGCCTATTTCACTACATTGAAGTGCGGCTGATACGTAGCGCTACATGTTGGGGTCCACAAGCTTTATTGAAAAGGGGCACATACCTCGTGGCCCATCTCCAGTGACGCAAATGCTCGTCATGGAAGTTCATTTCAGCTTCGCACATGCCTAGTTTTGTATACCTAGTTATGCATGTGGAAATGAGCTTGGTTGAAGAGAAGCACATGGCAGTGACACCTATGCGGTGACCGAGGTTTACGTCAAAGACGTACAATAATCTGGAACTAGCCTGCTTTCATCTATTCCCTGATGCTAGTCTGGCGGAGCCCGTCTTTTGAAGAAAAGCACATGAAAACTGTCTCCATTTCAGTTACACTGATTGCCGTTACATACGTTCACTAAATTGTGGCACGTACCGTCTCGGCAACGCATTTAAATGAGGTTACATTGACTTTATGAAAGATCTACATGTAATCAGCGAAATATAGCCATAAAGCAGGTTCGTCTCAAATGGGTCAGCTAAGAGGGGCGCATATGCATGTCACATACCTAGGACACAACGTGTTCCGCCTATAGGCTAGTAATGCCGTTTCGCCATGAAAACAGACCCTCATTATTGATATAGTGAGGGGATAGTGGATGGCCCGATGGTACATGTAGGCGAGAAAGCAGAGAAAATCCACGAACTGCCCATAATGATGTCAAACCGTCGCTTTCGTGACGACCCCCAGATATTCAGCTAATAGCTCTACAACCTGGGCCAAGAACACATTAAACCCGCAGTGCTGGAGAAACGCTGCCCACCTACCTGGACTCATCACATTCATATGCCTGTATAACCTTACTCTGTCACCCTTCGGGGTACACCCTTCGGGGTAGCCGAGTATCTAAGGCGCTAGCATACTCGGTTCGAAATTGCGGGCTAATCCCCGGCTCCGGAGATTGCAGTTTGAATGGAGGCACACTGCGAAGACGCCCGTGTGCATCGTAGCGCACGTTAAAGATCCCCAGTTGGGCAAAATTCTCCGTAGACCTCCACTACGGCGTCCCTGTGACGTAAAACCACCCCCCCCCCCTATTGGCGATAAAACTATCGTTACTCTACCCCGTTTTTTCCGAAACTATACTTTTCTCGAGCTTGTTAAAAAAACGCCTATTTTTTTGCCACAGCGATCGGCCCATGCGGCTAACAATGACCTTACGTACCAGTGAGAGTAGACGGAATGGTCAAATCAAGGTTGCACGAACACCTTTCTTTTTCTATAATAGACTACTTGACAGATCTTCCTATTTCACTACATTGAAGTGCGGCTGATACGTAGCGCTACATGTTGGGGTCCACAAGCTTTATTGAAAAGGGGCACATACCTCGTGGCCCATCTCCAGTGACACAAATGCTCGTCACGGAAGCTCATTTCAGCTACGCACACACCTAGTTTTGTATACCCAGTTGTGCATGTGGAAATGAGCTTGGTTGAAGAGAAGCACATGGCAGTGACACCTATGCGGTGACCGAGATTTACGTCAAAGACGTACAATAATATGGAACTAGCCTACTTTCATCTATTCCCTGATGCAAGCCTGGCGGAGCCCGTCTTTTGAAGAAAAGCACACGAAAACTGTCTCCTTTTCAGTTACACTGATTGCCGTTACATACGTTCACTAAATTGTGGCACGTACCGTCTCGGCAACGCATTTAAATGAGGTTACATTGACTTTATGAAAGATCTACATGTAATCAGCGAAATATAGCCATAAAGCAGGTTCGTGTCAAATGGGTCAGCTAAGAGGGGCGCATATGCATGTCACATACCTAGGACACAACGTGTTCCGCCTATAGGCTAGTAATGCCGTTTCGCCATGAAAACAGACCCTCATTATTGATATAGTGAGGGGATAGTGGATGGCCCGATGGTACATGTAGGCGAGAAAGCAGAGAAAATCCACGAACTGCCCATAATGATGTCAAACCGTCGCTTTCGTGACGACCCCCAGATATTCAGCTAATAGCTCTACAACCTGGGCCAAGCACACATTAAACCCGCAGTGCTGGAGAAACGCTGCCCACCTACCTGGACTCATCACATTCATATGCCTGTATAACCTTACTCTGTCACCCTTCGGGGTAGCCGAGTATCTAAGGCGCTAGCATACTCGGTTCGAAATTGCGGGCTAATCCCCGGCTCCGGAGATTGCAGTTTGAATGGAGGCACACTGCGAAGACGCCCGTGTGCATCGTAGCGCACGTTAAAGATCCCCAGTTGGGCAAAATTCTCCGTAGACCTCCACTACGGCGTCCCTGTGACGTAAAACCAACCCCCCCCTATTGGCGATAAAACTATCGTTACTCTACCCCGTTTTTTCCGAAACTATACTTTTCTCGAGCTTGTTAAAAAAACGCCTATTTTTTTGCCACAGCGATCGGCCCATGCGGCTAACAATGACCTTACGTACCAGTGAGAGTAGACGGAATGGTCAAATCAAGGTTGCACGAACACCTTTCTTTTTCTATAATAGACTACTTGACAGATCTGCCTATTTCACTACATTGAAGTGCGGCTGATACGTAGCGCTACATGTTGGGGTCCACAAGCTTTATTGAAAAGGGGCACATACCTCGTGGCCCATCTCCAGTGACGCAAATGCTCGTCACGGAAGTTCATTTCAGCTTCGCACATGCCTAGTTTTGTATACCTAGTTATGCATGTGGAAATGAGCTTGGTTGAAGAGAAGCACATGGCAGTGACACCTATGCGGTGACCGAGGTTTACGTCAAAGACGTACAATAATCTGGAACTAGCCTGCTTTAATCTATTCCCTGATGCTAGTCTGGCGGAGCCCGTCTTTTGAAGAAAAGCACATGAAAACTGTCTTCATTTCAGTTACACTGATTGCCGTTACATACGTTCACTAAATTGTGGCACGTACCGTCTCGGCAACGCATTTAAATGAGGTTACATTGACTTTATGAAAGATCTACATGTAATCAGCGAAATATAGCCATAAAGCAGGTTCGTGTCAAATGGGTCAGCTAAGAGAGGCGCATATGCACGTCACATACCTAGGACACAACCTGTTCCGCCTATAGGCTAGTAATGCCGTTTCACCACGAAAACAGCCCCTCATTACTGATATAGTGAGGGGATAGTGGATGGCCCGATGGTACATGTAGGCGAGAAAGCAGAGAAAATCCACGAACTGCCCATAATGATGTCAAACCGTCGCTTTCGTGACGACCCCCAGATATTCAGCTAATAGCTCTACAACCTGGGCCAAGCACACATTAAACCCGCAGTGCTGGAGAAACGCTGCCCACCTACCTGGACTCATCACATTCATATGCCTGTATAACCTTACTCTGTCACCCTTCGGGGTAGCCGAGTACCTAAGGCGCTAGTATACTCGGCTCGAAATTGCGGGCTAATCCCCGGCTCCGGAGATTGCAGTTTGAATGGAGGCACACTGCGAAGACGCCCGTGTGCATCGTAGCGCACGTTAAAGATCCCCAGTTGGGCAAAATTCTCCGTAGACCTCCACTACGGCGTCCCTGTGACGTAAAACCACCCCCCCCCCTATTGGCGATAAAACTATCGTTACTCTACCCCGTTTTTTCCGAAACTATACTTTTCTCGAGCTTGTTAAAAAAACGCCTATTTTTTTGCCACAGCGATCGGCCCATGCGGCTAACAATGACCTTACGTACCAGTGAGAGTAGACGGAATGGTCAAATCAAGGTTGCACGAACACCTTTCTTTTTCTATAATAGACTACTTGACAGATCTTCCTATTTCACTACATTGAAGTGCGGCTGATACGTAGCGCTACATGTTGGGGTCCACAAGCTTTATTGAAAAGGGGCATATACCTCGTGGCCCATCTCCAGTGACACAAATGCTCGTCACGGAAGCTCATTTCAGCTACGCACACACCTAGTTTTGTATACCCAGTTGTGCATGTGGAAATAAGCTTGGTTGAAGAGAAGCACATGGCAGTGACACCTATGCGGTGACCGAGATTTACGTCAAAGACGTACAATAATATGGAACTAGCCTACTTTCATCTATTCCCTGATGCTAGTCTGGCGGAGCCCGTCTTTTGAAGAAAAGCAAATGAAAACTGTCTCCTTTTCAGTTACACTGATTGCCGTTACATACGTTCACTAAATTGTGGCACGTACCGTCTCGGCAACGCATTTAAATGAGGTTACATTGACTTTATGAAAGATCTACATGTAATCAGCGAAATATAGCCATAAAGCAGGTTCGTGTCAAATGGGTCAGCTAAGAGAGGCGCATATGCATGTCACATACCTAGGACACAACCTGTTCCGCCTATAGGCTAGTAATGCCGTTTCACCACGAAAACAGCCCCTCATTACTGATATAGTGAGGGGATAGTGGATGGCCCGATGGTTCATGTAGGCGAGAAAGCAGAGAAAATCCACGAACTGCCCATAATGATGTCAAACCGTCGCTTTCGTGACGACCCCCAGATATTCAGCTAATAGCTCTACAACCTGGGCCAAGCACACATTAAACCCGCAGTACTGGAGAAACGCTGCCCACCTACCTGGACTCATCACATTCATATGCCTGTATAACCTTACTCTGTCACCCTTCGGGGTAGCCGAGTACCTAAGGCGCAAGTATACTCGGCTCGAAATTGCGGGCTAATCCCCGGCTCCGGAGATTGCAGTTTGAATGGAGGCACACTGCGAAGACGCCCGTGTGCATCGTAGCGCACGTTAAAGATCCCCAGTTGGGCAAAATTCTCCGTAGACCTCCACTACGGCGTCCCTGTGACGTAAAACCACCCCCCCCCTATTGGCGATAAAACTATCGTTACTCTACCCCGTTTTTTCCGAAACTATACTTTTCTCGAGCTTGTTAAAAAAACGCCTATTTTTTTGCCACAGCGATCGGCCCATGCGGCTAACAATGACCTTACGTACCAGTGAGAGTAGACGGAATGGTCAAATCAAGGTTGCACGAACACCTTTCTTTTTCTATAATAGACTACTTGACAGATCTTCCTATTTCACTACATTGAAGTGCGGCTGATACGTAGCGCTACATGTTGGGGTCCACAAGCTTTATTGAAAAGGGGCACATACCTCGTGGCCCATCTCCAGTGACGCAAATGCTCGTCACGGAAGTTCATTTCAGCTTCGCACATGCCTAGTTTTGTATACCTAGTTGTGCATGTGGAAATGAGCTTGGTTGAAGAGAAGCACATGGCAGTGACACCTATGCGGTGACCGAGGTTTACGTCAAAGACGTACAATAATATGGAACTAGCCTACTTTCATCTATTCCCTGATGCAAGCCTGGCGGAGCCCGTCTTTTGAAGAAAAGCACACGAAAACTGTCTCCTTTTCAGTTACACTGATTGCCGTTACATACGTTCACTAAATTGTGGCACGTACCGTCTCGGCAACGCATTTAAATGAGGTTACATTGACTTTATGAAAGATCTACATGTAATCAGCGAAATATAGCCATAAAGCAGGTTCGTGTCAAATGGGTCAGCTAAGAGAGGCGCATATGCATGTCACATACCTAGGACACAACCTGTTCCGCCTATAGGCTAGTAATGCCGTTTCACCACGAAAACAGCCCCTCATTACTGATATAGTGAGGGGATAGTGGATGGCCCGATGGTTCATGTAGGCGAGAAAGCAGAGAAAATCCACGAACTGCCCATAATGATGTCAAACCGTCGCTTTCGTGACGACCCCCAGATATTCAGCTAATAGCTCTACAACCTGGGCCAAGCACACATTAAACCCGCAGTACTGGAGAAACGCTGCCCACCTACCTGGACTCATCACATTCATATGCCTGTATAACCTTACTCTGTCACCCTTCGGGGTAGCCGAGTACCTAAGGCGCAAGTATACTCGGCTCGAAATTGCGGGCTAATCCCCGGCTCCGGAGATTGCAGTTTGAATGGAGGCACACTGCGAAGACGCCCGTGTGCATCGTAGCGCACGTTAAAGATCCCCAGTTGGGCAAAATTCTCCGTAGACCTCCACTACGGCGTCCCTGTGACGTAAAACCACCCCCCCCCCTATTGGCGATAAAACTATCGTTACTCTACCCCGTTTTTTCCGAAACTATACTTTTCTCGAGCTTGTTAAAAAAACGCCTATTTTTTTGCCACAGCGATCGGCCCATGCGGCTAACAATGACCTTACGTACCAGTGAGAGTAGACGGAATGGTCAAATCAAGGTTGCACGAACACCTTTCTTTTTCTATAATAGACTACTTGACAGATCTTCCTATTTCACTACATTGAAGTGCGGCTGATACGTAGCGCTACATGTTGGGGTCCACAAGCTTTATTGAAAAGGGGCACATACCTCGTGGCCCATCTCCAGTGACGCAAATGCTCGTCACGGAAGTTCATTTCAGCTTCGCACATGCCTAGTTTTGTATACCTAGTTGTGCATGTGGAAATGAGCTTGGTTGAAGAGAAGCACATGGCAGTGACACCTATGCGGTGACCGAGGTTTACGTCAAAGACGTACAATAATATGGAACTAGCCTACTTTCATCTATTCCCTGATGCAAGCCTGGCGGAGCCCGTCTTTTGAAGAAAAGCACACGAAAACTGTCTCCTTTTCAGTTACACTGATTGCCGTTACATACGTTCACTAAATTGTGGCACGTACCGTCTCGGCAACGCATTTAAATGAGGTTACATTGACTTTATGAAAGATCTACATGTAATCAGCGAAATATAGCCATAAAGCAGGTTCGTCTCAAATGGGTCAGCTAAGAGGGGCGCATATGCATGTCACATACCTAGGACACAACGTGTTCCGCCTATAGGCTAGTAATGCCGTTTCGCCATGAAAACAGACCCTCATTATTGATATAGGGAGGGGATAGTGGATGGCCCGATGGTACATGTAGGCGAGAAAGCAGAGAAAATCCACGAACTGCCCATAATGATGTCAAACCGTCGCTTTCGTGACGACCCCCAGATATTCAGCTAATAGCTCTACAACCTGGGCCAAGAACACATTAAACCCGCAGTGCTGGAGAAACGCTGCCCACCTACCTGGACTCATCACATTCATATGCCTGTATAACCTTACTCTGTCACCCTTCGGGGTAGCCGAGTATCTAAGGCGCTAGCATACTCGGTTCGAAATTGCGGGCTAATCCCCGGCTCCGGAGATTGCAGTTTGAATGGAGGCACACTGCGAAGACGCCCGTGTGCATCGTAGCGCACGTTAAAGATCCCCAGTTGGGCAAAATTCTCCGTAGACCTCCACTACGGCGTCCCTGTGACGTAAAACCACCCCCCCCCCTATTGGCGATAAAACTATCGTTACTCTACCCCGTTTTTTCCGAAACTATACTTTTCTCGAGCTTGTTAAAAAAACGCCTATTTTTTTGCCACAGCGATCGGCCCATGCGGCTAACAATGACCTTACGTACCAGTGAGAGTAGACGGAATGGTCAAATCAAGGTTGCACGAACACCTTTCTTTTTCTATAATAGACTACTTGACAGATCTGCCTATTTCACTACATTGAAGTGCGGCTGATACGTAGCGCTACATGTTGGGGTCCACAAGCTTTATTGAAAAGGGGCACATACCTCGTGGCCCATCTCCAGTGACGCAAATGCTCGTCACGGAAGTTCATTTCAGCTTCGCACACGCCTAGTTTTGTATACCCAGTTGTGCATGTGGAAATGAGCTTGGTTGAAGAGAAGCACATGGCAGTGACACCTATGCGGTGACCGAGATTTACGTCAAAGACGTACAATAATATGGAACTAGCCTACTGTCATCTATTCCCTGATGCTAGTCTGGCGGAGCCCGTCTTTTGAAGAAAAGCACACGAAAACTGTCTCCTTTTCAGTTACACTGATTGCCGTTACATACGTTCACTAAATTGTGGCACGTACCGTCTCGGCAACGCATTTAAATGAGGTTACATTGACTTTATGAAAGATCTACATGTAATCAGCGAAATATAGCCATAAAGCAGGTTCGTGTCAAATGGGTCAGCTAAGAGGGGCGCATATGCATGTCACATACCTAGGACACAACGTGTTCCGCCTATAGGCTAGTAATGCCGTTTCGCCATGAAAACAGACCCTCATTATTGATATAGTGAGGGGATAGTGGATGGCCCGATGGTACATGTAGGCGAGAAAGCAGAGAAAATCCACGAACTGCCCATAATGATGTCAAACCGTCGCTTTCGTGACGACCCCCAGATATTCAGCTAATAGCTCTACAACCTGGGCCAAGCACACATTAAACCCGCAGTGCTGGAGAAACGCTGCCCACCTACCTGGACTCATCACATTCATATGCCTGTATAACCTTACTCTGTCACCCTTCGGGGTAGCCGAGTATCTAAGGCGCTAGCATACTCGGTTCGAAATTGCGGGCTAATCCCCGGCTCCGGAGATTGCAGTTTGAATGGAGGCACACTGCGAAGACGCCCGTGTGCATCGTAGCGCACGTTAAAGATCCCCAGTTGGGCAAAATTCTCCGTAGACCTCCACTACGGCGTCCCTGTGACGTAAAACCAACCCCCCCCCCCCCTATTGGCGATAAAACTATCGTTACTCTACCCCGTTTTTTCCGAAACTATACTTTTCTCGAGCTTGTTAAAAAAACGCCTATTTTTTTGCCACTGCGATCGGCCCATGCGGCTAACAATGACCTTACGTACCAGTGAGAGTAGACGGAATGGTCAAATCAAGGTTGCACGAACACCTTTCTTTTTCTATAATAGACTACTTGACAGATCTGCCTATTTCACTACATTGAAGTGCGGCTGATACGTAGCGCTACATGTTGGGGTCCACAAGCTTTATTGAAAAGGGGCACATACCTCGTGGCCCATCTCCAGTGACGCAAATGCTCGTCACGGAAGTTCATTTCAGCTTCGCACATGCCTAGTTTTGTATACCTAGTTATGCATGTGGAAATGAGCTTGGTTGAAGAGAAGCACATGGCAGTGACACCTATGCGGTGACCGAGGTTTACGTCAAAGACGTACAATAATCTGGAACTAGCCTGCTTTCATCTATTCCCTGATGCTAGTCTGGCGGAGCCCGTCTTTTGAAGAAAAGCACATGAAAACTGTCTTCATTTCAGTTACACTGATTGCCGTTACATACGTTCACTAAATTGTGGCACGTACCGTCTCGGCAACGCATTTAAATGAGGTTACATTGACTTTATGAAAGATCTACATGTAATCAGCGAAATATAGCCATAAAGCAGGTTCGTGTCAAATGGGTCAGCTAAGAGAGGCGCATATGCACGTCACATACCTAGGACACAACCTGTTCCGCCTATAGGCTAGTAATGCCGTTTCACCACGAAAACAGCCCCTCATTACTGATATAGTGAGGGGATAGTGGATGGCCCGATGGTACATGTAGGCGAGAAAGCAGAGAAAATCCACGAACTGCCCATAATGATGTCAAACCGTCGCTTTCGTGACGACCCCCAGATATTCAGCTAATAGCTCTACAACCTGGGCCAAGCACACATTAAACCCGCAGTGCTGGAGAAACGCTGCCCACCTACCTGGACTCATCACATTCATATGCCTGTATAACCTTACTCTGTCACCCTTCGGGGTAGCCGAGTACCTAAGGCGCTAGTATACTCGGCTCGAAATTGCGGGCTAATCCCCGGCTCCGGAGATTGCAGTTTGAATGGAGGCACACTGCGAAGACGCCCGTGTGCATCGTAGCGCACGTTAAAGATCCCCAGTTGGGCAAAATTCTCCGTAGACCTCCACTACGGCGTCCCTGTGACGTAAAACCACCCCCCCCCTATTGGCGATAAAACTATCGTTACTCTACCCCGTTTTTTCCGAAACTATACTTTTCTCGAGCCTGTTAAAAAAACGCCTATTTTTTTGCCACAGCGATCGGCCCATGCGGCTAACAATGACCTTACGTACCAGTGAGAGTAGACGGAATGGTCAAATCAAGGTTGCACGAACACCTTTCTTTTTCTATAATAGACTACTTGACAGATCTGCCTATTTCACTACATTGAAGTGCGGCTGATACGTAGCGCTACATGTTGGGGTCCACAAGCTTTATTGAAAAGGGGCACATACCTCGTGGCCCATCTCCAGTGACGCAAATGCTCGTCACGGAAGTTCATTTCAGCTTCGCACATGCCTAGTTTTGTATACCTAGTTATGCATGTGGAAATGAGCTTGGTTGAAGAGAAGCACATGGCAGTGACACCTATGCGGTGACCGAGGTTTACGTCAAAGACGTACAATAATCTGGAACTAGCCTGCTTTCATCTATTCCCTGATGCTAGTCTGGCGGAGCCCGTCTTTTGAAGAAAAGCACATGAAAACTGTCTCCATTTCAGTTACACTGATTGCCGTTACATACGTTCACTAAATTGTGGCACGTACCGTCTCGGCAACGCATTTAAATGAGGTTACATTGACTTTATGAAAGATCTACATGTAATCAGCGAAATATAGCCATAAAGCAGGTTCGTCTCAAATGGGTCAGCTAAGAGGGGCGCATATGCATGTCACATACCTAGGACACAACGTGTTCCGCCTATAGGCTAGTAATGCCGTTTCGCCATGAAAACAGACCCTCATTATTGATATAGTGAGGGGATAGTGGATGGCCCGATGGTACATGTAGGCGAGAAAGCAGAGAAAATCCACGAACTGCCCATAATGATGTCAAACCGTCGCTTTCGTGACGACCCCCACATATTCAGCTAATAGCTCTACAACCTGGGCCAAGAACACATTAAACCCGCAGTGCTGGAGAAACGCTGCCCACCTACCTGGACTCATCACATTCATATGCCTGTATAACCTTACTCTGTCACCCTTCGGGGTAGCCGAGTATCTAAGGCGCTAGCATACTCGGTTCGAAATTGCGGGCTAATCCCCGGCTCCGGAGATTGCAGTTTGAATGGAGGCACACTGCGAAGACGCCCGTGTGCATCGTAGCGCACGTTAAAGATCCCCAGTTGGGCAAAATTCTCCGTAGACCTCCACTACGGCGTCCCTGTGACGTAAAACCACCCCCCCCCCCCTATTGGCGATAAAACTATCGTTACTCTACCCCGTTTTTTCCGAAACTATACTTTTCTCGAGCTTGTTAAAAAAACGCCTATTTTTTTGCCACAGCGATCGGCCCATGCGGCTAACAATGACCTTACGTACCAGTGAGAGTAGACGGAATGGTCAAATCAAGGTTGCACGAACACCTTTCTTTTTCTATAATAGACTACTTGACAGATCTTCCTATTTCACTACATTGAAGTGCGGCTGATACGTAGCGCTACATGTTGGGGTCCACAAGCTTTATTGAAAAGGGGCACATACCTCGTGGCCCATCTCCAGTGACACAAATGCTCGTCACGGAAGCTCATTTCAGCTACGCACACACCTAGTTTTGTATACCCAGTTGTGCATGTGGAAATGAGCTTGGTTGAAGAGAAGCACATGGCAGTGACACCTATGCGGTGACCGAGATTTACGTCAAAGACGTACAATAATATGGAACTAGCCTACTTTCATCTATTCCCTGATGCAAGCCTGGCGGAGCCCGTCTTTTGAAGAAAAGCACACGAAAACTGTCTCCTTTTCAGTTACACTGATTGCCGTTACATACGTTCACTAAATTGTGGCACGTACCGTCTCGGCAACGCATTTAAATGAGGTTACATTGACTTTATGAAAGATCTACATGTAATCAGCGAAATATAGCCATAAAGCAGGTTCGTGTCAAATGGGTCAGCTAAGAGGGGCGCATATGCATGTCACATACCTAGGACACAACGTGTTCCGCCTATAGGCTAGTAATGCCGTTTCGCCATGAAAACAGACCCTCATTATTGATATAGTGAGGGGATAGTGGATGGCCCGATGGTACATGTAGGCGAGAAAGCAGAGAAAATCCACGAACTGCCCATAATGATGTCAAACCGTCGCTTTCGTGACGACCCCCAGATATTCAGCTAATAGCTCTACAACCTGGGCCAAGCACACATTAAACCCGCAGTGCTGGAGAAACGCTGCCCACCTACCTGGACTCATCACATTCATATGCCTGTATAACCTTACTCTGTCACCCTTCGGGGTAGCCGAGTATCTAAGGCGCTAGCATACTCGGTTCGAAATTGCGGGCTAATCCCCTTCTCCGGAGATTGCAGTTTGAATGGAGGCACACTGCGAAGACGCCCGTGTGCATCGTAGCGCACGTTAAAGATCCCCAGTTGGGCAAAATTCTCCGTAGACCTCCACTACGGCGTCCCTGTGACGTAAAACCAACCCCCCCCCTATTGGCGATAAAACTATCGTTACTCTACCCCGTTTTTTCCGAAACTATACTTTTCTCGAGCTTGTTAAAAAAACGCCTATTTTTTTGCCACAGCGATCGGCCCATGCGGCTAACAATGACCTTACGTACCAGTGAGAGTAGACGGAATGGTCAAATCAAGGTTGCACGAACACCTTTCTTTTTCTATAATAGACTACTTGACAGATCTGCCTATTTCACTACATTGAAGTGCGGCTGATACGTAGCGCTACATGTTGGGGTCCACAAGCTTTATTGAAAAGGGGCACATACCTCGTGGCCCATCTCCAGTGACGCAAATGCTCGTCACGGAAGTTCATTTCAGCTTCGCACATGCCTAGTTTTGTATACCTAGTTATGCATGTGGAAATGAGCTTGGTTGAAGAGAAGCACATGGCAGTGACACCTATGCGGTGACCGAGGTTTACGTCAAAGACGTACAATAATCTGGAACTAGCCTGCTTTCATCTATTCCCTGATGCTAGTCTGGCGGAGCCCGTCTTTTGAAGAAAAGCACATGAAAACTGTCTCCATTTCAGTTACACTGATTGCCGTTACATACGTTCACTAAATTGTGGCACGTACCGTCTCGGCAACGCATTTAAATGAGGTTACATTGACTTTATGAAAGATCTACATGTAATCAGCGAAATATAGCCATAAAGCAGGTTCGTGTCAAATGGGTCAGCTAAGAGAGGCGCATATGCACGTCACATACCTAGGACACAACCTGTTCCGCCTATAGGCTAGTAATGCCGTTTCACCACGAAAACAGCCCCTCATTACTGATATAGTGAGGGGATAGTGGATGGCCCGATGGTACATGTAGGCGAGAAAGCAGAGAAAATCCACGAACTGCCCATAATGATGTCAAACCGTCGCTTTCGTGACGACCCCCAGATATTCAGCTAATAGCTCTACAACCTGGGCCAAGCACACATTAAACCCGCAGTGCTGGAGAAACGCTGCCCACCTACCTGGACTCATCACATTCATATGCCTGTATAACCTTACTCTGTCACCCTTCGGGGTAGCCGAGTACCTAAGGCGCTAGTATACTCGGCTCGAAATTGCGGGCTAATCCCCGGCTCCGGAGATTGCAGTTTGAATGGAGGCACACTGCGAAGACGCCCGTGTGCATCGTAGCGCACGTTAAAGATCCCCAGTTGGGCAAAATTCTCCGTAGACCTCCACTACGGCGTCCCTGTGACGTAAAACCACCCCCCCCCCTATTGGCGATAAAACTATCGTTACTCTACCCCGTTTTTTCCGAAACTATACTTTTCTCGAGCTTGTTAAAAAAACGCCTATTTTTTTGCCACAGCGATCGGCCCATGCGGCTAACAATGACCTTACGTACCAGTAAGAGTAGACGGAATGGTCAAATCAAGGTTGCACGAACACCTTTCTTTTTCTATAATAGACTACTTGACAGATCTTCCTATTTCACTACATTGAAGTGCGGCTGATACGTAGCGCTACATGTTGGGGTCCACAAGCTTTATTGAAAAGGGGCACATACCTCGTGGCCCATCTCCAGTGACACAAATGCTCGTCACGGAAGCTCATTTCAGCTTCGCACACACCTAGTTTTGTATACCCAGTTGTGCATGTGGAAATGAGCTTGGTTGAAGAGAAGCACATGGTAGTGACACCTATGCGGTGACCGAGATTTACGTCAAAGACGTCTGGAACTAGCCTGCTTTCATCTATTCCCTGATGCTAGTCTGGCGGAGCCCGTCTTTTGAAGAAAAGCAAATGAAAACTGTCTCCTTTTCAGTTACACTGATTGCCGTTACATACGTTCACTAAATTGTGGCACGTACCGTCTCGGCAACGCATTTAAATGAGGTTACATTGACTTTATGAAAGATCTACATGTAATCAGCGAAATATAGCCATAAAGCAGGTTCGTGTCAAATGGGTCAGCTAAGAGAGGCGCATATGCATGTCACACACCTAGGACAACACCTGTTCCGCCTATAGGCTAGTAATGCCGTTTCACCACGAAAACAGCCCCTCATTACTGATATAGTGAGGGGATAGTGGATGGCCCGATGGTTCATGTAGGCGAGAAAGCAGAGAAAATCCACGAACTGCCCATAATGATGTCAAACCGTCGCTTTCGTGACGACCCCCAGATATTCAGCTAATAGCTCTACAACCTGGGCCAAGCACACATTAAACCCGCAGTGCTGGAGAAACGCTGCCCACCTACCTGGACTCATCACATTCATATGCCTGTATAACCTTACTCTGTCACCCTTCGGGGTAGCCGAGTACCTAAGGCGCAAGTATACTCGGCTCGAAATTGCGGGCTAATCCCCGGCTCCGGAGATTGCAGTTTGAATGGAGGCACACTGCGAAGACGCCCGTGTGCATCGTAGCGCACGTTAAAGATCCCCAGTTGGGCAAAATTCTCCGTAGACCTCCACTACGGCGTCCCTGTGACGTAAAACCACCCCCCCCCCCCCCTATTGGCGATAAAACTATCGTTACTCTACCCCGTTTTTTCCGAAACTATACTTTTCTCGAGTTTGTTAAAAAAACGCCTATTTTTTTGCCACAGCGATCGGCCCATGCGGCTAACAATGACCTTACGTACCAGTGAGAGTAGACGGAATGGTCAAATCAAGGTTGCACGAACACCTTTCTTTTTCTATAATAGACTACTTGACAGATCTTCCTATTTCACTACATTGAAGTGCGGCTGATACGTAGCGCTACATGTTGGGGTCCACAAGCTTTATTGAAAAGGGGCACATACCTCGTGGCCCATCTCCAGTGACACAAATGCTCGTCACGGAAGCTCATTTCAGCTTCGCACACACCTAGTTTTGTATACCCAGTTGTGCATGTGGAAATGAGCTTGGTTGAAGAGAAGCACATGGCAGTGACACCTATGCGGTGACCGAGATTTACGTCAGAGAATTACAATAATCTGGAACTAGCCTGCTTTCATCTATTCCCTGATGCAAGCCTGGCGGAGCCCGTCTTTTGAAGAAAAGCACATGAAAACTGTCTCCTTTTCAGTTACACTGATTGCCGTTACATACGTTCACTAAATTGTGGCACGTACCGTCTCGGCAACGCATTTAAATGAGGTTACATTGACTTTATGAAAGATCTACATGTAATCAGCGAAATATAGCCATAAAGCAGGTTCGTGTCAAATGGGTCAGCTAAGAGGGGCGCATATGCATGTCACATACCTAGGACACAACGTGTTCCGCCTATAGGCTAGTAATGCCGTTTCGCCATGAAAACAGACCCTCATTATTGATATAGTGAGGGGATAGTGGATGGCCCGATGGTACATGTAGGCGAGAAAGCAGAGAAAATCCACGAACTGCCCATAATGATGTCAAACCGTCGCTTTCGTGACGACCCCCAGATATTCAGCTAATAGCTCTACAACCTGGGCCAAGCACACATTAAACCCGCAGTGCTGGAGAAACGCTGCCCACCTACCTGGACTGATCACATTCATATGCCTGTATAACCTTACTCTGTCACCCTTCGGGGTAGCCGAGTATCTAAGGCGCTAGCATACTCGGTTCGAAATTGCGGGCTAATCCCCGGCTCCGGAGATTGCAGTTTGAATGGAGGCACACTGCGAAGACGCCCGTGTGCATCGTAGCGCACGTTAAAGATCCCCAGTTGGGCAAAATTCTCCGTAGACCTCCACTACGGCGTCCCTGTGACGTAAAACCAACCCCCCCCCCCCTATTGGCGATAAAACTATCGTTACTCTACCCCGTTTTTTCCGAAACTATACTTTTCTCGAGCTTGTTAAAAAAACTCCTATTTTTTTGCCACAGAGATCGGCCCATGCGGCTAACAATGACCTTACGTACCAGTGAGAGTAGACGGAATGGTCAAATCAAGGTTGCACGAACACCTTTCTTTTTCTATAATAGACTACTTGACAGATCTGCCTATTTCACTACATTGAAGTGCGGCTGATACGTAGCGCTACATGTTGGGGTCCACAAGCTTTATTGAAAAGGGGCACATACCTCGTGGCCCATCTCCAGTGACGCAAATGCTCGTCACGGAAGTTCATTTCAGCTTCGCACATGCCTAGTTTTGTATACCTAGTTATGCATGTGGAAATGAGCTTGGTTGAAGAGAAGCACATGGCAGTGACACCTATGCGGTGACCGAGGTTTACGTCAAAGACGTACAATAATCTGGAACTAGCCTGTTTTCATCTATTCCCTGATGCTAGTCTGGCGGAGCCCGTCTTTTGAAGAAAAGCACATGAAAACTGTCTCCATTTCAGTTACACTGATTGCCGTTACATACGTTCACTAAATTGTGGCACGTACCGTCTCGGCAACGCATTTAAATGAGGTTACATTGACTTTATGAAAGATCTACATGTAATCAGCGAAATATAGCCATAAAGCAGGTTCGTGTCAAATGGGTCAGCTAAGAGAGGCGCATATGCACGTCACATACCTAGGACACAACCTGTTCCGCCTATAGGCTAGTAATGCCGTTTCACCACGAAAACAGCCCCTCATTACTGATATAGTGAGGGGATAGTGGATGGCCCGATGGTACATGTAGGCGAGAAAGCAGAGAAAATCCACGAACTGCCCATAATGATGTCAAACCGTCGCTTTCGTGACGACCCCCAGATATTCAGCTAATAGCTCTACAACCTGGGCCAAGCACACATTAAACCCGCAGTGCTGGAGAAACGCTGCCCACCTACCTGGACTCATCACATTCATATGCCTGTATAACCTTACTCTGTCACCCTTCGGGGTAGCCGAGTACCTAAGGCGCTAGTATACTCGGCTCGAAATTGCGGGCTAATCCCCGGCTCCGGAGATTGCAGTTTGAATGGAGGCACACTGCGAAGACGCCCGTGTGCATCGTAGCGCACGTTAAAGATCCCCAGTTGGGCAAAATTCTCCGTAGACCTCCACTACGGCGTCCCTGTGACGTAAAACCACCCCCCCCCCCCTATTGGCGATAAAACTATCGTTACTCTACCCCGTTTTTTCCGAAACTATACTTTTCTCGAGCTTGTTAAAAAAACGCCTAGTTTTTTGCCACAGCGATCGGCCCATGCGGCTAACAATGACCTTACGTACCAGTGAGAGTAGACGGAATGGTCAAATCAAGGTTGCACGAACACCTTTCTTTTTCTATAATAGACTACTTGACAGATCTTCCTATTTCACTACATTGAAGTGCGGCTGATACGTAGCGCTACATATTGGGGTCCACAAGCTTTATTGAAAAGGGGCACATACCTCGTGGCCCATCTCCAGTGACGCAAATGCTCGTCACGGAAGTTCATTTCAGCTTCGCACACACCTAGTTTTGTATACCCAGTTGTGCATGTGGAAATGAGCTTGGTTGAAGAGAAGCACATGGCAGTGACACCTATGCGGTGACCGAGATTTACGTCAGAGAATTACAATAATCTGGAACTAGCCTGCTTTCATCTATTCCCTGATGCAAGCCAGGCGGAGCCCGTCTTTTGAAGAAAAGCACATGAAAACTGTCTCCTTTTCAGTTACACTGATTGCCGTTACATACGTTCACTAAATTGTGGCACGTACCGTCTCGGCAACGCATTTAAATGAGGTTACATTGACTTTATGAAAGATCTACATGTAATCAGCGAAATATAGCCATAAAGCAGGTTCGTGTCAAATGGGTCAGCTAAGAGGGGCGCATATGCATGTCACATACCTAGGACACAACGTGTTCCGCCTATAGGCTAGTAATGCCGTTTCGCCATGAAAACAGACCCTCATTATTGATATAGTGACGGGATAGTGGATGGCCCGATGGTACATGTAGGCGAGAAAGCAGAGAAAATCCACGAACTGCCCATAATGATGTCAAACCGTCGCTTTCGTGACGACCCCCAGATATTCAGCTAATAGCTCTACAACCTGGGCCAAGCACACATTAAACCCGCAGTGCTGGAGAAACGCTGCCCACCTACCTGGACTCATCACATTCATATGCCTGTATAACCTTACTCTGTCACCCTTCGGGGTAGCCGAGTACCTAAGGCGCTAGTATACTCGGCTCGAAATTGCGGGCTAATCCCCGGCTCCGGAGATTGCAGTTTGAATGGAGGCACACTGCGAAGACGCCCGTGTGCATCGTAGCGCACGTTAAAGATCCCCAGTTGGGCAAAATTCTCCGTAGACCTCCACTACGGCGTCCCTGTGACGTAAAACCACCCCCCCTATTGGCGATAAAACTATCGTTACTCTACCCCGTTTTTTCCGAAACTATACTTACTCGAGCTTGTTAAAAAAACGCCAATTTTTTTGCCACAGCGATCAGCCCATGTGGCTAACAATGCACTTACGTACCAGTGAGAGTAGACGGAATGGTCAAATCAAGGTTGCACGAACACCTTTCTTTTTCTATAATAGACTACTTGACAGATCTTCCTATTTCACTACATTGAAGTGCGGCTGATACGTAGCGCTACATGTTGGGGTCCACAAGCTTTATTGAAAAGGGGCACATACCTCGTGGCCCATCTCCAGTGACACAAATGCTCGTCACGGAAGCTCATTTCAGCTTCGCACACACCTAGTTTTGTATACCCAGTTGTGCATGTGGAAATGAGCTTGGTTGAAGAGAAGCACATGGTAGTGACAATTATGCGGTGACCGAGATTTACGTCAAAGACGTCTGGAACTAGCCTGCTTTCATCTATTCCCTGATGCTAGTCTGGCGGAGCCCGTCCTTTGAAGAAAAGCAAATGAAAACTGTCTCCTTTTCAGTTACACTGATTGCCGTTACATACGTTCACTAAATTGTGGCACGTACCGTCTCGGCAACGCATTTAAATGAGGTTACATTGACTTTATGAAAGATCTACATGTAATCAGCGAAATATAGCCATAAAGCAGGTTCGTGTCAAATGGGTCAGCTAAGAGAGGCGCATATGCATGTCACATACCTAGGACACAACCTGTTCCGCCTATAGGCTAGTAATGCCGTTTCACCACGAAAACAGCCCCTCATTACTGATATAGTGAGGGGATAGTGGATGGCCCGATGGTACATGTAGGCGAGAAAGCAGAGAAAATCCACGAACTGCCCATAATGATGTCAAACCGTCGCTTTCGTGACGACCCCCAGATATTCAGCTAATAGCTCTACAACCTGGGCCAAGCACACATTAAACCCGCAGTGCTGGAGAAACGCTGCCCACCTACCTGGACTCATCACATTCATATGCCTGTATAACCTTACTCTGTCACCCTTCGGGGTAGCCGAGTACCTAAGGCGCAAGTATACTCGGCTCGAAATTGCGGGCTAATCCCCGGCTCCGGAGATTGCAGTTTGAATGGAGGCACACTGCGAAGACGCCCGTGTGCATCGTAGCGCACGTTAAAGATCCCCAGTTGGGCAAAATTCTCCGTAGACCTCCACTACGGCGTCCCTGTGACGTAAAACCACCCCCCCCCCCTATTGGCGATAAAACTATCGTTACTCTACCCCGTTTTTTCCGAAACTATACTTTTCTCGAGTTTGTTAAAAAAACGCCTATTTTTTTGCCACAGCGATCGGCCCATGCGGCTAACAATGACCTTACGTACCAGTGAGAGTAGACGGAATGGTCAAATCAAGGTTGCACGAACACCTTTCTTTTTCTATAATAGACTACTTGACAGATCTTCCTATTTCACTACATTGAAGTGCGGCTGATACGTAGCGCTACATGTTGGGGTCCACAAGCTTTATTGAAAAGGGGCACATACCTCGTGGCCCATCTCCAGTGACACAAATGCTCGTTACGGAAGCTCATTTCAGCTTCGCACACACCTAGTTTTGTATACCCAGTTGTGCATGTGGAAATGAGCTTGGTTGAAGAGAAGCACATGGCAGTGACACCTATGCGGTGACCGAGATTTACGTCAAAGACGTACAATAATATGGAACTAGCCTACTTTCATCTATTCCCTGATGCAAGCCTGGCGGAGCCCGTCTTTTGAAGAAAAGCACACGAAAACTGTCTCCTTTTCAGTTACACTGATTGCCGTTACATACGTTCACTAAATTGTGGCACGTACCGTCTCGGCAACGCATTTAAATGAGGTTACATTGACTTTATGAAAGATCTACATGTAATCAGCGAAATATAGCCATAAAGCAGGTTCGTGTCAAATGGGTCAGCTAAGAGGGGCGCATATGCATGTCACATACCTAGGACACAACGTGTTCCGCCTATAGGCTAGTAATGCCGTTTCGCCACGAAAACAGCCCCTCATTACTGATATAGTGAGCGGATAGTGGATGGCCCGATGGTACATGTAGGCGAGAAAGCAGAGAAAATCCACGAACTGCCCATAATGATGTCAAACCGTCGCTTTCGTGACGACCCCCAGATATTCAGCTATTAGCTCTACAACCTGGGCCAAGCACACATTAAACCCGCAGTGCTGGAGAAACGCTGCCCACCTACCTGGACTCATCACATTCATATGCCTGTATAACCTTACTCTGTCACCCTTCGGGGTAGCCGAGTACCTAAGGCGCTAGTATACTCGGCTCGAAATTGCGGGCTAATCCCCGGCTCCGGAGATTGCAGTTTGAATGGAGGCACACTGCGAAGACGCCCGTGTGCATCGTAGCGCACGTTAAAGATCCCCAGTTGGGCAAAATTCTCCGTAGACCTCCACTACGGCGTCCCTGTGACGTAAAACCACCCCCCCTATTGGCGATAAAACTATCGTTACTCTACCCCGTTTTTTCCGAAACTATACTTACTCGAGCTTGTTAAAAAAACGCCAATTTTTTTGCCACAGCGATCAGCCCATGTGGCTAACAATGCACTTACGTACCAGTGAGAGTAGACGGAATGGTCAAATCAAGGTTGCACAAACACCTTTCTTTTTCTATAATAGACTACTTGACAGATCTTCCTATTTCACTACATTGAAGTGCGGCTGATACGTAGCGCTACATATTGGGGTCCACAAGCTTTATTGAAAAGGGGCACATACCTCGTGGCCCATCTCCAGTGACGCAAATGCTCGTCACGGAAGTTCATTTCAGCTTCGCACACACCTAGTTTTGTATACCCAGTTGTGCATGTGGAAATGAGCTTGGTTGAAGAGAAGCACATGGCAGTGACACCTATGCGGTGACCGAGATTTACGTCAGAGAATTACAATAATCTGGAACTAGCCTGCTTTCATCTATTCCCTGATGCAAGCCTGGCGGAGCCCGTCTTTTGAAGAAAAGCACATGAAAACTGTCTCCTTTTCAGTTACACTGATTGCCGTTACATACGTTCACTAAATTGTGGCACGTACCGTCTCGGCAACGCATTTAAATGAGGTTACATTGACTTTATGAAAGATCTACATGTAATCAGCGAAATATAGCCATAAAGCAGGTTCGTGTCAAATGGGTCAGCTAAGAGGGGCGCATATGCATGTCACATACCTAGGACACAACGTGTTCCGCCTATAGGCTAGTAATGCCGTTTCGCCATGAAAACAGACCCTCATTATTGATATAGTGAGGGGATAGTGGATGGCCCGATGGTACATGTAGGCGAGAAAGCAGAGAAAATCCACGAACTGCCCATAATGATGTCAAACCGTCGCTTTCGTGACGACCCCCAGATATTCAGCTAATAGCTCTACAACCTGGGCCAAGCACACATTAAACCCGCAGTGCTGGAGAAACGCTGCCCACCTACCTGGACTCATCACATTCATATGCCTGTATAACCTTACTCTGTCACCCTTCGGGGTAGCCGAGTACCTAAGGCGCTAGTATACTCGGCTCGAAATTGCGGGCTAATCCCCGGCTCCGGAGATTGCAGTTTGAATGGAGGAACACTGCGAAGACGCCCGTGTGCATCGTAGCGCACGTTAAAGATCCCCAGTTGGGCAAAATTCTCCGTAGACCTCCACTACGGCGTCCCTGTGACGTAAAACCACCCCCCCTATTGGCGATAAAACTATCGTTACTCTACCCCGTTTTTTCCGAAACTATACTTACTCGAGCTTGTTAAAAAAACGCCTATTTTTTTGCCACAGCGATCAGCCCATGTGGCTAACAATGCACCTACGTACCAGTGAGAGTAGACGGAATGGTCAAATCAAGGTTGCACAAACACCTTTCTTTTTCTATAATAGACTACTTGACAGATCTTCCTATTTCACTACATTGAAGTGCGGCTGATACGTAGCGCTACATATTGGGGTCCACAAGCTTTATTGAAAAGGGGCACATACCTCGTGGCCCATCTCCAGTGACGCAAATGCTCGTCACGGAAGTTCATTTCAGCTTCGCACACACCTAGTTTTGTATACCCAGTTGTGCATGTGGAAATGAGCTTGGTTGAAGAGAAGCACATGGCAGTGACACCTATGCGGTGACCGAGATTTACGTCAGAGAATTACAATAATCTGGAACTAGCCTGCTTTCATCTATTCCCTGATGCAAGCCTGGCGGAGCCCGTCTTTTGAAGAAAAGCACATGAAAACTGTCTCCTTTTCAGTTACACTGATTGCCGTTACATACGTTCACTAAATTGTGGCACGTACCGTCTCGGCAACGCATTTAAATGAGGTTACATTGACTTTATGAAAGATCTACATGTAATCAGCGAAATATAGCCATAAAGCAGGTTCGTGTCAAATGGGTCAGCTAAGAGGGGCGCATATGCACGTCACATACCTAGGACACAACGTGTTCCGCCTATAGGCTAGTAATGCCGTTTCGCCATGAAAACAGACCCTCATTACTGATATAGTGAGGGGATAGTGGATGGCCCGATGGTACATGTAGGCGAGAAAGCAGAGAAAATCCACGAACTGCCCATAATGATGTCAAACCGTCGCTTTCGTGACGACCCCCAGATATTCAGCTAATAGCTCTACAACCTGGGCCAAGCACACATTAAACCCGCAGTGCTGGAGAAACGCTGCCCACCTACCTGGACTGATCACATTCATATGCCTGTATAACCTTACTCTGTCACCCTTCGGGGTAGCCGAGTACCTAAGGCGCTAGCATACTCGGTTCGAAATTGCGGGCTAATCCCCGGCTCCGGAGATTGCAGTTTGAATGGAGGCACACTGCGAAGACGCCCGTGTGCATCGTAGCGCACGTTAAAGATCCCCAGTTGGGCAAAATTCTCCGTAGACCTCCACTACGGCGTCCCTGTGACGTAAAACCAACCCCCCCCCCCCCTATTGGCGATAAAACTATCGTTACTCTACCCCGTTTTTTCCGAAACTATACTTTTCTCGAGCTTGTTAAAAAAACTCCTATTTTTTTGCCACAGAGATCGGCCCATGCGGCTAACAATGACCTTACGTACCAGTGAGAGTAGACGGAATGGTCAAATCAAGGTTGCACGAACACCTTTCTTTTTCTATAATAGACTACTTGACAGATCTGCCTATTTCACTACATTGAAGTGCGGCTGATACGTAGCGCTACATGTTGGGGTCCACAAGCTTTATTGAAAAGGGGCACATACCTCGTGGCCCATCTCCAGTGACGCAAATGCTCGTCACGGAAGTTCATTTCAGCTTCGCACATGCCTAGTTTTGTATACCTAGTTATGCATGTGGAAATGAGCTTGGTTGAAGAGAAGCACATGGCAGTGACACCTATGCGGTGACCGAGGTTTACGTCAAAGACGTACAATAATCTGGAACTAGCCTGCTTTCATCTATTCCCTGATGCTAGTCTGGCGGAGCCCGTCTTTTGAAGAAAAGCACATGAAAACTGTCTCCATTTCAGTTACACTGATTGCCGTTACATACGTTCACTAAATTGTGGCACGTACCGTCTCGGCAACGCATTTAAATGAGGTTACATTGACTTTATGAAAGATCTACATGTAATCAGCGAAATATAGCCATAAAGCAGGTTCGTGTCAAATGGGTCAGCTAAGAGAGGCGCATATGCACGTCACATACCTAGGACACAACCTGTTCCGCCTATAGGCTAGTAATGCCGTTTCACCACGAAAACAGCCCCTCATTATTGATATAGTGAGGGGATAGTGGATGGCCCGATGGTACATGTAGGCGAGAAAGCAGAGAAAATCCACGAACTGCCCATAATGATGTCAAACCGTCGCTTTCGTGACGACCCCCAGATATTCAGCTAATAGCTCTACAACCTGGGCCAAGCACACATTAAACCCGCAGTGCTGGAGAAACGCTGCCCACCTACCTGGACTCATCACATTCATATGCCTGTATAACCTTACTCTGTCACCCTTCGGGGTAGCCGAGTACCTAAGGCGCTAGTATACTCGGCTCGAAATTGCGGGCTAATCCCCGGCTCCGGAGATTGCAGTTTGAATGGAGGCACACTGCGAAGACGCCCGTGTGCATCGTAGCGCACGTTAAAGATCCCCAGTTGGGCAAAATTCTCCGTAGACCTCCACTACGGCGTCCCTGTGACGTAAAACCACCCCCCCTATTGGCGATAAAACTATCGTTACTCTACCCCGTTTTTTCCGAAACTATACTTACTCGAGCTTGTTAAAAAAACGCCAATTTTTTTGCCACAGCGATCAGCCCATGTGGCTAACAATGCACTTACGTACCAGTGAGAGTAGACGGAATGGTCAAATCAAGGTTGCACGAACACCTTTCTTTTTCTATAATAGACTACTTGACAGATCTTCCTATTTCACTACATTGAAGTGCGGCTGATACGTAGCGCTACATGTTGGGGTCCACAAGCTTTATTGAAAAGGGGCACATACCTCGTGGCCCATCTCCAGTGACACAAATGCTCGTCACGGAAGCTCATTTCAGCTTCGCACACACCTAGTTTTGTATACCCAGTTGTGCATGTGGAAATGAGCTTGGTTGAAGAGAAGCACATGGTAGTGACAATTATGCGGTGACCGAGATTTACGTCAAAGACGTCTGGAACTAGCCTGCTTTCATCTATTCCCTGATGCTAGTCTGGCGGAGCCCGTCCTTTGAAGAAAAGCAAATGAAAACTGTCTCCTTTTCAGTTACACTGATTGCCGTTACATACGTTCACTAAATTGTGGCACGTACCGTCTCGGCAACGCATTTAAATGAGGTTACATTGACTTTATGAAAGATCTACATGTAATCAGCGAAATATAGCCATAAAGCAGGTTCGTGTCAAATGGGTCAGCTAAGAGAGGCGCATATGCATGTCACATACCTAGGACACAACCTGTTCCGCCTATAGGCTAGTAATGCCGTTTCACCACGAAAACAGCCCCTCATTACTGATATAGTGAGGGGATAGTGGATGGCCCGATGGTACATGTAGGCGAGAAAGCAGAGAAAATCCACGAACTGCCCATAATGATGTCAAACCGTCGCTTTCGTGACGACCCCCAGATATTCAGCTAATAGCTCTACAACCTGGGCCAAGCACACATTAAACCCGCAGTGCTGGAGAAACGCTGCCCACCTACCTGGACTCATCACATTCATATGCCTGTATAACCTTACTCTGTCACCCTTCGGGGTAGCCGAGTACCTAAGGCGCAAGTATACTCGGCTCGAAATTGCGGGCTAATCCCCGGCTCCGGAGATTGCAGTTTGAATGGAGGCACACTGCGAAGACGCCCGTGTGCATCGTAGCGCACGTTAAAGATCCCCAGTTGGGCAAAATTCTCCGTAGACCTCCACTACGGCGTCCCTGTGACGTAAAACCACCCCCCCCCCCCCTATTGGCGATAAAACTATCGTTACTCTACCCCGTTTTTTCCGAAACTATACTTTTCTCGAGTTTGTTAAAAAAACGCCTATTTTTTTGCCACAGCGATCGGCCCATGCGGCTAACAATGACCTTACGTACCAGTGAGAGTAGACGGAATGGTCAAATCAAGGTTGCACGAACACCTTTCTTTTTCTATAATAGACTACTTGACAGATCTTCCTATTTCACTACATTGAAGTGCGGCTGATACGTAGCGCTACATATTGGGGTCCACAAGCTTTATTGAAAAGGGGCACATACCTCGTGGCCCATCTCCAGTGACGCAAATGCTCGTCACGGAAGTTCATTTCAGCTTCGCACACACCTAGTTTTGTATACCCAGTTGTGCATGTGGAAATGAGCTTGGTTGAAGAGAAGCACATGGCAGTGACACCTATGCGGTGACCGAGATTTACGTCAGAGAATTACAATAATCTGGAACTAGCCTGCTTTCATCTATTCCCTGATGCAAGCCTGGCGGAGCCCGTCTTTTGAAGAAAAGCACATGAAAACTGTCTCCTTTTCAGTTACACTGATTGCCGTTACATACGTTCACTAAATTGTGGCACGTACCGTCTCGGCAACGCATTTAAATGAGGTTACATTGACTTTATGAAAGATCTACATGTAATCAGCGAAATATAGCCATAAAGCAGGTTCGTGTCAAATGGGTCAGCTAAGAGGGGCGCATATGCGTGTCACATACCTAGGACACAACGTGTTCCGCCTATAGGCTAGTAATGCCGTTTCGCCATGAAAACAGACCCTCATTATTGATATAGTGAGGGGATAGTGGATGGCCCGATGGTACATGTAGGCGAGAAAGCAGAGAAAATCCACGAACTGCCCATAATGATGTCAAACCGTCGCTTTCGTGACGACCCCCAGATATTCAGCTAATAGCTCTACAACCTGGGCCAAGCACACATTAAACCCGCAGTGCTGGAGAAACGCTGCCCACCTACCTGGACTCATCACATTCATATGCCTGTATAACCTTACTCTGTCACCCTTCGGGGTAGCCGAGTACCTAAGGCGCTAGTATACTCGGCTCGAAATTGCGGGCTAATCCCCGGCTCCGGAGATTGCAGTTTGAATGGAGGCACACTGCGAAGACGCCCGTGTGCATCGTAGCGCACGTTAAAGATCCCCAGTTGGGCAAAATTCTCCGTAGACCTCCACTACGGCGTCCCTGTGACGTAAAACCACCCCCCCTATTGGCGATAAAACTATCGTTACTCTACCCCGTTTTTTCCGAAACTATACTTACTCGAGCTTGTTAAAAAAACGCCAATTTTTTTGCCACAGCGATCAGCCCATGTGGCTAACAATGCACTTACGTACCAGTGAGAGTAGACGGAATGGTCAAATCAAGGTTGCACGAACACCTTTCTTTTTCTATAATAGACTACTTGACAGATCTTCCTATTTCACTACATTGAAGTGCGGCTGATACGTAGCGCTACATGTTGGGGTCCACAAGCTTTATTGAAAAGGGGCACATACCTCGTGGCCCATCTCCAGTGACACAAATGCTCGTCACGGAAGCTCATTTCAGCTTCGCACACACCTAGTTTTGTATACCCAGTTGTGCATGTGGAAATGAGCTTGGTTGAAGAGAAGCACATGGTAGTGACAATTATGCGGTGACCGAGATTTACGTCAAAGACGTCTGGAACTAGCCTGCTTTCATCTATTCCCTGATGCTAGTCTGGCGGAGCCCGTCCTTTGAAGAAAAGCAAATGAAAACTGTCTCCTTTTCAGTTACACTGATTGCCGTTACATACGTTCACTAAATTGTGGCACGTACCGTCTCGGCAACGCATTTAAATGAGGTTACATTGACTTTATGAAAGATCTACATGTAATCAGCGAAATATAGTCATAAAGCAGGTTCGTGTCAAATGGGTCAGCTAAGAGAGGCGCATATGCATGTCACATACCTAGGACACAACCTGTTCCGCCTATAGGCTAGTAATGCCGTTTCACCTCGAAAACAGCCCCTCATTACTGATATAGTGAGGGGATAGTGGATGGCCCGATGGTACATGTAGGCGAGAAAGCAGAGAAAATCCACGAACTGCCCATAATGATGTCAAACCGTCGCTTTCGTGACGACCCCCAGATATTCAGCTAATAGCTCTACAACCTGGGCCAAGCACACATTAAACCCGCAGTGCTGGAGAAACGCTGCCCACCTACCTGGACTCATCACATTCATATGCCTGTATAACCTTACTCTGTCACCCTTCGGGGTAGCCGAGTACCTAAGGCGCAAGTATACTCGGCTCGAAATTGCGGGCTAATCCCCGGCTCCGGAGATTGCAGTTTG
Organism: Dermacentor andersoni; assembly: GCF_023375885.2. NCBI lineage: Eukaryota > Metazoa > Arthropoda > Arachnida > Ixodida > Ixodidae > Dermacentor > Dermacentor andersoni. The sequence continues at coordinate 216,088,595 of NC_092815.1, forward strand.
AATGGAGGCACACTGCGAAGACGCCCGTGTGCATCGTAGCGCACGTTAAAGATCCCCAGTTGGGCAAAATTCTCCGTAGACCTCCACTACGGCGTCCCTGTGACGTAAAACCACCCCCCCCCCCCTATTGGCGATAAAACTATCGTTACTCTACCCCGTTTTTTCCGAAACTATACTTTTCTCGAGTTTGTTAAAAAAACGCCTATTTTTTTGCCACAGCGATCGGCCCATGCGGCTAACAATGACCTTACGTACCAGTGAGAGTAGACGGAATGGTCAAATCAAGGTTGCACGAACACCTTTCTTTTTCTATAATAGACTACTTGACAGATCTTCCTATTTCACTACATTGAAGTGCGGCTGATACGTAGCGCTACATGTTGGGGTCCACAAGCTTTATTGAAAAGGGGCACATACCTCGTGGCCCATCTCCAGTGACACAAATGCTCGTTACGGAAGCTCATTTCAGCTTCGCACACACCTAGTTTTGTATACCCAGTTGTGCATGTGGAAATGAGCTTGGTTGAAGAGAAGCACATGGCAGTGACACCTATGCGGTGACCGAGATTTACGTCAAAGACGTACAATAATATGGAACTAGCCTACTTTCATCTATTCCCTGATGCAAGCCTGGCGGAGCCCGTCTTTTGAAGAAAAGCACACGAAAACTGTCTCCTTTTCAGTTACACTGATTGCCGTTACATACGTTCACTAAATTGTGGCACGTACCGTCTCGGCAACGCATTTAAATGAGGTTACATTGACTTTATGAAAGATCTACATGTAATCAGCGAAATATAGCCATAAAGCAGGTTCGTGTCAAATGGGTCAGCTAAGAGGGGCGCATATGCATGTCACATACCTAGGACACAACGTGTTCCGCCTATAGGCTAGTAATGCCGTTTCGCCATGAAAACAGACCCTCATTATTGATATAGTGAGGGGATAGTGGATGGCCCGATGGTACATGTAGGCGAGAAAGCAGACAAAATCCACGAACTGCCCATAATGATGTCAAACCGTCGCTTTCGTGACGACCCCCAGATATTCAGCTAATAGCTCTACAACCTGGGCCAAGCACACATTAAACCCGCAGTGCTGGAGAAACGCTGCCCACCTACCTGGACTCATCACATTCATATGCCTGTATAACCTTACTCTGTCACCCTTCGGGGTAGCCGAGTATCTAAGGCGCTAGCATACTCGGTTCGAAATTGCGGGCTAATCCCCGGCTCCGGAGATTGCAGTTTGAATGGAGGCACACTGCGAAGACGCCCGTGTGCATCGTAGCGCACGTTAAAGATCCCCAGTTGGGCAAAATTCTCCGTAGACCTCCACTACGGCGTCCCTGTGACGTAAAACCAACCCCCCCCCCCCCCTATTGGCGATAAAACTATCGTTACTCTACCCCGTTTTTTCCGAAACTATACTTTTCTCGAGCTTGTTAAAAAAACGCCTATTTTTTTGCCACAGCGATCGGCCCATGCGGCTAACAATGACCTTACGTACCAGTGAGAGTAGACGGAATGGTCAAATCAAGGTTGCACGAACACCTTTCTTTTTCTATAATAGACTACTTGACAGATCTGCCTATTTCACTACATTGAAGTGCGGCTGATACGTAGCGCTACATGTTGGGGTCCACAAGCTTTATTGAAAAGGGGCACATACCTCGTGGCCCATCTCCAGTGACGCAAATGCTCGTCACGGAAGTTCATTTCAGCTTCGCACATGCCTAGTTTTGTATACCTAGTTATGCATGTGGAAATGAGCTTGGTTGAAGAGAAGCACATGGCAGTGACACCTATGCGGTGACCGAGGTTTACGTCAAAGACGTACAATAATCTGGAACTAGCCTGCTTTCATCTATTCCCTGATGCTAGTCTGGCGGAGCCCGTCTTGTGAAGAAAAGCACATGAAAACTGTCTCCATTTCAGTTACACTGATTGCCGTTACATACGTTCACTAAATTGTGGCACGTACCGTCTCGGCAACGCATTTAAATGAGGTTACATTGACTTTATGAAAGATCTACATGTAATCAGCGAAATATAGCCATAAAGCAGGTTCGTGTCAAATGGGTCAGCTAAGAGAGGCGCATATGCACGTCACATACCTACGACACAACCTGTTCCGCCTATAGGCTAGTAATGCCGTTTCACCACGAAAACAGCCCCTCATTACTGATATAGTGAGGGGATAGTGGATGGCCCGATGGTACATGTAGGCGAGAAAGCAGAGAAAATCCACGAACTGCCCATAATGATGTCAAACCGTCGCTTTCGTGACGACCCCCAGATATTCAGCTAATAGCTCTACAACCTGGGCCAAGCACACATTAAACCCGCAGTGCTGGAGAAACGCTGCCCACCTACCTGGACTCATCACATTCATATGCCTGTATAACCTTACTCTGTCACCCTTCGGGGTAGCCGAGTACCTAAGGCGCTAGTATACTCGGCTCGAAATTGCGGGCTAATCCCCGGCTCCGGAGATTGCAGTTTGAATGGAGGCACACTGCGAAGACGCCCGTGTGCATCGTAGCGCACGTTAAAGATCCCCAGTTGGGCAAAATTCTCCGTAGACCTCCACTACGGCGTCCCTGTGACGTAAAACCACCCCCCCCCCCTATTGGCGATAAAACTATCGTTACTCTACCCCGTTTTTTCCGAAACTATACTTTTCTCGAGCTTGTTAAAAAAACGCCTATTTTTTTGCCACAGCGATCGGCCCATGCGGCTAACAATGACCTTACGTACCAGTGAGAGTAGACGGAATGGTCAAATCAAGGTTGCACGAACACCTTTCTTTTTCTATAATAGACTACTTGACAGATCTTCCTATTTCACTACATTGAAGTGCGGCTGATACGTAGCGCTACATGTTGGGGTCCACAAGCTTTATTGAAAAGGGGCACATACCTCGTGGCCCATCTCCAGTGACACAAATGCTCGTCACGGAAGCTCATTTCAGCTTCGCACACACCTAGTTTTGTATACCCAGTTGTGCATGTGGAAATGAGCTTGGTTGAAGAGAAGCACATGGCAGTGACACCTATGCGGTGACCGAGATTTACGTCAAAGACGTACAATAATATGGAACTAGCCTACTTTCATCTATTCCCTGATGCAAGCCTGGCGGAGCCCGTCTTTTGAAGAAAAGCACACGAAAACTGTCTCCTTTTCAGTTACACTGATTGCCGTTACATACGTTCACTAAATTGTGGCACGTACCGTCTCGGCAACGCATTTAAATGAGGTTACATTGACTTTATGAAAGATCTACATGTAATCAGCGAAATATAGCCATAAAGCAGGTTCGTGTCAAATGGGTCAGCTAAGAGGGGCGCATATGCATGTCACATACCTAGGACACAACGTGTTCCGCCTATAGGCTAGTAATGCCGTTTCGCCATGAAAACAGACCCTCATTATTGATATAGTGAGGGGATAGTGGATGGCCCGATGGTACATGTAGGCGAGAAAGCAGAGAAAATCCACGAACTGCCCATAATGATGTCAAACCGTCGCTTTCGTGACGACCCCCAGATATTCAGCTAATAGCTCTACAACCTGGGCCAAGCACACATTAAACCCGCAGTGCTGGAGAAACGCTGCCCACCTACCTGGACTCATCACATTCATATGCCTGTATAACCTTACTCTGTCACCCTTCGGGGTAGCCGAGTATCTAAGGCGCTAGCATACTCGGTTCGAAATTGCGGGCTAATCCCCGGCTCCGGAGATTGCAGTTTGAATGGAGGCACACTGCGAAGACGCCCGTGTGCATCGTAGCGCACGTTAAAGATCCCCAGTTGGGCAAAATTCTCCGTAGACCTCCACTACGGCGTCCCTGTGACGTAAAACCACCCCCCCCCCTATTGGCGATAAAACTATCGTTACTCTACCCCGTTTTTTCCGAAACTATACTTTTCTCGAGCTTGTTAAAAAAACGCCTATTTTTTTGCCACAGCGATCGGCCCATGCGGCTAACAATGACCTTACGTACCAGTGAGAGTAGACGGAATGGTCAAATCAAGGTTGCACGAACACCTTTCTTTTTCTATAATAGGCTACTTGACAGATCTTCCTATTTCACTACATTGAAGTGCGGCTGATACGTAGCGCTACATGTTGGGGTCCACAAGCTTTATTGAAAAGGGGCACATACCTCGTGGCCCATCTCCAGTGACACAAATGCTCGTCACGGAAGCTCATTTCAGCTACGCACACACCTAGTTTTGTATACCCAGTTGTGCATGTGGAAATGAGCTTGGTTGAAGAGAAGCACATGGCAGTGACACCTATGCGGTGACCGAGATTTACGTCAAAGACGTACAATAATATGGAACTAGCCTACTTTCATCTATTCCCTGATGCAAGCCTGGCGGAGCCCGTCTTTTGAAGAAAAGCACACGAAAACTGTCTCCTTTTCAGTTACACTGATTGCCGTTACATACGTTCACTAAATTGTGGCACGTACCGTCTCGGCAACGCATTTAAATGAGGTTACATTGACTTTATGAAAGATCTACATGTAATCAGCGAAATATAGCCATAAAGCAGGTTCGTGTCAAATGGGTCAGCTAAGAGGGGCGCATATGCATGTCACATACCTAGGACACAACGTGTTCCGCCTATAGGCTAGTAATGCCGTTTCGCCATGAAAACAGACCCTCATTATTGATATAGTGAGGGGATAGTGGATGGCCCGATGGTACATGTAGGCGAGAAAGCAGAGAAAATCCACGAACTGCCCATAATGATGTCAAACCGTCGCTTTCGTGACGACCCCCAGATATTCAGCTAATAGCTCTACAACCTGGGCCAAGCACACATTAAACCCGCAGCGCTGGAGAAACGCTGCCCACCTACCTGGACTCATCACATTCATATGCCTGTATAACCTTACTCTGTCACCCTTCGGGGTAGCCGAGTATCTAAGGCGCTAGCATACTCGGTTCGAAATTGCGGGCTAATCCCCGGCTCCGGAGATTGCAGTTTGAATGGAGGCACACTGCGAAGACGCCCGTGTGCATCGTAGCGCACGTTAAAGATCCCCAGTTGGGCAAAATTCTCCGTAGACCTCCACTACGGCGTCCCTGTGACGTAAAACCAACCCCCCCCCAATTGGCGATAAAACTATCGTTACTCTACCCCGTTTTTTCCGAAACTATACTTTTCTCGAGCTTGTTAAAAAAACGCCTATTTTTTTGCCACAGCGATCGGCCCATGCGGCTAACAATGACCTTACGTACCAGTGAGAGTAGACGGAATGGTCAAATCAAGGTTGCACGAACACCTTTCTTTTTCTATAATAGACTACTTGACAGATCTGCCTATTTCACTACATTGAAGTGCGGCTGATACGTAGCGCTACATGTTGGGGTCCACAAGCTTTATTGAAAAGGGGCACATACCTCGTGGCCCATCTCCAGTGACGCAAATGCTCGTCACGGAAGTTCATTTCAGCTTCGCACATGCCTAGTTTTGTATACCTAGTTATGCATGTGGAAATGAGCTTGGTTGAAGAGAAGCACATGGCAGTGACACCTATGCGGTGACCGAGGTTTACGTCAAAGACGTACAATAATCTGGAACTAGCCTGCTTTCATCTATTCCCTGATGCTAGTCTGGCGGAGCCCGTCTTTTGAAGAAAAGCACATGAAAACTGTCTCCATTTCAGTTACACTGATTGCCGTTACATACGTTCACTAAATTGTGGCACGTACCGTCTCGGCAACGCATTTAAATGAGGTTACATTGACTTTATGAAAGATCTACATGTAATCAGCGAAATATAGCCATAAAGCAGGTTCGTGTCAAATGGGTCAGCTAAGAGAGGCGCATATGCACGTCACATACCTAGGACACAACCTGTTCCGCCTATAGGCTAGTAATGCCGTTTCACCACGAAAACAGCCCCTCATTACTGATATAGTGAGGGGATAGTGGATGGCCCGATGGTACATGTAGGCGAGAAAGCAGAGAAAATCCACGAACTGCCCATAATGATGTCAAACCGTCGCTTTCGTGACGACCCCCAGATATTCAGCTAATAGCTCTACAACCTGGGCCAAGCACACATTAAACCCGCAGTGCTGGAGAAACGCTGCCCACCTACCTGGACTCATCACATTCATATGCCTGTATAACCTTACTCTGTCACCCTTCGGGGTAGCCGAGTACCTAAGGCGCTAGTATACTCGGCTCGAAATTGCGGGCTAATCCCCGGCTCCGGAGATTGCAGTTTGAATGGAGGCACACTGCGAAGACGCCCGTGTGCATCGTAGCGCACGTTAAAGATCCCCAGTTGGGCAAAATTCTCCGTAGACCTCCACTACGGCGTCCCTGTGACGTAAAACCACCCCCCCCCCCCTATTGGCGATAAAACTATCGTTACTCTACCCCGTTTTTTCCGAAACTATACTTTTCTCGAGCTTGTTAAAAAAACGCCTATTTTTTGCCACAGCGATCGGCCCATGCGGCTAACAATGACCTTACGTACCAGTGAGAGTAGACGGAATGGTCAAATCAAGGTTGCACGAACACCTTTCTTTTTCTATAATAGACTACTTGACAGATCTTCCTATTTCACTACATTGAAGTGCGGCTGATACGTAGCGCTACATGTTGGGGTCCACAAGCTTTATTGAAAAGGGGCACATACCTCGTGGCCCATCTCCAGTGACACAAATGCTCGTCACGGAAGCTCATTTCAGCTTCGCACACACCTAGTTTTGTATACCCAGTTGTGCATGTGGAAATGAGCTTGGTTGAAGAGAAGCACATGGTAGTGACACCTATGCGGTGACCGAGATTTACGTCAAAGACGTCTGGAACTAGCCTGCTTTCATCTATTCCCTGATGCTAGTCTGGCGGAGCCCGTCTTTTGAAGAAAAGCACATGAAAACTGTCTCCATTTCAGTTACACTGATTGCCGTTACATACGTTCACTAAATTGTGGCACGTACCGTCTCGGCAACGCATTTAAATGAGGTTACATTGACTTTATGAAAGATCTACATGTAATCAGCGAAATATAGCCATAAAGCAGGTTCGTGTCAAATGGGTCAGCTAAGAGAGGCGCATATGCACGTCACATACCTAGGACACAACCTGTTCCGCCTATAGGCTAGTAATGCCGTTTCACCACGAAAACAGCCCCTCATTACTGATATAGTGAGGGGATAGTGGATGGCCCGATGGTACATGTAGGCGAGAAAGCAGAGAAAATCCACGAACTGCCCATAATGATGTCAAACCGTCGCTTTCGTGACGACCCCCAGATATTCAGCTAATAGCTCTACAACCTGGGCCAAGCACACATTAAACCCGCAGTGCTGGAGAAACGCTGCCCACCTACCTGGACTCATCACATTCATATGCCTGTATAACCTTACTCTGTCACCCTTCGGGGTAGCCGAATACCTAAGGCGCTAGTATACTCGGCTCGAAATTGCGGGCTAATCCCCGGCTCCGGAGATTGCAGTTTGAATGGAGGCACACTGCGAAGACGCCCTTGTGCATCGTAGCGCACGTTAAAGATCCCCAGTTGGGCAAAATTCTCCGTAGACCTCCACTACGGCGTCCCTGTGACGTAAAACCACCCCCCCCCCCTATTGGCGATAAAACTATCGTTACTCTTCCCCGTTTTTTCCGAAACTATACTTTTCTCGAGCTTGTTAAAAAAACGCCTATTTTTTTGCCACAGTGATCGGCCCATGCGGCTAACAATGACCTTACGTACCAGTGAGAGTAGACGGAATGGTCAAATCAAGGTTGCACGAACACCTTTCTTTTTCTATAATAGACTACTTGACAGATCTTCCTATTTCACTACATTGAAGTGCGGCTGATACGTAGCGCTACATGTTGGGGTCCACAAGCTTTATTGAAAAGGGGCACATACCTCGTGGCCCATCTCCAGTGACACAAATGCTCGTCACGGAAGCTCATTTCAGCTACGCACACACCTAGTTTTGTATACCCAGTTGTGCATGTGGAAATGAGCTTGGTTGAAGAGAAGCACATGGCAGTGACACCTATGCGGTGACCGAGATTTACGTCAAAGACGTACAATAATATGGAACTAGCCTACTTTCATCTATTCCCTGATGCAAGCCTGGCGGAGCCCGTCTTTTGAAGAAAAGCACACGAAAACTGTCTCCTTTTCAGTTACACTGATTGCCGTTACATACGTTCACTAAATTGTGGCACGTACCGTCTCGGCAACGCATCTAAATGAGGTTACATTGACTTTATGAAAGATCTACATGTAATCAGCGAAATATAGCCATAAAGCAGGTTCGTGTCAAATGGGTCAGCTAAGAGGGGCGCATATGCATGTCACATACCTAGGACACAACGTGTTCCGCCTATAGGCTAGTAATGCCGTTTCGCCATGAAAACAGACCCTCATTATTGATATAGTGAGGGGATAGTGGATGGCCCGATGGTACATGTAGGCGAGAAAGCAGAGAAAATCCACGAACTGCCCATAATGATGTCAAACCGTCGCTTTCGTGACGACCCCCAGATATTCAGCTAATAGCTCTACAACCTGGGCCAAGCACACATTAAACCCGCAGTGCTGGAGAAACGCTGCCCACCTACCTGGACTCATCACATTCATATGCCTGTATAACCTTACTCTGTCACCCTTCGGGGTAGCCGAGTATCTAAGGCGCTAGCATACTCGGTTCGAAATTGCGGGCTAATCCCCGGCTCCGGAGATTGCAGTTTGAATGGAGGCACACTGCGAAGACGCCCGTGTGCATCGTAGCGCACGTTAAAGATCCCCAGTTGGGCAAAATTCTCCGTAGACCTCCACTACGGCGTCCCTGTGACGTAAAACCAACCCCCCCCCCCCCTATTGGCGATAAAACTATCGTTACTCTACCGCGTTTTTTTCCGAAACTATACTTTTCTCGAGCTTGTTAAAAAAACGCCTATTTTTTTGCCACAGAGATCGGCCCATGCGGCTAACAATGACCTTACGTACCAGTGAGAGTAGACGGAATGGTCAAATCAAGGTTGCACGAACACCTTTCTTTTTCTATAATAGACTACTTGACAGATCTGCCTATTTCACTACATTGAAGTGCGGCTGATACGTAGCGCTACATGTTGGGTTCCACAAGCTTTATTGAAAAGGGGCACATACCTCGTGGCCCATCTCCAGTGACGCAAATGCTCGTCACGGAAGTTCATTTCAGCTTCGCACACACCTAGTTTTGTATACCCAGTTGTGCATGTGGAAATGAGCTTGGTTGAAGAGAAGCACATGGCAGTGACACATATGCGGTGACCGAGATTTACGTCAGAGAGTTACAATAATCTGGAACTAGCCTGCTTTCATCTATTCCCTGATGCAAGCCTGGCGGAGCCCGTCTTTTGAAGAAAAGCACATGAAAACTGTCTCCTTTTCAGTTACACTGATTGCCGTTACATACGTTCACTAAATTGTGGCACGTACCGTCTCGGCAACGCATTTAAATGAGGTCACATTGACTTTATGAAAGATCTACATGTAATCAGCGAAATATAGCCATAAAGCAGGTATCGTGTCAAATGGGTCAGCTAAGAGAGGCGCATATGCATGTCACATACCTAGGACACAACCTGTTCCGCCTATAGGCTAGTAATGCCGTTTCGCCATGAAAACAGCCCCTCATTACTGATATAGTGAGGGGATAGTGGATGGCCCGATGGTACATGTAGGCCAGAAAGCAGAGAAAATCCACGAACTGCCCATAATGATGTCAAACCGTCGCTTTCGTGACGACCCCCAGATATTCAGCTAATAGCTCTACAACCTGGGCCAAGCACACATTAAACCCGCAGTGCTGGAGAAACGCTGCCCACCTACCTGGACTCATCACATTCATATGCCTGTATAACCTTACTCTGTCACCCTTCGGGGTAGCCGAGTACCTAAGGCGCTAGTATACTCGGCTCGAAATTGCGGGCTAATCCCCGGCTCCGGAGATTGCAGTTTGAATGGAGGCACACTGCGAAGACGCCCGTGTGCATCGTAGCGCACGTAAAAGATCCCCAGTTGTGCAAAATTGTCCGTAGACCTCCACTACGGCGTCCCTGTGACGTAAAACCACCCCCCCCCCCCCCTCTTTTGGCGACAAAACTATCGTTACTCTACCCCGTTTTTTCCGAAACTATACTTTCCTCGAGCTTGTTAAAAAAACGCCTATTTTTTTGCCACAGCGATCGGCCCATGCGGCTAACAATGACCTTACGTACCAGTGAGAGTAGACGGAATGGTCAAATCAAGGTTGCACGAACACCTTTCTTTTTCTATAATAGACTACTTGACTGATCTGCCTATTTCACTACATTGAAGTGCGGCTGATACGTAGCGCTACATGTTGGGGTCCACAAGCTTTATTGAAAAGGGGCACATACCTCGTGGCCCATCTCCAGTGACGCAAATGCTCGTCACGGAAGTTCATTTCAGCTTCGCACACACCTAGTTTTGTATACCCAGTTGTGCATGTGGAAATGAGCTTGGTTGAAGAGAAGCACATGGCAGTGACACCTATGCGGTGACCGAGATTTACGTCAGAGAGTTACAATAATCTGGAACTAGCCTGCTTTCATCTATTCCCTGATACAAGCCTGGCGGAGCCCGTCTTTTGAAGAAAAGCACATGAAAACTGTCTCCTTTTCAGTTACACTGATTGCCGTTACATACGTTCACTAAATTGTGGCACGTACCGTCTCGGCAACGTATTTAAATGAGGTCACATTGACTTTATGAAAGATCTACATGTAATCAGCGAAATATAGCCATAAAGCAGGTATCGTGTCAAATGGGTCAGCTAAGAGAGGCGCATATGCATGTCACATACCTAGGACACAACCTGTTCCGCCTATAGGCTAGTAATGCCGTTTCGCCATGAAAACAGCCCCTCATTACTGATATAGTGAGGGGATAGTGGATGGCCCGATGGTACATGTAGGCCAGAAAGCAGAGAAAATCCACGAACTGCCCATAATGATGTCAAACCGTCGCTTCCGTGACGACCCCCAGATATTCAGCTAATAGCTCTACAACCTGGGCCAAGCACACATTAAACCCGCAGTGCTGGAGAAACGCTACCCACCTTTTTCTATAATAGACTACTTGACAGATCTTCCTATTTCACTACATTGAAGTGCGGCTGATACGTAGCGCTACATGTTGGGGTCCACAAGCTTTATTGAAAAGGGGCACATACCTCGTGGCCCATCTCCAGTGACACAAATGCTCGTCACGGAAGCTCATTTCAGCTTCGCACACACCTAGATTTGTATACCCAGTTGTGCATGTGGAAATGAGCTTGGTTGAAGAGAAGCACATGGTAGTGACACCTATGCGGTGACCGAGATTTACGTCAAAGACGTCTGGAACTAGCCTGCTTTCATCTATTCCCTGATGCTAGTCTGGCGGAGCCCGTCTTTTGAAGAAAAGCAAATGAAAACTGTCTCCTTTTCAGTTACACTGATTGCCGTGATTGTAGTGACACCTATGCGGTGACCGAGATTTACGTCAAAGACGTCTGGAACTAGCCTGCTTTCATCTATTCCCTGATGCAAGCCTGGCGGAGCCCGTCTTTTGAAGAAAAGCACATGAAAACTGTCTCCTTTTCAGTTACACTGATTGCCGTTACATACGTTCACGAAATTGTGGCACGTACGGTCTCGGCAACGCATTTAAATGAGGTAACATTGACTTTATGAAAGATCTACATGTAATCAGCGAAATATAGCCATAAAGCAGGTTCGTGTGAATGGGTCAGCTAAGAGAGGCGCATATGCATGTCACATACCTAGGACACAACCTGTTCCGCCTATAGGCTAGTAATGCCGTTTCGCCACGAAAACAGCCCCTCATTACTGATATAGTGAGGGGATAGTGGATGGCCCGATGGTACATGTAGGCGAGAAAGCAGAGAAAATCCACGAACTGCCCATAATGATGTCAAACCGTCGCTTTCGTGACGACCCCCAGATATTCAGCTAATAGCTCTACAACCTGGGCCAAGCACACATTAAACCCGCAGTGCTGGAGAAACGCTGCCCACCTACCTGGACTCATCACATTCATATGCCTGTATAACCTTACTCTGTCACCCTTCGGCGTAGCCGAGTACCTAAGGCGCTAGTATACTCGGCTCGAAATTGCGGGCTCATCCCCGGCTCCGGAGATTGCAGTTTGAATGGAGGCACACTGCGAAGACGCCCGTGTGCATCGTAGCGCACGTAAAAGATCCCCAGTTGTGCAAAATTGTCCGTAGACCTCCACTACGGCGTCCCTGTGACGTAAAACCACCCCCCCCCCCTCTTTTGGCGACAAAACTATCGTTACTCTACCCCGTTTTTTCCGAAACTATACTTTTCTCGAGTTTGTTAAAAAAACGCCTATTTTTTTGCCACAGCGATCGGCCCATGCGGCTAACAATGACCTTACGTACCAGTGAGAGTAGACGGAATGGTCAAATCAAGGTTGCACGAACACCTTTCTTTTTCTATAATAGACTACTTGACAGATCTTCCTATTTCACTACATTGAAGTGCGGCTGATACGTAGCGCTACATGTTGGGGTCCACAAGCTTTATTGAAAAGGGGCACATACCTCGTGGCCCATCTCCAGTGACACAAATGCTCGTCACGGAAGCTCATTTCAGCTACGCACACACCTAGTTTTGTATACCCAGTTGTGCATGTGGAAATGAGCTTGGTTGAAGAGAAGCACATGGCAGTGACACCTATGCGGTGACCGAGATTTACGTCAAAGACGTACAATAATATGGAACTAGCCTACTTTCATCTATTCCCTGATGCAAGCCTGGCGGAGCCCGTCTTTTGAAGAAAAGCACACGAAAACTGTCTCCTTTTCAGTTACACTGATTGCCGTTACATACGTTCACTAAATTGTGGCACGTACCGTCTCGGCAACGCATTTAAATGAGGTTACATTGACTTTATGAAAGATCTACATGTAATCAGCGAAATATAGCCATAAAGCAGGTTCGTGTCAAATGGGTCAGCTAAGAGGGGCGCATATGCATGTCACATACCTAGGACACAACGTGTTCCGCCTATAGGCTAGTAATGCCGTTTCGCCATGAAAACAGACCCTCATTACTGATATAGTGAGGGGATAGTGGATGGCCCGATGGTACATGTAGGCGAGAAAGCAGAGAAAATCCACGAACTGCCCATAATGATGTCAAACCGTCGCTTTCGTGACGACCCCCAGATATTCAGCTAATAGCTCTACAACCTGGGCCAAGCACACATTAAACCCGCAGTGCTGGAGAAACGCTACCCACCTACCTGGACTCATCACATTCATATGCCTGTATAACCTTACTCTGTCACCCTTCGGGGTAGCCGAGTACCTAAGGCGCTAGTATACTCGGCTCGAAATTGCGGGCTAATCCCCGGCTCCGGAGATTGCAGTTTGAATGGAGGCACACTGCGAAGACGCCCGTGTGCATCGTAGCGCACGTTAAAGATCCCCAGTTGGGCAAAATTCTCCGTAGACCTCCACTACGGCGTCCCTGTGACGTAAAACCACCCCCCCCCCTATTGGCGATAAAACTATCGTTACTCTACCCCGTTTTTTCCGAAACTATACTTTTCTCGAGCTTGTTGAAAAAACGCCAATTTTTTTGCCACAGCGATCGGCCCATGCGGCTAACAATGACCTTACGTACCAGTGAGAGTAGACGGAATGGTCAAATCAAGGTTGCACCAACACCTTTCTTTTTCTATAATAGACTACTTGACAGATCTGCCTATTTCACTACATTGAAGTGCGGCTGATACGTAGCGCTACATGTTGGGGTCCACAAGCTTTATTGAAAAGGGGCACATACCTCGTGGCCCATCTCCAGTGACACAAATGCTCGTCACGGAAGTTCATTTCAGCTTCGCACACACCTAGTTTTGTATACCCAGTTATGCATGTGGAAATGAGCTTGGTTGAAGAGAAGCACATGGCAGTGACACCTATGCGGTGACCGAGATTTACGTCAAAGAGTTACAATAATCTGGAACTAGCCTGCTTTCATCTATTCCCTGATGCAAGCCTGGCGGAGCCCGTCTTTTGAAGAAAAGCACATGAAAACTGTCTCCTTTTCAGTTACACTGATTGCCGTTACATACGTTCACGAAATTGTGGCACGTACCGTCTCGGCAACGCATTTAAATGAGGTAACATTGACTTTATGAAAGATCTACATGTAATCAGCGAAATATAGCCATAAAGCAGGTTCGTGTGAATGGGTCAGCTAAGAGAGGCGCATATGCATGTCACATACCTAGGACACAACCTGTTCCGCCTATAGTCTAGTAATGCCGTTTCGCCACGAAAACAGCCCCTCATTACTGATATAGTGAGGGGATAGTGGATGGCCCGATGGTACATGTAGGCGAGAAAGCAGAGAAAATCCACGAACTGCCCATAATGATGTCAAACCGTCGCTTTCGTGACGACCCCCAGATATTCAGCTAATAGCTCTACAACCTGGGCCAAGCACACATTATTTATTTATTTATTTATTTACATATACTGCCATCTTGCATAGCAAGATATTGCAGGAGTGAGTGCATACGTATGTCAATCAATTGAAGAATACATTTGAGTGGCAAAAAGAAAACAAACAATAGAAAGAACAATATCAGGAATAGCTAGTTGATTAATGAACATGATTAGGTAATAGGTTGGCAAATACATCACTTGGTAACTCGCGCAAGGACCCCTCAAGGCCATTCCAAATCACAATTGTATGCGGAAAAAAGGAAAACTTAAAACAATCAATCATTGCATTTAAAGGAACAATGTTAAGATGATGACTTCTTCTGGTGGGCCGAGAAGAAGGGTTAGTGAAAACAATAGGTGCATTGACATAAGTTTTCCCATGAGCAATTTTATGTAACAGAATAACACGGTCACAAGTACGTCTATGGGCCAGTGGCTTTAGTAGTAGCTTGCTCGCGTGTGATGTCGGTGAGAAATGGCGGTCATAACGATTATATATAAACCGTATGGCCTTTTTCTGAATAGACTCAAGCATGTCTATGTCTTTGGAAAGATGTGGCGACCACACTACCGACGCGTATTCAAGTAGAGGCCTTATTAGTGATCTGTATGCTGTTAATTTACATTCTTTAGTTGCATCTCGTAAGTTTCTTTTAAGAAAACCCAGTTTTCTCAACGCCTTGTTGGTTATACAGTTAATGTGAGCATGCCATTTTAGATCAGGGGAGAAAGTAACACCAAGGTATTTAAACGTGTGGACGCTTGCAAGCTTGTGCGCTTCATTAAAATATGTAAATTGTAATGGTTGTTTTTTATTCGAAAAAGTCATTGAAACGGTTTTCTTAAAATTAAGTGACATTTGCCATGTTCTGCTCCATTCGCAAAAACGGGTGAAGACTTCATTCAGCTCTAACTGATCATGATTACTACTTATAGTAGAATAAAGGACGCAGTCATCAGCATATAGTCTTATTTTGACAGAAGTGCCCGCGGTTACTTCAACGACATCATTTACATAGACTACAAACAGCAAAGGACCCAAGACAGACCCCTGTGGTACACCGGATGTTACATTGACACGAGATGAGTGAACATTGTTAAATGCAACAAACTGGGTTCTTGTACTTAGGTAGTCCTGTATCCAACCTAGTAATTTATAATCATGAATTATTGCCTTGAGTTTAATGAGAAGCTTTTGATGGCACACTGTGTCAAAAGCTTTACTGTAATCAATAAAAATGGCATCAAGTTGTCCTCTAAGGTTAAGTGTGGATGCAATATCATGGGAGAATTCTAGAAGTTGTGTTACCGTGGAGAATCCGGAACGGAAGCCATGTTGAGCATGCGAAAGAACATTATGTTCAGATAAGTACTCAATGATATATTTATGAATAATGTGTTCCAATAATTTACAAGATGTTGATATTAAAGAAATAGGTCTGTAGTTAGATATTTCCTGCTTATTACCGTCTTTGTGAATTGGAACAACCTTAGCACATTTCCAGAGTATTGGAACAGTGGATGATTCTACAGATTTCGAAAAAATTAGGGATAAGTACCGAGAGCTCCATTCAGAATATCGCCGTAAAAACATATCTGGTATATTATCTGGCCCAGTACTTTTCATAGTATCGATCTTGAGTATAAGATTATGTACACCAGCTGAAGTGATTGCCATACTAGGAAAAGGTGATGACGAAAGAGTAGTGCAGAACGTGGGGGTGCGTCCATCATCACAGGTGAACACTGATTTAAAGTAATTATTAAAAGCTTCAGTAATGTTAAGATTATCTGAGCATGGTTGATTAGCAATTATGAATGAAGGAGAGGTCTGACTTGGTGGACTGATGGTTCGCCAGAACTTTGATGGCTTGTTTTTAATGAAGTATGACAAGGTGCTATTAAAATAGAAACTTTTCGCATTTGACATAGCAGATTTTAAGTTGTTTTTAAGTGTGGTCAATAATGAAGCTTTCATTGGATTGTTTGCATAGGGTTGTTTGCGCAGACGCCTGATGCGACGAATTAGGTGTATAATTTCACGTGTGTACCAAGGGTGCTTGGGATTGCGCTTTATACACTTGGTTGGAATGTAATCAGTTATACATTGATTGACAATTGAGTAAAAACGGTTCACTAACACGTTAACAGAGGAATGGTTTACGCAACTCGAAAACTCATCAAAAGAGCATGCGAGCAACTCAGTTATGGAGTTGTCGTCAGCACGTTCAAAGTTCAATACTGTCTGATGTGAGGGGCGCTTAGGCATAGTTGCTAAATTCAAATAAACAATGACCCCCTTGTGGTCCGAGAGGCCTTCAACGATAGTACTATCGTAACCATTTTGTCTAAGTTGCTCATTTATGAAGACAAGATCTAAAATTGAGCTTTCTCGGGTTGCGGAATTCACAATTTGCGTTAGATCGAAAGAAATAGACATGTTAATCAAGTAATCACAAATGGCTTTGTAACGGCCACCAGCAGATAGCGTTGGCCAATCTATGCCAGGGGTGTTGAAATCACCAGCAAGTAACATTTTACAACAGTTAAGTTTATGTTTGGTTATATAATCGGTAAGATCGGAAAAGACACTGAGATCCGTGTCAGGGGGTCGATAAACAGCTCCTACAGCCAAAGTGAATCCACAAAGCCTTATTCTGCACCATACTGATTCGCAGTTAGGTACGTCAGGCAATGCTGTAAACTCAATGTCTTGGTTTACGAAGAGTGCCACACCGCCACCGCGCCGGTCACTTCTATCTTTCCTGAGGACGCTGTAACCTGGTGGTAAAATTTCAGAATCTAAGATGTGTTCACCAAGCCACGTTTCAGTCACGCAAATCACAGAAGGATGATAAAATGCTACGAGGTGGTGAAAGTCTTGAATTTTGTTAAGAAGACTGCGGGCATTAACGTTTACAAGCGAGAAATTAGCATCGGAATGCAGTCAAGTTTCATGTACTGCAGAGGTTTGCTTTTTGGTTTTAATCATTGAATCACCTGATTCATTCAGTACATAGCGTACATTGTCTATCAGCAAGGAATCATAGTGCAGACGAACGGTAGATGCATTTTTCCTTTTATTTACAGAAAGTCTCCAAAGAGCTTTGCGTATCTTTCGAACCCGTTCAGAGAAGTCCTCATTTATATATATATCTGTACCTTTTAGCTTTCGGGCATTCTTTAATATTGCAATCTTTGACCTGTAGTCTAAAAATTTGAAAATAGCAGGACGTGGCTTATCACCTCTACGCACCCCAAGCCTGTGCCAACGTTCAATGTCTGTACACTGAACACCAAGTTTATCAGATATCAAGTTTGTGAACGCGTCAAGTAGTTGCCCGGAGGGCTCAGAATGGGGTTCGGGTAATCCATAGACAACAAGGTTATTTCTGCGGGACCTGTTTTCAAGATCATCAGACCGACTTTCCAGCTTCAATACCACATTTTTAAGATGAGTGACAGTTTTTT
This sequence comes from Dermacentor andersoni, assembly GCF_023375885.2. NCBI lineage: Eukaryota > Metazoa > Arthropoda > Arachnida > Ixodida > Ixodidae > Dermacentor > Dermacentor andersoni. Next base: position 216,106,614 of record NC_092815.1, read on the forward strand.
CAAGTTCCTGAACTCGCGGAATCACTTCCGCGACTGGCAGTACTGACGTCTCAAGCCTATTTAGCCTTTCTTCAATGGAAGCAAACTTGGCTGTCCAAGAAGATATTTCGGAACGAATTTTTTCCTGCCCTGCGAGCAATTGCAATAGCGCTTCCTGTAACTTATCGGGACCAGGATTGGTCTCGACGTCACCAGATAACATCAACAACATTCTACGGACAGAAAAAATAGAAAACGCTCTCATCAGTGGGCCAGGCAGCAGCACTACACATCGATCATCGCTTCTATAACAAGGAAAATTGTACTTCGGGCATACCTGAAAGACAGTGCAGACAAGTTTCAACCATGTGCTCATCGTGCCGCTGCAAGACCCACTGAAGAGGATAGCGTCCGTCCTCGGCTTTATAGCGCAGTGTAAACGACCAGGTGACGCTGTGGTAGTACTCCATGCGCAGAAGGGCTCGCCAAAGGTCAAGCCACGCAGGTCCGGTGCTTCAGTCCAACGATGATGCGATGGTTGTATCACATCCTCCGATATGACGGTCCTGAGTAACGTTTCGAAGGATGGGCCAAAGGGATCATGCGCAGACGTAGCACATTCCTGGAGACATCTGGATTTGGTGCAAGCGGCAATCTGAAAGACAGTGCAGACAAGTTTCAACCATGTGCTCATCGTGCCGCTGCAAGACCCACTGAAGAGGATAGCGTCCGTCCTCGGCTTTATAGCGCAGTGTAAACGACCAGGTGACGCTGTGGTAGTACTCCATGCGCAGAAGGGCTCGCCAAAGGTCAAGCCACGCAGGTCCGGTGCTTCAGTCCAACGATGATGCGATGGTTGTATCACATCCTCCGATATGACGGTCCTGAGTAACGTTTCGAAGGATGGGCCAAAGGGATCATGCGCAGACGTAGCACATTCCTGGAGACATCTGGATTTGGTGCAAGCGGCAATCTGAAAGACAGTGCAGACAAGTTTCAACCATGTGCTCATCGTGCCGCTGCAAGACCCGCAAGAACCCGCAGTGCTGGAGAAACGCTGCCCACCTACCTGGACTCATCACATTCATATGCCTGTATAACCTTACTCTGTCACCCTTCGGGGTAGCCGAGTATCTAAGGCGCTAGCATACTCGGTTCGAAATTGCGGGCTAATCCCCGGCTCCGGAGATTGCAGTTTGAATGGAGGCACACTGCGAAGACGCCCGTGTGCATCGTAGCGCACGTTAAAGATCCCCAGTTGGGCAAAATTCTCCGTAGACCTCCACTACGGCGTCCCTGTGACGTAAAACCAACCCCCCCCCCCCCCCTATTGGCGATAAAACTATCGTTACTCTACCCCGTTTTTTCCGAAACTATACTTTTCTCGAGCTTGTTAAAAAAACGCCTATTTTTTTGCCACAGAGATCGGCCCATGCGGCTAACAATGACCTTACGTACCAGTGAGAGTAGACGGAATGGTCAAATCAAGGTTGCACGAACACCTTTCTTTTTCTATAATAGACTACTTGACAGATCTGCCTATTTCACTACATTGAAGTGCGGCTGATACGTAGCGCTACATGTTGGGGTCCACAAGCTTTATTGAAAAGGGGCACATACCTCGTGGCCCATCTCCAGTGACGCAAATGCTCGTCACGGAAGTTCATTTCAGCTTCGCACATGCCTAGTTTTGTATACCTAGTTATGCATGTGGAAATGAGCTTGGTTGAAGAGAAGCACATGGCAGTGACACCTATGCGGTGACCGAGGTTTACGTCAAAGACGTACAATAATCTGGAACTAGCCTGCTTTCATCTATTCCCTGATGCTAGTCTGGCGGAGCCCGTCTTTTGAAGAAAAGCACATGAAAACTGTCTCCATTTCAGTTACACTGATTGCCGTTACATACGTTCACTAAATTGTGGCACGTACCGTCTCGGCAACGCATTTAAATGAGGTTACATTGACTTTATGAAAGATCTACATGTAATCAGCGAAATATAGCCATAAAGCAGGTTCGTGTCAAATGGGTCAGCTAAGAGAGGCGCATATGCACGTCACATACCTAGGACACAACCTGTTCCGCCTATAGGCTAGTAATGCCGTTTCACCACGAAAACAGCCCCTCATTACTGATATAGTGAGGGGATAGTGGATGGCCCGATGGTACATGTAGGCGAGAAAGCAGAGAAAATCCACGAACTGCCCATAATGATGTCAAACCGTCGCTTTCGTGACGACCCCCAGATATTCAGCTAATAGCTCTACAACCTGGGCCAAGCACACATTAAACCCGCAGTGCTGGAGAAACGCTGCCCACCTACCTGGACTCATCACATTCATATGCCTGTATAACCTTACTCTGTCACCCTTCGGGGTAGCCGAGTACCTAAGGCGCTAGTATACTCGGCTCGAAATTGCGGGCTAATCCCCGGCTCCGGAGATTGCAGTTTGAATGGAGGCACACTGCGAAGACGCCCGTGTGCATCGTAGCGCACGTTAAAGATCCCCAGTTGGGCAAAATTCTCCGTAGAACTCCACTACGGCGTCCCTGTGACGTAAAACCACCCCCCCCCCTATTGGCGATAAAACTATCGTTACTCTACCCCGTTTTTTCCGAAACTATACTTTTCTCGAGCTTGTTAAAAAACGCCTAGTTTTTTGCCACAGCGATCGGCCCATGCGGCTAACAATGACCTTACGTACCAGTGAGAGTAGACGGAATGGTCAAATCAAGGTTGCACGAACACCTTTCTTTTTCTATAATAGACTACTTGACAGATCTTCCTATTTCACTACATTGAAGTGCGGCTGATACGTAGCGCTACATATTGGGGTCCACAAGCTTTATTGAAAAGGGGCACATACCTCGTGGCCCATCTCCAGTGACGCAAATGCTCGTCACGGAAGTTCATTTCAGCTTCGCACACACCTAGTTTTGTATACCCAGTTGTGCATGTGGAAATGAGCTTGGTTGAAGAGAAGCACATGGCAGTGACACCTATGCGGTGACCGAGATTTACGTCAGAGAATTACAATAATCTGGAACTAGCCTGCTTTCATCTATTCCCTGATGCAAGCCTGGCGGAGCCCGTCTTTTGAAGAAAAGCACATGAAAACTGTCTCCTTTTCAGTTACACTGATTGCCGTTACATACGTTCACTAAATTGTGGCACGTACCGTCTCGGCAACGCATTTAAATGAGGTTACATTGACTTTATGAAAGATCTACATGTAATCAGCGAAATATAGCCATAAAGCAGGTTCGTGTCAAATGGGTCAGCTAAGAGGGGCGCATATGCATGTCACATACCTAGGACACAACGTGTTCCGCCTATAGGCTAGTAATGCCGTTTCGCCATGAAAACAGACCCTCATTATTGATATAGTGAGGGGATAGTGGATGGCCCGATGGTACATGTAGGCGAGAAAGCAGAGAAAATCCACGAACTGCCCATAATGATGTCAAACCGTCGCTTCCGTGACGACCCCCAGATATTCAGCTAATAGCTCTACAACCTGGGCCAAGCACACATTAAACCCGCAGTGCTGGAGAAACGCTGCCCACCTACCTGGACTCATCACATTCATATGCCTGTATAACCTTACTCTGTCACCCTTCGGGGTAGCCGAGTACCTAAGGCGCTAGTATACTCGGCTCGAAATTGCGGGCTAATCCCCGGCTCCGGAGATTGCAGTTTGAATGGAGGCACACTGCGAAGACGCCCGTGTGCATCGTAGCGCACGTTAAAGATCCCCAGTTGGGCAAAATTCTCCGTAGACCTCCACTACGGCGTCCCTGTGACGTAAAACCACCCCCCCTATTGGCGATAAAACTATCGTTACTCTACCCCGTTTTTTCCGAAACTATACTTACTCGAGCTTGTTAAAAAAACGCCAATTTTTTTGCCACAGCGATCAGCCCATGTGGCTAACAATGCACTTACGTACCAGTGAGAGTAGACGGAATGGTCAAATCAAGGTTGCACGAACACCTTTCTTTTTCTATAATAGACTACTTGACAGATCTTCCTATTTCACTACATTGAAGTGCGGCTGATACGTAGCGCTACATGTTGGGGTCCACAAGCTTTATTGAAAAGGGGCACATACCTCGTGGCCCATCTCCAGTGACACAAATGCTCGTCACGGAAGCTCATTTCAGCTTCGCACACACCTAGTTTTGTATACCCAGTTGTGCATGTGGAAATGAGCTTGGTTGAAGAGAAGCACATGGTAGTGACAATTATGCGGTGACCGAGATTTACGTCAAAGACGTCTGGAACTAGCCTGCTTTCATCTATTCCCTGATGCTAGTCTGGCGGAGCCCGTCTTTTGAAGAAAAGCAAATGAAAACTGTCTCCTTTTCAGTTACACTGATTGCCGTTACATACGTTCACTAAATTGTGGCACGTACCGTCTCGGCAACGCATTTAAATGAGGTTACATTGACTTTATGAAAGATCTACATGTAATCAGCGAAATATAGCCATAAAGCAGGTTCGTGTCAAATGGGTCAGCTAAGAGAGGCGCATATGCATGTCACATACCTAGGACACAACCTGTTCCGCCTATAGGCTAGTAATGCCGTTTCACCACGAAAACAGCCCCTCATTACTGATATAGTGAGGGGATAGTGGATGGCCCGATGGTACATGTAGGCGAGAAAGCAGAGAAAATCCACGAACTGCCCATAATGATGTCAAACCGTCGCTTTCGTGACGACCCCCAGATATTCAGCTAATAGCTCTACAACCTGGGCCAAGCACACATTAAACCCGCAGTGCTGGAGAAACGCTGCCCACCTACCTGGACTCATCACATTCATATGCCTGTATAACCTTACTCTGTCACCCTTCGGGGTAGCCGAGTACCTAAGGCGCAAGTATACTCGGCTCGAAATTGCGGGCTAATCCCCGGCTCCGGAGATTGCAGTTTGAATGGAGGCACACTGCGAAGACGCCCGTGTGCATCGTAGCGCACGTTAAAGATCCCCAGTTGGGCAAAATTCTCCGTAGACCTCCACTACGGCGTCCCTGTGACGTAAAACCACCCCCCCCCCTATTGGCGATAAAACTATCGTTACTCTACCCCGTTTTTTCCGAAACTATACTTTTCTCGAGCTTGTTAAAAAAACGCCTATTTTTTTGCCACAGAGATCGGCCCATGCGGCTAACAATGACCTTACGTACCAGTGAGAGTAGACGGAATGGTCAAATCAAGGTTGCACGAACACCTTTCTTTTTCTATAATAGACTACTTGACAGATCTGCCTATTTCACTACATTGAAGTGCGGCTGATACGTAGCGCTACATGTTGGGGTCCACAAGCTTTATTGAAAAGGGGCACATACCTCGTGGCCCATCTCCAGTGACGCAAATGCTCGTCACGGAAGTTCATTTCAGCTTCGCACATGCCTAGTTTTGTATACCTAGTTATGCATGTGGAAATGAGCTTGGTTGAAGAGAAGCACATGGCAGTGACACCTATGCGGTGACCGAGGTTTACGTCAAAGACGTACAATAATCTGGAACTAGCCTGCTTTCATCTATTCCCTGATGCTAGTCTGGCGGAGCCCGTCTTTTGAAGAAAAGCACATGAAAACTGTCTCCATTTCAGTTACACTGATTGCCGTTACATACGTTCACTAAATTGTGGCACGTACCGTCTCGGCAACGCATTTAAATGAGGTTACATTGACTTTATGAAAGATCTACATGTAATCAGCGAAATATAGCCATAAAGCAGGTTCGTGTCAAATGGGTCAGCTAAGAGAGGCGCATATGCACGTCACATACCTAGGACACAACCTGTTCCGCCTATAGGCTAGTAATGCCGTTTCACCACGAAAACAGCCCCTCATTACTGATATAGTGAGGGGATAGTGGATGGCCCGATGGTACATGTAGGCGAGAAAGCAGAGAAAATCCACGAACTGCCCATAATGATGTCAAACCGTCGCTTTCGTGACGACCCCCAGATATTCAGCTAATAGCTCTACAACCTGGGCCAAGCACACATTAAACCCGCAGTGCTGGAGAAACGCTGCCCACCTACCTGGACTCATCACATTCATATGCCTGTATAACCTTACTCTGTCACCCTTCGGGGTAGCCGAGTACCTAAGGCGCTAGTATACTCGGCTCGAAATTGCGGGCTAATCCCCGGCTCCGGAGATTGCAGTTTGAATGGAGGCACACTGCGAAGACGCCCTTGTGCATCGTAGCGCACGTTAAAGATCCCCAGTTGGGCAAAATTCTCCGTAGACCTCCACTACGGCGTCCCTGTGACGTAAAACCACCCCCCCCCCTATTGGCGATAAAACTATCGTTACTCTACCCCGTTTTTTCCGAAACTATACTTTTCTCGAGCTTGTTAAAAAAACGCCTATTTTTTGCCACAGCGATCGGCCCATGCGGCTAACAATGACCTTACGTACCAGTGAGAGTAGACGGAATGGTCAAATCAAGGTTGCACGAACACCTTTCTTTTTCTATAATAGACTACTTGACAGATCTTCCTATTTCACTACATTGAAGTGCGGCTGATACGTAGCGCTACATTTTGGGGTCCACAAGCTTTATTGAAAAGGGGCACATACCTCGTGGCCCATCTCCAGTGACACAAATGCTCGTCACGGAAGCTCATTTCAGCTACGCACACACCTAGTTTTGTATACCCAGTTGTGCATGTGGAAATGAGCTTGGTTGAAGAGAAGCACATGGCAGTGACACCTATGCGGTGACCGAGATTTACGTCAAAGACGTACAATAATATGGAACTAGCCTACTTTCATCTATTCCCTGATGCAAGCCTGGCGGAGCCCGTCTTTTGAAGAAAAGCACACGAAAACTGTCTCCTTTTCAGTTACACTGATTGCCGTTACATACGTTCACTAAATTGTGGCACGTACCGTCTCGGCAACGCATTTAAATGAGGTTACATTGACTTTATGAAAGATCTACATGTAATCAGCGAAATATAGCCATAAAGCATGTTCGTGTCAAATGGGTCAGCTAAGAGGGGCGCATATGCATGTCACATACCTAGGACACAACGTGTTCCGCCTATAGGCTAGTAATGCCGTTTCGCCATGAAAACAGACCCTCATTATTGATATAGTGAGGGGATAGTGGATGGCCCGATGGTACATGTAGGCGAGAAAGCAGAGAAAATCCACGAACTGCCCATAATGATGTCAAACCGTCGCTTTCGTGACGACCCCCAGATATTCAGCTAATAGCTCTACAACCTGGGCCAAGCACACATTAAACCCGCAGTGCTGGAGAAACGCTGCCCACCTACCTGGACTCATCACATTCATATGCCTGTATAACCTTACTCTGTCACCCTTCGGGGTAGCCGAGTATCTAAGGCGCTAGCATACTCGGTTCGAAATTGCGGGCTAATCCCCGGCTCCGGAGATTGCAGTTTGAATGGAGGCACACTGCGAAGACGCCCGTGTGCATCGTAGCGCACGTTAAAGATCCCCAGTTGGGCAAAATTCTCCGTAGACCTCCACTACGGCGTCCCTGTGACGTAAAACCAACCCCCCCCCCCTATTGGCGATAAAACTATCGTTACTCTACCCCGTTTTTTCCGAAACTATACTTTTCTCGAGCTTGTTAAAAAAACGCCTATTTTTTTGCCACAGAGATCGGTCCATGCGGCTAACAATGACCTTACGTACCAGTGAGAGTAGACGGAATGGTCAAATCAAGGTTGCACGAACACCTTTCTTTTTCTATAATAGACTACTTGACAGATCTGCCTATTTCACTACATTGAAGTGCGGCTGATACGTAGCGCTACATGTTGGGGTCCACAAGCTTTATTGAAAAGGGGCACATACCTCGTGGCCCATCTCCAGTGACGCAAATGCTCGTCACGGAAGTTCATTTCAGCTTCGCACATGCCTAGTTTTGTATACCTAGTTATGCATGTGGAAATGAGCTTGGTTGAAGAGAAGCACATGGCAGTGACACCTATGCGGTGACCGAGGTTTACGTCAAAGACGTACAATAATCTGGAACTAGCCTGCTTTCATCTATTCCCTGATGCTAGTCTGGCGGAGCCCGTCTTTTGAAGAAAAGCACATGAAAACTGTCTCCATTTCAGTTACACTGATTGCCGTTACATACGTTCACTAAATTGTGGCACGTACCGTCTCGGCAACGCATTTAAATGAGGTTACATTGACTTTATGAAAGATCTACATGTAATCAGCGAAATATAGCCATAAAGCAGGTTCGTGTCAAATGGGTCAGCTAAGAGAGGCGCATATGCACGTCACATACCTAGGACACAACCTGTTCCGCCTATAGGCTAGTAATGCCGTTTCACCACGAAAACAGCCCCTCATTACTGATATAGTGAGGGGATAGTGGATGGCCCGATGGTACATGTAGGCGAGAAAGCAGAGAAAATCCACGAACTGCCCATAATGATGTCAAACCGTCGCTTTCGTGACGACCCCCAGATATTCAGCTAATAGCTCTACAACCTGGGCCAAGCACACATTACACCCGCAGTGCTGGAGAAACGCTGCCCACCTACCTGGACTCATCACATTCATATGCCTGTATAACCTTACTCTGTCACCCTTCGGGGTAGCCGAGTACCTAAGGCGCTAGTATACTCGGCTCGAAATTGCGGGCTAATCCCCGGCTCCGGAGATTGCAGTTTGAATGGAGGCACACTGCGAAGACGCCCGTGTGCATCGTAGCGCACGTTAAAGATCCCCAGTTGGGCAAAATTCTCCGTAGACCTCCACTACGGCGTCCCTGTGACGTAAAACCACCCCCCCCCCCTATTGGCGATAAAACTATCGTTACTCTACCCCGTTTTTTCCGAAACTATACTTTTCTCGAGCTTGTTAAAAAAACGCCTATTTTTTGCCACAGCGATCGGCCCATGCGGCTAACAATGACCTTACGTACCAGTGAGAGTAGACGGAATGGTCAAATCAAGGTTGCACGAACACCTTTCTTTTTCTATAATAGACTACTTGACAGATCTTCCTATTTCACTACATTGAAGTGCGGCTGATACGTAGCGCTACATGTTGGGGTCCACAAGCTTTATTGAAAAGGGGCACATACCTCGTGGCCCATCTCCAGTGACACAAATGCTCGTCACGGAAGCTCATTTCAGCTTCGCACACACCTAGTTTTGTATACCCAGTTGTGCATGTGGAAATGAGCTTGGTTGAAGAGAAGCACATGGCAGTGACACCTATGCGGTGACCGAGATTTACGTCAAAGACGTACAATAATATGGAACTAGCCTACTTTCATCTATTCCCTGATGCAAGCCTGGCGGAGCCCGTCTTTTGAAGAAAAGCACACGAAAACTGTCTCCTTTTCAGTTACACTGATTGCCGTTACATACGTTCACTAAATTGTGGCACGTACCGTCTCGGCAACGCATCTAAATGAGGTTACATTGACTTTATGAAATATCTACATGTAATCAGCGAAATATAGCCATAAAGCAGGTTCGTGTCAAATGGGTCAGCTAAGAGGGGCGCATATGCATGTCACATACCTAGGACACAACGTGTTCCGCCTATAGGCTAGTAATGCCGTTTCGCCATGAAAACAGACCCTCATTATTGATATAGTGAGGGGATAGTGGATGGCCCGATGGTACATGTAGGCGAGAAAGCAGAGAAAATCCACGAACTGCCCATAATGATGTCAAACCGTCGCTTTCGTGACGACCCCCAGATATTCAGCTAATAGCTCTACAACCTGGGCCAAGCACACATTAAACCCGCAGTGCTGGAGAAACGCTGCCCACCTACCTGGACTCATCACATTCATATGCCTGTATAACCTTACTCTGTCACCCTTCGGGGTAGCCGAGTATCTAAGGCGCTAGCATACTCGGTTCGAAATTGCGGGCTAATCCCCGGCTCCGGAGATTGCAGTTTGAATGGAGGCACACTGCGAAGACGCCCGTGTGCATCGTAGCGCACGTTAAAGATCCCCAGTTGGGCAAAATTCTCCGTAGACCTCCACTACGGCGTCCCTGTGACGTAAAACCAACCCCCCCCCCCTATTGGCGATAAAACTATCGTTACTCTACCCCGTTTTTTCCGAAACTATACTTTTCTCGAGCTTGTTAAAAAAACGCCTATTTTTTTGCCACAGAGATCGGCCCATGCGGCTAACAATGACCTTACGTACCAGTGAGAGTAGACGGAATGGTCAAATCAAGGTTGCACGAACACCTTTCTTTTTCTATAATAGACTACTTGACAGATCTGCCTATTTCACTACATTGAAGTGCGGCTGATACGTAGCGCTACATGTTGGGGTCCACAAGCTTTATTGAAAAGGGGCACATACCTCGTGGCCCATCTCCAGTGACGCAAATGCTCGTCACGGAAGTTCATTTCAGCTTCGCACATGCCTAGTTTTGTATACCTAGTTATGCATGTGGAAATGAGCTTGGTTGAAGAGAAGCACATGGCAGTGACACCTATGCGGTGACCGAGGTTTACGTCAAAGACGTACAATAATCTGGAACTAGCCTGCTTTCATCTATTCCCTGATGCTAGTCTGGCGGAGCCCGTCTTTTGAAGAAAAGCACATGAAAACTGTCTCCATTTCAGTTACACTGATTGCCGTTACATACGTTCACTAAATTGTGGCACGTACCGTCTCGGCAACGCATTTAAATGAGGTTACATTGACTTTATGAAAGATCTACATGTAATCAGCGAAATATAGCCATAAAGCAGGTTCGTGTCAAATGGGTCAGCTAAGAGAGGCGCATATGCACGTCACATACCTAGGACACAACCTGTTCCGCCTATAGGCTAGTAATGCCGTTTCACCACGAAAACAGCCCCTCATTACTGATATAGTGAGGGGATAGTGGATGGCCCGATGGTACATGTAGGCGAGAAAGCAGAGAAAATCCACGAACTGCCCATAATGATGTCAAACCGTCGCTTTCGTGACGACCCCCAGATATTCAGCTAATAGCTCTACAACCTGGGCCAAGCACACATGAAACCCGCAGTGCTGGAGAAACGCTGCCCACCTACCTGGACTCATCACATTCATATGCCTGTATAACCTTACTCTGTCACCCTTCGGGGTAGCCGAGTACCTAAGGCGCTAGTATACTCGGCTCGAAATTGCGGGCTAATCCCCGGCTCCGGAGATTGCAGTTTGAATGGAGGCACACTGCGAAGACGCCCGTGTGCATCGTAGCGCACGTTAAAGATCCCCAGTTGGGCAAAATTCTCCGTAGACCTCCACTACGGCGTCCCTGTGACGTAAACCCCCCCCCCCCCCTATTGGCGATAAAACTATCGTTACTCTACCCCGTTTTTTCCGAAACTATACTTTTCTCGAGCTTGTTAAAAAAACGCCTATTTTTTGCCACAGCGATCGGCCCATGCGGCTAACAATGACCTTACGTACCAGTGAGAGTAGACGGAATGGTCAAATCAAGGTTGCACGAACACCTTTCTTTTTCTATAATAGACTACTTGACAGATCTTCCTATTTCACTACATTGAAGTGCGGCTGATACGTAGCGCTACATGTTGGGGTCCACAAGCTTTATTGAAAAGGGGCACATACCTCGTGGCCCATCTCCAGTGTCACAAATGCTCGTCACGGAAGCTCATTTTAGCTTCGCACACACCTAGTTTTGTATACCCAGTTGTGCATGTGGAAATGAGCTTGGTTGAAGAGATGCACATGGTAGTGACACCTATGCGGTGACCGAGATTTACGTCAAAGACGTCTGGAACTAGCCTGCTTTCATCTATTCCCTGATGCTAGTCTGGCGGAGCCCGTCTTTTGAAGAAAAGCAAATGAAAACTGTCTCCTTTTCAGTTACACTGATTGCCGTTACATACGTTCACTAAATTGTGGCACGTACCGTCTCGGCAACGCATTTAAATGAGGTTACATTGACTTTATGAAAGATCTACATGATCAGCGAAATATAGCCATAAAGCAGGTTCGTGTCAAATGGGTCAGCTAAGAGAGGCGCATATGCATGTCACACACCTAGGACACAACCTGTTCCGCCTATAGGCTAGTAATGCCGTTTCACAACGAAAACAGCCCCTCATTACTGATATAGTGAGGGGATAGTGGATGGCCCGATGGTTCATGTAGGCGAGAAAGCAGAGAAAATCCACGAACTGCCCATAATGATGTCAAACCGTCGCTTTCGTGACGACCCCCAGATATTCAGCTAATAGCTCTACAACCTGGGCCAAGCACACATTAAACCCGCAGTGCTGGAGAAACGCTGCCCACCTACCTGGACTCATCACATTCATATGCCTGTATAACCTTACTCTGTCACCCTTCGGGGTAGCCGAGTACCTAAGGCGCAAGTATACTCGGCTCGAAATTGCGGGCTAATCCCCGGCTCCGGAGATTGCAGTTTGAATGGAGGCACACTGCGAAGACGCCCGTGTGCATCGTAGCGCACGTTAAAGATCCCCAGTTGGGCAAAATTCTCCGTAGACCTCCACTACGGCGTCCCTGTGACGTAAAACCACCCCCCCCCCCTATTGGCGATAAAACTATCGTTACTCTACCCCGTTTTTTCCGAAACTATACTTTTCTCGAGTTTGTAAAAAAAACGCCTATTTTTTTGCCACAGCGATCGGCCCATGCGGCTAACAATGACCTTACGTACCAGTGAGAGTAGACGGAATGGTCAAATCAAGGTTGCACGAACACCTTTCTTTTTCTATAATAGACTACTTGACTGATCTGCCTATTTCACTACATTGAAGTGCGGCTGATACGTAGCGCTACATGTTGGGATCCACAAGCTTTATTCAAAAGGGGCACATACCTCGTGGCCCATCTCCAGTGACGCAAATGCTCGTCACGGAAGTTCATTTCAGCTTCGCACACACCTAGTTTTGTATACCCAGTTATGCATGTGGAAATGAGCTTGGTTGAAGAGAAGCACATGGCAGTGACACATATGCGGTGACCGAGATTTACGTCAAAGAGTTACAATAATCTGGAACTAGCCTGCTTTCATCTATTCCCTGATGCAAGCCTGGCGGAGCCCGTCTTTTGAAGAAAAGCACATGAAAACTGTCTCCTTTTCAGTTACACTGATTGCCGTTACATACGTTCACTAAATTGTGGCACGTACCGTCTCGGCAACGCATTTAAATGAGGTTACATTGACTTTATGAAAGATCTACATGTAATCAGCGAAATATAGCCATAAAGCAGTTTCGTGTCAAATGGGTCAGCTAAGAGAGGCGCATATGCATGTCACATACCTAGGACACAACCTGTTCCGCCTATAGGCTAGTAATGCCGTTTCGCCACGAAAACAGCCCCTCATTACTGATATAGTGAGCGGATAGTGGATGGCCCGATGGTACATGTAGGCGAGAAAGCAGAGAAAATCCACGAACTGCCCATAATGATGTCAAACCGTCGCTTTCGTGACGACCCCCAGATATTCAGCTAATAGCTCTACAACCTGGGCCAAGCACACATTAAACCCGCAGTGCTGGAGAAACGCTGCCCACCTACCTGGACTCATCACATTCATATGCCTGTATAACCTTACTCTGTCACCCTTCGGGGTAGCCGAGTACCTAAGGCGCTAGTATACTCGGCTCGAAATTGCGGGCTAATCCCCGGCTCCGGAGATTGCAGTTTGAATGGAGGCACACTGCGAAGACGCCCGTGTGCATCGTAGCGCACGTAAAAGATCCCCAGTTGTGCAAAATTGTCCGTAGACCTCCACTACGGCGTCCCTGTGACGTAAAACCACCCCCCCCCTCTTTTGGCGACAAAACTATCGTTACTCTACCCCGTTTTTTCCGAAACTATACTTTCCTCGAGCTTGTTAAAAAAACGCCTATTTTTTTGCCACAGCGATCGGCCCATGCGGCTAACAATGACCTTACGTACCAGTGAGAGTAGACGGAGTGGTCAAATCAAGGTTGCACGAACACCTTTCTTTTTCTATAATAGACTACTTGACTGATCTGCCTATTTCACTACATTGAAGTGCGGCTGATACGTAGCGCTACATGTTGGGATCCACAAGCTTTATTCAAAAGGGGCACATACCTCGTGGCCCATCTCCAGTGACGCAAATGCTCGTCACGGAAGTTCATTTCAGCTTTGCACACACCTAGTTTTGTATACCCAGTTATGCATGTGGAAATGAGCTTGGTTGAAGAGAAGCACATGGCAGTGACACATATGCGGTGACCGAGATTTACGTCAAAGAGTTACAATAATCTGGAACTAGCCTGCTTTCATCTATTCCCTGATGCAAGCCTGGCGGAGCCCGTCTTTTGAAGAAAAGCACATGAAAACTGTCTCCTTTTCAGTTACACTGATTGCCGTTACATACGTTCACTAAATTGTGGCACGTACCGTCTCGGCAACGCATTTAAATGAGGTTACATTGACTTTATGAAAGATCTACATGTAATCAGCGAAATATAGCCATAAAGCAGGTTCGTGTCAAATGGGTCAGCTAAGAGAGGCGCATATGCATGTCACATACCTAGGACACAACCTGTTCCGCCTATAGGCTAGTAATGCCGTTTCGCCACGAAAACAGCCCCTCATTACTGATATAGTGAGCGGATAGTGGATGGCCCGATGGTACATGTAGGCGAGAAAGCAGAGAAAATCCACGAACTGCCCATAATGATGTCAAACCGTCGCTTTCGTGACGACCCCCAGATATTCAGCTAATAGCTCTACAACCTGGGCCAAGCACACATTAAACCCGCAGTGCTGGAGAAACGCTGCCCACCTACCTGGACTCATCACATTCATATGCCTGTATAACCTTACTCTGTCACCCTTCGGGGTAGCCGAGTACCTAAGGCGCTAGTATACTCGGCTCGAAATTGCGGGCTAATCCCCGGCTCCGGAGATTGCAGTTTGAATGGAGGCACACTGCGAAGACGCCCGTGTGCATCGTAGCGCACGTTAAAGATCCCCAGTTGGGCAAAATTCTCCGTAGACCTCCACTACGGCGTCCCTGTGACGTAAAACCACCCCCCCCCCTATTGGCGATAAAACTATCGTTACTCTACCCCGTTTTTTCCGAAACTATACTTACTCGAGCTTGTTAAAAAAACGCAAATTTTTTTGCCACAGCGATCAGCCCATGTGGCTAACAATGCACTTACGTACCAGTGAGAGTAGACGGAATGGTCAAATCAAGGTTGCACAAACACCTTTCTTTTTCTATAATAGACTACTTGACAGATCTTCCTGTTTCACTACATTGAAGTGCGGCTGATACGTAGCGCTACATGTTGGGGTCCACAAGCTTTATTGAAAAGGGGCACATACCTCGTGGCCCATCTCCAGTGACGCAAATGCTCGTCACGGAAGTTCATTTCAGCTTCGCACACACCTAGTTTTGTATACCCAGTTGTGCATGTGGAAATGAGCTTGGTTGAAGAGAAGCACATGGCAGTGACACCTATGCGGTGACCGAGATTTACGTCAGAGAGTTACAATAATCTGGAACTAGCCTGCTTTCATCTATTCCCTGATGCAAGCCTGGCGGAGCCCGTCTTTTGAAGAAAAGCACATGAAAACTGTCTCCTTTTCAGTTACACTGATTGCCGTTACATACGTTCACTGAATTGTGGCACGTACCGTCTCGGCAACGCATTTAAATGAGGTCACATTGACTTTATGAAAGATCTACATGTAATCAGCGAAATATAGCCATAAAGCAGGTATCGTGTCAAATGGGTCAGCTAAGAGAGGCGCATATGCATGTCACATACCTAGGACACAACCTGTTCCGCCTATAGGCTAGTAATGCCGTTTCGCCATGAAAACAGCCCCTCATTACTGATATAGTGAGGGGATAGTGGATGGCCCGATGGTACATGTAGGCCAGAAAGCAGAGAAAATCCACGAACTGCCCATAATGATGTCAAACCGTCGCTTTCGTGACGACCCCCAGATATTCAGCTAATAGCTCTACAACCTGGGCCAAGCACACATTAAACCCGCAGTGCTGGAGAAACGCTACCCACCTACCTGGACTCATCACATTCATATGCCTGTATAACCTTACTCTGTCACCCTTCGGGGTAGCCGAGTACCTAAGGCGCTAGTATACTCGGCTCGAAATTGCGGGCTAATCCCCGGCTCCGGAGATTGCAGTTTGAATGGAGGCACACTGCGAAGACGCCCGTGTGCATCGTAGCGCACGTTAAAGATCCCCAGTTGGGCAAAATTCTCCGTAGACCTCCACTACGGCGTCCCTGTGACGTAAAACCACCCCCCCCCCCTATTGGCGATAAAACTATCGTTACTCTACCCCGTTTTTTCCGAAACTATACTTTTCTCGAGCTTGTTAAAAAAACGCCAATTTTTTTGCCACAGCGATCGGCCCATGCGGCTAACAATGACCTTACGTACCAGTGAGAGTAGACGGAATGGTCAAATCAAGGTTGCACGAACACCTTTCTTTTTCTATAATAGACTACTTGACAGATCTGCCTATTTCACTACATTGAAGTGCGGCTGATACGTAGCGCTACATGTTGGGGTCCACAAGCTTTATTGAAAAGGGGCACATACCTCGTGGCCCATCTCCAGTGACGCAAATGCTCGTCACGGAAGTTCATTTCAGCTTCGCACACACCTAGTTTTGTATACCCAGTTGTGCATGTGGAAATGAGCTTGGTTGAAGAGAAGCACATGGCAGTGACACCTATGCGGTGACCGAGATTTACGTCAGAGAGTTACAATAATCTGGAACTAGCCTGCTTTCATCTATTCCCTGATGCAAGCCTGGCGGAGCCCGTCTTTTGAAGAAAAGCACATGAAAACTGTCTCCTTTTCAGTTACACTGATTGCCGTTACATACGTTCACTGAATTGTGGCACGTACCGTCTCGGCAACGCATTTAAATGAGGTCACATTGACTTTATGAAAGATCTACATGTAATCAGCGAAATATAGCCATAAAGCAGGTATCGTGTCAAATGGGTCAGCTAAGAGAGGCGCATATGCATGTCACATACCTAGGACACAACCTGTTCCGCCTATAGGCTAGTAATGCCGTTTCGCCATGAAAACAGCCCCTCATTACTGATATAGTGAGGGGATAGTGGATGGCCCGATGGTACATGTAGGCCAGAAAGCAGAGAAAATCCACGAACTGCCCATAATGATGTCAAACCGTCGCTTTCGTGACGACCCCCAGATATTCAGCTAATAGCTCTACAACCTGGGCCAAGCACACATTAAACCCGCAGTGCTGGAGAAACGCTACCCACCTACCTGGACTCATCACATTCATATGCCTGTATAACCTTACTCTGTCACCCTTCGGGGTAGCCGAGTACCTAAGGCGCTAGTATACTCGGCTCGAAATTGCGGGCTAATCCCCGGCTCCGGAGATTGCAGTTTGAATGGAGGCACACTGCGAAGACGCCCGTGTGCATCGTAGCGCACGTTAAAGATCCCCAGTTGGGCAAAATTCTCCGTAGACCTCCACTACGGCGTCCCTGTGACGTAAAACCACCCCCCCCCCCCCTATTGGCGATAAAACTATCGTTACTCTACCCCGTTTTTTCCGAAACTATACTTTTCTCGAGCTTGTTAAAAAAACGCCAATTTTTTTGCCACAGCGATCGGCCCATGCGGCTAACAATGACCTTACGTACCAGTGAGAGTAGACGGAATGGTCAAATCAAGGTTGCACGAACACCTTTCTTTTTCTATAATAGACTACTTGACAGATCTGCCTATTTCACTACATTGAAGTGCGGCTGATACGTAGCGCTACATGTTGGGGTCCACAAGCTTTATTGAAAAGGGGCACATACCTCGTGGCCCATCTCCAGTGACACAAATGCTCGTCACGGAAGTTCATTTCAGCTTCGCACACACCTAGTTTTGTATACCCAGTTATGCATGTGGAAATGAGCTTGGTTGAAGAGAAGCACATGGCAGTGACACCTATGCGGTGACCGAGATTTACGTCAAAGAGTTACAATAATCTGGAACTAGCCTGCTTTCATCTATTCCCTGATGCAAGCCTGGCGGAGCCCGTCTTTTGAAGAAAAGCACATGAAAACTGTCTCCTTTTCAGTTACACTGATTGCCGTTACATACGTTCACGAAATTGTGGCACGTACCGTCTCGGCAACGCATTTAAATGAGGTAACATTGACTTTATGAAAGATCTACATGTAATCAGCGAAATATAGCCATAAAGCAGGTTCGTGTGAATGGGTCAGCTAAGAGAGGCGCATATGCATGTCACATACCTAGGACACAACCTGTTCCGCCTATAGTCTAGTAATGCCGTTTCGCCACGAAAACAGCCCCTCATTACTGATATAGTGAGGGGATAGTGGATGGCCCGATGGTACATGTAGGCGAGAAAGCAGAGAAAATCCACGAACTGCCCATAATGATGTCAAACCGTCGCTTTCGTGACGACCCCCAGATATTCAGCTAATAGCTCTACAACCTGGGCCAAGCACACATTAAACCCGCAGTGCTGGAGAAACGCTGCCCACCTACCTGGACTCATCACATTCATATGCCTGTATAACCTTACTCTGTCACCCTTCGGGGTAGCCGAGTATCTAAGGCGCTAGCATACTCGGTTCGAAATTGCGGGCTAATCCCCGGCTCCGGAGATTGCAGTTTGAATGGAGGCACACTGCGAAGACGCCCGTGTGCATCGTAGCGCACGTTAAAGATCCCCAGTTGGGCAAAATTCTCCGTAGACCTCCACTACGGCGTCCCTGTGACGTAAAACCAACCCCCCCCCCCCCCTATTGGCGATAAAACTATCGTTACTCTACCCCGTTTTTTCCGAAACTATACTTTTCTCGAGCTTGTTAAAAAAACGCCTATTTTTTTGCCACAGAGATCGGCCCATGCGGCTAACAATGACCTTACGTACCAGTGAGAGTAGACGGAATGGTCAAATCAAGGTTGCACGAACACCTTTCTTTTTCTATAATAGACTACTTGACAGATCTGCCTATTTCACTACATTGAAGTGCGGCTGATACGTAGCGCTACATGTTGGGGTCCACAAGCTTTATTGAAAAGGGGCACATACCTCGTGGCCCATCTCCAGTGACGCAAATGCTCGTCACGGAAGTTCATTTCAGCTTCGCACATGCCTAGTTTTGTATACCTAGTTATGCATGTGGAAATGAGCTTGGTTGAAGAGAAGCACATGGCAGTGACACCTATGCGGTGACCGAGGTTTACGTCAAAGACGTACAATAATCTGGAACTAGCCTGCTTTCGTCTATTCCCTGATGCTAGTCTGGCGGAGCCCGTCTTTTGAAGAAAAGCACATGAAAACTGTCTCCATTTCAGTTACACTGATTGCCGTTACATACGTTCACTAAATTGTGGCACGTACCGTCTCGGCAACGCATTTAAATGAGGTTACATTGACTTTATGAAAGATCTACATGTAATCAGCGAAATATAGCCATAAAGCAGGTTCGTGTCAAATGGGTCAGCTAAGAGAGGCGCATATGCACGTCACATACCTAGGACACAACCTGTTCCGCCTATAGGCTAGTAATGCCGTTTCACCACGAAAACAGCCCCTCATTACTGATATAGTGAGGGGATAGTGGATGGCCCGATGGTACATGTAGGCGAGAAAGCAGAGAAAATCCACGAACTGCCCATAATGATGTCAAACCGTCGCTTTCGTGACGACCCCCAGATATTCAGCTAATAGCTCTACAACCTGGGCCAAGCACACATTAAACCCGCAGTGCTGGAGAAACGCTGCCCACCTACCTGGACTCATCACATTCATATGCCTGTATAACCTTACTCTGTCACCCTTCGGGGTAGCCGAGTACCTAAGGCGCTAGTATACTCGGCTCGAAATTGCGGGCTAATCCCCGGCTCCGGAGATTGCAGTTTGAATGGAGGCACACTGCGAAGACGCCCGTGTGCATCGTAGCGCACGTTAAAGATCCCCAGTTGGGCAAAATTCTCCGTAGACCTCCACTACGGCGTCCCTGTGACGTAAAACCACCCCCCCTATTGGCGATAAAACTATCGTTACTCTACCCCGTTTTTTCCGAAACTATACTTACTCGAGCTTGTTAAAAAAACGCCAATTTTTTTGCCACAGCGATCAGCCCATGTGGCTAACAATGCACTTACGTACCAGTGAGAGTAGACGGAATGGTCAAATCAAGGTTGCACGAACACCTTTCTTTTTCTATAATAGACTACTTGACAGATCTTCCTATTTCACTACATTGAAGTGCGGCTGATACGTAGCGCTACATGTTGGGGTCCACAAGCTTTATTGAAAAGGGGCACATACCTCGTGGCCCATCTCCAGTGACACAAATGCTCGTCACGGAAGCTCATTTCAGCTTCGCACACACCTAGTTTTGTATACCCAGTTGTGCATGTGGAAATGAGCTTGGTTGAAGAGAAGCACATGGTAGTGACAATTATGCGGTGACCGAGATTTACGTCAAAGACGTCTGGAACTAGCCTGCTTTCATCTATTCCCTGATGCTAGTCTGGCGGAGCCCGTCTTTTGAAGAAAAGCAAATGAAAACTGTCTCCTTTTCAGTTACACTGATTGCCGTTACATACGTTCACTAAATTGTGGCACGTACCGTCTCGGCAACGCATTTAAATGAGGTTACATTGACTTTATGAAAGATCTACATGTAATCAGCGAAATATAGCCATAAAGCAGGTTCGTGTCAAATGGGTCAGCTAAGAGAGGCGCATATGCATGTCACATACCTAGGACACAACCTGTTCCGCCTATAGGCTAGTAATGCCGTTTCACCACGAAAACAGCCCCTCATTACTGATATAGTGAGGGGATAGTGGATGGCCCGATGGTACATGTAGGCGAGAAAGCAGAGAAAATCCACGAACTGCCCATAATGATGTCAAACCGTCGCTTTCGTGACGACCCCCAGATATTCAGCTAATAGCTCTACAACCTGGGCCAAGCACACATTAAACCCGCAGTGCTGGAGAAACGCTGCCCACCTACCTGGACTCATCACATTCATATGCCTGTATAACCTTACTCTGTCACCCTTCAGGGTAGCCGAGTACCTAAGGCGCAAGTATACTCGGCTCGAAATTGCGGGCTAATCCCCGGCTCCGGAGATTGCAGTTTGAATGGAGGCACACTGCGAAGACGCCCGTGTGCATCGTAGCGCACGTTAAAGATCCCCAGTTGGGCAAAATTCTCCGTAGACCTCCACTACGGCGTCCCTGTGACGTAAAACCACCCCCCCCCCCCTATTGGCGATAAAACTATCGTTACTCTACCCCGTTTTTTCCGAAACTATACTTTTCTCGAGCTTGTTAAAAAAACGCCTATTTTTTTGCCACAGCGATCGGCCCATGCGGCTAACAATGACCTTACGTACCAGTGAGAGTAGACGGAATGGTCAAATCAAGGTTGCACGAACACCTTTCTTTTTCTATAATAGACTACTTGACAGATCTTCCTATTTCACTACATTGAAGTGCGGCTGATACGTAGCGCTACATGTTGGGGTGCACAAGCTTTATTGAAAAGGGGCACATACCTCGTGGCCCATCTCCAGTGACACAAATGCTCGTCACGGAAGCTCATTTCAGCTACGCACACACCTAGTTTTGTATACCCAGTTGTGCATGTGGAAATGAGCTTGGTTGAAGAGAAGCACATGGCAGTGACACCTATGCGGTGACCGAGATTTACGTCAAAGACGTACAATAATATGGAACTAGCCTACTTTCATCTATTCCCTGATGCAAGCCTGGCGGAGCCCGTCTTTTGAAGAAAAGCACACGAAAACTGTCTCCTTTTCAGTTACACTGATTGCCGTTACATACGTTCACTAAATTGTGGCACGTACCGTCTCGGCAACGCATTTAAATGAGGTTACATTGACTTTATGAAAGATCTACATGTAATCAGCGAAATATAGCCATAAAGCAGGTTCGTGTCAAATGGGTCAGCTAAGAGGGGCGCATATGCATGTCACATACCTAGGACACAACGTGTTCCGCCTATAGGCTAGTAATGCCGTTTCGCCATGAAAACAGACCCTCATTATTGATATAGTGAGGGGATAGTGGATGGCCCGATGGTACATGTAGGCGAGAAAGCAGAGAAAATCCACGAACTGCCCATAATGATGTCAAACCGTCGCTTTCGTGACGACCCCCAGATATTCAGCTAATAGCTCTACAACCTGGGCCAAGCACACATTAAACCCGCAGTGCTGGAGAAACGCTGCCCACCTACCTGGACTCATCACATTCATATGCCTGTATAACCTTACTCTGTCACCCTTCGGGGTAGCCGAGTATCTAAGGCGCTAGCATACTCGGTTCGAAATTGCGGGCTAATCCCCGGCTCCGGAGATTGCAGTTTGAATGGAGGCACACTGCGAAGACGCCCGTGTGCATCGTAGCGCACGTTAAAGATCCCCAGTTGGGCAAAATTCTCCGTAGACCTCCACTGCGGCGTCCCTGTGACGTAAAACCAACCCCCCCCCCCTATTGGCGATAAAACTATCGTTACTCTACCCCGTTTTTTCCGAAACTATACTTTTCTCGAGCTTGTTAAAAAAACGCCTATTTTTTTTGCCACAGCGATCGGCCCATGCGGCTAACAATGACCTTACGTACCAGTGAGAGTAGACGGAATGGTCAAATCAAGGTTGCACGAACACCTTTCTTTTTCTATAATAGACTACTTGACAGATCTGCCTATTTCACTACATTGAAGTGCGGCTGATACGTAGCGCTACATGTTGGGGTCCACAAGCTTTATTGAAAAGGGGCACATACCTCGTGGCCCATCTCCAGTGACGCAAATGCTCGTCACGGAAGTTCATTTCAGCTTCGCACATGCCTAGTTTTGTATACCTAGTTATGCATGTGGAAATGAGCTTGGTTGAAGAGAAGCACATGGCAGTGACACCTATGCGGTGACCGAGGTTTACGTCAAAGACGTGCAATAATCTGGAACTAGCCTGCTTTCGTCTATTCCCTGATGCTAGTCTGGCGGAGCCCGTCTTTTGAAGAAAAGCACATGAAAACTGTCTCCATTTCAGTTACACTGATTGCCGTTACATACGTTCACTAAATTGTGGCACGTACCGTCTCGGCAACGCATTTAAATGAGGTTACATTGACTTTATGAAAGATCTACATGTAATCAGCGAAATATAGCCATAAAGCAGGTTCGTGTCAAATGGGTCAGCTAAGAGAGGCGCATATGCACGTCACATACCTAGGACACAACCTGTTCCGCCTATAGGCTAGTAATGCCGTTTCACCACGAAAACAGCCCCTCATTACTGATATAGTGAGGGGATAGTGGATGGCCCGATGGTACATGTAGGCGAGAAAGCAGAGAAAATCCACGAACTGCCCATAATGATGTCAAACCGTCGCTTTCGTGACGACCCCCAGATATTCAGCTAATAGCTCTACAACCTGGGCCAAGCACACATTAAACCCGCAGTGCTGGAGAAACGCTGCCCACCTACCTGGACTCATCACATTCATATGCCTGTATAACCTTACTCTGTCACCCTTCGGGGTAGCCGAGTACCTAAGGCGCTAGTATACTCGGCTCGAAATTGCGGGCTAATCCCCGGCTCCGGAGATTGCAGTTTGAATGGAGGCACACTGCGAAGACGCCCTTGTGCATCGTAGCGCACGTTAAAGATCCCCAGTTGGGCAAAATTCTCCGTAGACCTCCACTACGGCGTCCCTGTGACGTAAAACCCCCCCCCCCCCTATTGGCGATAAAACTATCGTTACTCTACCCCGTTTTTTCCGAAACTATACTTTTCTCGAGCTTGTTAAAAAAACGCCTATTTTTTGCCACAGCGATCGGCCCATGCGGCTAACAATGACCTTACGTACCAGTGAGAGTAGACGGAATGGTCAAATCAAGGTTGCACGAACACCTTTCTTTTTCTATAATAGACTACTTGACAGATCTTCCTATTTCACTACATTGAAGTGCGGCTGATACGTAGCGCTACATGTTGGGGTCCACAAGCTTTATTGAAAAGGGGCACATACCTCGTGGCCCATCTCCAGTGACACAAATGCTCGTCACGGAAGCTCATTTCAGCTACGCACACACCTAGTTTTGTATACCCAGTTGTGCATGTGGAAATGAGCTTGGTTGAAGAGAAGCACATGGCAGTGACACCTATGCGGTGACCGAGATTTACGTCAAAGACGTACAATAATATGGAACTAGCCTACTTTCATCTATTCCCTGATGCAAGCCTGGCGGAGCCCGTCTTTTGAAGAAAAGCACACGAAAACTGTCTCCTTTTCAGTTACACTGATTGCCGTTACATACGTTCACTAAATTGTGGCACGTACCGTCTCGGCAACGCATTTAAATGAGGTTACATTGACTTTATGAAAGATCTACATGTAATCAGCGAAATATAGCCATAAAGCAGGTTCGTGTCAAATGGGTCAGCTAAGAGGGGCGCATATGCATGTCACATACCTAGGACACAACGTGTTCCGCCTATAGGCTA
This sequence comes from Dermacentor andersoni, assembly GCF_023375885.2. NCBI lineage: Eukaryota > Metazoa > Arthropoda > Arachnida > Ixodida > Ixodidae > Dermacentor > Dermacentor andersoni. The sequence continues at coordinate 216,131,153 of NC_092815.1, forward strand.
GTAATGCCGTTTCGCCATGAAAACAGACCCTCATTATTGATATAGTGAGGGGATAGTGGATGGCCCGATGGTACATGTAGGCGAGAAAGCAGAGAAAATCCACGAACTGCCCATAATGATGTCAAACCGTCGCTTTCGTGACGACCCCCAGATATTCAGCTAATAGCTCTACAACCTGGGCCAAGAACACATTAAACCCGCAGTGCTGGAGAAACGCTGCCCACCTTCCTGGACTCATCACATTCATATGCCTGTATAACCTTACTCTGTCACCCTTCGGGGTAGCCGAGTATCTAAGGCGCTAGCATACTCGGTTCGAAATTGCGGGCTAATCCCCGGCTCCGGAGATTGCAGTTTGAATGGAGGCACACTGCGAAGACGCCCGTGTGCATCGTAGCACACGTTAAAGATCCCCAGTTGGGCAAATTTCTCCGTAGACCTCCACTACGGCGTCCCTGTGACGTAAAACCACCCCCCCCCCTATTGGCGATAAAACTATCGTTACTCTACCCCGTTTTTTCCGAAACTATACTTTTCTCGAGCTTGTTAAAAAAACGCCTATTTTTTTGCCACAGCGATCGGCCCATGCGGCTAACAATGACCTTACGTACCAGTGAGAGTAGACGGAATGGTCAAATCAAGGTTGCACGAACACCTTTCTTTTTCTATAATAGACTACTTGACAGATCTTCCTATTTCACTACATTGAAGTGCGGCTGATACGTAGCGCTACATGTTGGGGTCCACAAGCTTTATTGAAAAGGGGCACATACCTCGTGGCCCATCTCCAGTGACACAAATGCTCGTCACGGAAGCTCATTTCAGCTACGCACACACCTAGTTTTGTATACCCAGTTGTGCATGTGGAAATGAGCTTGGTTGAAGAGAAGCACATGGCAGTGACACCTATGCGGTGACCGAGATTTACGTCAAAGACGTACAATAATATGGAACTAGCCTACTTTCATCTATTCCCTGATGCAAGCCTGGCGGAGCCCGTCTTTTGAAGAAAAGCACACGAAAACTGTCTCCTTTTCAGTTACACTGATTGCCGTTACATACGTTCACTAAATTGTGGCACGTACCGTCTCGGCAACGCATTTAAATGAGGTTACATTGACTTTATGAAAGATCTACATGTAATCAGCGAAATATAGCCATAAAGCAGGTTCGTGTCAAATGGGTCAGCTAAGAGGGGCGCATATGCATGTCACATACCTAGGACACAACGTGTTCCGCCTATAGGCTAGTAATGCCGTTTCGCCATGAAAACAGACCCTCATTATTGATATAGTGAGGGGATAGTGGATGGCCCGATGGTACATGTAGGCGAGAAAGCAGAGAAAATCCACGAACTGCCCATAATGATGTCAAACCGTCGCTTTCGTGACGACCCCCAGATATTCAGCTAATAGCTCTACAACCTTAGCCAAGCACACATTAAACCCGCAGTGCTGGAGAAACGCTGCCCACCTACCTGGACTCATCACATTCATATGCCTGTATAACCTTACTCTGTCACCCTTCGGGGTAGCCGAGTATCTAAGGCGCTAGCATACTCGGTTCGAAATTGCGGGCTAATCCCCGGCTCCGGAGATTGCAGTTTGAATGGAGGCACACTGCAAAGACGCCCGTGTGCATCGTAGCGCACGTTAAAGATCCCCAGTTGGGCAAAATTCTCCGTAGACCTCCACTACGGCGTCCCTGTGACGTAAAACCAACCCCCCCCCCCCTATTGGCGATAAAACTATCGTTACTCTACCCCGTTTTTTCCGAAACTATACTTTTCTCGAGCTTGTTAAAAAAACGCCTATTTTTTTGCCACAGCGATCGGCCCATGCGGCTAACAATGACCTTACGTACCAGTGAGAGTAGACGGAATGGTCAAATCAAGGTTGCACGAACACCTTTCTTTTTCTATAATAGACTACTTGACAGATCTGCCTATTTCACTACATTGAAGTGCGGCTGATACGTAGCGCTACATGTTGGGGTCCACAAGCTTTATTGAAAAGGGGCACATACCTCGTGGCCCATCTCCAGTGACGCAAATGCTCGTCACGGAAGTTCATTTCAGCTTCGCACATGCCTAGTTTTGTATACCTAGTTATGCATGTGGAAATGAGCTTGGTTGAAGAGAAGCACATGGCAGTGACACCTATGCGGTGACCGAGGTTTACGTCAAAGACGTACAATAATCTGGAACTAGCCTGCTTTAATCTATTCCCTGATGCTAGTCTGGCGGAGCCCGTCTTTTGAAGAAAAGCACATGAAAACTGTCTCCATTTCAGTTACACTGATTGCCGTTACATACGTTCACTAAATTGTGGCACGTACCGTCTCGGCAACGCATTTAAATGAGGTTACATTGACTTTATGAAATATCTACATGTAATCAGCGAAATATAGCCATAAAGCAGGTTCGTGTCAAATGGGTCAGCTAAGAGAGGCGCATATGCACGTCACATACCTAGGACACAACCTGTTCCGCCTATAGGCTAGTAATGCCGTTTCACCACGAAAACAGCCCCTCATTACTGATATAGTGAGGGGATAGTGGATGGCCCGATGGTACATGTAGGCGAGAAAGCAGAGAAAATCCACGAACTGCCCATAATGATGTCAAACCGTCGCTTTCGTGACGACCCCCAGATATTCAGCTAATAGCTCTACAACCTGGGCCAAGCACACATTAAACCCGCAGTGCTGGAGAAACGCTGCCCACCTACCTGGACTCATCACATTCATATGCCTGTATAACCTTACTCTGTCACCCTTCGGGGTAGCCGAGTACCTAAGGCGCTAGTATACTCGGCTCGAAATTGCGGGCTAATCCCCGGCTCCGGAGATTGCAGTTTGAATGGAGGCACACTGCGAAGACGCCCTTGTGCATCGTAGCGCACGTTAAAGATCCCCAGTTGGGCAAAATTCTCCGTAGACCTCCACTACGGCGTCCCTGTGACGTAAAACCACCCCCCCCCCTATTGGCGATAAAACTATCGTTACTCTACCCCGTTTTTTCCGAAACTATACTTTTCTCGAGCTTGTTAAAAAAACGCCTATTTTTTGCCACAGCGATCGGCCCATGCGGCTAACAATGACCTTACGTACCAGTGAGAGTAGACGGAATGGTCAAATCAAGGTTGCACGAACACCTTTCTTTTTCTATAATAGACTACTTGACAGATCTTCCTATTTCACTACATTGAAGTGCGGCTGATACGTAGCGCTACATGTTGGGGTCCACAAGCTTTATTGAAAAGGGGCACATACCTCGTGGCCCATCTCCAGTGACACAAATGCTCGTCACGGAAGCTCATTTCAGCTACGCACACACCTAGTTTTGTATACCCAGTTGTGCATGTGGAAATGAGCTTGGTTGAAGAGAAGCACATGGCAGTGACACCTATGCGGTGACCGAGATTTACGTCAAAGACGTACAATAATATGGAACTAGCCTACTTTCATCTATTCCCTGATGCAAGCCTGGCGGAGCCCGTCTTTTGAAGAAAAGCACACGAAAACTGTCTCCTTTTCAGTTACACTGATTGCCGTTACATACGTTCACTAAATTGTGGCACGTACCGTCTCGGCAACGCATTTAAATGAGGTTACATTGACTTGATGAAAGATCTACATGTAATCAGCGAAATATAGCCATAAAGCAGGTTCGTGTCAAATGGGTCAGCTAAGAGGGGCGCATATGCATGTCACATACCTAGGACACAACGTGTTCCGCCTATAGGCTAGTAATGCCGTTTCGCCATGAAAACAGACCCTCATTATTGATATAGTGAGGGGATAGTGGATGGCCCGATGGTACATGTAGGCGAGAAAGCAGAGAAAATCCACGAACTGCCCATAATGATGTCAAACCGTCGCTTTCGTGACGACCCCCAGATATTCAGCTAATAGCTCAACAACCTGGGCCAAGCACACATTAAACCCGCAGTGCTGGAGAAACGCTGCCCACCTACCTGGACTCATCACATTCATATGCCTGTATAACCTTACTCTGTCACCCTTCGGGGTAGCCGAGTATCTAAGGCGCTAGCATACTCGGTTCGAAATTGCGGGCTAATCCCCGGCTCCGGAGATTGCAGTTTGAATGGAGGCACACTGCGAAGACGCCTGTGTGCATCGTAGCGCACGTTAAAGATCCCCAGTTGGGCAAAATTCTCCGTAGACCTCCACTACGGCGTCCCTGTGACGTAAAACCAACCCCCCCCCCCTATTGGCGATAAAACTATCGTTACTCTACCCCGTTTTTTCCGAAACTATACTTTTCTCGAGCTTGTTAAAAAAACGCCTATTTTTTTGCCACAGAGATCGGCCCATGCGGCTAACAATGACCTTACGTACCAGTGAGAGTAGACGGAATGGTCAAATCAAGGTTGCACGAACACCTTTCTTTTTCTATAATAGACTACTTGACAGATCTGCCTATTTCACTACATTGAAGTGCGGCTGATACGTAGCGCTACATGTTGGGGTCCACAAGCTTTATTGAAAAGGGGCACATACCTCGTGGCCCATCTCCAGTGACGCAAATGCTCGCCACGGAAGTTCATTTCAGCTTCGCACATGCCTAGTTTTGTATACCTAGTTATGCATGTGGAAATGAGCTTGGTTGAAGAGAAGCACATGGCAGTGACACCTATGCGGTGACCGAGGTTTACGTCAAAGACGTACAATAATCTGGAACTAGCCTGCTTTCATCTATTCCCTGATGCTAGTCTGGCGGAGCCCGTCTTTTGAAGAAAAGCACATGAAAACTGTCTCCATTTCAGTTACACTGATTGCCGTTACATACGTTCACTAAATTGTGGCACGTACCGTCTCGGCAACGCATTTAAATGAGGTTACATTGACTTTATGAAAGATCTACATGTAATCAGCGAAATATAGCCATAAAGCAGGTTCGTGTCAAATGGGTCAGCTAAGAGAGGCGCATATGCACGTCACATACCTAGGACACAACCTGTTCCGCCTATAGGCTAGTAATGCCGTTTCACCACGAAAACAGCCCCTCATTACTGATATAGTGAGGGGATAGTGGATGGCCCGATGGTACATGTAGGCGAGAAAGCAGAGAAAATCCACGAACTGCCCATAATGATGTCAAACCGTCGCTTTCGTGACGACCCCCAGATATTCAGCTAATAGCTCTACAACCTGGGCCAAGCACACATTAAACCCGCAGTGCTGGAGAAACGCTGCCCACCTACCTGGACTCATCACATTCATATGCCTGTATAACCTTACTCTGTCACCCTTCGGGGTAGCCGAGTACCTAAGGCGCTAGTATACTCGGCTCGAAATTGCGGGCTAATCCCCGGCTCCGGAGATTGCAGTTTGAATGGAGGCACACTGCGAAGACGCCCGTGTGCATCGTAGCGCACGTTAAAGATCCCCAGTTGGGCAAAATTCTCCGTAGACCTCCACTACGGCGTCCCTGTGACGTAAAACCACCCCCCCCCCCTATTGGCGATAAAACTATCGTTACTCTACCCCGTTTTTTCCGAAACTATACTTTTCTCGAGCTTGTTAAAAAAACGCCTATTTTTTGCCACAGCGATCGGCCCATGCGGCTAACAATGACCTTACGTACCAGTGAGAGTAGACGGAATGGTCAAATCAAGGTTGCACGAACACCTTTCTTTTTCTATAATAGACTACTTGACAGATCTTCCTATTTCACTACATTGAAGTGCGGCTGATACGTAGCGCTACATGTTGGGGTCCACAAGCTTTATTGAAAAGGGGCACATACCTCGTGGCCCATCTCCAGTGACACAAATGCTCGTCACGGAAGCTCATTTCAGCTTCGCACACACCTAGTTTTGTATACCCAGTTGTGCATGTGGAAATGAGCTTGGTTGAAGAGAAGCACATGGTAGTGACACCTATGCGGTGACCGAGATTTACGTCAAAGACGTCTGGAACTAGCCTGCTTTCATCTATTCCCTGATGCTAGTCTGGCGGAGCCCGTCTTTTGAAGAAAAGCACATGAAAACTGTCTCCATTTCAGTTACACTGATTGCCGTTACATACGTTCACTAAATTGTGGCACGTACCGTCTCGGCAACGCATTTAAATGAGGTTACAATGACTTTATGAAAGATCTACATGTAATCAGCGAAATATAGCCATAAAGCAGGTTCGTGTCAAATGGGTCAGCTAAGAGAGGCGCATATGCACGTCACATACCTAGGACACAACCTGTTCCGCCTATAGGCTAGTAATGCCGTTTCACCACGAAAACAGCCCCTCATTACTGATATAGTGAGGGGATAGTGGATGGCCCGATGGTACATGTAGGCGAGAAAGCAGAGAAAATCCACGAACTGCCCATAATGATGTCAAACCGTCGCTTTCGTGACGACCCCCAGATATTCAGCTAATAGCTCTACAACCTGGGCCAAGCACACATTAAACCCGCAGTGCTGGAGAAACGCTGCCCACCTACCTGGACTCATCACATTCATATGCCTGTATAACCTTACTCTGTCACCCTTCGGGGTAGCCGAGTACCTAAGGCGCTAGTATACTCGGCTCGAAATTGCGGGCTAATCCCCGGCTCCGGAGATTGCAGTTTGAATGGAGGCACACTGCGAAGACGCCCTTGTGCATCGTAGCGCACGTTAAAGATCCCCAGTTGGGCAAAATTCTCCGTAGACCTCCACTACGGCGTCCCTGTGACGTAAAACCACCCCCCCCCCCCTATTGGCGATAAAACTATCGTTACTCTACCCCGTTTTTTCCGAAACTATACTTTTCTCGAGCTTGTTAAAAAAACGCCTATTTTTTTGCCACAGCGATCGGCCCATGCGGCTAACAATGACCTTACGTACCAGTGAGAGTAGACGGAATGGTCAAATCAAGGTTGCACGAACACCTTTCTTTTTCTATAATAGACTACTTGACAGATCTTCCTATTTCACTACATTGAAGTGCGGCTGATACGTAGCGCTACATGTTGGGGTCCACAAGCTTTATTGAAAAGGGGCACATACCTCGTGGCCCATCTCCAGTGACACAAATGCTCGTCACGGAAGCTCATTTCAGATTCGCACACACCTAGTTTTGTATACCCAGTTGTGCATGTGGAAATGAGCTTGGTTGAAGAGAAGCACATGGTAGTGACACCTATGCGGTGACCGAGATTTACGTCAAAGACGTCTGGAACTAGCCTGCTTTCATCTATTCCCTGATGCTAGTCTGGCGGAGCCCGTCTTTTGAAGAAAAGCACATGAAAACTGTCTCCATTTCAGTTACACTGATTGCCGTTACATACGTTCACTAAATTGTGGCACGTACCGTCTCGGCAACGCATTTAAATGAGGTTACATTGACTTTATGAAAGATCTACATGTAATCAGCGAAATATAGCCATAAAGCAGGTTCGTGTCAAATGGGTCAGCTAAGAGAGGCGCATATGCACGTCACATACCTAGGACACAACCTGTTCCGCCTATAGGCTAGTAATGCCGTTTCACCACGAAAACAGCCCCTCATTACTGATATAGTGAGGGGATAGTGGATGGCCCGATGGTACATGTAGGCGAGAAAGCAGAGAAAATCCACGAACTGCCCATAATGATGTCAAACCGTCGCTTTCGTGACGACCCCCAGATATTCAGCTAATAGCTCTACAACCTGGGCCAAGCACACATTAAACCCGCAGTGCTGGAGAAACGCTGCCCACCTACCTGGACTCATCACATTCATATGCCTGTATAACCTTACTCTGTCACCCTTCGGGGTAGCCGAGTACCTAAGGCGCTAGTATACTCGGCTCGAAATTGCGGGCTAATCCCCGGCTCCGGAGATTGCAGTTTGAATGGAGGCACACTGCGAAGACGCCCTTGTGCATCGTAGCGCACGTTAAAGATCCCCAGTTGGGCAAAATTCTCCGTAGACCTCCACTACGGCGTCCCTGTGACGTAAAACCACCCCCCCCCCCCCCTATTGGCGATAAAACTATCGTTACTCTACCCCGTTTTTTCCGAAACTATACTTTTCTCGAGCTTGTTAAAAAAACGCCTATTTTTTTGCCACAGCGATCGGCCCATGCGGCTAACAATGACCTTACGTACCAGTGAGAGTAGACGGAATGGTCAAATCAAGGTTGCACGAACACCTTTCTTTTTCTATAATAGACTACTTGACAGATCTTCCTATTTCACTACATTGAAGTGCGGCTGATACGTAGCGCTACATGTTGGGGTCCACAAGCTTTATTGAAAAGGGGCACATACCTCGTGGCCCATCTCCAGTGACACAAATGCTCGTCACGGAAGCTCATTTCAGCTACGCACACACCTAGTTTTGTATACCCAGTTGTGCATGTGGAAATGAGCTTGGTTGAAGAGAAGCACATGGCAGTGACACCTATGCGGTGACCGAGATTTACGTCAAAGACGTACAATAATATGGAACTAGCCTACTTTCATCTATTCCCTGATGCAAGCCTGGCGGAGCCCGTCTTTTGAAGAAAAGCACACGAAAACTGTCTCCTTTTCAGTTACACTGATTGCCGTTACATACGTTCACTAAATTGTGGCACGTACCGTCTCGGCAACGCATCTAAATGAGGTTACATTGACTTTATGAAAGATCTACATGTAATCAGCGAAATATAGCCATAAAGCAGGTTCGTGTCAAATGGGTCAGCTAAGAGGGGCGCATATGCATGTCACATACCTAGGACACAACGTGTTCCGCCTATAGGCTAGTAATGCCGTTTCGCCATGAAAACAGACCCTCATTATTGATATAGTGAGGGGATAGTGGATGGCCCGATGGTACATGTAGGCGAGAAAGCAGAGAAAATCCACGAACTGCCCATAATGATGTCAAACCGTCGCTTTCGTGACGACCCCCAGATATTCAGCTAATAGCTCTACAACCTGGGCCAAGCACACATTAAACCCGCAGTGCTGGAGAAACGCTGCCCACCTACCTGGACTCATCACATTCATATGCCTGTATAACCTTACTCTGTCACCCTTCGGGGTAGCCGAGTATCTAAGGCGCTAGCATACTCGGTTCGAAATTGCGGGCTAATCCCCGGCTCCGGAGATTGCAGTTTGAATGGAGGCACACTGCGAAGACGCCCGTGTGCATCGTAGCGCACGTTAAAGATCCCCAGTTGGGCAAAATTCTCCGTAGACCTCCACTACGGCGTCCCTGTGACGTAAAGCCAACCCCCCCCCCTATTGGCGATAAAACTATCGTTACTCTACCCCGTTTTTTCCGAAACTATACTTTTCTCGAGCTTGTTAAAAAAACGCCTATTTTTTTGCCACAGAGATCGGCCCATGCGGCTAACAATGACCTTACGTACCAGTGAGAGTAGACGGAATGGTCAAATCAAGGTTGCACGAACACCTTTCTTTTTCTATAATAGACTACTTGACAGATCTGCCTATTTCACTACATTGAAGTGCGGCTGATACGTAGCGCTACATGTTGGGGTCCACAAGCTTTATTGAAAAGGGGCACATACCTCGTGGCCCATCTCCAGTGACGCAAATGCTCGTCACGGAAGTTCATTTCAGCTTCGCACATGCCTAGTTTTGTATACCTAGTTATGCATGTGGAAATGAGCTTGGTTGAAGAGAAGCACATGGCAGTGACACCTATGCGGTGACCGAGGTTTACGTCAAAGACGTACAATAATCTGGAACTAGCCTGCTTTCATCTATTCCCTGATGCTAGTCTGGCGGAGCCCGTCTTTTGAAGAAAAGCACATGAAAACTGTCTCCATTTCAGTTACACTGATTGCCGTTACATACGTTCACTAAATTGTGGCACGTACCGTCTCGGCAACGCATTTAAATGAGGTTACATTGACTTTATGAAAGATCTACATGTAATCAGCGAAATATAGCCATAAAGCAGGTTCGTGTCAAATGGGTCAGCTAAGAGAGGCGCATATGCACGTCACATACCTAGGACACAACCTATTCCGCCTATAGGCTAGTAATGCCGTTTCACCACGAAAACAGCCCCTCATTACTGATATAGTGAGGGGATAGTGGATGGCCCGATGGTACATGTAGGCGAGAAAGCAGAGAAAATCCACGAACTGCCCATAATGATGTCAAACCGTCGCTTTCGTGACGACCCCCAGATATTCAGCTAATAGCTCTACAACCTGGGCCAAGCACACATGAAACCCGCAGTGCTGGAGAAACGCTGCCCACCTACCTGGACTCATCACATTCATATGCCTGTATAACCTTACTCTGTCACCCTTCGGGGTAGCCGAGTACCTAAGGCGCTAGTATACTCGGCTCGAAATTGCGGGCTAATCCCCGGCTCCGGAGATTGCAGTTTGAATGGAGGCACACTGCGAAGACGCCCGTGTGCATCGTAGCGCACGTTAAAGATCCCCAGTTGGGCAAAATTCTCCGTAGACCTCCACTACGGCGTCCCTGTGACGTAAACCCCCCCCCCCCCCTATTGGCGATAAAACTATCGTTACTCTACCCCGTTTTTTCCGAAACTATACTTTTCTCGAGCTTGTTAAAAAAACGCCTATTTTTTGCCACAGCGATCGGCCCATGCGGCTAACAATGACCTTACGTACCAGTGAGAGTAGACGGAATGGTCAAATCAAGGTTGCACGAACACCTTTCTTTTTCTATAATAGACTACTTGACAGATCTTCCTATTTCACTACATTGAAGTGCGGCTGATACGTAGCGCTACATGTTGGGGTCCACAAGCTTTATTGAAAAGGGGCACATACCTCGTGGCCCATCTCCAGTGTCACAAATGCTCGTCACGGAAGCTCATTTCAGCTTCGCACACACCTAGTTTTGTATACCCAGTTGTGCATGTGGAAATGAGCTTGGTTGAAGAGAAGCACATGGTAGTGACACCTATGCGGTGACCGAGATTTACGTCAAAGACGTCTGGAACTAGCCTGCTTTCATCTATTCCCTGATGCTAGTCTGGCGGAGCCCGTCTTTTGAAGAAAAGCAAATGAAAACTGTCTCCTTTTCAGTTACACTGATTGCCGTTACATACGTTCACTAAATTGTGGCACGTACCGTCTCGGCAACGCATTTAAATGAGGTTACATTGACTTTATGAAAGATCTACATGTAATCAGCGAAATATAGCCATAAAGCAGGTTCGTGTCAAATGGGTCAGCTAAGAGAGGCGCATATGCATGTCACACACCTAGGACACAACCTGTTCCGCCTATAGGCTAGTAATGCCGTTTCACCACGAAAACAGCCCCTCATTACTGATATAGTGAGGGGATAGTGGATGGCCCGATGGTTCATGTAGGCGAGAAAGCAGAGAAAATCCACGAACTGCCCATAATGATGTCAAACCGTCGCTTTCGTGACGACCCCCAGATATTCAGCTAATAGCTCTACAACCTGGGCCAAGCACACATTAAACCCGCAGTGCTGGAGAAACGCTGCCCACCTACCTGGACTCATCACATTCATATGCCTGTATAACCTTACTCTGTCACCCTTCGGGGTAGCCGAGTACCTAAGGCGCAAGTATACTCGGCTCGAAATTGCGGGCTAATCCCCGGCTCCGGAGATTGCAGTTTGAATGGAGGCACACTGCGAAGACGCCCGTGTGCATCGTAGCGCACGTTAAAGATCCCCAGTTGGGCAAAATTCTCCGTAGACCTCCACTACGGCGTCCCTGTGACGTAAAACCACCCCCCCCCCCTATTGGCGATAAAACTATCGTTACTCTACCCCGTTTTTTCCGAAACTATACTTTTCTCGAGTTTGTTAAAAAAACGCCTATTTTTTTGCCACAGCGATCGGCCCATGCGGCTAACGATGACCTTACGTACCAGTGAGAGTAGACGGAATGGTCAAATCAAGGTTGCACGAACACCTTTCTTTTTCTATAATAGACTACTTGACAGATCTTCCTATTTCACTACATTGAAGTGCGGCTGATACGTAGCGCTACATGTTGGGGTCCACAAGCTTTATTGAAAAGGGGCACATACCTCGTGGCCCATCTCCAGTGACACAAATGCTCGTCACGGAAGCTCATTTCAGCTACGCACACACCTAGTTTTGTATACCCAGTTGTGCATGTGGAAATGAGCTTGGTTGAAGAGAAGCACATGGCAGTGACACCTATGCGGTGACCGAGATTTACGTCAAAGACGTACAATAATATGGAACTAGCCTACTTTCATCTATTCCCTGATGCAAGCCTGGCGGAGCCCGTCTTTTGAAGAAAAGCACACGAAAACTGTCTCCTTTTCAGTTACACTGATTGCCGTTACATACGTTCACTAAATTGTGGCACGTACCGTCTCGGCAACGCATTTAAATGAGGTTACATTGACTTTATGAAAGATCTACATGTAATCAGCGAAATATAGCCATAAAGCAGGTTCGTGTCAAATGGGTCAGCTAAGAGGGGCGCATATGCATGTCACATACCTAGGACACAACGTGTTCCGCCTATAGGCTAGTAATGCCGTTTCGCCATGAAAACAGACCCTCATTATTGATATAGTGAGGGGATAGTGGATGGCCCGATGGTACATGTAGGCGAGAAAGCAGAGAAAATCCACGAACTGCCCATAATGATGTCAAACCGTCGCTTTCGTGACGACCCCCAGATATTCAGCTAATAGCTCTACAACCTGGGCCAAGCACACATTAAACCCGCAGTGCTGGAGAAACGCTGCCCACCTACCTGGACTCATCACATTCATATGCCTGTATAACCTTACTCTGTCACCCTTCGGGGTAGCCGAGTACATAAGGCGCTAGTATACTCGGCTCGAAATTGCGGGCTAATCCCCGGCTCCGGAGATTGCAGTTTGAATGGAGGCACACTGCGAAGACGCCCGTGTGCATCGTAGCGCACGTAAAAGATCCCCAGTTGTGCAAAATTGTCCGTAGACCTCCACTACGGCGTCCCTGTGACGTAAAACCACCCCCCCCCTCTTTTGGCGACAAAACTATCGTTACTCTACCCCGTTTTTTCCGAAACTATACTTTTCTCGAGCTTGTTAAAAAAACGCCTATTTTTTTGCCACAGCGATCGGCCCATGCGGCTAACAATGACCTTACGTACCAGTGAGAGTAGACGGAATGGTCAAATCAAGGTTGCACGAACACCTTTCTTTTTCTATAATAGACTACTTGACTGATCTGCCTATTTCACTACATTGAAGTGCGGCTGATACGTAGCGCTACATGTTGGGATCCACAAGCTTTATTCAAAAGGGGCACATACCTCGTGGCCCATCTCCAGTGACGCAAATGCTCGTCACGGAAGTTCATTTCAGCTTCGCACACACCTAGTTTTGTATACCCAGTTATGCATGTGGAAATGAGCTTGGTTGAAGAGAAGCACATGGCAGTGACACATATGCGGTGACCGAGATTTACGTCAAAGAGTTACAATAATCTGGAACTAGCCTGCTTTCATCTATTCCCTGATGCAAGCCTGGCGGAGCCCGTCTTTTGAAGAAAAGCACATGAAAACTGTCTCCTTTTCAGTTACACTGATTGCCGTTACATACGTTCACTAAATTGTGGCACGTACCGTCTCGGCAACGCATTTAAATGAGGTTACATCGACTTTATGAAAGATCTACATGTAATCAGCGAAATATAGCCATAAAGCAGGTTCGTGTCAAATGGGTCAGCTAAGAGAGGCGCATATGCATGTCACATACCTAGGACACAACCTGTTCCGCCTATAGGCTAGTAATGCCGTTTCGCCACGAAAACAGCCCCTCATTACTGATATAGTGAGCGGATAGTGGATGGCCCGATGGTACATGTAGGCGAGAAAGCAGAGAAAATCCACGAACTGCCCATAATGATGTCAAACCGTCGCTTTCGTGACGACCCCCAGATATTCAGCTAATAGCTCTACAACCTGGGCCAAGCACACATTAAACCCGCAGTGCTGGAGAAACGCTGCCCACCTACCTGGACTCATCACATTCATATGCCTGTATAACCTTACTCTGTCACCCTTCGGGGTAGCCGAGTACCTAAGGCGCTAGTATACTCGGCTCGAAATTGCGGGCTAATCCCCGGCTCCGGAGATTGCAGTTTGAATGGAGGCACACTGCGAAGACGCCCGTATGCATCGTAGCGCACGTTAAAGATCCCCAGTTGGGCAAAATTCTCCGTAGACCTCCACTACGGCGTCCCTGTGACGTAAAACCACCCCCCCTATTGGCGATAAAACTATCGTTACTCTACCCCGTTTTTTCCGAAACTATACTTACTCGAGCTTGTTAAAAAAACGCCAATTTTTTTGCCACAGCGATCAGCCCATGTGGCTAACAATGCACTTACGTACCAGTGAGAGTAGACGGAATGGTCAAATCAAGGTTGCACAAACACCTTTCTTTTTCTATAATAGACTACTTGACAGATCTTCCTATTTCACTACATTGAAGTGCGGCTGATACGTAGCGCTACATGTTGGGGTCCACAAGCTTTATTGAAAAGGGGCACATACCTCGTGGCCCATCTCCAGTGACGCAAATGCTCGTCACGGAAGTTCATTTCAGCTTCGCACACACCTAGTTTTGTATACCCAGTTGTGCATGTGGAAATGAGCTTGGTTGAAGAGAAGCACATGGCAGTGACACCTATGCGGTGACCGAGATTTACGTCAGAGAGTTACAATAATCTGGAACTAGCCTGCTTTCATCTATTCCCTGATGCAAGCCTGGCGGAGCCCGTCTTTTGAAGAAAAGCACATGAAAACTGTCTCCTTTTCAGTTACACTGATTGCCGTTACATACGTTCACTAAATTGTGGCACGTACCGTCTCGGCAACGCATTTAAATGAGGTCACATTGACTTTATGAAAGATCTACATGTAATCAGCGAAATATAGCCATAAAGCAGGTATCGTGTCAAATGGGTCAGCTAAGAGAGGCGCATATGCATGTCACATACCTAGGACACAACCTGTTCCGCCTATAGGCTAGTAATGCCGTTTCGCCATGAAAACAGCCCCTCATTACTGATATAGTGAGGGGATAGTGGATGGCCCGATGGTACATGTAGGCCAGAAAGCAGAGAAAATCCACGAACTGCCCATAATGATGTCAAACCGTTGCTTTCGTGACGACCCCCAGATATTCAGCTAATAGCTCTACAACCTGGGCCAAGCACACATTAAACCCGCAGTGCTGGAGAAACGCTGCCCACCTACCTGGACTCATCACATTCATATGCCTGTATAACCTTACTCTGTCACCCTTCGGGGTAGCCGAGTACATAAGGCGCTAGTATACTCGGCTCGAAATTGCGGGCTAATCCCCGGCTCCGGAGATTGCAGTTTGAATGGAGGCACACTGCGAAGACGCCCGTGTGCATCGTAGCGCACGTAAAAGATCCCCAGTTGTGCAAAATTGTCCGTAGACCTCCACTACGGCGTCCCTGTGACGTAAAACCACCCCCCCCCCTCTTTTGGCGACAAAACTATCGTTACTCTACCCCGTTTTTTTCCGAAACTATACTTTTCTCGAGCTTGTTAAAAAAACGCCTATTTTTTTGCCACAGCGATCGGCCCATGCGGCTAACAATGACCTTACGTACCAGTGAGAGTAGACGGAATGGTCAAATCAAGGTTGCACGAACACCTTTCTTTTTCTATAATAGACTACTTGACTGATCTGCCTATTTCACTACATTGAAGTGCGGCTGATACGTAGCGCTACATGTTGGGATCCACAAGCTTTATTCAAAAGGGGCACATACCTCGTGGCCCATCTCCAGTGACGCAAATGCTCGTCACGGAAGTTCATTTCAGCTTCGCACACACCTAGTTTTGTATACCCAGTTATGCATGTGGAAATGAGCTTGGTTGAAGAGAAGCACATGGCAGTGACACATATGCGGTGACCGAGATTTACGTCAAAGAGTTACAATAATCTGGAACTAGCCTGCTTTCATCTATTCCCTGATGCAAGCCTGGCGGAGCCCGTCTTTTGAAGAAAAGCACATGAAAACTGTCTCCTTTTCAGTTACACTGATTGCCGTTACATACGTTCACTAAATTGTGGCACGTACCGTCTCGGCAACGCATTTAAATGAGGTTACATTGACTTTATGAAAGATCTACATGTAATCAGCGAAATATAGCCATAAAGCAGGTTCGTGTCAAATGGGTCAGCTAAGAGAGGCGCATATGCATGTCACATACCTAGGACACAACCTGTTCCGCCTATAGGCTAGTAATGCCGTTTCGCCACGAAAACAGCCCCTCATTACTGATATAGTGAGCGGATAGTGGATGGCCCGATGGTACATGTAGGCGAGAAAGCAGAGAAAATCCACGAACTGCCCATAATGATGTCAAACCGTCGCTTTCGTGACAACCCCCAGATATTCAGCTAATAGCTCTACAACCTGGGCCAAGCACACATTAAACCCGCAGTGCTGGAGAAACGCTGCCCACCTACCTGGACTCATCACATTCATATGCCTGTATAACCTTACTCTGTCACCCTTCGGGGTAGCCGAGTACCTAAGGCGCTAGTATACTCGGCTCGAAATTGCGGGCTAATCCCCGGCTCCGGAGATTGCAGTTTGAATGGAGGCACACTGCGAAGACGCCCGTGTGCATCGTAGCGCACGTAAAAGATCCCCAGTTGTGCAAAATTGTCCGTAGACCTCCACTACGGCGTCCCTGTGACGTAAAACCACCCCCCCCCTCTTTTGGCGACAAAACTATCGTTACTCTACCCCGTTTTTTCCGAAACTATACTTTCCTCGAGCTTGTTAAAAAAACGCCTATTTTTTTGCCACAGCGATCGGCCCATGCGGCTAACAATGACCTTACGTACCAGTGAGAGTAGACGGAATGGTCAAATCAAGGTTGCACGAACACCTTTCTTTTTCTATAATAGACTACTTGACTGATCTGCCTATTTCACTACATTGAAGTGCGGCTGATACGTAGCGCTACATGTTGGGATCCACAAGCTTTATTCAAAAGGGGCACATACCTCGTGGCCCATCTCCAGTGACGCAAATGCTCGTCACGGAAGTTCATTTCAGCTTCGCACACACCTAGTTTTGTATACCCAGTTATGCATGTGGAAATGAGCTTGGTTGAAGAGAAGCACATGGCAGTGACACATATGCGGTGACCGAGATTTACGTCAAAGAGTTACAATAATCTGGAACTAGCCTGCTTTCATCTATTCCCTGATGCAAGCCTGGCGGAGCCCGTCTTTTGAAGAAAAGCACATGAAAACTGTCTCCTTTTCAGTTACACTGATTGCCGTTACATACGTTCACTAAATTGTGGCACGTACCGTCTCGGCAACGCATTTAAATGAGGTTACATTGACTTTATGAAAGATCTACATGTAATCAGCGAAATATAGCCATAAAGCAGGTTCGTGTCAAATGGGTCAGCTAAGAGAGGCGCATATGCATGTCACATACCTAGGACACAACCTGTTCCGCCTATAGGCTAGTAATGCCGTTTCGCCACGAAAACAGCCCCTCATTACTGATATAGTGAGCGGATAGTGGATGGCCCGATGGTACATGTAGGCGAGAAAGCAGAGAAAATCCACGAACTGCCCATAATGATGTCAAACCGTCGCTTTCGTGACGACCCCCAGATATTCAGCTAATAGCTCTACAACCTGGGCCAAGCACACATTAAACCCGCAGTGCTGGAGAAACGCTGCCCACCTACCTGGACTCATCACATTCATATGCCTGTATAACCTTACTCTGTCACCCTTCGGGGTAGCCGAGTACCTAAGGCGCTAGTATACTCGGCTCGAAATTGCGGGCTAATCCCCGGCTCCGGAGATTGCAGTTTGAATGGAGGCACACTGCGAAGACGCCCGTGTGCATCGTAGCGCACGTTAAAGATCCCCAGTTGGGCAAAATTCTCCGTAGACCTCCACTACGGCGTCCCTGTGACGTAAAACCACCCCCCCTATTGGCGATAAAACTATCGTTACTCTACCCCGTTTTTTCCGAAACTATACTTACTCGAGCTTGTTAAAAAAACGCCAATTTTTTTGCCACAGCGATCAGCCCATGTGGCTAACAATGCACTTACGTACCAGTGAGAGTAGACGGAATGGTCAAATCAAGGTTGCACAAACACCTTTCTTTTTCTATAATAGACTACTTGACAGATCTTCCTATTTCACTACATTGAAGTGCGGCTGATACGTAGCGCTACATGTTGGGGTCCACAAGCTTTATTGAAAAGGGGCACATACCTCGTGGCCCATCTCCAGTGACGCAAATGCTCGTCACGGAAGTTCATTTCAGCTTCGCACACACCTAGTTTTGTATACCCAGTTGTGCATGTGGAAATGAGCTTGGTTGAAGAGAAGCACATGGCAGTGACACCTATGCGGTGACCGAGATTTACGTCAGAGAGTTACAATAATCTGGAACTAGCCTGCTTTCATCTATTCCCTGATACAAGCCTGGCGGAGCCCGTCTTTTGAAGAAAAGCACATGAAAACTGTCTCCTTTTCAGTTACACTGATTGCCGTTACATACGTTCACTAAATTGTGGCACGTACCGTCTCGGCAACGTATTTAAATGAGGTCACATTGACTTTATGAAAGATCTACATGTAATCAGCGAAATATAGCCATAAAGCAGGTATCGTGTCAAATGGGTCAGCTAAGAGAGGCGCATATGCATGTCACATACCTAGGACACAACCTGTTCCGCCTATAGGCTAGTAATGCCGTTTCGCCATGAAAACAGCCCCTCATTACTGATATAGTGAGGGGATAGTGGATGGCCCGATGGTACATGTAGGCCAGAAAGCAGAGAAAATCCACGAACTGCCCATAATGATGTCAAACCGTCGCTTCCGTGACGACCCCCAGATATTCAGCTAATAGCTCTACAACCTGGGCCAAGCACACATTAAACCCGCAGTGCTGGAGAAACGCTACCCACCTTTTTCTATAATAGACTACTTGACAGATCTTCCTATTTCACTACATTGAAGTGCGGCTGATACGTAGCGCTACATGTTGGGGTCCACAAGCTTTATTGAAAAGGGGCACATACCTCGTGGCCCATCTCCAGTGACACAAATGCTCGTCACGGAAGCTCATTTCAGCTTCGCACACACCTAGTTTTGTATACCCAGTTGTGCATGTGGAAATGAGCTTGGTTGAAGAGAAGCACATGGTAGTGACACCTATGCGGTGACCGAGATTTACGTCAAAGACGTCTGGAACTAGCCTGCTTTCATCTATTCCCTGATGCTAGTCTGGCGGAGCCCGTCTTTTGAAGAAAAGCAAATGAAAACTGTCTCCTTTTCAGTTACACTGATTGCCGTGATTGTAGTGACACCTATGCGGTGACCGAGATTTACGTCAAAGACGTCTGGAACTAGCCTGCTTTCATCTATTCCCTGATGCAAGCCTGGCGGAGCCCGTCTTTTGAAGAAAAGCACATGAAAACTGTCTCCTTTTCAGTTACACTGATTGCCGTTACATACGTTCACGAAATTGTGGCACGTACGGTCTCGGCAACGCATTTAAATGAGGTAACATTGACTTTATGAAAGATCTACATGTAATCAGCGAAATATAGCCATAAAGCAGGTTCGTGTGAATGGGTCAGCTAAGAGAGGCGCATATGCATGTCACATACCTAGGACACAACCTGTTCCGCCTATAGGCTAGTAATGCCGTTTCGCCACGAAAACAGCCCCTCATTACTGATATAGTGAGGGGATAGTGGATGGCCCGATGGTACATGTAGGCGAGAAAGCAGAGAAAATCCACGAACTGCCCATAATGATGTCAAACCGTCGCTTTCGTGACGACCCCCAGATATTCAGCTAATAGCTCTACAACCTGGGCCAAGCACACATTAAACCCGCAGTGCTGGAGAAACGCTGCCCACCTACCTGGACTCATCACATTCATATGCCTGTATAACCTTACTCTGTCACCCTTCGGGGTAGCCGAGTACATAAGGCGCTAGTATACTCGGCTCGAAATTGCGGGCTAATCCCCGGCTCCGGAGATTGCAGTTTGAATGGAGGCACACTGCGAAGACGCCCGTGTGCATCGTAGCGCACGTTAAAGATCCCCAGTTGTGCAAAATTGTCCGTAGACCTCCACTACGGCGTCCCTGTGACGTAAAACCACCCCCCCCCTCTATTGGCGACAAAACTATCGTTACTCTACCCCGTTTTTTCCGAAACTATACTTTTCTCGAGCTTGTTAAAAAAACGCCTATTTTTTTGCCACAGCGATCGGCCCATGCGGCTAACAATGACCTTACGTACCAGTGAGAGTAGACGGAATGGTCAAATCAAGGTTGCACGAACACCTTTCTTTTTCTATAATAGACTACTTGACTGATCTGCCTATTTCACTACATTGAAGTGCGGCTGATACGTAGCGCTACATGTTGGGATCCACAAGCTTTATTCAAAAGGGGCACATACCTCGTGGCCCATCTCCAGTGACGCAAATGCTCGTCACGGAAGTTCATTTCAGCTTCGCACACACCTAGTTTTGTATACCCAGTTATGCATGTGGAAATGAGCTTGGTTGAAGAGAAGCACATGGCAGTGACACATATGCGGTGACCGAGATTTACGTCAAAGAGTTACAATAATCTGGAACTAGCCTGCTTTCATCTATTCCCTGATGCAAGCCTGGCGGAGCCCGTCTTTTGAAGAAAAGCACATGAAAACTGTCTCCTTTTCAGTTACACTGATTGCCGTTACATACGTTCACTAAATTGTGGCACGTACCGTCTCGGCAACGCATTTAATTGAGGTTACATTGACTTTATGAAAGATCTACATGTAATCAGCGAAATATAGCCATAAAGCAGGTTCGTGTCAAATGGGTCAGCTAAGAGAGGCGCATATGCATGTCACATACCTAGGACACAACCTGTTCCGCCTATAGGCTAGTAATGCCGTTTCGCCACGAAAACAGCCCCTCATTACTGATATAGTGAGGGGATAGTGGATGGCCCGATGGTACATGTAGGCGAGAAAGCAGAGAAAATCCACGAACTGCCCATAATGATGTCAAACCGTCGCTTTCGTGACGACCCCCAGATATTCAGCTAATAGCTCTACAACCTGGGCCAAGCACACATTAAACCCGCAGTGCTGGAGAAACGCTGCCCACCTACCTGGACTCATCACATTCATATGCCTGTATAACCTTACTCTGTCACCCTTCGGCGTAGCCGAGTACCTAAGGCGCTAGTATACTCGGCTCGAAATTGCGGGCTAATCCCCGGCTCCGGAGATTGCAGTTGGAATGGAGGCACACTGCGAAGACGCCCGTGTGCATCGTAGCGCACGTTAAAGATCCCCAGTTGGGCAAAATTCTCCGTAGACCTCCACTACGGCGTCCCTGTGACGTAAAACCACCCCCCCCCCCTATTGGCGATAAAACTATCGTTACTCTACCCCGTTTTTTCCGAAACTATACTTACTCGAGCTTGTTAAAAAAACGCAAATTTTTTTGCCACAGCGATCAGCCCATGTGGCTAACAATGCACTTACGTACCAGTGAGAGTAGACGGAATGGTCAAATCAAGGTTGCACAAACACCTTTCTTTTTCTATAATAGACTACTTGACAGATCTTCCTGTTTCACTACATTGAAGTGCGGCTGATACGTAGCGCTACATGTTGGGGTCCACAAGCTTTATTGAAAAGGGGCACATACCTCGTGGCCCATCTCCAGTGACACAAATGCTCGTCACGGAAGTTCATTTCAGCTTCGCACACACCTAGTTTTGTATACCCAGTTGTGCATGTGGAAATGAGCTTGGTTGAAGAGAAGCACATGGCAGTGACACCTATGCGGTGACCGAGATTTACGTCAGAGAGTTACAATAATCTGGAACTAGCCTGCTTTCATCTATTCCCTGATGCAAGCCTGGCGGAGCCCGTCTTTTGAAGAAAAGCACATGAAAACTGTCTCCTTTTCAGTTACACTGATTGCCGTTACATACGTTCACTGAATTGTGGCACGTACCGTCTCGGCAACGCATTTAAATGAGGTCACATTGACTTTATGAAAGATCTACATGTAATCAGCGAAATATAGCCATAAAGCAGGTTCGTGTCAAATGGGTCAGCTAAGAGAGGCGCATATGCACGCCACATACCTAGGACACAACCTGTTCCGCCTATAGGCTAGTAATGCCGTTTCACCACGAAATCAGCCCCTCATTACTGATATAGTGAGGGGATAGTGGATGGCCCGATGGTACATGTAGGCGAGAAAGCAGAGAAAATCCACGAACTGCCCATAATGATGTCAAACCGTCGCTTTCGTGACGACCCCCAGATATTCAGCTAATAGCTCTACAACCTGGGCCAAGCACACATTAAACCCGCAGTGCTGGAGAAACGCTGCCCACCTACCTGGACTCATCACATTCATATGCCTGTATAACCTTACTCTGTCACCCTTCGGGGTAGCCGAGTACCTAAGGCGCTAGTATACTCGGCTCGAAATTGCGGGCTAATCCCCGGCTCCGGAGATTGCAGTTTGAATGGAGGCACACTGCGAAGACGCCCGTGTGCATCGTAGCGCACGTTAAAGATCCCCAGTTGGGCAAAATTCTCCGTAGACCTCCACTACGGCGTCCCTGTGACGTAAAACCACCCCCCCCTACTGGCGATAAAACTATCGTTACTCTACCCCGTTTTTTCCGAAACTATACTTTTCTCGAGCTTGTTAAAAAAACGCCTATTTTTTTGCCACAGCGATCGGCCCATGCGGCTAACAATGACCTTACGTACCAGTGAGAGTAGACGGAATGGTCAAATCAAGGTTGCACGAACACCTTTCTTTTTCTATAATAGACTACTTGACAGATCTTCCTATTTCACTACATTGAAGTGCGGCTGATACGTAGCGCTACATGTTGGGGTCCACAAGCTTTATTGAAAAGGGGCACATACCTCGTGGCCCATCTCCAGTGACACAAATGCTCGTCACGGAAGCTCATTTCAGCTTCGCACACACCTAGTTTTGTATACCCAGTTGTGCATGTGGAAATGAGCTTGGTTGAAGAGAAGCACATGGTAGTGACACCTATGCGGTGACCGAGATTTACGTCAAAGACGTCTGGAACTAGCCTGCTTTCATCTATTCCCTGATGCTAGTCTGGCGGAGCCCGTCTTTTGAAGAAAAGCAAATGAAAACTGTCTCCTTTTCAGTTACACTGATTGCCGTTACATACGTTCACTAAATTGTGGCACGTACCGTCTCGGCAACGCATTTAAATGAGGTTACATTGACTTTATGAAAGATCTACATGTAATCAGCGAAATATAGCCATAAAGCAGGTTCGTGTCAAATGGGTCAGCTAAGAGAGGCGCATATGCATGTCACACACCTAGGACACAACCTGTTCCGCCTATAGGCTAGTAATGCCGTTTCACCACGAAAACAGCCCCTCATTACTGATATAGTGAGGGGATAGTGGATGGCCCGATGGTTCATGTAGGCGAGAAAGCAGAGAAAATCCACGAACTGCCCATAATGATGTCAAACCGTCGCTTTCGTGACGACCCCCAGATATTCAGCTAATAGCTCTACAACCTGGGCCAAGCACACATTAAACCCGCAGTGCTGGAGAAACGCTGCCCACCTACCTGGAATCATCACATTCATATGCCTGTATAACCTTACTCTGTCACCCTTCGGGGTAGCCGAGTACCTAAGGCGCAAGTATACTCGGCTCGAAATTGCGGGCTAATCCCCGGCTCCGGAGATTGCAGTTTGAATGGAGGCACACTGCGAAGACGCCCGTGTGCATCGTAGCGCACGTTAAAGATCCCCAGTTGGGCAAAATTCTCCGTAGACCTCCACTACGGCGTCCCTGTGACGTAAAACCACCCCCCCCCCCCCTATTGGCGATAAAACTATCGTTACTCTACCCCGTTTTTTCCGAAACTATACTTTTCTCGAGTTTGTTAAAAAAACGCCTATTTTTTTGCCACAGCGATCGGCCCATGCGGCTAACAATGACCTTACGTACCAGTGAGAGTAGACGGAATGGTCAAATCAAGGTTGCACGAACACCTTTCTTTTTCTATAATAGACTACTTGAGAGATCTTCCTATTTCACTACATTGAAGTGCGGCTGATACGTAGCGCTACATGTTGGGGTCCACAAGCTTTATTGAAAAGGGGCACATACCTCGTGGCCCATCTCCAGTGACACAAATGCTCGTCACGGAAGCTCATTTCAGCTTCGCACACACCTAGTTTTGTATACCTAGTTGTGCATGTGGAAATGAGCTTGGTTGAAGAGAAGCACATGGCAGTGACACCTATGCGGTGACCGAGATTTACGTCAAAGACGTACAATAATATGGAACTAGCCTACTTTCATCTATTCCCTGATGCAAGCCTGGCGGAGCCCGTGTTTTGAAGAAAAGCACACGAAAACTGTCTCCTTTTCAGTTACACTGATTGCCGTTACATACGTTCACTAAATTGTGGCACGTACCGTCTCGGCAACGCATTTAAATGAGGTTACATTGACTTTATGAAAGATCTACATGTAATCAGCGAAATATAGCCATAAAGCAGGTTCGTGTCAAATGGGTCAGCTAAGAGAGGCGCATATGCATGTCACACACCTAGGACACAACCTGTTCCGCCTATAGGCTAGTAATGCCGTTTCGCCACGAAAACAGCCCCTCATTACTGATATAGTGAGGGGATAGTGGATGGCCCGATGGTACATGTAGGCGAGAAAGCAGAGAAAATCCACGAACTGCCCATAATGATGTCAAACCGTCGCTTTCGTGACGACCCCCAGATATTCAGCTAATAGCTCTACAACCTGGGCCAAGCACACATTAAACCCGCAGTGCTGGAGAAACGCTGCCCACCTACCTGGACTCATCACATTCATATGCCTGTATAACCTTACTCTGTCACCCTTCGGGGTAGCCGAGTACATAAGGCGCTAGTATACTCGGCTCGAAATTGCGGGCTAATCCCCGGCTCCGGAGATTGCAGTTTGAATGGAGGCACACTGCGAAGACGCCCGTGTGCATCGTAGCGCACGTAAAAGATCCCCAGTTGTGCAAAATTGTCCGTAGACCTCCACTACGGCGTCCCTGTGACGTAAAACCACCCCCCCCCCCTCTTTTGGCGACAAAACTATCGTTACTCTACCCCGTTTTTTCCGAAACTATACTTTTCTCGAGCTTGTTAAAAAAACGCCTATTTTTTTGCCACAGCGATCGGCCCATGCGGCTAACAATGACCTTACGTACCAGTGAGAGTAGACGGAATGGTCAAATCAAGGTTGCACGAACACCTTTCTTTTTCTATAATAGACTACTTGACTGATCTGCCTATTTCACTACATTGAAGTGCGGCTGATACGTAGCGCTACATGTTGGGATCCACAAGCTTTATTCAAAAGGAGCACATACCTCGTGGCCCATCTCCAGTGACGCAAATGCTCGTCACGGAAGTTCATTTCAGCTTCGCACACACCTAGTTTTGTATACCCAGTTATGCATGTGGAAATGAGCTTGGTTGAAGAGAAGCACATGGCAGTGACACATATGCGGTGACCGAGATTTACGTCAAAGAGTTACAATAATCTGGAACTAGCCTGCTTTCATCTATTCCCTGATGCAAGCCTGGCGGAGCCCGTCTTTTGAAGAAAAGCACATGAAAACTGTCTCCTTTTCAGTTACACTGATTGCCGTTACATACGTTCACTAAATTGTGGCACGTACCGTCTCGGCAACGCATTTAAATGAGGTAAAATTGACTTTATGAAAGATCTACATGTAATCAGCGAAATATAGCCATAAAGCAGGTTCGTGTCAAATGGGTCAGCTAAGAGAGGCGCATATGCATGTCACATACCTAGGACACAACCTGTTCCGCCTATAGGCTAGTAATGCCGTTTCGCCACGAAAACAGCCCCTCATTACTGATATAGTGAGCGGATAGTGGATGGCCCGATGGTACATGTAGGCCAGAAAGCAGAGAAAATCCACGAACTGCCCATAATGATGTCAAACCGTCGCTTTCGTGACGACCCCCAGATATTCAGCTAATAGCTCTACAACCTGGGCCAAGCACACATTAAACCCGTAGTGCTGGAGAAACGCTGCCCACCTACCTGGAATCATCACATTCATATGCCTGTATAACCTTACTCTGTCACCCTTCGGGGTAGCCGAGTACATAAGGCGCTAGTATACTCGGCTCGAAATTGCGGGCTAATCCCCGGCTCCGGAGATTGCAGTTTGAATGGAGGCACACTGCGAAGACGCCCGTGTGCATCGTAGCGCACGTAAAAGATCCCCAGTTGTGCAACATTGTCCGTAGACCTCCACTACGGCGTCCCTGTGACGTAAAACCACCCCCCCCCCTCTTTTGGCGACAAAACTATCGTTACTCTACCCCGTTTTTTCCGAAACTATACTTTTCTCGAGCTTGTTAAAAAAACGCCTATTTTTTGCCACAGCGATCGGCCCATGCGGCTAACAATGACCTTACGTACCAGTGAGAGTAGACGGAATGGTCAAATCAAGGTTGCACGAACACCTTTCTTTTTCTATAATAGACTACTTGACTGATCTGCCTATTTCACTACATTGAAGTGCGGCTGATACGTAGCGCTACATGTTGGGATCCACAAGCTTTATTCAAAAGGGGCACATACCTCGTGGCCCATCTCCAGTGACGCAAATGCTCGTCACGGAAGTTCATTTCAGCTTCGCACACACCTAGTTTTGTATACCCAGTTATGCATGTGGAAATGAGCTTGGTTGAAGAGAAGCACATGGCAGTGACACATATGCGGTGACCGAGATTTACGTCAAAGAGTTACAATAATCTGGAACTAGCCTGCTTTCATCTATTCCCTGATGCAAGCCTGGCGGAGCCCGTCTTTTGAAGAAAAGCACATGAAAACTGTCTCCTTTTCAGTTACACTGATTGCCGTTACATACGTTCACTAAATTGTGGCACGTACCGTCTCGGCAACGCATTTAAATGAGGTTACATTGACTTTATGAAAGATCTACATGTAATCAGCGAAATATAGCCATAAAGTAGGTTCGTGTCAAATGGGTCAGCTAAGAGAGGCGCATATGCATGTCACATACCTAGGACACAACCTGTTCCGCCTATAGGCTAGTAATGCCGTTTCGCCACGAAAACAGCCCCTCATTACTGATATAGTGAGCGGATAGTGGATGGCCCGATGGTACATGTAGGCGAGAAAGCAGAGAAAATCCACGAACTGCCCATAATGATGTCAAACCGTCGCTTTCGTGACGACCCCCAGATATTCAGCTAATAGCTCTACAACCTGGGCCAAGCACACATTAAACCCGCAGTGCTGGAGAAACGCTGCCCACCTACCTGGACTCATCACATTCATATGCCTGTATAACCTTACTCTGTCACCCTTCGGGGTAGCCGAGTACCTAAGGCGCTAGTATACTCGGCTCGAAATTGCGGGCTAATCCCCGGCTCCGGAGATTGCAGTTTGAATGGAGGCACACTGCGAAGACGCCCGTGTGCATCGTAGCGCACGTAAAAGATCCCCAGTTGTGCAAAATTGTCCGTAGACCTCCACTACGGCGTCCCTGTGACGTAAAACCACCCCCCCCCCCCCTCTTTTGGCGACAAAACTATCGTTACTCTACCCCGTTTTTTCCGAAACTATACTTTTCTCGAGCTTGTTAAAAAAACGCCTATTTTTTTGCCACAGCGATCGGCCCATGCGGCTAACAATGACCTTACGTACCAGTGAGAGTAGACGGAATGGTCAAATCAAGGTTGCACGAACACCTTTCTTTTTCTATAATAGACTACTTGACTGATCTGCCTATTTCACTACATTGAAGTGCGGCTGATACGTAGCGCTACATGTTGGGATCCACAAGCTTTATTCAAAAGGGGCACATACCTCGTGGCCCATCTCCAGTGACGCAAATGCTCGTCACGGAAGTTCATTTCAGCTTCGCACACACCTAGTTTTGTATACCCAGTTATGCATGTGGAAATGAGCTTGGTTGAAGAGAAGCACATGGCAGTGACACATATGCGGTGACCGAGATTTACGTCAAAGAGTTACAATAATCTGGAACTAGCCTGCTTTCATCTATTCCCTGATGCAAGCCTGGCGGAGCCCGTCTTTTGAAGAAAAGCACATGAAAACTGTCTCCTTTTCAGTTACACTGATTGCCGTTACATACGTTCACTAAATTGTGGCACGTACCGTCTCGGCAACGCATTTAATTGAGGTTACATTGACTTTATGAAAGATCTACATGTAATCAGTGAAATATAGCCATAAAGCAGGTTCGTGTCAAATGGGTCAGCTAAGAGAGGCGCATATGCATGTCACATACCTAGGACACAACCTGTTCCGCCTATAGGCTAGTAATGCCGTTTCGCCACGAAAACAGCCCCTCATTACTGATATAGTGAGCGGATAGTGGATGGCCCGATGGTACATGTAGGCGAGAAAGCAGAGAAAATCCACGAACTGCCCATAATGATGTCAAACCGTCGCTTTCGTGACGACCCCCAGATATTCAGCTAATAGCTCTACAACCTGGGCCAAGCACACATTAAACCCGCAGTGCTGGAGAAACGCTGCCCACCTACCTGGACTCATCACATTCATATGCCTGTATAACCTTACTCTGTCACCCTTCGGCGTAGCCGAGTACCTAAGGCGCTAGTATACTCGGCTCGAAATTGCGGGCTAATCCCCGGCTCCGGAGATTGCAGTTGGAATGGAGGCACACTGCGAAGACGCCCGTGTGCATCGTAGCGCACGTTAAAGATCCCCAGTTGGGCAAAATTCTCCGTAGACCTCCACTACGGCGTCCCTGTGACGTAAAACCACCCCCCCCCCCTATTGGCGATAAAACTATCGTTACTCTACCCCGTTTTTTCCGAAACTATACTTACTCGAGCTTGTTAAAAAAACGCAAATTTTTTTGCCACAGCGATCAGCCCATGTGGCTAACAATGCACTTACGTACCAGTGAGAGTAGACGGAATGGTCAAATCAAGGTTGCACAAACACCTTTCTTTTTCTATAATAGACTACTTGACAGATCTTCCTGTTTCACTACATTGAAGTGCGGCTGATACGTAGCGCTACATGTTGGGGTCCACAAGCTTTATTGAAAAGGGGCACATACCTCGTGGCCCATCTCCAGTGACGCAAATGCTCGTCACGGAAGTTCATTTCAGCTTCGCACACACCTAGTTTTGTATACCCAGTTGTGCATGTGGAAATGAGCTTGGTTGAAGAGAAGCACATGGCAGTGACACCTATGCGGTGACCGAGATTTACGTCAGAGAGTTACAATAATCTGGAACTAGCCTGCTTTCATCTATTCCCTGATGCAAGCCTGGCGGAGCCCGTCTTTTGAAGAAAAGCACATGAAAACTGTCTCCTTTTCAGTTACACTGATTGCCGTTACATACGTTCACTAAATTGTGGCACGTACCGTCTCGGCAACGCATTTAAATGAGGTTACATTGACTTTATGAAAGATCTACATGTAATCAGCGAAATATAGCCATAAAGCAGGTTCGTGTCAAATGGGTCAGCTAAGAGGGGCGCATATGCATGTCACATACCTAGGACACAACGTGTTCCGCGTATAGGCTAGTAATGCCGTTTCGCCATGAAAACAGACCCTCATTATTGATATAGTGAGGGGATAGTGGATGGCCCGATGGTACATGTAGGCGAGAAAGCAGAGAAAATCCACGAACTGCCCATAATGATGTCAAACCGTCGCTTTCGTGACGACCCCCAGATATTCAGCTAATAGCTCTACAACCTGGGCCAAGCACACATTAAACCCGCAGTGCTGGAGAAACGCTGCCCACCTACCTGGACTCATCACATTCATATGCCTGTATAACCTTACTCTGTCACCCTTCGGGGTAGCCGAGTACATAAGGCGCTAGTATACTCGGCTCGAAATTGCGGGCTAATCCCCGGCTCCGGAGATTGCAGTTTGAATGGAGGCACACTGCGAAGACGCCCGTGTGCATCGTAGCGCACGTAAAAGATCCCCAGTTGTGCAAAATTGTCCGTAGACCTCCACTACGGCGTCCCTGTGACGTAAAACCACCCCCCCCCCCTCTTTTGGCGACAAAACTATCGTTACTCTACCCCGTTTTTTCCGAAACTATACTTTTCTCGAGCTTGTTAAAAAAACGCCTATTTTTTTGCCACAGCGATCGGCCCATGCGACTAACAATGACCTTACGTACCAGTGAGAGTAGACGGAATGGTCAAATCAAGGTTGCACGAACACCTTTCTTTTTCTATAATAGACTACTTGACTGATCTGCCTATTTCACTACATTGAAGTGCGGCTGATACGTAGCGCTACATGTTGGGGTCCACAAGCTTTATTGAAAAGGGGCACATACCTCGTGGCCCATCTCCAGTGACACAAATGCTCGTCACGGAAGCTCATTTCAGCTACGCACACACCTAGTTTTGTATACCCAGTTGTGCATGTGGAAATGAGCTTGGTTGAAGAGAAGCACATGGCAGTGACACCTATGCGGTGACCGAGATTTACGTCAAAGACGTACAATAATATGGAACTAGCCTACTTTCATCTATTCCCTGATGCAAGCCTGGCGGAGCCCGTCTTTTGAAGAAAAGCACACGAAAACTGTCTCCTTTTCAGTTACACTGATTGCCGTTACATACGTTCACTAAATTGTGGCACGTACCGTCTCGGCAACGCATTTAAATGAGGTTACATTGACTTTATGAAAGATCTACATGTAATCAGCGAAATATAGCCATAAAGCAGGTTCGTGTCAAATGGGTCAGCTAAGAGGGGCGCATATGCATGTCACATACCTAGGACACAACGTGTTCCGCGTATAGGCTAGTAATGCCGTTTCACCATGAAAACAGACCCTCATTATTGATATAGTGAGGGGATAGTGGATGGCCCGACACACGCGAGACAGATGAAAGCAGAGAAAATCCACGAACTGCCCATAATGATGTCAAACCGTCGCTTTCGTGACGACCCCCAGATATTCAGCTAATAGCTCTACAACCTGGGCCAAGCACACATTAAACCCGCAGTGCTGGAGAAACGC
This sequence comes from Dermacentor andersoni, assembly GCF_023375885.2. Lineage (NCBI taxonomy): Eukaryota > Metazoa > Arthropoda > Arachnida > Ixodida > Ixodidae > Dermacentor > Dermacentor andersoni. The sequence goes on from NC_092815.1 coordinate 216,162,298, forward strand.
TGCCCACCTACCTGGACTCATCACATTCATATGCCTGTATAACCTTACTCTGTCACCCTTCGGGGTAGCCGAGTACATAAGGCGCTAGTATACTCGGCTCGAAATTGCGGGCTAATCCCCGGCTCCGGAGATTGCAGTTTGAATGGAGGCACACTGCGAAGACGCCCGTGTGCATCGTAGCGCACGTAAAAGATCCCCAGTTGTGCAAAATTGTCCGTAGACCTCCACTACGGCGTCCCTGTGACGTAAAACCACCCCCCCCCCCTCTTTTGGCGACAAAACTATCGTTACTCTACCCCGTTTTTTCCGAAACTATACTTTTCTCGAGCTTGTTAAAAAAACGCCTATTTTTTTGCCACAGCGATCGGCCCATGCGGCTAACAATGACCTTACGTACCAGTGAGAGTAGACGGAATGGTCAAATCAAGGTTGCACGAACACCTTTCTTTTTCTATAATAGACTACTTGACTGATCTGCCTATTTCACTACATTGAAGTGCGGCTGATACGTAGCGCTACATGTTGGGATCCACAAGCTTTATTCAAAAGGGGCACATACCTCGTGGCCCATCTCCAGTGACGCAAATGCTCGTCACGGAAGTTCATTTCAGCTTCGCACACACCTAGTTTTGTATACCCAGTTATGCATGTGGAAATGAGCTTGGTTGAAGAGAAGCACATGGCAGTGACACATATGCGGTGACCGAGATTTACGTCAAAGAGTTACAATAATCTGGAACTAGCCTGCTTTCATCTATTCCCTGATGCAAGCCTGGCGGAGCCCGTCTTTTGAAGAAAAGCACATGAAAACTGTCTCCTTTTCAGTTACACTGATTGGCGTTACATACGTTCACTAAATTGTGGCACGTACCGTCTCGGCAACGCATTTAAATGAGGTTACATTGACGTTATGAAAGATCTACATGTAATCAGCGAAATATAGCCATAAAGCAGGTTCGTGTCAAATGGGTCAGCTAAGAGAGGCGCATATGCATGTCACATACCTAGGACACAACCTGTTCCGCCTATAGGCTAGTAATGCCGTTTCGCCACGAAAACAGCCCCTCATTACTGATATAGTGAGCGGATAGTGGATGGCCCGATGGTACATGTAGGCGAGAAAGCAGAGAAAATCCACGAACTGCCCATAATGATGTCAAACCGTCGCTTTCGTGACGACCCCCAGATATTCAGCTAATAGCTCTACAACCTGGGCCAAGCACACATTAAACCCGCAGTGCTGGAGAAACGCTGCCCACCTACCTGGACTCATCACATTCATATGCCTGTATAACCTTACTCTGTCACCCTTCGGGGTAGCCGAGTACATAAGGCGCTAGTATACTCGGCTCGAAATTGCGGGCTAATCCCCGGCTCCGGAGATTGCAGTTTGAATGGAGGCACACTGCGAAGACGCCCGTGTGCATCGTAGCGCACGTAAAAGATCCCCAGTTGTGCAAAATTGTCCGTAGACCTCCACTACGGCGTCCCTGTGACGTAAAACCACCCCCCCCCCCTCTTTTGGCGACAAAACTATCGTTACTCTACCCCGTTTTTTCCGAAACTATACTTTTCTCGAGCTTGTTAAAAAAACGCCTATTTTTTTGCCACAGCGATCGGCCCATGCGGCTAACAATGACCTTACGTACCAGTGAGAGTAGACGGAATGGTCAAATCAAGGTTGCACGAACACCTTTCTTTTTCTATAATAGACTACTTGACTGATCTGCCTATTTCACTACATTGAAGTGTGGCTGATACGTAGCGCTACATGTTGGGATCCACAAGCTTTATTCAAAAGGGGCACATACCTCGTGGCCCATCTCCAGTGACGCAAATGCTCGTCACGGAAGTTCATTTCAGCTTCGCACACACCTAGTTTTGTATACCCAGTTATGCATGTGGAAATGAGCTTGGTTGAAGAGAAGCACATGGCAGTGACACATATGCGGTGACCGAGATTTACGTCAAAGAGTTACAATAATCTGGAACTAGCCTGCTTTCATCTATTCCCTGATGCAAGCCTGGCGGAGCCCGTCTTTTGAAGAAAAGCACATGAAAACTGTCTCCTTTTCAGTTACACTGATTGCCGTTACATACGATCACTAAATTGTGGCACGTACCGTCTCGGCAACGCATTTAAATGAGGTTACATTGACTTTATGAAAGATCTACATGTAATCAGCGAAATATAGCCATAAAGCAGGTTCGTGTCAAATGGGTCAGCTAAGAGAGGCGCATATGCATGTCACATACCTAGGACACAACCTGTTCCGCCTATAGGCTAGTAATGCCGTTTCGCCACGAAAACAGCCCCTCATTACTGATATAGTGAGCGGATAGTGGATGGCCCGATGGTACATGTAGGCGAGAAAGCAGAGAAAATCCACGAACTGCCCATAATGATGTCAAACCGTCGCTTTCGTGACGACCCCCAGATATTCAGCTAATAGCTCTACAACCTGGGCCAAGCACACATTAAACCCGCAGTGCTGGAGAAACGCTGCCCACCTACCTGGACTCATCACATTCATATGCCTGTATAACCTTACTCTGTCACCCTTCGGGGTAGCCGAGTACCTAAGGCGCTAGTATACTCGGCTCGAAATTGCGGGCTAATCCCCGGCTCCGGAGATTGCAGTTTGAATGGAGGCACACTGCGAAGACGCCCGTGTGCATCGTAGCGCACCGAAAAGATCCCCAGTTGTGCAAAATTGTCCGTAGACCTCCACTACGGCGTCCCTGTGACGTAAAACCACCCCCCCCCCTCTTTTGGCGACAAAACTATCGTTACTCTACCCCGTTTTTTCCGAAACTATACTTTTCTCGAGCTTGTTAAAAAAACGCCTATTTTTTTGCCACAGCGATCGGCCCATGCGGCTAACAATGACCTTACGTACCAGTGAGAGTAGACGGAATGGTCAAATCAAGGTTGCACGAACACCTTTCTTTTTCTATAATAGACTACTTGACTGATCTGCCTATTTCACTACATTGAAGTGCGGCTGATACGTAGCGCTACATGTTGGGATCCACAAGCTTTATTCAAAAGGGGCACATACCTCGTGGCCCATCTCCAGTGACGCAAATGCTCGTCACGGAAGTTCATTTCAGCTTCGCACACACCTAGTTTTGTATACCCAGTTATGCATGTGGAAATGAGCTTGGTTGAAGAGAAGCACATGGCAGTGACACATATGCGGTGACCGAGATTTACGTCAAAGAGTTACAATAATCTGGAACTAGCCTGCTTTCATCTATTCCCTGATGCAAGCCTGGCGGAGCCCGTCTTTTGAAGAAAAGCACATGAAAACTGTCTCCTTTTCAGTTACACTGATTGCCGTTACATACGTTCACTAAATTGTGGCACGTACCGTCTCGGCAACGCATTTAAATGAGGTTACATTGACTTTATGAAAGATCTACATGTAATCAGCGAAATATAGCCATAAAGCAGGTTCGTGTCAAATGGGTCAGCTAAGAGAGGCGCATATGCATGTCACATACCTAGGACACAACCTGTTCCGCCTATAGGCTAGTAATGCCGTTTCGCCACGAAAACAGCCCCTCATTACTGATACAGTGAGCGGATAGTGGATGGCGCGATGGTACATGTAGGCGAGAAAGCAGAGAAAATCCACGAACTGCCCATAATGATGTCAAACCGTCGCTTTCGTGACGACCCCCAGATATTCAGCTAATAGCTCTACAACCTGGGCCAAGCACACATTAAACCCGCAGTGCTGGAGAAACGCTGCCCACCTACCTGGACTCATCACATTCATATGCCTGTATAACCTTACTCTGTCACCCTTCGGGGTAGCCGAGTACCTAAGGCGCTAGTATACTCGGCTCGAAATTGCGGGCTAATCCCCGGCTCCGGAGATTGCAGTTTGAATGGAGGCACACTGCGAAGACGCCCGTGTGCATCGTAGCGCACGTTAAAGATCCCCAGTTGGGCAAAATTCTCCGTAGACCTCCACTACGGCGTCCCTGTGACGTAAAACCACCCCCCCTATTGGCGATAAAACTATCGTTACTCTACCCCGTTTTTTCCGAAACTATACTTACTCGAGCTTGTTAAAAAAACGCCAATTTTTTTGCCACAGCGATCAGCCCATGTGGCTAACAATGCACTTACGTACCAGTGAGAGTAGACGGAATGGTCAAATCAAGGTTGCACAAACACCTTTCTTTTTCTATAATAGACTACTTGACAGATCTTCCTATTTCACTACATTGAAGTGCGGCTGATACGTAGCGCTACATGTTGGGGTCCACAAGCTTTATTGAAAAGGGGCACATACCTCGTGGCCCATCTCCAGTGACGCAAATGCTCGTGACGGAAGTTCATTTCAGCTTCGCACACACCTAGTTTTGTATACCCAGTTGTGCATGTGGAAATGAGCTTGGTTGAAGAGAAGCACATGGCAGTGACACCTATGCGGTGACCGAGATTTACGTCAGAGAGTTACAATAATCTGGAACTAGCCTGCTTTCATCTATTCCCTGATGCAAGCCTGGCGGAGCCCGTCTTTTGAAGAAAAGCACATGAAAACTGTCTCCTTTTCAGTTACACTGATTGCCGTTACATACGTTCACTAAATTGTGGCACGTACCGTCTCGGCAACGTATTTAAATGAGGTCACATTGACTTTATGAAAGATCTACATGTAATCAGCGAAATATAGCCATAAAGCAGGTATCGTGTCAAATGGGTCAGCTAAGAGAGGCGCATATGCATGTCACATACCTAGGACACAACCTGTTCCGCCTATAGGCTAGTAATGCCGTTTCGCCATGAAAACAGCCCCTCATTACTGATATAGTGAGGGGATAGTGGATGGCCCGATGGTACATGTAGGCCAGAAAGCAGAGAAAATCCACGAACTGCCCATAATGATGTCAAACCGTCGCTTCCGTGACGACCCCCAGATATTCAGCTAATAGCTCTACAACCTGGGCCAAGCACACATTAAACCCGCAGTGCTGGAGAAACGCTACCCACCTTTTTCTATAATAGACTACTTGACAGATCTTCCTATTTCACTACATTGAAGTGCGGCTGATACGTAGCGCTACATGTTGGGGTCCACAAGCTTTATTGAAAAGGGGCACATACCTCGTGGCCCATCTCCAGTGACACAAATGCTCGTCACGGAAGCTCATTTCAGCTTCGCACACACCTAGTTTGTTATACCCAGTTGTGCATGTGGAAATGAGCTTGGTTGAAGAGAAGCACATGGTAGTGACACCTATGCGGTGACCGAGATTTACGTCAAAGACGTCTGGAACTAGCCTGCTTTCATCTATTCCCTGATGCTAGTCTGGCGGAGCCCGTCTTTTGAAGAAAAGCAAATGAAAACTGTCTCCTTTTCAGTTACACTGATTGCCGTGATTGTAGTGACACCTATGCGGTGACCGAGATTTACGTCAAAGACGTCTGGAACTAGCCTGCTTTCATCTATTCCCTGATGCAAGCCTGGCGGAGCCCGTCTTTTGAAGAAAAGCACATGAAAACTGTCTCCTTTTCAGTTACACTGATTGCCGTTACATACGTTCACGAAATTGTGGCACGTACGGTCTCGGCAACGCATTTAAATGAGGTAACATTGACTTTATGAAAGATCTACATGTAATCAGCGAAATATAGCCATAAAGCAGGTTCGTGTGAATGGGTCAGCTAAGAGAGGCGCATATGCATGTCACATACCTAGGACACAACCTGTTCCGCCTATAGGCTAGTAATGCCGTTTCGCCACGAAAACAGCCCCTCATTACTGATATAGTGAGGGGATAGTGGATGGCCCTATGGTACATGTAGGCGAGAAAGCAGAGAAAATCCACGAACTGCCCATAATGATGTCAAACCGTCGCTTTCGTGACGACCCCCAGATATTCAGCTAATAGCTCTACAACCTGGGCCAAGCACACATTAAACCCGCAGTGCTGGAGAAACGCTGCCCACCTACCTGGACTCATCACATTCATATGCCTGTATAACCTTACTCTGTCACCCTCCGGGGTAGCCGAGTACATAAGGCGCTAGTATACTCGGCTCGAAATTGCGGGCTAATCCCCGGCTCCGGAGATTGCAGTTTGAATGGAGGCACACTGCGAAGACGCCCGTGTGCATCGTAGCGCACGTTAAAGATCCCCAGTTGTGCAAAATTGTCCGTAGACCTCCACTACGGCGTCCCTGTGACGTAAAACCACCCCCCCCCCCCTCTATTGGCGACAAAACTATCGTTACTCTACCCCGTTTTTTCCGAAACTATACTTTTCTCGAGCTTGTTAAAAAAACGCCTATTTTTTTGCCACAGCGATCGGCCCATGCGGCTAACAATGACCTTACGTACCAGTGAGAGTAGACGGAATGGTCAAATCAAGGTTGCACGAACACCTTTCTTTTTCTATAATAGACTACTTGACTGATCTGCCTATTTCACTACATTGAAGTGCGGCTGATACGTAGCGCTACATGTTGGGATCCACAAGCTTTATTCAAAAGGGGCACATACCTCGTGGCCCATCTCCAGTGACGCAAATGCTCGTCACGGAAGTTCATTTCAGCTTCGCACACACCTAGTTTTGTATACCCAGTTATGCATGTGGAAATGAGCTTGGTTGAAGAGAAGCACATGGCAGTGACACATATGCGGTGACCGAGATTTACGTCAAAGAGTTACAATAATCTGGAACTAGCCTGCTTTCATCTATTCCCTGATGCAAGCCTGGCGGAGCCCGTCTTTTGAAGAAAAGCACATGAAAACTGTCTCCTTTTCAGTTACACTGATTGCCGTTACATACGTTCACTAAATTGTGGCACGTACCGTCTCGGCAACGCATTTAATTGAGGTTACATTGACTTTATGAAAGATCTACATGTAATCAGCGAAATATAGCCATAAAGCAGGTTCGTGTCAAATGGGTCAGCTAAGAGAGGCGCATATGCATGTCACATACCTAGGACACAACCTGTTCCGCCTATAGGCTAGTAATGCCGTTTCGCCACGAAAACAGCCCCTCATTACTGATATAGTGAGGGGATAGTGGATGGCCCGATGGTACATGTAGGCGAGAAAGCAGAGAAAATCCACGAACTGCCCATAATGATGTCAAACCGTCGCTTTCGTGACGACCCCCAGATATTCAGCTAATAGCTCTACAACCTGGGCCAAGCACACATTAAACCCGCAGTGCTGGAGAAACGCTGCCCACCTACCTGGACTCATCACATTCATATGCCTGTATAACCTTACTCTGTCACCCTTCGGCGTAGCCGAGTACCTAAGGCGCTAGTATACTCGGCTCGAAATTGCGGGCTAATCCCCGGCTCCGGAGATTGCAGTTGGAATGGAGGCACACTGCGAAGACGCCCGTGTGCATCGTAGCGCACGTTAAAGATCCCCAGTTGGGCAAAATTCTCCGTAGACCTCCACTACGGCGTCCCTGTGACGTAAAACCACCCCCCCCTATTGGCGATAAAACTATCGTTACTCTACCCCGTTTTTTCCGAAACTATACTTACTCGAGCTTGTTAAAAAAACGCAAATTTTTTTGCCACAGCGATCAGCCCATGTGGCTAACAATGCACTTACGTACCAGTGAGAGTAGACGGAATGGTCAAATCAAGGTTGCACAAACACCTTTCTTTTTCTATAATAGACTACTTGACAGATCTTCCTGTTTCACTACATTGAAGTGCGGCTGATACGTAGCGCTACATGTTGGGGTCCACAAGCTTTATTGAAAAGGGGCACATACCTCGTGGCCCATCTCCAGTGACGCAAATGCTCGTCACGGAAGTTCATTTCAGCTTCGCACACACCTAGTTTTGTATACCCAGTTGTGCATGTGGAAATGAGCTTGGTTGAAGAGAAGCACATGGCAGTGACACCTATGCGGTGACCGAGATTTACGTCAGAGAGTTACAATAATCTGGAACTAGCCTGCTTTCATCTATTCCCTGATGCAAGCCTGGCGGAGCCCGTCTTTTGAAGAAAAGCACATGAAAACTGTCTCCTTTTCAGTTACACTGATTGCCGTTACATACGTTCACTGAATTGTGGCACGTACCGTCTCGGCAACGCATTTAAATGAGGTCACATTGACTTTATGAAAGATCTACATGTAATCAGCGAAATATAGCCATAAAGCAGGTATCGTGTCAAATGGGTCAGCTAAGAGAGGCGCATATGCATGTCACATACCTAGGACACAACCTCTTCCGCCTATAGGCTAGTAATGCCGTTTCGCCATGAAAACAGCCCCTCATTACTGATATAGTGAGGGGATAGTGGATGGCCCGATGGTACATGTAGGCCAGAAAGCAGAGAAAATCCACGAACTGCCCATAATGATGTCAAACCGTCGCTTTCGTGACGACCCCCAGATATTCAGCTAATAGCTCTACAACCTGGGCCAAGCACACATTAAACCCGCAGTGCTGGAGAAACGCTACCCACCTACCTGGACTCATCACATTCATATGCCTGTATAACCTTACTCTGTCACCCTTCGGGGTAGCCGAGTACCTAAGGCGCTAGTATACTCGGCTCGAAATTGCGGGCTAATCCCCGGCTCCGGAGATTGCAGTTTGAATGGAGGCACACTGCGAAGACGCCCGTGTGCATCGTAGCGCACGTTAAAGATCCCCAGTTGGGCAAAATTCTCCGTAGACCTCCACTACGGCGTCCCTGTGACGTAAAACCACCCCCCCCCCCCTATTGGCGATAAAACTATCGTTACTCTACCCCGTTTTTTCCGAAACTATACTTTTCTCGAGCTTGTTAAAAAAACGCCTATTTTTTTGCCACAGCGATCGGCCCATGCGGCTAACAATGACCTTACGTACCAGTGAGAGTAGACGGAATGGTCAAATCAAGGTTGCACGAACACCTTTCTTTTTCTATAATAGACTACTTGACAGATCTGCCTATTTCACTACATTGAAGTGCGGCTGATACGTAGCGCTACATGTTGGGGTCCACAAGCTTTATTGAAAAGGGGCACGTACCTCGTGGCCCATCTCCAGTGACACAAATGCTCGTCACGGAAGTTCATTTCAGCTTCGCACACACCTAGTTTTGTATACCCAGTTGTGCATGTGGAAATGAGCTTGGTTGAAGAGAAGCACATGGTAGTGACACCTATGCGGTGACCGAGATTTACGTCAAAGACGTCTGGAACTAGCCTGCTTTCATCTATTCCCTGATGCTAGTCTGGCGGAGCCCGTCTTTTGAAGAAAAGCAAATGAAAACTGTCTCCTTTTCAGTTACACTGATTGCCGTTACATACGTTCACTAAATTGTGGCACGTACCGTCTCGGCAACGCATTTAAATGAGGTTACATTGACTTTATGAAAGATCTACATGTAATCAGCGAAATATAGCCATAAAGCAGGTTCGTGTCAAATGGGTCAGCTAAGAGAGGCGCATATGCATGTCACACACCTAGGACACAACCTGTTCCGCCTATAGGCTAGTAATGCCGTTTCACCACGAAAACAGCCCCTCATTACTGATATAGTGAGGGGATAGTGGATGGCCCGATGGTTCATGTAGGCGAGAAAGCAGAGAAAATCCACGAACTGCCCATAATGATGTCAAACCGTCGCTTTCGTGACGACCCCCAGATATTCAGCTAATAGCTCTACAACCTGGGCCAAGCACACATTAAACCCGCAGTGCTGGAGAAACGCTGCCCACCTACCTGGAATCATCACATTCATATGCCTGTATAACCTTACTCTGTCACCCTTCGGGGTAGCCGAGTACCTAAGGCGCAAGTATACTCGGCTCGAAATTGCGGGCTAATCCCCGGCTCCGGAGATTGCAGTTTGAAAGGAGGCACACTGCGAAGACGCCCGTGTGCATCGTAGCGCACGTTAAAGATCCCCAGTTGGGCAAAATTCTCCGTAGACCTCCACTACGGCGTCCCTGTGACGTAAAACCACCCCCCCCCCTATTGGCGATAAAACTATCGTTACTCTACCCCGTTTTTTCCGAAACTATACTTTTCTCGAGTTTGTTAAAAAAACGCCTATTTTTTTGCCACAGCGATCGGCCCATGCGGCTAACAATGACCTTACGTACCAGTGAGAGTAGACGGAATGGTCAAATCAAGGTTGCACGAACACCTTTCTTTTTCTATAATAGACTACTTGAGAGATCTTCCTATTTCACTACATTGAAGTGCGGCTGATACGTAGCGCTACATGTTGGGGTCCACAAGCTTTATTGAAAAGGGGCACATACCTCGTGGCCCATCTCCAGTGACACAAATGCTCGTCACGGAAGCTCATTTCAGCTTCGCACACACCTAGTTTTGTATACCCAGTTGTGCATGTGGAAATGAGCTTGGTTGAAGAGAAGCACATGGCAGTGACACCTATGCGGTGACCGAGATTTACGTCAAAGACGTACAATAATATGGAACTAGCCTACTTTCATCTATTCCCTGATGCAAGCCTGGCGGAGCCCGTCTTTTGAAGAAAAGCACACGAAAACTGTCTCCTTTTCAGTTACACTGATTGCCGTTACATACGTTCACTAAATTGTGGCACGTACCGTCTCGGCAACGCATTTAAATGAGGTTACATTGACTTTATGAAAGATCTACATGTAATCAGCGAAATATAGCCATAAAGCAGGTTCGTGTCAAATGGGTCAGCTAAGAGGGGCGCATATGCATGTCACATACCTAGGACACAACGTGTTCCGCCTATAGGCTAGTAATGCCGTTTCGCCACGAAAACAGCCCCTCATTACTGATATAGTGAGGGGATAGTGGATGGCCCGATGGTACATGTAGGCGAGAAAGCAGAGAAAATCCACGAACTGCCCATAATGATGTCAAACCGTCGCTTTCGTGACGACCCCCAGATATTCAGCTAATAGCTCTACAACCTGGGCCAAGCACACATTAAACCCGCAGTGCTGGAGAAACGCTGCCCACCTACCTGGACTCATCACATTCATATGCCTGTATAACCTTACTCTGTCAACCTTCGGGGTAGCCGAGTACATAAGGCGCTAGTATACTCGGCTCGAAATTGCGGGCTAATCCCCGGCTCCGGAGATTGCAGTTTGAATGGAGGCACACTGCGAAGACGCCCGTGTGCATCGTAGCGCACGTAAAAGATCCCCAGTTGTGCAAAATTGTCCGTAGACCTCCACTACGGCGTCCCTGTGACGTAAAACCACCCCCCCCCCCTCTTTTGGCGACAAAACTATCGTTACTCTACCCCGTTTTTTCCGAAACTATACTTTTCTCGAGCTTGTTAAAAAAACGCCTATTTTTTTGCCACAGCGATCGGCCCATGCGGCTAACAATGACCTTACGTACCAGTGAGAGTACACGGAATGGTCAAATCAAGGTTGCACGAACACCTTTCTTTTTCTATAATAGACTACTTGACTGATCTGCCTATTTCACTACATTGAAGTGCGGCTGATACGTAGCGCTACATGTTGGGATCCACAAGCTTTATTCAAAAGGGGCACATACCTCGTGGCCCATCTCCAGTGACGCAAATGCTCGTCACGGAAGTTCATTTCAGCTTCGCACACACCTAGTTTTGTATACCCAGTTATGCATGTGGAAATGAGCTTGGTTGAAGAGAAGCACATGGCAGTGACACATATGCGGTGACCGAGATTTACGTCAAAGAGTTACAATAATCTGGAACTAGCCTGCTTTCATCTATTCCCTGATGCAAGCCTGGCGGAGCCCGTCTTTTGAAGAAAAGCATATGAAAACTGTCTCCTTTTCAGTTACACTGATTGCCGTTACATACGTTCACTAAATTGTGGCACGTACCGTCTCGGCAACGCATTTAAATGAGGTTACATTGACTTTATGAAAGATCTACATGTAATCAGCGAAATATAGCCATAAAGCAGGTTCGTGTCAAATGGGTCAGCTAAGAGAGGCGCATATGCATGTCACATACCTAGGACACAACCTGTTCCGCCTATAGGCTAGTAATGCCGTTTCGCCACGAAAACAGCCCCTCATTACTGATATAGTGAGCGGATAGTGGATGGCCCGATGGTACATGTAGGCGAGAAAGCAGAGAAAATCCACGAACTGCCCATAATGATGTCAAACCGTCGCTTTCGTGACGACCCCCAGATATTCAGCTAATAGCTCTACAACCTGGGCCAAGCACACATTAAACCCGCAGTGCTGGAGAAACGCTGCCCACCTACCTGGACTCATCACATTCATATGCCTGTATAACCTTACTCTGTCACCCTTCGGGGTAGCCGAGTACCTAAGGCGCTAGTATACTCGGCTCGAAATTGCGGGCTAATCCCCGGCTCCGGAGATTGCAGTTTGAATGGAGGCACACTGCGAAGACGCCCGTGTGCATCGCAGCGCACGTTAAAGATCCCCAGTTGGGCAAAATTCTCCGTAGACCTCCACTACGGCGTCCCTGTGACGTAAAACCACCCCCCCTATTGGCGATAAAACTATCGTTACTCTACCCCGTTTTTTCCGAAACTATACTTACTCGAGCTTGTTAAAAAAACGCCAATTTTTTTGCCACAGCGATCAGCCCATGTGGCTAACAATGCACTTACGTACCAGTGAGAGTAGACGGAATGGTCAAATCAAGGTTGCACAAACACCTTTCTTTTTCTATAATAGACTACTTGACAGATCTTCCTATTTCACTACATTGAAGTGCGGCTGATACGTAGCGCTACATGTTGGGGTCCACAAGCTTTATTGAAAAGGGGCACATACCTCGTGGCCCATCTCCAGTGACGCAAATGCTCGTCACGGAAGTTCATTTCAGCTTCGCACACACCTAGTTTTGTATACCCAGTTGTGCATGTGGAAATGAGCTTGGTTGAAGAGAAGCACATGGCAGTGACACCTATGCGGTGACCGAGATTTACGTCAGAGAGTTACAATAATCTGGAACTAGCCTGCTTTCATCTATTCCCTGATGCAAGCCTGGCGGAGCCCGTCTTTTGAAGAAAAGCACATGAAAACTGTCTCCTTTTCAGTTACACTGATTGCCGTTACATACGTTCACTTAATTGTGGCACGTACCGTCTCGGCAACGCATTTAAATGAGGTCACATTGACTTTATGAAAGATCTACATGTAATCAGCGAAATATAGCCATAAAGCAGGTATCGTGTCAAATGGGTCAGCTAAGAGAGGCGCATATGCATGTCACATACCTAGGACACAACCTGTTCCGCCTATAGGCTAGTAATGCCGTTTCGCCATGAAAACAGCCCCTCATTACTGATATAGTGAGGGGATAGTGGATGGCCCGATGGTACATGTGGGCCAGAAAGCAGAGAAAATCCACGAACTGCCCATAATGATGTCAAACCGTCGCTTTCGTGACGACCCCCAGATATTCAGCTAATAGCTCTACAACCTGGGCCAAGCACACATTAAACCCGTAGTGCTGGAGAAACGCTGCCCACCTACCTGGACTCATCACATTCATATGCCTGTATAACCTTACTCTGTCACCCTTCGGGGTAGCCGAGTACATAAGGCGCTAGTATACTCGGCTCGAAATTGCGGGCTAATCCCCGGCTCCGGAGATTGCAGTTTGAATGGAGGCACACTGCGAAGACGCCCGTGGGCATCGTAGCGCACGTAAAAGATCCCCAGTTGTGCAAAATTGTCCGTAGACCTCCACTACGGCGTCCCTGTGACGTAAACCCCCCCCCCCCCCCTCTTTTGGCGACAAAACTATCGTTACTCTACCCCGTTTTTTCCGAAACTATACTTTTCTCGAGCTTGTTAAAAAAACGCCTATTTTTTTGCCACAGCGATCGGCCCATGCGGCTAACAATGACCTTACGTACCAGTGAGAGTAGACGGAATGGTCAAATCAAGGTTGCACGAACACCTTTCTTTTTCTCTAATAGACTACTTGACTGATCTGCCTATTTCACTACATTGAAGTGCGGCTGATACGTAGCGCTACATGTTGGGATCCACAAGCTTTATTCAAAAGGGGCACATACCTCGTGGCCCATCTCCAGTGACGCAAATGCTCGTCACGGAAGTTCATTTCAGCTTCGCACACACCTAGTTTTGTATACCCAGTTATGCATGTGGAAATGAGCTTGGTTGAAGAGAAGCACATGGCAGTGACACATATGCGGTGACCGAGATTTACGTCAAAGAGTTACAATAATCTGGAACTAGCCTGCTTTCATCTATTCCCTGATGCAAGCCTGGCGGAGCCCGTCTTTTGAAGAAAAGCACATGAAAACTGTCTCCTTTTCAGTTACACTGATTGCCGTTACATACGTTCACTAAATTGTGGCACGTACCGTCTCGGCAACGCATTTAAATGAGGTTACATTGACTTTATGAAAGATCTACATGTAATCAGCGAAATATAGCCATAAAGCAGGTTCGTGTCAAATGGGTCAGCTAAGAGAGGCGCATATGCATGTCACATACCTAGGACACAACCTGTTCCGCCTATAGGCTAGTAATGCCGTTTCGCCACGAAAACAGCCCCTCATTACTGATATAGTGAGCGGATAGTGGATGGCCCGATGGTACATGTAGGCGAGAAAGCAGAGAAAATCCACGAACTGCCCATAATGATGTCAAACCGTCGCTTTCGTGACGACCCCCAGATATTCAGCTAATAGCTCTACAACCTGGGCCAAGCACACATTAAACCCGCAGTGCTGGAGAAACGCTGCCCACCTACCTGGACTCATCACATTCATATGCCTGTATAACCTTACTCTGTCACCCTTCGGGGTAGCCGAGTACCTAAGGCGCTAGTATACTCGGCTCGAAATTGCGGGCTAATCCCCGGCTCCGGAGATTGCAGTTTGAATGGAGGCACACTGCGAAGACGCCCGTGTGCATCGTAGCGCACGTAAAAGATCCCCAGTTGTGCAAAATTGTCCGTAGACCTCCACTACGGCGTCCCTGTGACGTAAAACCACCCCCCCCCCTCTTTTGGCGACAAAACTATCGTTACTCTACCCCGTTTTTTCCGAAACTATACTTTTCTCGAGCTTGTTAAAAAAACGCCTATTTTTTTGCCACAGCGATCGGCCCATGCGGCTAACAATGACCTTACGTACCAGTGAGAGTAGACGGAATGGTCAAATCAAGGTTGCACGAACACCTTTCTTTTTCTATAATAGACTACTTGACTGATCTGCCTATTTCACTACATTGAAGTGCGGCTGATACGTAGCGCTACATGTTGGGATCCACAAGCTTTATTCAAAAGGGGCACATACCTCGTGGCCCATCTCCAGTGACGCAAATGCTCGTCACGGAAGTTCATTTCAGCTTCGCACACACCTAGTTTTGTATACCCAGTTGTGCATGTGGAAATGAGCTTGGTTGAAGAGAAGCACATGGCAGTGACACATATGCGGTGACCGAGATTTACGTCAAAGAGTTACAATAATCTGGAACTAGCCTGCTTTCATCTATTCCCTGATGCAAGCCTGGCGGAGCCCGTCTTTTGAAGAAAAGCACATGAAAACTGTCTCCTTTTCAGTTACACTGATTGCCGTTACATACGTTCACTAAATTGTGGCACGTACCGTCTCGGCAACGCATTTAATTGAGGTCACATTGACTTTATGAAAGATCTACATGTAATCAGCGAAATATAGCCATAAAGCAGGTTCGTGTCAAATGGGTCAGCTAAGAGAGGCGCATATGCATGTCACATACCTAGGACACAACCTGTTCCGCCTATAGGCTAGTAATGCCGTTTCGCCACGAAAACAGCCCCTCATTACTGATATAGTGAGCGGATAGTGGATGGCCCGATGGTACATGTAGGCGAGAAAGCAGAGAAAATCCACGAACTGCCCATAATGATGTCAAACCGTCGCTTTCGTGACGACCCCCAGATATTCAGCTAATAGCTCTACAACCTGGGCCAAGCACACATTAAACCCGCAGTGCTGGAGAAACGCTGCCCACCTACCTGGACTCATCACATTCATATGCCTGTATAACCTTACTCTGTCACCCTTCGGCGTAGCCGAGTACCTAAGGCGCTAGTATACTCGGCTCGAAATTGCGGGCTAATCCCCGGCTCCGGAGATTGCAGTTGGAATGGAGGCACACTGCGAAGACGCCCGTGTGCATCGTAGCGCACGTTAAAGATCCCCAGTTGGGCAAAATTCTCCGTAGACCTCCACTACGGCGTCCCTGTGACGTAAAACCACCCCCCCCTATTGGCGATAAAACTATCGTTACTCTACCCCGTTTTTTCCGAAACTATACTTACTCGAGCTTGTTAAAAAAACGCAAATTTTTTTGCCACAGCGATCAGCCCATGTGGCTAACAATGCACTTACGTACCAGTGAGAGTAGACGGAATGGTCAAATCAAGGTTGCACAAACACCTTTCTTTTTCTATAATAGACTACTTGACAGATCTTCCTGTTTCACTACATTGAAGTGCGGCTGATACGTAGCGCTACATGTTGGGGTCCACAAGCTTTATTGAAAAGGGGCACATACCTCGTGGCCCATCTCCAGTGACGCAAATGCTCGTCACGGAAGTTCATTTCAGCTTCGCACACACCTAGTTTTGTATACCCAGTTGTGCATGTGGAAATGAGCTTGGTTGAAGAGAAGCACATGGCAGTGACACCTATGCGGTGACCGAGATTTACGTCAGAGAGTTACAATAATCTGGAACTAGCCTGCTTTCATCTATTCCCTGATGCAAGCCTGGCGGAGCCCGTCTTTTGAAGAAAAGCACATGAAAACTGTCTCCTTTTCAGTTACACTGATTGCCGTTACATACGTTCACTGAATTGTGGCACGTACCGTCTCGGCAACGCATTTAAATGAGGTCACATTGACTTTATGAAAGATCTACATGTAATCAGCGAAATATAGCCATAAAGCAGGTATCGTGTCAAATGGGTCAGCTAAGAGAGGCGCATATGCATGTCACATACCTAGGACACAACCTGTTCCGCCTATAGGCTAGTAATGCCGTTTCGCCATGAAAACAGCCCCTCATTACTGATATAGTGAGGGGATAGTGGATGGCCCGATGGTACATGTAGGCCAGAAAGCAGAGAAAATCCACGAACTGCCCATAATGATGTCAAACCGTCGCTTTCGTGACGACCCCCAGATATTCAGCTAATAGCTCTACAACCTGGGCCAAGCACACATTAAACCCGCAGTGCTGGAGAAACGCTACCCACCTACCTGGACTCATCACATTCATATGCCTGTATAACCTTACTCTGTCACCCTTCGGGGTAGCCGAGTACCTAAGGCGCTAGTATACTCGGCTCGAAATTGCGGGCTAATCCCCGGCTCCGGAGATTGCAGTTTGAATGGAGGCACACTGCGAAGACGCCCGTGTGCATCGTAGCGCACGTTAAAGATCCCCAGTTGGGCAAAATTCTCCGTAGACCTCCACTACGGCGTCCCTGTGACGTAAAACCACCCCCCCCTATTGGCGATAAAACTATCGTTACTCTACCCCGTTTCTTCCGAAACTATACTTACTCGAGCTTGTTAAAAAAACGCAAATTTTTTTGCCACAGCGATCAGCCCATGTGGCTAACAATGCACTTACGTACCAGTGAGAGTAGATGGAATGGTCAAATCAAGGTTGCACAAACACCTTTCTTTTTCTATAATAGACTACTTGACAGATCTTCCTGTTTCACTACATTGAAGTGCGGCTGATACGTAGCGCTACATGTTGGGGTCCACAAGCTTTATTGAAAAGGGGCACATACCTCGTGGCCCATCTCCAGTGACGCAAATGCTCGTCACGGAAGTTCATTTCAGCTTCGCACACACCTAGTTTTGTATACCCAGTTGTGCATGTGGAAATGAGCTTGGTTGAAGAGAAGCACATGGCAGTGACACCTATGCGGTGACCGAGATTTACGTCAGAGAGTTACAATAATCTGGAACTAGCCTGCTTTCATCTATTCCCTGATGCAAGCCTGGCGGAGCCCGTCTTTTGAAGAAAAGCACATGAAAACTGTCTCCTTTTCAGTTACACTGATTGCCGTTACATACGTTCACTGAATTGTGGCACGTACCGTCTCGGCAACGCATTTAAATGAGGTCACATTGACTTTATGAAAGATCTACATGTAATCAGCGAAATATAGCCATAAAGCAGGTATCGTGTCAAATGGGTCAGCTAAGAGAGGCGCATATGCATGTCACATACCTAGGACACAACCTGTTCCGCCTATAGGCTAGTAATGCCGTTTCGCCATGAAAACAGCCCCTCATTACTGATATAGTGAGGGGATAGTGGATGGCCCGATGGTACATGTAGGCCAGAAAGCAGAGAAAATCCACGAACTGCCCATAATGATGTCAAACCGTCGCTTTCGTGACGACCCCCAGATATTCAGCTAATAGCTCTACAACCTGGGCCAAGCACACATTAAACCCGCAGTGCTGGAGAAACGCTACCCACCTACCTGGACTCATCACATTCATATGCCTGTATAACCTTACTCTGTCACCCTTCGGGGTAGCCGAGTACCTAAGGCGCTAGTATACTCGGCTCGAAATTGCGGGCTAATCCCCGGCTCCGGAGATTGCAGTTTGAATGGAGGCACACTGCGAAGACGCCCGTGTGCATCGTAGCGCACGTTAAAGATCCCCAGTTGGGCAAAATTCTCCGTAGACCTCCACTACGGCGTCCCTGTGACGTAAAACCACCCCCCCCCCCTATTGGCGATAAAACTATCGTTACTCTACCCCGTTTTTTCCGAAACTATACTTTTCTCGAGCTTGTTAAAAAAACGCCTATTTTTTTGCCACAGCGATCGGCCCATGCGGCTAACAATGACCTTACGTACCAGTGAGAGTAGACGGAATGGTCAAATCAAGGTTGCACGAACACCTTTCTTTTTCTATAATAGACTACTTGACAGATCTGCCTATTTCACTACATTGAAGTGCGGCTGATACGTAGCGCTACATGTTGGGGTCCACAAGCTTTATTGAAAAGGGGCACATACCTCGTGGCCCATCTCCAGTGACACAAATGCTCGTCACGGAAGTTCATTTCAGCTTCGCACACACCTAGTTTTGTATACCCAGTTATGCATGTGGAAATGAGCTTGGTTGAAGAGAAGCACATGGCAGTGACACCTATGCGGTGACCGAGATTTACGTCAAAGAGTTACAATAATCTGGAACTAGCCTGCTTTCATCTATTCCCTGATGCAAGCCTGGCGGAGCCCGTCTTTTGAAGAAAAGCACATGAAAACTGTCTCCTTTTCAGTTACACTGATTGCCGTTACATACGTTCACGAAATTGTGGCACGTACCGTCTCGGCAACGCATTTAAATGAGGTAACATTGACTTTATGAAAGATCTACATGTAATCAGCGAAATATAGCCATAAAGCAGGTTCGTGTGAATGGGTCAGCTAAGAGAGGCGCATATGCATGTCACATACCTAGGACACAACCTGTTCCGCCTATAGTCTAGTAATGCCGTTTCGCCACGAAAACAGCCCCTCATTACTGATATAGTGAGGGGATAGTGGATGGCCCGATGGTACATGTAGGCGAGAAAGCAGAGAAAATCCACGAACTGCCCATAATGATGTCAAACCGTCGCTTTCGTGACGACCCCCAGATATTCAGCTAATAGCTCTACAACCTGGGCCAAGCACACATTAAACCCGCAGTGCTGGAGAAACGCTGCCCACCTACCTGGACTCATCACATTCATATGCCTGTATAACCTTACTCTGTCACCCTTCGGGGTAGCCGAGTACCTAAGGCGCTAGTATACTCGGCTCGAAATCGCGGGCTAATCCCCGGCTCCGGAGATTGCAGTTGGAATGGAGGCACACTGCGAAGACGCCCGTGTGCATCGTAGCGCACGTTAAAGATCCCCAGTTGGGCAAAATTCTCCGTAGACCTCCACTACGGCGTCCCTGTGACGTAAAACCACCCCCCCCCCCTATTGGCGATAAAACTATCGTTACTCTACCCCGTTTTTTCCGAAACTATACTTACTCGAGCTTGTTAAAAAAACGCAAATTTTTTTGCCACAGCGATCAGCCCATGTGGCTAACAATGCACTTACGTACCAGTGAGAGTAGACGGAATGGTCAAATCAAGGTTGCACAAACACCTTTCTTTTTCTATAATAGACTACTTGACAGATCTTCCTATTTCACTACATTGAAGTGCGGCTGATACGTAGCGCTACATGTTGGGGTCCACAAGCTTTATTGAAAAGGGGCACATACCTCGTGGCCCATCTCCAGTGACGCAAATGCTCGTCACGGAAGTTCATTTCAGCTTCGCACACACCTAGTTTTGTATACCCAGTTGTGCATGTGGAAATGAGCTTGGTTGAAGAGAAGCACATGGCAGTGACACCTATGCGGTGACCGAGATTTACGTCAGAGAGTTACAATAATCTGGAACTAGCCTGCTTTCATCTATTCCCTGATGCAAGCCTGGCGGAGCCCGTCTTTTGAAGAAAAGCACATGAAAACTGTCTCCTTTTCAGTTACACTGATTGCCGTTACATACGTTCACGAAATCGTGGCACGTACCGTCTCAGCAACGCATTTAAATGAGGTAACATTGACTTTATGAAAGATCTACATGTAATCAGCGAAATACAGCCATAAAGCAGGTTCGTGTGAATGGGTCAGCTAAGAGAGGCGCATATGCATGTCACATACCTAGGACACAACCTGTTCCGCCTATAGGCTAGTAATGCCGTTTCGCCACGAAAACAGCCCCTCATTACTGATATAGTGAGGGGATAGTGGATGGCCCGATGGTACATGTAGGCGAGAAAGCAGAGAAAATCCACGAACTGCCCATAATGATGTCAAACCGTCGCTTTCGTGACGACCCCCAGATATTCAGCTAATAGCTCTACAACCTGGGCCAAGCACACATTAAACCCGCAGTGCTGGAGAAACGCTGCCCACCTACCTGGACTCATCACATTCATATGCCTGTATAACCTTACTCTCTCACCCTTCGGGGTAGCCGAGTACCTAAGGCGCTAGTATACTCGGCTCGAAATTGCGGGCTAATCCCCGGCTCCGGAGATTGCAGTTGGAATGGAGGCACACTGCGAAGACGCCCGTGTGCATCGTAGCGCACGTTAAAGATCCCCAGTTGGGCAAAATTCTCCGTAGACCTCCACTACGGCGTCCCTGTGACGTAAAACCACCCCCCCCCCCCTATTGGCGATAAAACTATCGTTACTCTACCCCGTTTTTTCCGAAACTATACTTACTCGAGCTTGTTAAAAAAACGCCAATTTTTTTGCCACAGCGATCAGCCCATGTGGCTAACAATGCACTTACGTACCAGTGAGAGTAGACGGAATGGTCAAATCAAGGTTGCACAAACACCTTTCTTTTTCTATAATAGACTACTTGACAGATCTTCCTATTTCACTACATTGAAGTGCGGCTGATACGTAGCGCTACATGTTGGGGTCCACAAGCTTTATTGAAAAGGGGCACATACCTCGTGGCCCATCTCCAGTGACGCAAATGCTCGTCACGGAAGTTCATTTCAGCTTCGCACACACCTAGTTTTGTATACCCAGTTGTGCATGTGGAAATGAGCTTGGTTGAAGAGAAGCACATGGCAGTGACACCTATGCGGTGACCGAGATTTACGTCAGAGAGTTACAATAATCTGGAACTAGCCTGCTTTCATCTATTCCCTGATGCAAGCCTGGCGGAGCCCGTCTTTTGAAGAAAAGCACATGAAAACTGTCTCCTTTTCAGTTACACTGATTGCCGTTACATACGTTCACTAAATTGTGGCACGTACCGTCTCCGCAACGCATTTAAATGAGGTCACATTGACTTTATGAAAGATCTACATGTAATCAGCGAAATATAGCCATAAAGCAGGTATCGTGTCAAATGGGTCAGCTAAGAGAGGCGCATATACATGTCACATACCTAGGACACAACCTGTTCCGCCTATAGGCTAGTAATGCCGTTTCGCCATGAAAACAGCCCCTCATTACTGATATAGTGAGGGGATAGTGGATGGCCCGATGGTACATGTAGGCCAGAAAGCAGAGAAAATCCACGAACTGCCCATAATGATGTCAAACCGTCGCTTTCGTGACGACCCCCAGATATTCAGCTAATAGCTCTACAACCTGGGCCAAGCACACATTAAACCCGCAGTGCTGGAGAAACGCTGCCCACCTACCTGGACTCATCACATTCATATGCCTGTATAACCTTACTCTCTCACCCTTCGGGGTAGCCGAGTACCTAAGGCGCTAGTATACTCGGCTCGAAATTGCGGGCTAATCCCCGGCTCCGGAGATTGCAGTTGGAATGGAGGCACACTGCGAAGACGCCCGTGTGCATCGTAGCGCACGTTAAAGATCCCCAGTTGGGCAAAATTCTCCGTAGACCTCCACTACGGCGTCCCTGTGACGTAAAACCACCCCCCCCCCTATTGGCGATAAAACTATCGTTACTCTACCCCGTTTTTTCCGAAACTATACTTTTCTCGAGCTTGTTAAAAAAACGCCTATTTTTTTGCCACAGCGATCGGCCCATGCGGCTAACAATGACCTTACGTACCAGTGAGAGTAGACGGAATGGTCAAATCAAGGTTGCACAAACACCTTTCTTTTTCTATAATAGACTACTTGACAGATCTTCCTATTTCACTACATTGAAGTGCGGCTGATACGTAGCGCTACATGTTGGGGTCCACAAGCTTTATTGAAAAGGGGCACATACCTCGTGGCCCATCTCCAGTGACGGAAATGCTCGTCACGGAAGTTCATTTCAGCTTCGCACACACCTAGTTTTGTATACCCAGTTGTGCATGTGGAAATGAGCTTGGTTGAAGAGAAGCACATGGCAGTGACACCTATGCGGTGACCGAGATTTACGTCAGAGAGTTACAATAATCTGGAACTAGCCTGCTTTCATCTATTCCCTGATGCAAGCCTGGCGGAGCCCGTCTTTTGAAGAAAAGCACATGAAAACTGTCTCCTTTTCAGTTACACTGATTGCCGTTACATACGTTCACTAAATTGTGGCACGTACCGTCTCGGCAACGCATTTAAATGAGGTCACATTGACTTTATGAAAGATCTACATGTAATCAGCGAAATATAGCCATAAAGCAGGTATCGTGTCAAATGGGTCAGCTAAGAGAGGCGCATATGCATGTCACATACCTAGGACACAACCTGTTCCGCCTATAGGCTAGTAATGCCGTTTCGCCATGAAAACAGCCCCTCATTACTGATATAGTGAGGGGATAGTGGATGGCCCGATGGTACATGTAGGCCAGAAAGCAGAGAAAATCCACGAACTGCCCATAATGATGTCAAACCGTCGCTTTCGTGACGACCCCCAGATATTCAGCTAATAGCTCTACAACCTGGGCCAAGCACACATTAAACCCGCAGTGCTGGAGAAACGCTGCCCACCTACCTGGACTCATCACATTCATATGCCTGTATAACCTTACTCTGTCACCCTTCGGGGTAGCCGAGTACCTAAGGCGCTAGTATACTCGGCTCGAGATTGCGGGCTAATCCCCGGCTCCGGAGATTGCAGTTTGAATGGAGGCACACTGCGAAGACGCCCGTGTGCATCGTAGCGCACGTTAAAGATACCCAGTTGGGCAAAATTCTCCGTAGACCTCCACTACGGCGTCCCTGTGACGTAAAACCACCCCCCCCCCCTATTGGCGATAAAACTATCGTTACTCTACCCCGTTTTTTCCGAAACTATACTTTTCTCGAGCTTGTTAAAAAAACGCCTATTTTTTTGCCACAGCGATCGGCCCATGCGGCTAACAATGACCTTACGTACCAGTGAGAGTAGACGGAATGGTCAAATCAAGGTTGCACGAACACCTTTCTTTTTCTATAATAGACTACTTGACTGATCTGCCTATTTCACTACATTGAAGTGCGGCTGATACGTAGCGCTACATGTTGGGATCCACAAGCTTTATTCAAAAGGGGCACATACCTCGTGGCCCATCTCCAGTGACGCAAATGCTCGTCACGGAAGTTCATTTCAGCTTCGCACACACCTAGTTTTGTATACCCAGTTATGCATGTGGAAATGAGCTTGGTTGAAGAGAAGCACATGGCAGTGACACATATGCGGTGACCGAGATTTACGTCAAAGAGTTACAATAATCTGGAACTAGCCTGCTTTCATCTATTCCCTGATGCAAGCCTGGCGGAGCCCGTCTTTTGAAGAAAAGCACATGAAAACTGTCTCCTTTTCAGTTACACTGATTGCCGTTACATACGTTCACCAAATTGTGGCACGTACCGTCTCGGCAACGCATTTAAATGAGGTTACATTGACTTTATGAAAGATCTACATGTAATCAGCGAAATACAGCCATAAAGCAGGTTCGTGTGAATGGGTCAGCTAAGAGAGGCGCATATGCATGTCACATACCTAGGACACAACCTGTTCCGCCTATAGGCTAGTAATGCCGTTTCGCCACGAAAACAGCCCCTCATTACTGATATAGTGAGGGGATAGTGGATGGCCCGATGGTACATGTAGGCGAGAAAGCAGAGAAAATCCACGAAATGCCCATAATGATGTCAAACCGTCGCTTTCGTGACGACCCCCAGATATTCAGCTAATAGCTCTACAACCTGGGCCAAGCACACATTAAACCCGCAGTGCTGGAGAAACGCTGCCCACCTACCTGGACTCATCACATTCATATGCCTGTATAACCTTACTCTGTCACCCTTCGGAGTAGCCGAGTACCTAAGGCGCTAGTATACTCGGCTCGAAATTGCGGGCTAATCCCCGGCTCCGGAGATTGCAGTTTGAATGGAGGCACACTGCGAAGACGCCCGTGTGCATCGTAGCGCACGTTAAAGATCCCCAGTTGGGCAAAATTCTCCGTAGACCTCCACTACGGCGTCCCTGTGACGTAAAACAACCCCCCCCCCCTATTGGCGATAAAACTATCGTTACTCTACCCCGTTTTTTCCGAAACTACACTTACTCGAGCTTGTTAAAAAAACGCCAATTTTTTTGCCACAGCGATCAGCCCATGTGGCTAACAATGCACTTACGTACCAGTGAGAGTAGACGGAATGGTCAAATCAAGGTTGCACAAACACCTTTCTTTTTCTATAATAGACTACTTGACAGATCTTCCTATTTCACTACATTGAAGTGCGGCTGATACGTAGCGCTACATGTTGGGGTCCACAAGCTTTATTGAAAAGGGGCACATACCTCGTGGCCCATCTCCAGTGACGCAAATGCTCGTCACGGAAGTTCATTTCAGCTTCGCACACACCTAGTTTTGTATACCCAGTTGTGCATGTGGAAATGAGCTTGGTTGAAGAGAAGCACATGGCAGTGACACCTATGCGGTGACCGAGATTTACGTCAGAGAGTTACAATAATCTGGAACTAGCCTGCTTTCATCTATTCCCTGATGCAAGCCTGGCGGAGCCCGTCTTTTGAAGAAAAGCACATGAAAACTGTCTCCTTTTCAGTTACACTGATTGCCGTTACATACGTTCACTAAATTGTGGCACGTACCGTCTCGGCAACGCATTTAAATGAGGTCACATTGACTTTATGAAAGATCTACATGTAATCAGCGAAATATAGCCATAAAGCAGGTATCGTGTCAAATGGGTCAGCTAAGAGAGGCGCATATGCATGTCACATACCTAGGACACAACCTGTTCCGCCTATAGGCTAGTAATGCCGTTTCGCCATGAAAACAGCCCCTCATTACTGATATAGTGAGGGGATAGTGGATGGCCCGATGGTACATGTAGGCCAGAAAGCAGAGAAAATCCACGAACTGCCCATAATGATGTCAAACCGTCGCTTTCGTGACGACCCCCAGATATTCAGCTAATAGCTCTACAACCTGGGCCAAGCACACATTAAACCCGCAGTGCTGGAGAAACGCTGCCCACCTACCTGGACTCATCACATTCATATGCCTGTATAACCTTACTCTGTCACCCTTCGGGGTAGCCGAGTACCTAAGGCGCTAGTATACTCGGCTCGAGATTGCGGGCTAATCCCCGGCTCCGGAGATTGCAGTTTGAATGGAGGCACACTGCGAAGACGCCCGTGTGCATCGTAGCGCACGTTAAAGATCCCCAGTTGGGCAAAATTCTCCGTAGACCTCCACTACGGCGTCCCTGTGACGTAAAACCACCCCCCCCCCTATTGGCGATAAAACTATCGTTACTCTACCCCGTTTTTTCCGAAACTATACTTTTCTCGAGCTTGTTAAAAAAACGCCTATTTTTTTGCCACAGCGATCGGCCCATGCGGCTAACAATGACCTTACGTACCAGTGAGAGTAGACGGAATGGTCAAATCAAGGTTGCACGAACACCTTTCTTTTTCTATAATAGACTACTTGACAGATCTGCCTATTTCACTACATTGAAGTGCGGCTGATACGTAGCGCTACATGTTGGGGTCCACAAGCTTTATTGAAAAGGGGCACATACCTCGTGGCCCATCTCCAGTGACGCAAATGCTCGTCACGGAAGTTCATTTCAGCTTCGCACACACCTAGTTTTGTATACCCAGTTATGCATGTGGAAATGAGCTTGGTTGAAGAGAAGCACATGGCAGTGACACCTATGCGGTGACCGAGATTTACGTCAAAGATTTACAATAATCTGGAACTAGCCTGCTTTCATCTATTCCCTGATGCAAGCCTGGCGGAGCCCGTCTTT
Organism: Dermacentor andersoni; assembly: GCF_023375885.2. Classification (NCBI taxonomy): domain Eukaryota; kingdom Metazoa; phylum Arthropoda; class Arachnida; order Ixodida; family Ixodidae; genus Dermacentor; species Dermacentor andersoni. Next base: position 216,189,030 of record NC_092815.1, read on the forward strand.
TGAAGAAAAGCACATGAAAACTGTCTCCTTTTCAGTTACACTGATTGCCGTTACATACGTTCACGAAATTGTGGCACGTACCGTCTCGGCAACGCATTTAAATGAGGTAACATTGACTTTATGAAAGATCTACATGTAATCAGCGAAATACAGCCATAAAGCAGGTTCGTGTGAATGGGTCAGCTAAGAGAGGCGCATATGCATGTCACATACCTAGGACACAACCTGTTCCGCCTATAGGCTAGTAATGCCGTTTCGCCACGAAAACAGCCCCTCATTACTGATATAGTGAGGGGATAGTGGATGGCCCGATGGTACATGTAGGCGAGAAAGCAGAGAAAATCCACGAACTGCCCATAATGATGTCAAACCGTCGCTTTCGTGACGACCCCCAGATATTCAGCTAATAGCTCTACAACCTGGGCCAAGCACACATTAAACCCGCAGTGCTGGAGAAACGCTGCCCACCTACCTGGACTCATCACATTCATATGCCTGTATAACCTTACTCTCTCACCCTTCGGGGTAGCCGAGTACCTAAGGCGCTAGTATACTCGGCTCGAAATTGCGGGCTAATCCCCGGCTCCGGAGATTGCAGTTGGAATGGAGGCACACTGCGAAGACGCCCGTGTGCATCGTAGCGCACGTTAAAGATCCCCAGTTGGGCAAAATTCTCCGTAGACCTCCACTACGGCGTCCCTGTGACGTAAAACCACCCCCCCCCTATTGGCGATAAAACTATCGTTACTCTACCCCGTTTTTTCCGAAACTATACTTACTCGAGCTTGTTAAAAAAACGCCAATTTTTTTGCCACAGCGATCAGCCCATGTGGCTAACAATGCACTTACGTACCAGTGAGAGTAGACGGAATGGTCAAATCAAGGTTGCACAAACACCTTTCTTTTTCTATAATAGACTACTTGACAGATCTTCCTATTTCACTACATTGAAGTGCGGCTGATACGTAGCGCTACATGTTGGGGTCCACAAGCTTTATTGAAAAGGGGCACATACCTCGTGGCCCATCTCCAGTGACGCAAATGCTCGTCACGGAAGTTCATTTCAGCTTCGCACACACCTAGTTTTGTATACCCAGTTATGCATGTGGAAATGAGCTTGGTTGAAGAGAAGCACATGGCAGTGACACCTATGCGGTGACCGAGATTTACGTCAAAGATTTACAATAATCTGGAACTAGCCTGCTTTCATCTATTCCCTGATGCAAGCCTGGCGGAGCCCGTCTTTTGAAGAAAAGCACATGAAAACTGTCTCCTTTTCAGTTACACTGATTGCCGTTACATACGTTCACGAAATTGTGGCACGTACCGTCTCGGCAACGCATTTAAATGAGGTAACATTGACTTTATGAAAGATCTACATGTAATCAGCGAAATACAGCCATAAAGCAGGTTCGTGTGAATGGGTCAGCTAAGAGAGGCGCATATGCATGTCACATACCTAGGACACAACCTGTTCCGCCTATAGGCTAGTAATGCCGTTTCGCCACGAAAACAGCCCCTCATTACTGATATAGTGAGGGGATAGTGGATGGCCCGATGGTACATGTAGGCGAGAAAGCAGAGAAAATCCACGAACTGCCCATAATGATGTCAAACCGTCGCTTTCGTGACGACCCCCAGATATTCAGCTAATAGCTCTACAACCTGGGCCAAGCACACATTAAACCCGCAGTGCTGGAGAAACGCTGCCCACCTACCTGGACTCATCACATTCATATGCCTGTATAACCTTACTCTCTCACCCTTCGGGGTAGCCGAGTACCTAAGGCGCTAGTATACTCGGCTCGAAATTGCGGGCTAATCCCCGGCTCCGGAGATTGCAGTTGGAATGGAGGCACACTGCGAAGACGCCCGTGTGCATCGTAGCGCACGTTAAAGATCCCCAGTTGGGCAAAATTCTCCGTAGACCTCCACTACGGCGTCCCTGTGACGTAAAACCACCCCCCCCCCCCCCTATTGGCGATAAAACTATCGTTACTCTACCCCGTTTTTTCCGAAACTATACTTACTCGAGCTTGTTAAAAAAACGCCAATTTTTTTGCCACAGCGATCAGCCCATGTGGCTAACAATGCACTTACGTACCAGTGAGAGTAGACGGAATGGTCAAATCAAGGTTGCACAAACACCTTTCTTTTTCTATAATAGACTACTTGACAGATCTTCCTATTTCACTACATTGAAGTGCGGCTGATACGTAGCGCTACATGTTGGGGTCCACAAGCTTTATTGAAAAGGGGCACATACCTCGTGGCCCATCTCCAGTGACGCAAATGCTCGTCACGGAAGTTCATTTCAGCTTCGCACACACCTAGTTTTGTATACCCAGTTGTGCATGTGGAAATGAGCTTGGTTGAAGAGAAGCACATGGCAGTGACACCTATGCGGTGACCGAGATTTACGTCAAAGAGTTACAATAATCTGGAACTAGCCTGCTTTCATCTATTCCCTGATGCAAGCCTGGCGGAGCCCGTCTTTTGAAGAAAAGCACATGAAAACTGTCTCCTTTTCAGTTACACTGATTGCCGTTACATACGTTCACGAAATTGTGGCACGTACCGTCTCGGCAACGCATTTAAATGAGGTAACATTGACTTTATGAAAGATCTACATGTAATCAGCGAAATATAGCCATAAAGCAGGTTCGTGTGAATGGGTCAGCTAAGAGAGGCGCATATGCATGTCACATACCTAGGACACAACCTGTTCCGCCTATAGGCTAGTAATGCCGTTTCGCCACGAAAACAGCCCCTCATTACTGATATAGTGAGGGGATAGTGGATGGCCCGATGGTACATGTAGGCGAGAAAGCAGAGAAAATCCACGAACTGCCCATAATGATGTCAAACCGTCGCTTTCGTGACGACCCCCAGATATTCAGCTAATAGCTCTACAACCTGGGCCAAGCACACATTAAACCCGCAGTGCTGGAGAAACGCTGCCCACCTACCTGGACTCATCACATTCATATGCCTGTATAACCTTATTCTGTCACCCTTCGGGGTAGCCGAGTACCTAAGGCGCTAGTATACTCGGCTCGAAATTGCGGGCTAATCCCCGGCTCCGGAGATTGCAGTTTGAATGGAGGCACACTGCGAAGACGCCCGTGTGCATCGTAGCGCACGTTAAAGATCCCCAGTTGGGCAAAATTCTCCGTAGACCTCCACTACGGCGTCCCTGTGACGTAAAACCACCCCCCCCCCTATTGGCGATAAAACTATCGTTACTCTACCCCGTTTTTTCCGAAACTATACTTTTCTCGAGCTTGTTAAAAAAACGCCTATTTTTTTGCCACAGCGATCGGCCCATGCGGCTAACAATGGCCTTACGTACCAGTGAGAGTAGACGGAATGGTCAAATCAAGGTTGCACGAACACCTTTCTTTTTCTATAATAGACTACTTGACAGATCTGCCTATTTCACTACATTGAAGTGCGGCTGATACGTAGCGCTACATGTTGGGGTCCACAAGGTTTATTGAAAAGGGGCACATACCTCGTGGCCCATCTCCAGTGACGCAAATGCTCGTCACGGAAGTTCATTTCAGCTTCGCACACACCTAGTTTTGTATACCCAGTTATGCATGTGGAAATGAGCTTGGTTGAAGAGAAGCACATGGCAGTGACACCTATGCGGTGACCGAGATTTACGTCAATGAGTTACAATAATCTGGAACTAGCCTGCTTTCATCTATTCCCTGATGCAAGCCTGGCGGAGCCCGTCTTTTGAAGAAAAGCACATGAAAACTGTCTCCTTTTCAGTTACACTGATTGCCGTTACATACGTTCACGAAATTGTGGAACGTACCGTCTCGGCAACGCATTTAAATGAGGTAACATTGACTTTATGAAAGATCTACATGTAATCAGCAAAATACAGCCATAAAGCAGGTTCGTGTGAATGGGTCAGCTAAGAGAGGCGCATATGCATGTCACATACCTAGGACACAACCTGTTCCGCCTATAGGCTAGTAATGCCGTTTCGCCACGAAAACAGCCCCTCATTACTGATATAGTGAGGGGATAGTGGATGGCCCGATGGTACATGTAGGCGAGAAAGCAGAGAAAATCCACGAACTGCCCATAATGATGTCAAACCGTCGCTTTCGTGACGACCCCCAGATATTCAGCTAATAGCTCTACAACCTGGGCCAAGCACACATTAAACCCGCAGTGCTGGAGAAACGCTGCCCACCTACCTGGACTCATCACATTCATATGCCTGTATAACCTTACTCTCTCACCCTTCGGGGTAGCCGAGTACCTAAGGCGCTAGTATACTCGGCTCGAAATTGCGGGCTAATCCCCGGCTCCGGAGATTGCAGTTGGAATGGAGGCACACTGCGAAGACGCCCGTGTGCATCGTAGCGCACGTTAAAGATCCCCAGTTGGGCAAAATTCTCCGTAGACCTCCACTACGGCGTCCCTGTGACGTAAAACCACCCCCCCCCCTATTGGCGATAAAACTATCGTTACTCTACCCCGTTTTTTCCGAAACTATACTTACTCGAGCTTGTTAAAAAAACGCCAATTTTTTTGCCACAGCGATCAGCCCATGTGGCTAACAATGCACTTACGTACCAGTGAGAGTAGACGGAATGGTCAAATCAAGGTTGCACAAACACCTTTCTTTTTCTATAATAGACTACTTGACAGATCTTCCTATTTCACTACATTGAAGTGCGGCTGATACGTAGCGCTACATGTTGGGGTCCACAAGCTTTATTGAAAAGGGGCACATACCTCGTGGCCCATCTCCAGTGACGCAAATGCTCGTCACGGAAGTTCATTTCAGCTTCGCACACACCTAGTTTTGTATACCCAGTTGTGCATGTGGAAATGAGCTTGGTTGAAGAGAAGCACATGGCAGTGACACCTATGCGGTGACCGAGATTTACGTCAAAGAGTTACAATAATCTGGAACTAGCCTGCTTTCATCTATTCCCTGATGCAAGCCTGGCGGAGCCCGTCTTTTGAAGAAAAGCACATGAAAACTGTCTCCTTTTCAGTTACACTGATTGCCGTTACATACGTTCACGAAATTGTGGCACGTACCGTCTCGGCAACGCATTTAAATGAGGTAACATTGACTTTATGAAAGATCTACATGTAATCAGCGAAATATAGCCATAAAGCAGGTTCGTGTGAATGGGTCAGCTAAGAGAGGCGCATATGCATGTCACATACCTAGGACACAACCTGTTCCGCCTATAGGCTAGTAATGCCGTTTCGCCACGAACACAGCCCCTCATTACTGATATAGTGACGGGATAGTGGATGGCCCGATGGTACATGTAGGCGAGAAAGCAGAGAAAATCCACGAACTGCCCATAATGATGTCAAACCGTCGCTTTCGTGACGACCCCCAGATATTCAGCTAATAGCTCTACAACCTGGGCCAAGCACACATTAAACCCGCAGTGCTGGAGAAACGCTTCCCACCTACCTGGACTCATCACATTCATATGCCTGTATAACCTTACTCTGTCACCCTTCGGGGTAGCCGAGTACATAAGGCGCTAGTATACTCGGCTCGAAATTGCGGGCTAATCCCCGGCTCCGGAGATTGCAGTTTGAATGGAGGCACACTGCGAAGACGCCCGTGTGCATCGTAGCGCACGTTAAAGATCCCCAGTTGTGCAAAATTCTCCGTAGACCTCCACTACGGCGTCCCTGTGACGTAAAACCACCCCCCCCCCCTCTATATGCGACAAAGCTATCGTTACTCTACCCCGTTTTTTCCGAAACTATACTTTTCTCGAGCTTGTTAAAAAAACGCCTATTTTTTTGCCACAGCGATCGGCCCGTGCGGCTAACAATGACCTTACGTACCAGTGAGAGTAGACGGAATGGTCAAATCAAGGTTGCACGAACACCTTTCTTTGTCTATAATAGACTACTTGACAGATCTGCCTATTTCACTACATTGAAGTGCGGCTGATACGTAGCGCTACATGTTGGGGTCCACAAGGTTTATTGAAAAGGGGCACATACCTCGTGGCCCATCTCCAGTGACGCAAATGCTCGTCACGGAAGTTCATTTCAGCTTCGCACACACCTAGTTTTGTATACCCAGTTATGCATGTGGAAATGAGCTTGGTTGAAGAGAAGCACATGGCAGTGACACCTATGCGGTGACCGAGATTTACGTCAAAGAGTTACAATAATCTGGAACTAGCCTGCTTTCATCTATTCCCTGATGCAAGCCTGGCGGAGCCCGTCTTTTGAAGAAAAGCACATGAAAACTGTCTCCTTTTCAGTTACACTGATTGCCGTTACATACGTTCACGAAATTGTGGCACGTACCGTCTCGGCAACGCATTTAAATGAGGTAACATTGACTTTATGAAAGATCTACATGTAATCAGCAAAATACAGCCATAAAGCAGGTTCGTGTGAATGGGTCAGCTAAGAGAGGCGCATATGCATGTCACATACCTAGGACACAACCTGTTCCGCCTATAGGCTAGTAATGCCGTTTCGCCACGAAAACAGCCCCTCATTACTGATATAGTGAGGGGATAGTGGATGGCCCGATGGTACATGTAGGCGAGAAAGCAGAGAAAATCCACGAACTGCCCATAATGATGTCAAACCGTCGCTTTCGTGACGACCCCCAGATATTCAGCTAATAGCTCTACAACCTGGGCCAAGCACACATTAAACCCGCAGTGCTGGAGAAACGCTGCCCACCTACCTGGACTCATCACATTCATATGCCTGTATAACCTTACTCTGTCACCCTTCGGGGTAGCCGAGTACCTAAGGCGCTAGTATACTCGGCTCTAAATTGCGGGCTAATCCCCGGCTCCGGAGATTGCAGTTTGAATGGAGGCACACTGCGAAGACGCCCGTGTGCATCGTAGCGCACGTTAAAGATCCCCAGTTGGGCAAAATTCTCCGTAGACCTCCACTACGGCGTCCCTGTGCCGTAAAACCACCCCCCCCCCCCCTATTGGCGATAAAACTATCGTTACTCTACCCCGTTTTTTCCGAAACTATACTTTTCGCGAGCTTGTTAAAAAAACGCCTATTTTTTTGCCACAGCGATCGGCCCATGCGGCTAACAATGACCTTACGTACCAGTGAGAGTAGACGGAATGGTCAAATCAAGGTTGCACGAACACCTTTCTTTGTCTATAATAGACTACTTGACAGATCTGCCTATTTCACTACATTGAAGTGCGGCTGATACGTAGCGCTACATGTTGGGGTCCACAAGGTTTATTGAAAAGGGGCACATACCTCGTGGCCCATCTCCAGTGACGCAAATGCTCCTCACGGAAGTTCATTTCAGCTTCGCACACACCTAGTTTTGTATACCCAGTTATGCATGTGGAAATGAGCTTGGTTGAAGAGAAGCACATGGCAGTGACACCTATGCGGTGACCGAGATTTACGTCAAAGAGTTACAATAATCTGGAACTAGCCTGCTTTCATCTATTCCCTGATGCAAGCCTGGCGGAGCCCGTCTTTTGAAGAAAAGCACATGAAAACTGTCTCCTTTTCAGTTACACTGATTGCCGTTACATACGTTCACTAAATTGTGGCACGTACCGTCTCGGCAACGCATTTAAATGAGGTAACATTGACTTTATGAAAGATCTACATGTAATCAGCGAAATATAGCCATAAAGCAGGTTCGTGTGAATGGGTCAGCTAAGAGAGGCGCATATGCATGTCACATACCTAGGACACAACCTGTTCCGCCTATAGGCTAGTAATGCCGTTTCGCCACGAAAACAGCCCCTCATTACTGATATAGTGAGGGGATAGTGGATGGCCCGATGGTACATGTAGGCGAGAAAGCAGAGAAAATCCACGAACTGCCCATAATGATGTCAAACCGTCGCTTTCGTGACGACCCCCAGATATTCAGCTAATAGCTCTACAACCTGGGCCAAGCACACATTAAACCCGCAGTGCTGGAGAAACGCTGCCCACCTACCTGGACTCATCACATTCATATGCCTGTATAACCTTACTCTGTCACCCTTCGGGGTAGCCGAGTACCTAAGGCGCTAGTATACTCGGCTCGAAATTGCGGGCTAATCCCCGGCTCCGGAGATTGCAGTTGGAATGGAGGCACACTGCGAAGACGCCCGTGTGCATCGTAGCGCACGTTAAAGATCCCCAGTTGGGCAAAATTCTCCGTAGACCTCCACTACGGCGTCACTGTGACGTAAAACCACCCCCCCCCCTATTGGCGATAAAACTATCGTTACTCTACCCCATTTTTCCGAAACTATACTTACTCGAGCGTGTTAAAAAAACGCCAATTTTTTTGCCACAGCGATCAGCCCATGTGGCTAACAATGCACTTACGTACCAGTGAGAGTAGACGGAATGGTCAAATCAAGGTTGCACAAACACCTTTCTTTTTCTATAATAGACTACTTGACAGATCTTCCTATTTCACTACATTGAAGTGCGGCTGATACGTAGCGCTACATGTTGGGGTCCACAAGCTTTATTGAAAAGGGGCACATACCTCGTGGCCCATCTCCAGTGACGCAAATGCTCGTCACGGAAGTTCATTTCAGCTTCGCACACACCTAGTTTTGTATACCCAGTTGTGCATGTGGAAATGAGCTTGGTTGAAGAGAAGCACATGGCAGTGACACCTATGCGGTGACCGAGATTTACGTCAAAGAGTTACAATAATCTGGAACTAGCCTGCTTTCATCTATTCCCTGATGCAAGCCTGGCGGAGCCCGTCTTTTGAAGAAAAGCACATGAAAACTGTCTCCTTTTCAGTTACACTGATTGCCGTTACATACGTTCACGAAATTGTGGCACGTACCGTCTCGGCAACGCATTTAAATGAGGTAACATTGACTTTATGAAAGATCTACATGTAATCAGCGAAATATAGCCATAAAGCAGGTTCGTGTGAATGGGTCAGCTAAGAGAGGCGCATATGCATGTCACATACCTAGGACACAACCTGTTCCGCCTATAGGCTAGTAATGCCGTTTCGCCACGAAAACAGCCCCTCATTACTGATATAGTGAGGGGATAGTGGATGGCCCGATGGTACATGTAGGCGAGAAAGCAGAGAAAATCCACGAACTGCCCATAATGATGTCAAACCGTCGCTTTCGTGACGACCCCCAGATATTCAGCTAATAGCTCTACAACCTGGGCCAAGCACACATTAAACCCGCAGTGCTGGAGAAACGCTGCCCACCTACCTGGACTCATCACATTCATATGCCTGTATAACCTTACTCTGTCACCCTTCGGGGTAGCCGAGTACATAAGGCGCTAGTATACTCGGCTCGAAATTGCGGGCTAATCCCCGGCTCCGGAGATTGCAGTTTGAATGGAGGCACACTGCGAAGACGCCCGTGTGCATCGTAGCGCACGTTAAAGATCCACAGTTGTGCAAAATTCTCCGTAGACCTCCACTACGGCGTCCCTGTGACGTAAAACCACCCCCCCCCCCCTCTATTGGCGACAAAGCTATCGTTACTCTACCCCGTTTTTTCCGAAACTATACTTTTCTCGAGCTTGTTAAAAAAACGCCTATTTTTTTGCCACAGCGATCGGCCCATGCGGCTAACAATGACCTTACGTACCAGTGAGAGTAGACGGAATGGTCAAATCAAGGTTGCACGAACACCTTTCTTTTTCTATAATAGACTACTTGACAGATCTTCCTATTTCACTACATTGAAGTGCGGCTGATACGTAGCGCTACATGTTGGGGTCCACAAGCTTTATTGAAAAGGGGCACATACCTCGTGGCCCATCTCCAGTGACGCAAATGCTCGTCACGGAAGTTCATTTCAGCTTCGCACACACCTAGTTTTGTATACCCAGTTGTGCATGTGGAAATGAGCTTGGTTGAAGAGAAGCACATGGCAGTGACACCTATGCGGTGACCGAGATTTACGTCAAAGACGTACAATAATATGGAACTAGCCTGCTTTCATCTATTCCCTGATGCAAGCCTGGCGGAGCCCGTCTTTTGAAGAAAAGCACATGAAAACTGTCTCCTTTTCAGTTACACTGATTGCCGTTACATACGTTCACTAAATTGTGGCACGTACCGTCTCGGCAACGCATTTAAATGAGGTCACATTGACTTTATGAAAGATCTACATGTAATCAGCGAAATATAGCCATAAAGCAGGTATCGTGTCAAATGGGTCAGCTAAGAGAGGCGCATATGCATGTCACATACCTAGGACACAACCTGTTCCGCCTATAGGCTAGTAATGCCGTTTCGCCATGAAAACAGCCCCTCATTACTGATATAGTGAGGGGATAGTGGATGGCCCGATGGTACATGTAGGCCAGAAAGCAGAGAAAATCCACGAACTGCCCATAATGATGTCAAACCGTCGCTTTCTTGACGACCCCCAGATATTCAGCTAATAGCTCTACAACCTGGGCCAAGCACACATTAAACCCGCAGTGCTGGAGAAACGCTGCCCACCTACCTGGACTCATCACATTCATATGCCTGTATAACCTTACTCTGTCACCCTTCGGGGTAGCCGAGTACCTAAGGCGCTAGTATACTCGGCTCGAAATTGCGGGCTAATCCCCGGCTCCGGAGATTGCAGTTTGAATGGAGGCACACTGCGAAGACGCCCGTGTGCATCGTAGCGCACGTTAAAGATCCCCAGTTGTGCAAAATTCTCCGTAGACCTCCACTACGGCGTCCCTGTGACGTAAAACCACCCCCCCCCCCCTCTATTGGCGACAAAACTATCGTTACTCTACCCCGTTTTTTCCGAAACTATACTTTTCTCGAGCTTGTTAAAAAAACGCCTATTTTTTTGCCACAGCGATCGGCCCATGCGGCTAACAATGACCTTACGTACCAGTGAGAGTAGACGGAATGGTCAAATCAAGGTTGCACGAACACCTTTCTTTTTCTATAATAGTGTCACGTGGTGGTGACGTTGAATAACACAGTAGCAATACTGTGAACTACAAAACAAACTTTTATTGGGCGAACCTGTGCCCACAAAACAGGCTACACTTATAGCACAACGATAGCGGCGAACACGCTCGGCGATCGTCGAAAATCTGATCAGCGGGTCAAGCGCGTCGGCTTTTATAGAGCAGTCGTCGAATGTTCCAGACTAATCGTTTGGACCCGCGTGCCTTCCACAAAGTTCTACACCATTCGCGTTACGCGATGAAATTAGATAACACAAGGTGCGGCGACAACCGACAGCCGGGTAGAAGCATCGATAACTTTCCAGAAACGTCGGATACATGCAGGCGCGTCCGTCGCTGTGCGATTACAGTTGGTAAGCGGCGAAACGTGGTCGTCCGATAAAGATAAGTACACGTGTCAATACCCCCCTCTTAAAAAGCATCGTCCCGATGCTACAAATATAAGAGAGCGAAACACAAAAGGACACTTATTAAACATAATTAACAAAACAACGAAAAGAAATCAAGTCCAAAGGTCAGTTACGCGAAGTCCCAAAGTTCGTCAACGCTGGTGGTACGGCTTGAGTCGCACAACGTGGACAATTTCAGGTCGTGAGCGGCGCCGCTGTGACAGCGAAATGCCGTCTGGCACGACCTCATAGTCCAGTGCGCCAATACGTCGGATGATCTTGTACGGTCCGAAATAGCGACGCAAGAGCTTCTCGCTCAGTCCTCGTCGGCGTATAGGGGTCCAAACCCAAACACGGTCACCGGGCTGGTACTCGACGAAACGTCGTCGGAGGTTGTAGTGTCGGCTGTCGGTCCTCTGCTGGTTCTTGATCCGCAGGCGGGCGAGCTGTCGGGCTTCTTCGGCGCGCTGGAGATAGCTAGCGACGTCAAGATTTTCCTCGTCAGTGACGTGCGGCAGCATGGCGTCGAGCGTCGTCGTCGGATTCCTGCCGTAGACCAGCTTGAACGGCGTGATCTGTGTTGTTTCTTGCACCGCCGTGTTGTACGCAAAGGTTACGTACGGCAGGACCGCGTCCCACGTCTTGTGTTCGACGTCGACGTACATTGCTAGCATGTCGGCGAGGGTCTTGTTTAGGCGCTCCGTGAGACCATTCGTCTGCGGATGGTAGGCAGTTGTCCTCCTGTGGCTTGTCTGGCTGTACTGCAGAATGGCTTGGGTGAGCTCTGCTGTAAAAGCCGTTCCTCTGTCGGTGATGAGGACTTCTGGGGCACCATGTCGCAGCAGGATGTTTTCGACGAAAAATTTCGCCACTTCGGCTGCGCTGCCTTTTGGTAGAGCTTTAGTTTCAGCAAAGCGGGTGAGATAGTCCGTCGCCACGACGATCCACTTATTCCCGGATGTTGACATCGGAAACGGCCCCAACAAATCCATCCCAATCTGCTGGAATGGTCGACGAGGAGGTTCGATCGGCTGCAGTAATCCTGCTGGCCTTGTCGGTGGTGTCTTGCGTCGTTGACAATCTCGGCATGTCTTGACGTAACGGGCGACGTCGGCGATCAGACGCGGCCAGTAATACCTTTCCTGTATTCTCGACAGCGTCCGGGAGAATCCAAGGTGCCCAGCGGTTGGATCGTCGTGTAGGGTGTGCAGTATCTCTGGACGCAGCGCTGACGGTACAACAAGAAGGTAGCTGGCGCGGACTGGTGAGAAGTTCTTCTTCACGAGTAGACTGTCTTGAAGCGTGAAGGAAGATAATCCGCGCTTAAATGCCCTGGGGACAACGTCGGTGTGCCCTTCCAAATAATCGACGAGGCCTTTAAGCTCCGGGTCCGCTCGTTGTTGTTCGGCGAAGTCTTCCGCGCTTATTATTCCAAGGAAGGCGTCGTCATCCTCGTCATCTTGCGGCGGCGGGTCAATGGGGGCGCGTGATAGGCAATCGGCGTCTGAGTGTTTTCGTCCGGACTTGTATGTTACAGTGATGTCGTATTCTTGTAGTCTGAGGCTCCACCGTGCCAGCCGTCCTGAGGGATCCTTTAAATTCGCTAGCCAACACAAGGCGTGATGGTCGCTGACGACTTTGAATGGCCTGCCATATAGGTAAGGGCGAAATTTCGCTGTAGCCCAAACGATGGCGAGGCATTCCTTTTCGGTTGTAGAATAATTGCCTTCCGCTTTTGACAACGACCGGCTAGCGTAAGCTATCACGTGTTCATGTCCATCTTTTCTCTGGACTAGGACGGCACCGAGGCCTAGGCTACTGGCGTCAGTGTGGATTTCGGTATCGGCGTGCTCGTCGAAGTGCGCAAGTACGGGCGGCGACTGCATGCGTCGTTTGAGTTCTTGAAATGCGTCGGCCTGCGGCGTTTCCCACTTGAACTCGACGTCACATCTAGTTAGCTGCGTCAGCGGCTCTGCGATGCGTGAAAAGTTCTTGACAAATCGCCTGTAGTAGGCACACATGCCAAGAAATCTACGCACTGCCTTCTTGTCGATGGGCCGTGGGAACTTTGCTATGGCAGCTGTCTTCTGCGGGTCGGGGCGGACTCCAGATTTGCTGATGACGTGGCCTAAAAATAGAAGCTCCTCGTAAGCAAAGCGGCACTTTTCCGGCTTCAGAGTAAGTCCTGATGACCTGATGGCCTCTAGTACTGTTTCAAGCCGCCTTAGGTGAACGTCGAAATTTCCGGCGAAGACGACGACGTCATCCAAGTATACGAGACAGGTCTGCCACTTCAATCCTGCTAAAACCGTGTCCATCACGCGCTGGAACGTTGCTGGCGCCGAGCACAGTCCGAATGGCATAACCTTGAACTCGTAGAGGCCGTCTGGGGTGATGAAGGCGGTCTTTTCGCGATCTCTTTCGTCGACTTCTATTTGCCAATAGCCAGACTTGAGGTCCATCGACGAGAAGTATTTAGCGTTGCAGAGCCGATCCAATGCGTCGTCTATCCGTGGGAGGGGGTATACGTCCTTCTTCGTGATCTTGTTCAGACGACGATAATCGACGCAAAAACGTAGGGTTCCGTCCTTTTTCTTCACCAGGACAACCGGGGATGCCCACGGGCTTTTCGACGGTTGGATGATGTCGTCGCGCAGCATTTCGTCGACTTGTTCTCTTATAGCTTCACGTTCTCGCGGCGAAACTCGGTAAGGGCTCTGACGGAGTGGTCGAGCGCACTCCTCGGTGATTATGCGATGCTTGGCGACTGGTGTTTGTCGAATCCTCGATGACGTCGAAAAGCAGCCTTTGTATCGTCGGAGCAGACTTCTGAGCATCTGTTGCTTAATCATAGGCAGATTTGGATTAATGTCGTAGTCTGGTTCGGGAACCATGGTCGTCGGGGTAGACGCGGCGGAATCCGAGAGGACAAACGCATTACTTGTTTCCAGAATTTCCTCGATGTACGCGATCGTCGTGCCCTTGTTGATGTGCTTGAACTCCTGGCTGAAGTTTGTCAGCAACACTTCAGTTTTCCCTCCATGCAGTCGAGCAATCCCTCTTGCGACGCAAATTTCACGGTCTAGCAGTAGACGTTGGTCGCCTTCGATGACGCCTTCTACGTCAGCGGGTGTTTCGCTGCTGACCGAAATAACAATGCTGGAGCGAGGCGGGATGCTCACTTGATCTTCGAGCACACTCAAGGCGTGGTGACTACGAGGGCTCTCCGGCGGCATTGCTTTATCTTCCGACAGCGTTATTGACTTCGACTTCAGGTTGATGATTGCGCCGTGTTGGTCCAGGAAGTCTATACCGAGAATGACGTCTCGTGAACACTGTTGGAGGATAACGAAGGTGGCAGGGTAAGTCCGGTCATGAATGGTTATTCTTGCCGTGCAGATCCCAGTCGGCGTGATGAGGTGTCCTCCAGCGGTGCGAATCTGAGGGCCTTCCCACGCGGTCTTAACTTTGTTCAACTGGGCGGCGATGTGTCCACTCATTACGGAGTAATCGGCCCCTGTGTCGACTAAGGCAGTGACTGCGTGGCCGTCGAGAAGTACGTCGAGGTCGGTTGTTCTTTGTCTGGCATTGCAGTTAGGTCTTGGCGTTGGATCACGGCTGCGTCGTGTTGAACTGAAGCTGGAACGTCGTGTTGTCAAGTCGTCTTTCGTCGTCGTATTCTCTGCTTCCAGACTTCGTCGGGACGGCGGCGTGTCGTTATGTCGTCGAGTTAGTTTCTTCGGCGTCTTCGTCGGCGGCGGAGGATCTTCGTCAGTTCGACGAACAGCAACCGCACCTCCATCGGTTGCTGCTTTTAGTTTTCCGGATATGGGCTCGCAGAGCGGCCCCGGGCTGGGCCGGTGTATGGTCGGCGCTGCGGCGACAGGTAGCGGCCTGGTGACGGCGAACGGGACGGTCGTCGAGGGTTCCACTGAGTGGCGGCGAGGTAGTCGGCGATATCGCGAGGTCGTTCGCCAATCTGTGGTCGTGGCGCGTTAACGGCGAACCCTCGGAGTCCCATCTCCCGGTATGGGCATCGGCGGTAGATGTGCCCGGCTTCTCCGCAGTGATAGCAAAGCGGGCGGTGGTCGGGGGCGCGCCAGACGTCAGTCTTCCTCGCGTAGGTGCGCTGGGCGACGGGTGGGCGTGCTGGCGGCGGCGGCGGTGGACGACGGATTTGCGGCGTTACAGGGCCCTGGCGTTGTCGCGGAGGGGGACCTTGACGGCGGGCGACGGCGGCGTATGTCATCGCTTGCGGCTGAGGCTGCGGCGATTCAGGGGCTACTCCGAGTTGCTGTTGGAGCTCTTCACGTACGACGTCGGCAATCGAACCCACTTGAGGCTGTGATGACGGGAACAGCCTCTGTAGCTCCTCCCGCACGACCGCTCGGATAGTCTCGCGCAGGTCGTCGGTGGCCAGTGACTGAACTCTGGCGTAGCTTGTTGAATTCGTGCGCCGGTTGAATTGCCGGTTCCGCATTTCCAGTGTCTTCTCGATGCCAGTGGCCTCGCGAAGAAACTCGTCGACAGTCTTCGGTGGGCTTCGTACCATACCGGCGAAAAGTTCCTCCTTTACACCACGCATCAGGAGCCGGACTTTCTTTTCCTCCGACATCTCCGGGTCGGCGTGGCGGAATAGGCGGCTCATTTCTTCTGTAAAAATCGCGGCTCCCTGGGCTGCTGCAGCACGACGGGGGATGCTGGGGCTGCCATTGGGGTGGACTTGGTGGCAATCTTTCTGCTCGTCTCAGGTAGAAGTCCGTGCTCTGGGGGCAGTCCTTGCAGTCGGCGGCTAGCACGCTGGTCTTGGGCGACGTTGGTTTTGTCCTCGGGCTTCGGGCTTGGATCGCGGCTTTGCGGGGGCGTTCGGTACATGAACGCACAAGCACCTCCACCAGATGTCACGTGGTGGTGACGTTGAATAACACAGTAGCAATACTGTGAACTACAAAACAAACTTTTATTGGGCGAACCTGTGCCCACAAAACAGGCTACACTTATAGCACAACGATAGCGGCGAACACGCTCGGCGATCGTCGAAAATCTGATCAGCGGGTCAAGCGCGTCGGCTTTTATAGAGCAGTCGTCGAATGTTCCAGACTAATCGTTTGGACCCGCGTGCCTTCCACAAAGTTCTACACCATTCGCGTTACGCGATGAAATTAGATAACACAAGGTGCGGCGACAACCGACAGCCGGGTAGAAGCATCGATAACTTTCCAGAAACGTCGGATACATGCAGGCGCGTCCGTCGCTGTGCGATTACAGTTGGTAAGCGGCGAAACGTGGTCGTCCGATAAAGATAAGTACACGTGTCAATAGACTACTTGACTGATCTGCCTATTTCACTACATTGAAGTGCGGCTGATACGTAGCGCTACATGTTGGGATCCACAAGCTTTATTCAAAAGGGGCACATACCTCGTGGCCCATCTCCAGTGACGCAAATGCTCGTCACGGAAGTTCATTTCAGCTTCGTACACACCTAGTTTTGTATACCCATTTATGCATGTGGAAATGAGCTTGGTTGAAGAGAAGCACATGGCAGTGACACATATGCGGTGACCGAGATTTACGTCAAAGAGTTACAATAATCTGGAACTAGCCTGCTTTCATCTATTCCCTGATGCAAGCCTGGCGGAGCCCGTCTTTTGAAGAAAAGCACATGAAAACTGTCTCCTTTTCAGTTACACTGATTGCCGTTACATACGTTCACTAAATTGTGGCACGTACCGTCTCGGCAACGCATTTAAATGAGGTCACATTGACTTTATGAAAGATCTACATGTAATCAGCGAAATATAGCCATAAAGCAGGTATCGTGTCAAATGGGTCAGCTAAGAGAGGCGCATATGCATGTCACATACCTAGGACACAACCTGTTCCGCCTATAGGCTAGTAATGCCGTTTCGCCATGAAAACAGCCCCTCATTACTGATATAGTGAGGGGATAGTGGATGGCCCGATGGCACATGTAGGCCAGAAAGCAGAGAAAATCCACGAACTGCCCATAATGATGTCAAACCGTCGCTTTCGTGACGACCCCCAGATATTCAGCTAATAGCTCTACAACCTGGGCCAAGCACACATTAAACCCGCAGTGCTGGAGAAACGCTGCCCACCTACCTGGACTCATCACATTCATATGCCTGTATAACCTTACTCTGTCACCCTTCGGGGTAGCCGAGTACCTAAGGCGCTAGTATACTCGGCTCGAAATTGCGGGCTAATCCCCGGCTCCGGAGATTGCAGTTGGAATGGAGGCACACTGCGAAGACGCCCGTGTGCATCGTAGCGCACGTTAAAGATCCCCAGTTGGGCAAAATTCTCCGTAGACCTCCACTACGGCGTCCCTGTGACGTAAAACCACCGCCCCCCCCTATTGGCGATAAAACTATCGTTACTCTACCCCGTTTTTTCCGAAACTATACTTTTCTCGAGCTTGTTAAAAAAACGCCTATTTTTTTGCCACAGCGATCGGCCCATGCGGCTAACAATGACCTTACGTACCAGTGAGAGTAGACGGAATGGTCAAATCAAGGTTGCACGAACACCTTTCTTTTTCTATAATAGACTACTTGACAGATCTTCCTATTTCACTACATTGAAGTGCGGCTGATACGTAGCGCTACATGTTGGGGTCCACAAGCTTTATTGAAAAGGGGCACATACCTCGTGGCCCCTCTCCAGTGACACAAATGCTCGTCAGGGAAGCTCATTTCAGCTTCGCACACACCTAGTTTTGTATACCCAGTTGTGCATGTGGAAATGAGCTTGGTTGAAGAGAAGCACATGGCAGTGACACCTATGCGGTGACCGAGATTTACGTCAAAGACGTACAATAATATGGAACTAGCCTACTTTCATCTATTCCCTGATGCAAGCCTGGCGGAGCCCGTCTTTTGAAGAAAAGCACACGAAAACTGTCTCCTTTTCAGTTACACTGATTGCCGTTACATACGTTCACTAAATTGTGGCACGTACCGTCTCGGCAACGCATTTAAATGAGGTTACATTGACTTTATGAAAGATCTACATGTAATCAGCGAAATATAGCCATAAAGCAGGTTCGTGTCAAATGGGTCAGCTAAGAGAGGCGCATATGCATGTCACATACATAGGACACAACCTATTCCGCCTATAGGCTAGTAATGCCGTTTCGCCACGAAAACAGCCCCTCATTACTGATATAGTGAGGGGATAGTGGATGGCCCGATGGTACATGTAGGCGAGAAAGCAGAGAAAATCCACGAACTGCCCATAATGATGTCAAACCGTCGCTTTCGTGACGACCCCCAGATATTCAGCTAATAGCTCTACAACCTGGACCAAGCACACATTAAACCCGCAGTGCTGGAGAAACGCTGCCCACCTACCTGGACTCATCACATTCATATGCCTGTATAACCTTACTCTGTCACCCTTCGGGGTAGCCGAGTACCTAAGGCGCTAGTATACTCGGCTCGAAATTGCGGGCTAATCCCCGGCTCCGGAGATTGCAGTTTGAATGGAGGCACAATGCGAAGACGCCCGTGTGCATCGTAGCGCACGTTAAAGATCCCCAGTTGGGCAAAATTCTCCGTAGACCTCCACTACGGCGTCCCTGTGACGTAAAACCACCCCCCCCCCCCCCTATTGGCGATAAAACTATCGTTACTCTACCCCGTTTTTTCCGAAACTATACTTTTCTCGAGCTTGTTAAAAAAACGCCTATTTTTTTGCCACAGCGATCGGCCCATGCGGCTAACAATGACCTTACGTACCAGTGAGAGTAGACGGAATGGTCAAATCAAGGTTGCACGAACACCTTTCTTTTTCTATAATAGACTACTTGACAGATCTGCCTATTTCACTACATTGAAGTGAGGCTGATAAGTAGCGCTACATGTTGGGGTCCACAAGCTTTATTGAAAAGGGGCACATACCTCGTGGCCCATCTCCAGTGACGCAAATGCTCGTCACGGAAGTTCATTTCAGCTTCGCACATGCCTAGTTTTGTATACCTAGTTATGCATGTGGAAATGAGCTTGGTTGAAGAGAAGCACATGGCAGTGACACCTATGCGGTGACCGAGATTTACGTCAAAGACGTACAATAATCTGGAACTAGCCTGCTTTCATCTATTCCCTGATGCTAGTCTGGCGGAGCCCGTCTTTTAAAGAAAAGCACATGAAAACTGTCTCCATTTCAGTTACACTGATTGCCGTTACATACGTTCACTAAATTGTGGCACGTACCGTCTCGGCAACGCATTTAAATGAGGTTACATTGACTTTATGAAAGATCTACATGTAATCAGCGAAATATAGCCATAAAGCAGGTATCGTGTCAAATGGGTCAGCTAAGAGAGGCGCATATGCATGTCACATACCTAGGACACAACGTGTTCCGCCTATAGGCTAGTAATGCCGTTTCGCCATGAAAACAGCCCCTCATTACTGATATAGTGAGGGGATAGTGGATGGCCCGATGGTACATGTAGGCCAGAAAGCAGAGAAAATCCACGAACTGCCCATAATGATGTCAAACCGTCGCTTTCGTGACGACCCCCAGATATTCAGCTAATAGCTCTACAACCTGGGCCAAGCACACATTAAACCCGCAGTGCTGGAGAAACGCTGCCCACCTACCTGGACTCATCACATTCATATGCCTGTATAACCTTACTCTGTCACCCTTCGGGGTAGCCGAGTACCTAAGGCGCTAGTATACTCGGCTCGAAATTGCGGGCTAATTCCCGGCTCCGGAGATTGCAGTTGGAATGGAGGCACACTGCGAAGACGCCCGTGTGCATCGTAGCGCACGTTAAAGATCCCCAGTTGGGCAAAATTCTCCGTAGACCTCCACTACGGCGTCCCTGTGACGTAAAACCACCGCCCCCCCCTATTGGCGATAAAACTATCGTTACTCTACCCCGTTTTTTCCGAAACTATACTTTTCTCGAGCTTGTTAAAAAAACGCCTATTTTTTTGCCACAGCGATCGGCCCATGCGGCTAACAATGACCTTACGTACCAGTGAGAGTAGACGGAATGGTCAAATCAAGGTTGCACGAACACCTTTCTTTTTCTATAATAGACTACTTGACAGATCTTCCTATTTCACTACATTGAAGTGCGGCTGATACGTAGCGCTACATGTTGGGGTCCACAAGCTTTATTGAAAAGGGGCACATACCTCGTGGCCCATCTCCAGTGACACAAATGCTCGTCACGGAAGCTCATTTCAGCTTCGCACACACCTAGTTTTGTATACCCAGTTGTGCATGTGGAAATGAGCTTGGTTGAAGAGAAGCACATGGCAGTGACACCTATGCGGTGACCGAGATTTACGTCAAAGACGTACAATAATATGGAACTAGCCTACTTTCATCTATTCCCTGATGCAAGCCTGGCGGAGCCCGTCTTTTGAAGAAAAGCACACGAAAACTGTCTCCTTTTCAGTTACACTGATTGCCGTTACATACGTTCACTAAATTGTGGCACGTACCGTCTCGGCAACGCATTTAAATGAGGTTACATTGACTTTATGAAAGATCTACATGTAATCAGCGAAATATAGCCATAAAGCAGGTTCGTGTCAAATGGGTCAGCTAAGAGGGGCGCATATGCATGTCACATACCGAGGACACAACGTGTTCCGCCTATAGGCTAGTAATGCCGTTTCGCCACGAAAACAGACCCTCATTATTGATATAGTGAGGGGATAGTGGATGGCCCGATGGTACATGTAGGCGAGAAAGCAGAGAAAATCCACGAACTGCCCATAATGATGTCAAACCGTCGGTTTCGTGACGACCCCCAGATATTCAGCTAATAGCTCTACAACCTGGGCCAAGCACACATTAAACCCGCAGTGCTGGAGAAACGCTGCCCACCTACCTGGACTCATCACATTCATATGCCTGTATAACCTTACTCTGTCACCCTTCGGGGTAGCCGAGTACCTAAGGCGCTAGCATACTCGGTTCGAAATTGCGGGCTAATCCCGGGCTCCGGAGATTGCAGTTTGAATGGAGGCACACTGCGAAGACGCCCGTGTGCATCGTAGCGCACGTTAAAGATCCCCAGTTGTGCAAAATTCTCCGTAGACCTCCACTACGGCGTCCCTGTGACGTAAAACCACCCCCCCCCCCCCTCTCTATTGGCGACAAAACTATCGTTACTCTACCCCGTTTTTCCGAAACTATACTTTTCTCGAGCTTGTTAAAAAAACGCCTATTTTTTTGCCACAGCGATCGGCCCATGCGGCTAACAATGACCTTACGTACCAGTGAGAGTAGACGGAATGGTCAAATCAAGGTTGCACGAACACCTTTCTTTTTCTATAATAGACTACTTGACAGATCTTCCTATTTCACTACATTGAAGTGCGGCTGATACGTAGCGCTACATGTTGGGGTCCACAAGCTTTATTGAAAAGGGGCACATACCTCGTGGCCCCTCTCCAGTGACACAAATGCTCGTCAGGGAAGCTCATTTCAGCTTCGCACACACCTAGTTTTGTATACCCAGTTGTGCATGTGGAAATGAGCTTGGTTGAAGAGAAGCACATGGCAGTGACACCTATGCGGTGACCGAGATTTACGTCAAAGACGTACAATAATATGGAACTAGCCTACTTTCATCTATTCCCTGATGCAAGCCTGGCGGAGCCCGTCTTTTGAAGAAAAGCACACGAAAACTGTCTCCTTTTCAGCTACACTGATTGCCGTTACATACGTTCACTAAATTGTGGCACGTACCGTCTCGGCAACGCATTTAAATGAGGTTACATTGACTTTATGAAAGATCTACATGTAATCAGCGAAATATAGCCATAAAGCAGGTTCGTGTCAAATGGGTCAGCTAAGAGAGGCGCATATGCATGTCACATACATAGGACACAACCTATTCCGCCTATAGGCTAGTAATTCCGTTTCGCCACGAAAACAGCCCCTCATTACTGATATAGTGAGGGGATAGTGGATGGCCCGATGGTACATGTAGGCGAGAAAGCAGAGAAAATCCACGAGCTTCCCATAATGATGTCAAACCGTCGCTTTCGTGACGACCCCCAGATATTCAGCTAATAGCTCTACAACCTGGGCCAAGCACACATTAAACCCGCAGTGCTGGAGAAACGCTGCCCACCTACCTGCACTCATCACATTCATATGCCTGTATAACCTTACTCTGTCACCCTTCGGGTAGCCGAGTACCTAAGGCGCTAGCATACTCGGTTCGAAATTGCGGGCTAATCCCCGGCTCCGGAGATTGCAGTTTGAATGGAGGCACACTGCGAAGACGCCCGTGTGCATCGTAGCGCACGTTAAAGATCCCCAGTTGGGCAAAATTCTCCGTAGACCTCCACTACGGCGTCCCTGTGACGTAAAACCAACCCCCCCCCCCTATTGGCGATAAAACTATCGTTACTCTACCCCGTTTTTTCCGAAACTATACTTTTCTCGAGCTTGTTAAAAAAACGCCTATTTTTTTGCCACAGCGATCGGCCCATGCGGCTAACAATGACCTTACGTACCAGTGAGAGTAGACGGAATGGTCAAATCAAGGTTGCACGAACACCTTTCTTTTTCTATAATAGACTACTTGACAGATCTTCCTATTTCACTACATTGAAGTGCGGCTGATACGTAGCGCTACATGTTGGGGTCCACAAGCTTTATTGAAAAGGGGCACATACCTCGTGGCCCATCTCCAGTGACGCAAATGCTCGTCACGGAAGTTCATTTCAGCTTCGCACATGCCTAGTTTTGTATACCTAGTTATGCATGTGGAAATGAGCTTGGTTGAAGAGAAGCACATGGCAGTGACACCTATGCGGTGACCGAGATTTACGTCAAAGACGTACAATAATCTGGAACTAGCCTGCTTTCATCTATTCCCTGATGCTAGTCTGGCGGAGCCCGTCTTTTAAAGAAAAGCACATGAAAACTGTCTCCATTTCAGTTACACTGATTGCCGTTACATACGTTCACTAAATTGTGGCACGTACCGTCTCGGCAACGCATTTAAATGAGGTTACATTGACTTTATGAAAGATCTACATGTAATCAGCGAAATATAGCCATAAAGCAGGTTCGTGTCAAATGGGTCAGCTAAGAGGGGCGCATATGCATGTCACATACCTAGGACACAACGTGTTCCGCCTATAGGCTAGTAATGCCGTTTCGCCATGAAAACAGACCCTCATTATTGATATAGTGAGGGGATAGTGGATGGCCCGATGGTACATGTAGGCGAGAAAGCAGAGAAAATCCACGAGCTTCCCATAATGATGTCAAACCGTCGCTTTCGTGACGACCCCCAGATATTCAGCTAATAGCTCTACAACCTGGGCCAAGCACACATTAAACCCGCAGTGCTGGAGAAACGCTGCCCACCTACCTGGACTCATCACATTCATATGCCTGTATAACCTTACTCTGTCACCCTTCGGGGTAGCCGAGTACCTAAGGCGCTAGTATACTCGGCTCGAAATTGCGGGCTAATCCCCGGCTCCGGAGATTGCAGTTGGAATGGAGGCACACTGCGAAGACGCCCGTGTGCATCGTAGCGCACGTTAAAGATCCCCAGTTGGGCAAAATTCTCCGTAGACCTCCACTACGGCGTCCCTGTGACGTAAAACCACCGCCCCCCCCTATTGGCGATAAAACTATCGTTACTCTACCCCGTTTTTTCCGAAACTATACTTTTCTCGAGCTTGTTAAAAAAACGCCTATTTTTTTGCCACAGCGATCGGCCCATGCGGCTAACAATGACCTTACGTACCAGTGAGAGTAGACGGAATGGTCAAATCAAGGTTGCACGAACACCTTTCTTTTTCTATAATAGACTACTTGACAGATCTTCCTATTTCACTACATTGAAGTGCGGCTGATACGTAGCGCTACATGTTGGGGTCCACAAGCTTTATTGAAAAGGGGCACATACCTCGTGGCCCATCTCCAGTGACACAAATGCTCGTCACGGAAGCTCATTTCAGCTTCGCACACACCTAGTTTTGTATACCCAGTTGTGCATGTGGAAATGAGCTTGGTTGAAGAGAAGCACATGGCAGTGACACCTATGCGGTGACCGAGATTTACGTCAAAGACGTACAATAATATGGAACTAGCCTACTTTCATCTATTCCCTGATGCAAGCCTGGCGGAGCCCGTCTTTTGAAGAAAAGCACACGAAAACTGTCTCCTTTTCAGTTACACTGATTGCCGTTACATACGTTCACTAAATTGTGGCACGTACCGTCTCGGCAACGCATTTAAATGAGGTTACATTGACTTTATGAAAGATCTACATGTAATCAGCGAAATATAGCCATAAAGCAGGTTCGTGTCAAATGGGTCAGCTAAGAGGGGCGCATATGCATGTCACATACCGAGGACACAACGTGTTCCGCTTATAGGCTAGTAATGCCGTTTCGCCACGAAAACAGACCCTCATTATTGATATAGTGAGGGGATAGTGGATGGCCCGATGGTACATGTAGGCGAGAAAGCAGAGAAAATCCACGAACTGCCCATAATGATGTCAAACCGTCGGTTTCGTGACGACCCCCAGATATTCAGCTAATAGCTCTACAACCTGGGCCAAGCACACATTAAACCCGCAGTGCTGGAGAAACGCTGCCCACCTACCTGGACTCATCACATTCATATGCCTGTATAACCTTACTCTGTCACCCTTCGGGGTAGCCGAGTACCTAAGGCGCTAGCATACTCGGTTCGAAATTGCGGGCTAATCCCGGGCTCCGGAGATTGCAGTTTGAATGGAGGCACACTGCGAAGACGCCCGTGTGCATCGTAGCGCACGTTAAAGATCCCCAGTTGTGCAAAATTCTCCGTAGACCTCCACTACGGCGTCCCTGTGACGTAAAACCACCCCCCCCCCCTCTCTATTGGCGACAAAACTATCGTTACTCTACCCCGTTTTTCCGAAACTATACTTTTCTCGAGCTTGTTAAAAAAACGCCTATTTTTTTGCCACAGCGATCGGCCCATGCGGCTAACAATGACCTTACGTACCAGTGAGAGTAGACGGAATGGTCAAATCAAGGTTGCACGAACACCTTTCTTTTTCTATAATAGACTACTTGACTGATCTGCCTATTTCACTACATTGAAGTGCGGCTGATACGTAGCGCTACATGTTGGGATCCACAAGCTTTATTCAAAAGGGGCACATACCTCGTGGCCCATCTCCAGTGACGCAAATGCTCGTCACGGAAGTTCATTTCAGCTTCGTACACACCTAGTTTTGTATACCCATTTATGCATGTGGAAATGAGCTTGGTTG
Organism: Dermacentor andersoni; assembly: GCF_023375885.2. Classification (NCBI taxonomy): domain Eukaryota; kingdom Metazoa; phylum Arthropoda; class Arachnida; order Ixodida; family Ixodidae; genus Dermacentor; species Dermacentor andersoni. The sequence continues at coordinate 216,214,647 of NC_092815.1, forward strand.
AAGAGAAGCACATGGCAGTGACACATATGCGGTGACCGAGATTTACGTCAAAGAGTTACAATAATCTGGAACTAGCCTGCTTTCATCTATTCCCTGATGCAAGCCTGGCGGAGCCCGTCTTTTGAAGAAAAGCACACGAAAACTGTCTCCTTTTCAGTTACACTGATTGCCGTTACATACGTTCACTAAATTGTGGCACGTACCGTCTCGGCAACGCATTTAAATGAGGTCACATTGACTTTATGAAAGATCTACATGTAATCAGCGAAATATAGCCATAAAGCAGGTATCGTGTCAAATGGGTCAGCTAAGAGAGGCGCATATGCATGTCACATACCTAGGACACAACCTGTTCCGCCTATAGGCTAGTAATGCCGTTTCGCCATGAAAACAGCCCCTCATTACTGATATAGTGAGGGGATAGTGGATGGCCCGATGGTACATGTAGGCCAGAAAGCAGAGAAAATCCACGAACTGCCCATAATGATGTCAAACCGTCGCTTTCGTGACGACCCCCAGATATTCAGCTAATAGCTCTACAACCTGGGCCAAGCACACATTAAACCCGCAGTGCTGGAGAAACGCTGCCCACCTACCTGGACTCATCACATTCATATGCCTGTATAACCTTACTCTGTCACCCTTCGGGGTAGCCGAGTACCTAAGGCGCTAGTATACTCGGCTCGAAATTGCGGGCTAATCCCCGGCTCCGGAGATTGCAGTTTGAATGGAGGCACAATGCGAAGACGCCCGTGTGCATCGTAGCGCACGTTAAAGATCCCCAGTTGGGCAAAATTCTCCGTAGACCTCCACTACGGCGTCCCTGTGACGTAAAACCACCCCCCCCCCCTATTGGCGATAAAACTATCGTTACTCTACCCCGTTTTTTCCGAAACTATAATTTTCTCGAGCTTGTTAAAAAAACGCCTATTTTTTTGCCACAGCGATCGGCCCATGCGGCTAACAATGACCTTACGTACCAGTGAGAGTAGACGGAATGGTCAAATCAAGGTTGCACGAACACCTTTCTTTTTCTATAATAGACTACTTGACAGATCTGCCTATTTCACTACATTGAAGTGAGGCTGATACGTAGCGCTACATGTTGGGGTCCACAAGCTTTATTGAAAAGGGGCACATACCTCGTGGCCCATCTCCAGTGACGCAAATGCTCGTCACGGAAGTTCATTTCAGCTTCGCACATGCCTAGTTTTGTATACCTAGTTATGCATGTGGAAATGAGCTTGGTTGAAGAGAAGCACATGGCAGTGACACCTATGCGGTGACCGAGATTTACGTCAAAGACGTACAATAATCTGGAACTAGCCTGCTTTCATCTATTCCCTGATGCTAGTCTGGCGGAGCCCGTCTTTTAAAGAAAAGCACATGAAAACTGTCTCCATTTCAGTTACACTGATTGCCGTTACATACGTTCACTAAATTGTGGCACGTACCGTCTCGGCAACGCATTTAAATGAGGTTACATTGACTTTATGAAAGATCTACATGTAATCAGCGAAATATAGCCATAAAGCAGGTTCGTGTCAAATGGGTCAGCTAAGAGGGGCGCATATGCATGTCACATACCTAGGACACAACGTGTTCCGCCTATAGGCTAGTAATGCCGTTTCGCCATGAAAACAGACCCTCATTATTGATATAGTGAGGGGATAGTGGATGGCCCGATGGTACATGTAGGCGAGAAAGCAGAGAAAATCCACGAGCTTCCCATAATGATGTCAAACCGTCGCTTTCGTGACGACCCCCAGATATTCAGCTAATAGGTCTACAACCTGGGCCAAGCACACATTAAACCCGCAGTGCTGGAGAAACGCTGCCCACCTACCTGCACTCATTACATTCATATGCCTGTATAACCTTACTCTGTCACCCTTCGGGTAGCCGAGTACCTAAGGCGCTAGCATACTCGGTTCGAAATTGCGGGCTAATCCCCGGCTCCGGAGATTGCAGTTTGAATGGAGGCACACTGCGAAGACGCCCGTGTGCATCGTAGCGCACGTTAAAGATCCCCAGTTGGGCAAAATTCTCCGTAGACCTCCACTACGGCGTCCCTGTGACGTAAAACCAACCCCCCCCCCCCCCCCCCTATTGGCGATAAAACTATCGTTACTCTACCCCGTTTTTTCCGAAACTATACTTTTCTCGAGCTTGTTAAAAAAACGCCTATTTTTTTGCCACAGCGATCGGCCCATGCGGCTAACAATGACCTTACGTACCAGTGAGAGTAGACGGAATGGTCAAATCAAGGTTGCACGAACACCTTTCTTTTTCTATAATAGACTACTTGACAGATCTTCCTATTTCACTACATTGAAGTGCGGCTGATACGTAGCGCTACATGTTGGGGTCCACAAGCTTTATTGAAAAGGGGCACATACCTCGTGGCCCATCTCCAGTGACGCAAATGCTCGTCACGGGAGTTCATTTCAGCTTCGCACACACCTAGTTTTGTATACCCAGTTGTGCATGTGGAAATGAGCTTGGTTGAAGAGAAGCACATGGCAGTGACACCTATGCGGTGACCGAGATTTACGTCAAAGACGTACAATAATATGGAACTAGCCTGCTTTCATCTATTCCCTGATGCAAGCCTGGCGGAGCCCGTCTTTTGAAGAAAAGCACATGAAAACTGTCTCCTTTTCAGTTACACTGATTGCCGTTACATACGTTCACTAAATTGTGGCACGTACCGTCTCGGCAACGCATTTAAATGAGGTCACATTGACTTTATGAAAGATCTACATGTAATCAGCGAAATATAGCCATAAAGCAGGTATCGTGTCAAATGGGTCAGCTAAGAGAGGCGCATATGCATGTCACATACCTAGGACACAACCTGTTCCGCCTATAGGCTAGTAATGCCGTTTCGCCATGAAAACAGCCCCTCATTACTGATATAGTGAGGGGATAGTGGATGGCCCGATGGTACATGTAGGCCAGAAAGCAGAGAAAATCCACGAACTGCCCATAATGATGTCAAACCGTCGCTTTCGTGACGACCCCCAGATATTCAGCTAATAGCTCTACAACCTGGGCCAAGCACATATTAAACCCGCAGTGCTGGAGAAACGCTGCCCACCTACCTGGACTCATCACATTCATATGCCTGTATAACCTTACTCTGTCACCCTTCGGGGTAGCCGAGTACCTAAGGCGCTAGTATACTCGGCTCGAAATTGCGGGCTAATCCCCGGCTCCGGAGATTGCAGTTTGAATGGAGGCACACTGCGAAGACGCCCGTGTGCATCGTAGCGCACGTTAAAGATCCCCAGTTGTGCAAAATTCTCCGTAGACCTCCACTACGGCGTCCCTGTGACGTAAAACCACCCCCCCCCCTCTATTGGCGACAAAACTATCGTTACTCTACCCCGTTTTTTCCGAAACTATACTTTTCTCGAGCTTGTTAAAAAAACGCCTATTTTTTTGCCACAGCGATCGGCCCATGCGGCTAACAATGACCTTACGTACCAGTGAGAGTAGACGGAATGGTCAAATCAAGGTTGCACGAACACCTTTCTTTTTCTATAATAGACTACTTGACTGATCTGCCTATTTCACTACATTGAAGTGCGGCTGATACGTAGCGCTACATGTTGGGATCCACAAGCTTTATTCAAAAGGGGCACATACCTCGTGGCCCATCTCCAGTGACGCAAATGCTCGTCACGGAAGTTCATTTCAGCTTCGTACACACCTAGTTTTGTATACCCATTTATGCATGTGGAAATGAGCTTGGTTGAAGAGAAGCACATGGCAGTGACACATATGCGGTGACCGAGATTTACGTCAAAGACGTACAATAATATGGAACTAGCCTACTTTCATCTATTCCCTGATGCAAGCCTGGCGGAGCCCGTCTTTTGAAGAAAAGCACACGAAAACTGTCTCCTTTTCAGTTACACTGATTGCCGTTACATACGTTCACTAAATTGTGGCACGTACCGTCTCGGCAACGCATTTAAATGAGGTTACATTGACTTTATGAAAGATCTACATGTAATCAGCGAAATATAGCCTTAAAGCAGGTTCGTGTCAAATGGGTCAGCTAAGAGGGGCGCATATGCATGTCACATACCTAGGACACAACGTGTTCCGCCTATAGGCTAGTAATGCCGTTTCGCCATGAAAACAGACCCTCATTATTGATATAGTGAGGGGATAGTGGATGGCCCGATGGTACATGTAGGCGAGAAAGCAGAGAAAATCCACGAACTGCCCATAATGATGTCAAACCGTCGCTTTCGTGACGACCCCCAGATATTCAGCTAATAGCTCTACTACCTGGGCCAAGCACACATTAAACCCGCAGTGCTGGAGAAACGCTGCCCACCTACCTGGACTCATCACATTCATATGCCTGTATAACCTTACTCTGTCACCCTTCGGGGTAGCCGAGTACCTAAGGCGCTAGTATACTCGGCTCGAAATTGCGGGCTAATCCCCGGCTCCGGAGATTGCAGTTTGAATGGAGGCACAATGCGAAGACGCCCGTGTGCATCGTAGCGCACGTTAAAGATCCCCAGTTGGGCAAAATTCTCCGTAGACCTCCACTACGGCGTCCCTGTGACGTAAAACCACCCCCCCCCTATTGGCGATAAAACTATCGTTACTCTACCCCGTTTTTTCCGAAACTATACTTTTCTCGAGCTTGTTAAAAAAACGCCAATTTTTTTGCCACAGCGATCGGCCCATGCGGCTAACAATGACCTTACGTACCAGTGAGAGTAGACGGAATGGTCAAATCAAGGTTGCACGAACACCTTTCTTTTTCTATAATAGACTACTTGACAGATCTGCCTATTTCACTACATTGAAGTGAGGCTGATACGTAGCGCTACATGTTGGGGTCCACAAGCTTTATTGAAAAGGGGCACATACCTCGTGGCCCATCTCCAGTGACGCAAATGCTCGTCACGGAAGTTCATTTCAGCTTCGCACATGCCTAGTTTTGTATACCTAGTTATGCATGTGGAAATGAGCTTGGTTGAAGAGAAGCACATGGCAGTGACACCTATGCGGTGACCGAGATTTACGTCAAAGACGTACAATAATCTGGAACTAGCCTGCTTTCATCTATTCCCTGATGCTAGTCTGGCGGAGCCCGTCTTTTAAAGAAAAGCACATGAAAACTGTCTCCATTTCAGTTACACTGATTGCCGTTACATACGTTCACTAAATTGTGGCACGTACCGTCTCGGCAACGCATTTAAATGAGGTTACATTGACTTTATGAAAGATCTACATGTAATCAGCGAAATATAGCCATAAAGCAGGTTCGTGTCAAATGGGTCAGCTAAGAGGGGCGCATATGCATGTCACATACCTAGGACACAACGTGTTCCGCCTATAGGCTAGTAATGCCGTTTCGCCATGAAAACAGACCCTCATTATTGATATGGTGAGGGGATAGTGGATGGCCCGATGGTACATGTAGGCGAGAAAGCAGAGAAAATCCACGAGCTTCCCATAATGATGTCAAACCGTCGCTTTCGTGACGACCCCCAGATATTCAGCTAATAGCTCTACAACCTGGGCCAAGCACACATTAAACCCGCAGTGCTGGAGAAACGCTGCCCACCTACCTGCACTCATCACATTCATATGCCTGTATAACCTTACTCTGTCACCCTTCGGGTAGCCGAGTACCTAAGGCGCTAGCATACTCGGTTGGAAATTGCGGGCTAATCCCCGGCTCCGGAGATTGCAGTTTGAATGGAGGCACACTGCGAAGACGCCCGTGTGCATCGTAGCGCACGTTAAAGATCCCCAGTTGGGCAAAATTCTCCGTAGACCTCCACTACGGCGTCCCTGTGACGTAAAACCAACCCCCCCCCCTATTGGCGATAAAACTATCGTTACTCTACCCCGTTTTTTCCGAAACTATACTTTTCTCGAGCTTGTTAAAAAAACGCCTATTTTTTTGCCACAGCGATCGGCCCATGCGGCTAACAATGACCTTACGTACCAGTGAGAGTAGACGGAATGGTCAAATCAAGGTTGCACGAACACCTTTCTTTTTCTATAATAGACTACTTGACAGATCTGCCTATTTCACTACATTGAAGTGCGGCTGATACGTAGCACTACATGTTGGGGTCCACAAGCTTTATTGAAAAGGGGCACATACCTCGTGGCCCATCTGCAGTGACGCAAATGCTCGTCACGGAAGTTCATTTCAGCTTCGCACACGCCTAGTTTTGTATACCTAGTTATGCATGTGGAAATGAGCTTGGTTGAAGAGAAGCACATGGTAGTGACACCTATGCGGTGACCGAGATTTACGTCAAAGACGTCTGGAACTAGCCTGCTTTCATCTATTCCCTGATGCTAGTCTGGCGGAGCCCGTCTTTTGAAGAAAAGCACATGAAAACTGTCTCCTTTTCAGTTACACTGATTGCCGTTACATACGTTCACTAAATTGTGGCACGTACCGTCTCGGCAACGCATTTAAATGAGGTTACATTGACTTTATGAAAGATCTACATGTAATCAGCGAAATATAGCCATAAAGCAGGTTCGTGTCAAATGGGTCAGCTAAGAGAGGCGCATATGCATGTCACATACCTAGGACACAACCTGTTCCGCCTATAGGCTAGTAATGCCGTTTCGCCATGAAAACAGCCCCTCATTATTGATATAGTGAGGGGATAGTGGATGGCCCGATGGTACATGTAGGCGAGAAAGCAGAGAAAATCCACGAACTGCCCATAATGATGTCAAACCGTCGCTTTCGTGACGACCCCCAGATATTCAGCTAATAGCTCTACAACCTGGGCCAATCACACATTAAACCAGCAGTGCTGGAGAAACGCTGCCCACCTACCTGGACTCATCACATTCATATGCCTGTATAACCTTACTCTGTCACCCTTCGGGGTAGCCGAGTACCTAAGGCGCTAGTATACTCGGCTCGAAATTGCGGGCTAATCCCCGGCTCCGGAGATTGCAGTTTGAATGGAGGCACACTGCGAAGACGCCCGTGTGCATCGTAGCGCACGTTAAAGATCCCCAGTTGGGCAAAATTCTCCGTAGACCTCCACTACGGCGTCCCTGTGACGTAAAACCACCCCCCCCCCTATTGGCGATAAAACTATCGTTACTCTACCCCGTTTTTTCCGAAACTATACTTTTCTCGAGCTTGTTAAAAAAACGCCTATTTTTTTGCCACAGCGATCGGCCCATGCGGCTAACAATGACCTTACGTACCAGTGAGAGTAGACGGAATGGTCAAATCAAGGTTGCACGAACACCTTTCTTTTTCTATAATAGACTACTTGACAGATCTTCCTATTTCACTACATTGAAGTGCGGCTGATACGTAGCGCTACATGTTGGGGTCCACAAGCTTTATTGAAAAGGGGCACATACCTCGTGGCCCATCTCCAGTGACACAAATGCTCGTCACGGAAGCTCATTTCAGCTTCGCACACACCTAGTTTTGTATACCCAGTTGTGCATGTGGAAATGAGCTTGGTTGAAGAGAAGCACATGGCAGTGACACCTATGCGGTGACCGAGATTTACGTCAAAGACGTACAATAATATGGAACTAGCCTACTTTCCTCTATTCCCTGATGCAAGCCTGGCGGAGCACGTCTTTTGAAGAAAAGCACACGAAAACTGTCTCCTTTTCAGTTACACTGATTGCCGTTACATACGTTCACTAAATTGTGGCACGTACCGTCTCGGCAACGCATTTAAATGAGGTTACATTGACTTTATGAAAGATCTACATGTAATCAGCGAAATATAGCCATAAAGCAGGTTCGTGTCAAATGGGTCAGCTAAGAGGGGCGCATATGCATGTCACATACCTAGGACACAACGTGTTCCGCCTATAGGCTAGTAATGCCGTTTCGCCATGAAAACAGACCCTCATTATTGATATAGTGAGGGGATAGTGGATGGCCCGATGGTACATGTAGGCGAGAAAGCAGAGAAAATCCACGAGCTTCCCATAATGATGTCAAACCGTCGCTTTCGTGACGACCCCCAGATATTCAGCTAATAGCTCTACAACCTGGGCCAAGCACACATTAAACCCGCAGTGCTGGAGAAACGCTGCCCACCTACCTGCACTCATCACATTCATATGCCTGTATAACCTTACTCTGTCACCCTTCGGGTAGCCGAGTACCTAAGGCGCTAGCATACTCGGTTCGAAATTGCGGGCTAATCCCCGGCTCCGGAGATTGCAGTTTGAATGGAGGCACACTGCGAAGACGCCCGTGTGCATCGTAGCGCACGTTAAAGATCCCCAGTTGGGCAAAATTCTCCGTAGACCTCCACTACGGCGTCCCTGTGACGTAAAACCAACCCCCCCCCCCCTATTGGCGATAAAACTATCGTTACTCTACCCCGTTTTTTCCGAAACTATACTTTTCTCGAGCTTGTTAAAAAAACGCCTATTTTTTTGCCACAGCGATTGGCCCATGCGGCTAACAATGACCTTACGTACCAGTGAGAGTAGACGGAATGGTCAAATCAAGGTTGCACGAACACCTTTCTTTTTCTATAATAGACTACTTGACAGATCTGCCTATTTCACTACATTGAAGTGCGGCTGATACGTAGCACTACATGTTGGGGTCCACAAGCTTTATTGAAAAGGGGCACATACCTCGTGGCCCATCTCCAGTGACGCAAATGCTCGTCACGGAAGTTCATTTCAGCTTCGCACACGCCTAGTTTTGTATACCTAGTTATGCATGTGGAAATGAGCTTGGTTGAAGAGAAGCACATGGTAGTGACACCTATGCGGTGACCGAGATTTACGTCAAAGACGTCTGGAACTAGCCTGCTTTCATCTATTCCCTGATGCTAGTCTGGCGGAGCCCGTCTTTTGAAGAAAAGCACATGAAAACTGTCTCCTTTTCAGTTACACTGATTGCCGTTACATACGTTCACTAAATTGTGGCACGTACCGTCTCGGCAACGCATTTAAATGAGGTTACATTGACTTTATGAAAGATCTACATGTAATCAGCGAAATATAGCCATAAAGCAGGTTCGTGTCAAATGGGTCAGCTAAGAGAGGCGCATATGCATGTCACATACCTAGGACACAACCTGTTCCGCCTATAGGCTAGTAATGCCGTTTCGCCATGAAAACAGCCCCTCATTATTGATATAGTGAGGGGATAGTGGATGGCCCGATGGTACATGTAGGCGAGAAAGCAGAGAAAATCCACGAGCTGCCCATAATGACGTCAAACCGTCGCTTTCGTGACGACCCCCAGATATTCAGCTAATAGCTCTACAACCTGGGCCAAGCACACATTAAACCCGCAGTGCTGGAGAAACGCTGCCCACCTACCTGGACTCATCACATTCATATGCCTGTATAACCTTACTCTGTCACCCTTCGGGGTAGCCGAGTACCTAAGGCGCTAGTATACTCGGTTCGAAATTGCGGGCTAATCCCCGGCTCCGGAGATTGCAGTTTGAATGGAGGCACACTGCGAAGACGCCCGTGTGCATCGTAGCGCACGTTAAAGATCCCCAGTTGGGCAAAATTCTCCGTAGACCTCCACTACGGCGTCCCTGTGACGTAAAACCACCCCCCCCCTATTGGCGATAAAACTATCGTTACTCTACCCCGTTTTTTCCGAAACTATACTTTTCTCGAGCTTGTTAAAAAAACGCCTATTTTTTTGCCACAGCGATCGGCCCATGCGGCTAACAATGACCTTACGTACCAGTGAGAGTAGACGGAATGGTCAAATCAAGGTTGCACGAACACCTTTCTTTTTCTATAATAGACTACTTGACAGATCTTCCTATTTCACTACATTGAAGTGCGGCTGATACGTAGCGCTACATGTTGGGGTCCACAAGCTTTATTGAAAAGGGGCACATACCTCGTGGCCCATCTCCAGTGACACAAATGCTCGTCACGGAAGCTCATTTCAGCTTCGCACACACCTAGTTTTGTATACCCAGTTGTGCATGTGGAAATGAGCTTGGTTGAAGAGAAGCACATGGCAGTGACACCTATGCGGTGACCGAGATTTACGTCAAAGACGTACAATAATATGGAACTAGCCTACTTTCCTCTATTCCCTGATGCAAGCCTGGCGGAGCACGTCTTTTGAAGAAAAGCACACGAAAACTGTCTCCTTTTCAGTTACACTGATTGCCGTTACATACGTTCACTAAATTGTGGCACGTACCGTCTCGGCAACGCATTTAAATGAGGTTACATTGACTTTATGAAAGATCTACATGTAATCAGCGAAATATAGCCATAAAGCAGGTTCGTGTCAAATGGGTCAGCTAAGAGGGGCGCATATGCATGTCACATACCTAGGACACAACGTGTTCCGCCTATAGGCTAGTAATGCCGTTTCGCCATGAAAACAGACCCTCATTATTGATATAGTGAGGGGATAGTGGATGGCCCGATGGTACATGTAGGCGAGAAAGCAGAGAAAATCCACGAGCTTCCCATAATGATGTCAAACCGTCGCTTTCGTGACGACCCCCAGATATTCAGCTAATAGCTCTACAACCTGGGCCAAGCACACATTAAACCCGCAGTGCTGGAGAAACGCTGCCCACCTACCTGCACTCATCACATTCATATGCCTGTATAACCTTACTCTGTCACCCTTCGGGTAGCCGAGTACCTAAGGCGCTAGCATACTCGGTTCGAAATTGCGGGCTAATCCCCGGCTCCGGAGATTGCAGTTTGAATGGAGGCACACTGCGAAGACGCCCGTGTGCATCGTAGCGCACGTTAAAGATCCCCAGTTGGGCAAAATTCTCCGTAGACCTCCACTACGGCGTCCCTGTGACGTAAAACCAACCCCCCCCCCCCCCTATTGGCGATAAAACTATCGTTACTCTACCCCGTTTTTTCCGAAACTATACTTTTCTCGAGCTTGTTAAAAAAACGCCTATTTTTTTGCCACAGCGATTGGCCCATGCGGCTAACAATGACCTTACGTACCAGTGAGAGTAGACGGAGTGGTCAAATCAAGGTTGCACGAACACCTTTCTTTTTCTATAATAGACTACTTGACAGATCTGCCTATTTCACTACATTGAAGTGCGGCTGATACGTAGCACTACATGTTGGGGTCCACAAGCTTTATTGAAAAGGGGCACATACCTCGTGGCCCATCTCCAGTGACGCAAATGCTCGTCACGGAAGTTCATTTCAGCTTCGCACACGCCTAGTTTTGTATACCTAGTTATGCATGTGGAAATGAGCTTGGTTGAAGAGAAGCACATGGTAGTGACACCTATGCGGTGACCGAGATTTACGTCAAAGACGTCTGGAACTAGCCTGCTTTCATCTATTCCCTGATGCTAGTCTGGCGGAGCCCGTCTTTTGAAGAAAAGCACATGAAAACTGTCTCCTTTTCAGTTACACTGATTGCCGTTACATACGTTCACTAAATTGTGGCACGTACCGTCTCGGCAACGCGTTTAAATGAGCTTACATTGACTTTATGAAAGATCTACATGTAATCAGCGAAATATAGCCATAAAGCAGGTTCGTGTCAAATGGGTCAGCTAAGAGAGGCGCATATGCATGTCACATACCTAGGACACAACCTGTTCCGCCTATAGGCTAGTAATGCCGTTTCGCCATGAAAACAGCCCCTCATTATTGATATAGTGAGGGGATAGTGGATGGCCCGATGGTACATGTAGGCGAGAAAGCAGAGAAAATCCACGAGCTGCCCATAATGATGTCAAACCGTCGCTTTCGTGACGACCCCCAGATATTCAGCTAATAGCTCTACAACCTGGGCCAAGCACACATTAAACCCGCAGTGCTGGAGAAACGCTGCCCACCTACCTGGACTCATCACATTCATATGCCTGTATAACCTCACTCTGTCACCCTTCGGGGTAGCCGAGTACCTAAGGCGCTAGTATACTCGGTTCGAAATTGCGGGCTAATCCCCGGCTCCGGAGATTGCAGTTTGAATGGAGGCACACTGCGAAGACGCCCGTGTGCATCGTAGCGCACGTTAAAGATCCCCAGTTGGGCAAAATTCTCCGTAGACCTCCACTACGGCGTCCCTGTGACGTAACCCCCCCCCCCCCTATTGGCGATAAAACTATCGTTACTCTACCCCGTTTTTTCCGAAACCATACTTTTCTCGAGCTTGTTAAAAAAACGCCAATTTTTTTGCCACAGCGATCAGCCCATGTGGCTAACAATGCACTTACGTACCAGTGAGAGTAGACGGAATGGTCAAATCAAGGTTGCACGAACACCTTTCTTTTTCTATAATAGACTACTTGACAGATCTGCCTATTTCACTACATTGAAGTGCGGCTGATACGTAGCACTACATGTTGGGGTCCACAAGCTTTATTGAAAAGGGGCACATACCTCGTGGCCCATCTCCAGTGACGCAAATGCTCGTCACGGAAGTTCATTTCAGCTTCGCACACGCCTAGTTTTGTATACCTAGTTATGCATGTGGAAATGAGCTTGGTTGAAGAGAAGCACATGGTAGTGACACCTATGCGGTGACCGAGATTTACGTCAAAGACGTCTGGAACTAGCCTGCTTTCATCTATTCCCTGATGCTAGTCTGGCGGAGCCCGTCTTTTGAAGAAAAGCACATGAAAACTGTCTCCTTTTCAGTTACACTGATTGCCGTTACATACGTTCACTAAATTGTGGCACGTACCGTCTCGGCAACGCGTTTAAATGAGGTTACATTGACTTTATGAAAGATCTACATGTAATCAGCGAAATATAGCCATAAAGCAGGTTCGTGTCAAATGGGTCAGCTAAGAGAGGCGCATATGCATGTCACATACCTAGGACACAACCTGTTCCGCCTATAGGCTAGTAATGCCGTTTCGCCATGAAAACAGCCCCTCATTATTGATATAGTGAGGGGATAGTGGATGGCCCGATGGTACATGTAGGCGAGAAAGCAGAGAAAATCCACGAGCTGCCCATAATGATGTCAAACCGTCGCTTTCGTGACGACCCCCAGATATTCAGCTAATAGCTCTACAACCTGGGCCAAGCACACATTAAACCCGCAGTGCTGGAGAAACGCTGCCCACCTACCTGGACTCATCACATTCATATGCCTGTATAACCTTACTCTGTCACCCTTCGGGGTAGCCGAGTACCTAAGGCGCTAGTATACTCGGTTCGAAATTGCGGGCTAATCCCCGGCTCCGGAGATTGCAGTTTGAATGGAGGCACACTGCGAAGACGCCCGTGTGCATCGTAGCGCACGTTAAAGATCCCCAGTTGGGCAAAATTCTCCGTAGACCTCCACTACGGCGTCCCTGTGACGTAACCCCCCCCCCCTATTGGCGATAAAACTATCGTTACTCTACCCCGTTTTTTCCGAAACCATACTTTTCTCGAGCTTGTTAAAAAAACGCCAATTTTTTTGCCACAGCGATCAGCCCATGTGGCTAACAATGCACTTACGTACCAGTGAGAGTAGACGGAATGGTCAAATCAAGGTTGCACGAACACCTTTCTTTTTCTATAATAGACTACTTGACAGATCTTCCTATTTCACTACATTGAAGTGCGGCTGATACGTAGCGCTACATGTTGGGGTCCACAAGCTTTATTGAAAAGGGGCACATACCTCGTGGCCCATCTCCAGTGACACAAATGCTCGTCACGGAAGCTCATTTCAGCTTCGCACACACCTAGTTTTGTATACCCAGTTGTGCATGTGGAAATGAGCTTGGTTGAAGAGAAGCACATGGCAGTGACACCTATGCGGTGACCGAGATTTACGTCAAAGACGTACAATAATATGGAACTAGCCTGCTTTCATCTATTCCCTGATGCTAGTCTGGCGGAGCCCGTCTTTTGAAGAAAAGCACATGAAAACTGTCTCTTTTTCAGTTCCACTGATTGCCGTTACATACGTTCACTAAATTGTGGCACGTACCGTCTCGGCAACGCATTTAAATGAGGTTACATTGACTTTATGAAAGATCTACATGTAATCAGCGAAATATAGCCATAAAGCAGGTTCGTGTCAAATGGGTCAGCTAAGAGGGGCGCATATGCATGTCACATACCTAGGACACAACGTGTTCCGCCTATAGGCTAGTAATGCCGTTTCGCCATGAAAACAGACCCTCATTACTGATATAGTGAGGGGATAGTGGATGGCCCGATGGTACATGTAGGCCAGAAAGCAGAGAAAATCCACGAACTGCCCATAATGATGTCAAACCGTCGCTTTCGTGACGACCCCCAGATATTCAGCTAATAGCTCTACAACCTGGGCCAAGCACACATTAAACCCGCAGTGCTGGAGAAACGCTGCCCACCTACCTGGACTCATCACATTCATATGCCTGTATAACCTTACTCTGTCACCCTTCGGGGTAGCCGAGTACCTAAGGCGCTAGTATACTCGGCTCGAAATTGCGGGCTAATCCCCGGCTCCGGAGATTGCAGTTGGAATGGAGGCACACTGCGAAGACGCCCGTGTGCATCGTAGCGCACGTTAAAGATCCCCAGTTGGGCAAAATTCTCCGTAGACCTCCACTACGGCGTCCCTGTGACGTAAAACCACCGCCCCCCCCCCTATTGGCGATAAAACTATCGTTACTCTACCCCGTTTTTTCCGAAACTATACTTTTCTCGAGCTTGTTAAAAAAACGCCTATTTTTTTGCCACAGCGATCGGCCCATGCGGCTAACAATGACCTTACGTACCAGTGAGAGTAGACGGAATGGTCAAATCAAGGTTGCACGAACACCTTTCTTTTTCTATAATAGACTACTTGACAGATCTTCCTATTTCACTACATTGAAGTGCGGCTGATACGTAGCGCTACATGTTGGGATCCACAAGCTTTATTCAAAAGGGGCACATACCTCGTGGCCCATCTCCAGTGACGCAAATGGTCGTCACGGAAGTTCATTTCAGCTTCGTACACACCTAGTTTTGTATACCCATTTATGCATGTGGAAATGAGCTTGGTTGAAGAGAAGCACATGGCAGTGACACATATGCGGTGACCGAGATTTACGTCAAAGAGTTACAATAATCTGGAACTAGCCTGCTTTCATCTATTCCCTGATGCAAGCCTGGCGGAGCCCGTCTTTTGAAGAAAAGCACATGAAAACTGTCTCCTTTTCAGTTACACTGATTGCCGTTACATACGTTCACTAAATTGTGGCACGTACCGTCTCGGCAACGCATTTAAATGAGGTCACATTGACTTTATGAAAGATCTACATGTAATCAGCGAAATATAGCCATAAAGCAGGTATCGTGTCAAATGGGTCAGCTAAGAGAGGCGCATATGCATGTCACATACCTAGGACACAACCTGTTCCGCCTATAGGCTAGTAATGCCGTTTCGCCATGAAAACAGCCCCTCATTACTGATATAGTGAGGGGATAGTGGATGGCCCGATGGTACATGTAGGCCAGAAAGCAGAGAAAATCCACGAACTGCCCATAATGATGTCAAACCGTCGCTTTCGTGACGACCCCCAGATGTTCAGCTAATAGCTCTACAACCTGGGCCAAGCACACATTAAACCCGCAGTGCTGGAGAAACGCTGCCCACCTACCTGGACTCATCACATTCATATGCCTGTATAACCTTACTCTGTCACCCTTCGGGGTAGCCGAGTACCTAAGGCGCTAGTATACTCGGCTCGAAATTGCGGGCTAATCCCCGGCTCCGGAGATTGCAGTTGGAATGGAGGCACACTGCGAAGACGCCCGTGTGCATCGTAGCGCACGTTAAAGATCCCCAGTTGGGCAAAATTCTCCGTAGACCTCCACTACGGCGTCCCTGTGACGTAAAACCACCGCCCCCCCCCCCCCCCTATTGGCGATAAAACTATCGTTACTCTACCCCGTTTTTTCCGAAACTATACTTTTCTCGAGCTTGTTAAAAAAACGCCTATTTTTTTGCCACAGCGATCGGCCCATGCGGCTAACAATGACCTTACGTACCAGTGAGAGTAGACGGAATGGTCAAATCAAGGTTGCACGAACACCTTTCTTTTTCTATAATAGACTACTTGACAGATCTTCCTATTTCACTACATTGAAGTGCGGCTGATACGTAGCGCTACATGTTGGGGTCCACAAGCTTTATTGAAAAGGGGCACATACCTCGTGGCCCCTCTCCAGTGACACAAATGCTCGTCAGGGAAGCTCATTTCAGCTTCGCACACACCTAGTTTTGTATACCCAGTTGTGCATGTGGAAATGAGCTTGGTTGAAGAGAAGCACATGGCAGTGACACCTATGCGGTGACCGAGATTTACGTCAAAGACGTACAATAATATGGAACTAGCCTACTTTCATCTATTCCCTGATGCAAGCCTGGCGGAGCCCGTCTTTTGAAGAAAAGCACACGAAAACTGTCTCCTTTTCAGTTACACTGATTGCCGTTACATACGTTCACTAAATTGTGGCACGTACCGTCTCGGCAACGCATTTAAATGAGGTCACATTGACTTTATGAAAGATCTACATGTAATCAGCGAAATATAGCCATAAAGCAGGTATCGTGTCAAATGGGTCAGCTAAGAGAGGCGCATATGCATGTCACATACCTAGGACATAACCTGTTCCGCCTATAGGCTAGTAATGCCGTTTCGCCATGAAAACAGCCCCTCATTACTGATATAGTGAGGGGATAGTGGATGGCCCGATGGTACATGTAGGCCAGAAAGCAGAGAAAATCCACGAACTGCCCATAATGATGTCAAACCGTCGCTTTCGTGACGACCCCCAGATATTCAGCTAATAGCTCTACAACCTGGGCCAAGCACACATTAAACCCGCAGTGCTGGAGAAACGCTGCCCACCTACCTGGACTCATCACATTCATATGCCTGTATAACCTTACTCTGTCACCCTTCGGGGTAGCCGAGTACCTAAGGCGCTAGTATACTCGGCTCGAAATTGCGGGCTAATCCCCGGCTCCGGAGATTGCAGTTTGAATGGAGGCACACTGCGAAGACGCCCGTGTGCATCGTAGCGCACGTTAAAGATCCCCAGTTGTGCAAAATTCTCCGTAGACCTCCACTACGGCGTCCCTGTGACGTAAAACCACCCCCCCCCCCCTCTATTGGCGACAAAACTATCGTTACTCTACCCCGTTTTTTCCGAAACTATACTTTTCTCGAGCTTGTTAAAAAAACGCCTATTTTTTTGCCACAGCGATCGGCCCATGCGGCTAACAATGACCTTACGTACCAGTGAGAGTAGACGGAATGGTCAAATCAAGGTTGCACGAACACCTTTCTTTTTCTATAATAGACTACTTGACTGATCTGCCTATTTCACTACATTGAAGTGCGGCTGATACGTAGCGCTACATGTTGGGATCCACAAGCTTTATTCAAAAGGGGCACATACCTCGTGGCCCATCTCCAGTGACGCAAATGCTCGTCACGGAAGTTCATTTCAGCTTCGTACACACCTAGTTTTGTATACCCATTTATGCATGTGGAAATGAGCTTGGTTGAAGAGAAGCACATGGCAGTGACACCTATGCGGTGACCGAGATTTACGTCAAAGACGTCTGGAACTAGCCTGCTTTCATCTATTCCCTGATGCTAGTCTGGCGGAGCCCGTCTTTTGAAGAAAAGCACATGAAAACTGTCTCCTTTTCAGTTACACTGATTGCCGTTACATACGTTCACTAAATTGTGGCACGTACCGTCTCGGCAACGCATTTAAATGAGGTTACATTGACTTTATGAAAGATCTACATGTAATCAGCGAAATATAGCCATAAAGCAGGTTCGTGTCAAATGGGTCAACTAAGAGAGGCGCATATGCATGTCACATACCTAGGACACAACCTATTCCGCCTATAGGCTAGTAATGCCGTTTCGCCACGAAAACAGCCCCTCATTACTGATATAGTGAGGGGATAGTGGATGGCCCGATGGTACATGTAGGCGAGAAAGCAGAGAAAATCCACGAACTGCCCATAATGATGTCAAACCGTCGCTTTCGTGACGACCCCCAGATATTCAGCTAATAGCTCTACAACCTGGGCCAAGCACACATTAAACCCGCAGTGCTGGAGAAACGCTGCCCACCTACCTGGACTCATCACATTCATATGCCTGTATAACCTTACTCTGTCACCCTTCGGGGTAGCCGAGTACCTAAGGCGCTAGTATACTCGGCTCGAAATTGCGGGCTAATCCCCGGCTCCGGAGATTGCAGTTTGAATGGAGGCACACTGCGAAGACGCCCGTGTGCATCGTAGCGCACGTTAAAGATCCCCAGTTGTGCAAAATTCTCCGTAGACCTCCACTACGGCGTCCCTGTGACGTAAAACCACCCCCCCCCCCCCTCTATTGGCGACAAAACTATCGTTACTCTACCCCGTTTTTTCCGAAACTATACTTTTCTCGAGCTTGTTAAAAAAACGCCTATTTTTTTGCCACAGCGATCGGCCCATGCGGCTAACAATGACCTTACGTACCAGTGAGAGTAGACGGAATGGTCAAATCAAGGTTCCACGAACACCTTTCTTTTTCTATAATAGACTACTTGACTGATCTGCCTATTTCACTACATTGAAGTGCGGCTGATACGTAGCGCTACATGTTGGGATCCACAAGCTTTATTCAAAAGGGGCACATACCTCGTGGCCCATCTCCAGTGACGCAAATGCTCGTCACGGAAGTTCATTTCAGCTTCGCACACACCTAGTTTTGTATACCCAGTTGTGCATGTGGAAATGAGCTTGGTTGAAGAGAAGCACATGGCAGTGACACCTATGCGGTGACCGAGATTTACGTCAAAGACGTACAATAATATGGAACTAGCCTACTTTCATCTATTCCCTGATGCAAGCCTGGCGGAGCCCGTCTTTTGAAGAAAAGCACACGAAAACTGTCTCCTTTTCAGTTACACTGATTGCCGTTACATACGTTCACTAAATTGTGGCACGTACCGTCTCGGCAACGCATTTAAATGAGGTTACATTGACTTTATGAAAGATCTACATGTAATCAGCGAAATATAGCCTTAAAGCAGGTTCGTGTCAAATGGGTCAGCTAAGAGCGGCGCATATGCATGTCACATACCTAGGACACAACGTGTTCCGCCTATAGGCTAGTAATGCCGTTTCGCCATGAAAACAGACCCTCATTATTGATATAGTGAGGGGATAGTGGATGGCCCGATGGTACATGTAGGCGAGAAAGCAGAGAAAATCCACGAACTGCCCATAATGATGTCAAACCGTCGCTTTCGTGACGACCCCCAGATATTCAGCTAATAGCTCTACAACCTGGGCCAAGCACACATTAAACCCGCAGTGCTGGAGAAACGCTGCCCACCTACCTGGACTCATCACATTCATATGCCTGTATAACCTTACTCTGTCACCCTTCGGGGTAGCCGAGTACCTAAGGCGCTAGTATACTCGGCTCGAAATTGCGGGCTAATCCCCGGCTCCGGAGATTGCAGTTTGAATGGAGGCACAATGCGAAGACGCCCGTGTGCATCGTAGCGCACGTTAAAGATCCCCAGTTGGGCAAAATTCTCCGTAGACCTCCACTACGGCGTCCCTGTGACGTAAAACCACCCCCCCCCCCTATTGGCGATAAAACTATCGTTACTCTACCCCGTTTTTTCCGAAACTATACTTTTCTCGAGCTTGTTAAAAAAACGCCTATTTTTTTGCCACAGCGATCGGCCCATGCGGCTAACAATGACATTACGTACCAGTGAGAGTAGACGGAATGGTCAAATCAAGGTTGCACGAACACCTTTCTTTTTCTATAATAGACTACTTGACAGATCTGCCTATTTCACTACATTGAAGTGAGGCTGATACGTAGCGCTACATGTTGGGGTCCACAAGCTTTATTGAAAAGGGGCACATACCTCGTGGCCCATCTCCAGTGACGCAAATGCTCGTCACGGAAGTTCATTTCAGCTTCGCACATGCCTAGTTTTGTATACCTAGTTATGCATGTGGAAATGAGCTTGGTTGAAGAGAAGCACATGGCAGTGACACCTATGCGGTGACCGAGATTTACGTCAAAGACGTACAATAATCTGGAACTAGCCTGCTTTCATCTATTCCCTGATGCTAGTCTGGCGGAGCCCGTCTTTTAAAGAAAAGCACATGAAAACTGTCTCCATTTCAGTTACACTGATTGCCGTTACATACGTTCACTAAATTGTGGCACGTACCGTCTCGGCAACGCATTTAAATGAGGTTACATTGACTTTATGAAAGATCTACATGTAATCAGCGAAATATAGCCATAAAGCAGGTTCGTGTCAAATGGGTCAGCTAAGAGGGGCGCATATGCATGTCACATACCTAGGACACAACGTGTTCCGCCTATAGGCTAGTAATGCCGTTTCGCCATGAAAACAGACCCTCATTATTGATATGGTGAGGGGATAGTGGATGGCCCGATGGTACATGTAGGCGAGAAAGCAGAGAAAATCCACGAGCTTCCCATAATGATGTCAAACCGTCGCTTTCGTGACGACCCCCAGATATTCAGCTAATAGCTCTACAACCTGGGCCAAGCACACATTAAACCCGCAGTGCTGGAGAAACGCTGCCCACCTACCTGCACTCATCACATTCATATGCCTGTATAACCTTACTCTGTCACCCTTCGGGTAGCCGAGTACCTAAGGCGCTAGCATACTCGGTTGGAAATTGCGGGCTAATCCCCGGCTCCGGAGATTGCAGTTTGAATGGAGGCACACTGCGAAGACGCCCGTGTGCATCGTAGCGCACGTTAAAGATCCCCAGTTGGGCAAAATTCTCCGTAGACCTCCACTACGGCGTCCCTGTGACGTAAAACCAACCCCCCCCCTATTGGCGATAAAACTATCGTTACTCTACCCCGTTTTTTCCGAAACTATACTTTTCTCGAGCTTGTTAAAAAAACGCCTATTTTTTTGCCACAGCGATCGGCCCATGCGGCTAACAATGACCTTACGTACCAGTGAGAGTAGACGGAATGGTCAAATCAAGGTTGCACGAACACCTTTCTTTTTCTATAATAGACTACTTGACAGATCTGCCTATTTCACTACATTGAAGTGCGGCTGATACGTAGCACTACATGTTGGGGTCCACAAGCTTTATTGAAAAGGGGCACATACCTCGTGGCCCATCTCCAGTGACGCAAATGCTCGTCACGGAAGTTCATTTCAGCTTCGCACACGCCTAGTTTTGTATACCTAGTTATGCATGTGGAAATGAGCTTGGTTGAAGAGAAGCAGATGGTTGTGACACCTATGCGGTGACCGAGATTTACGTCAAAGACGTCTGGAACTAGCCTGCTTTCATCTATTCCCTGATGCTAGTCTGGCGGAGCCCGTCTTTTGAAGAAAAGCACATGAAAACTGTCTCCTTTTCAGTTACACTGATTGCCGTTACATACGTTCACTAAATTGTGGCACGTACCGTCTCGGCAACGCATTTAAATGAGGTTACATTGACTTTATGAAAGATCTACATGTAATCAGCGAAATATAGCCATAAAGCAGGTTCGTGTCAAATGGGTCAGCTAAGAGAGGCGCATATGCATGTCACATACCTAGGACACAACCTGTTCCGCCTATAGGCTAGTAATGCCGTTTCGCCATGAAAACAGCCCCTCATTATTGATATAGTGAGGGGATAGTGGATGGCCCGATGGTACATGTAGGCGAGAAAGCAGAGAAAATCCACGAACTGCCCATAATGATGTCAAACCGTCGCTTTCGTGACGACCCCCAGATATTCAGCTAATAGCTCTACAACCTGGGCCAATCACACATTAAACCAGCAGTGCTGGAGAAACGCTGCCCACCTACCTGGACTCATCACATTCATATGCCTGTATAACCTTACTCTGTCACCCTTCGGGGTAGCCGAGTACCTAAGGCGCTAGTATACTCGGCTCGAAATTGCGGGCTAATCCCCGGCTCCGGAGATTGCAGTTTGAATGGAGGCACACTGCGAAGACGCCCGTGTGCATCGTAGCGCACGTTAAAGATCCCCAGTTGGGCAAAATTCTCCGTAGACCTCCACTACGGCGTCCCTGTGACGTAAAACCACCCCCCCCCCCTATTGGCGATAAAACTATCCTTACTCTACCCCGTTTTTTCCGAAACTATACTTTTCTCGAGCTTGTTAAAAAAACGCCTATTTTTTTGCCACAGCGATCGGCCCATGCGGCTAACAATGACCTTACGTACCAGTGAGAGTAGACGGAATGGTCAAATCAAGGTTGCACGAACACCTTTCTTTTTCTATAATAGACTACTTGACAGATCTTCCTATTTCACTACATTGAAGTGCGGCTGATACGTAGCGCTACATGTTGGGGTCCACAAGCTTTATTGAAAAGGGGCACATACCTCGTGGCCCATCTCCAGTGACACAAATGCTCGTCACGGAAGCTCATTTCAGCTTCGCACACACCTAGTTTTGTATACCCAGTTGTGCATGTGGAAATGAGCTTGGTTGAAGAGAAGCACATGGCAGTGACACCTATGCGGTGACCGAGATTTACGTCAAAGACGTACAATAATATGGAACTAGCCTACTTTCCTCTATTCCCTGATGCAAGCCTGGCGGAGCACGTCTTTTGAAGAAAAGCACACGAAAACTGTCTCCTTTTCAGTTACACTGATTGCCGTTACATACGTTCACTAAATTGTGGCACGTACCGTCTCGGCAACGCATTTAAATGAGGTTACATTGACTTTATGAAAGATCTACATGTAATCAGCGAAATATAGCCATAAAGCAGGTTCGTGTCAAATGGGTCAGCTAAGAGGGGCGCATATGCATGTCACATACCTAGGACACAACGTGTTCCGCCTATAGGCTAGTAATGCCGTTTCGCCATGAAAACAGACCCTCATTATTGATATAGTGAGGGGATAGTGGATGGCCCGATGGTACATGTAGGCGAGAAAGCAGAGAAAATCCACGAGCTTCCCATAATGATGTCAAACCGTCGCTTTCGTGACGACCCCCAGATATTCAGCTAATAGCTCTACAACCTGGGCCAAGCACACATTAAACCCGCAGTGCTGGAGAAACGCTGCCCACCTACCTGCACTCATCACATTCATATGCCTGTATAACCTTACTCTGTCACCCTTCGGGTAGCCGAGTACCTAAGGCGCTAGCATACTCGGTTCGAAATTGCGGGCTAATCCCCGGCTCCGGAGATTGCAGTTTGAATGGAGGCACACTGCGAAGACGCCCGTGTGCATCGTAGCGCACGTTAAAGATCCCCAGTTGGGCAAAATTCTCCGTAGACCTCCACTACGGCGTCCCTGTGACGTAAAACCAACCCCCCCCCCCCTATTGGCGATAAAACTATCGTTACTCTACCCCGTTTTTTCCGAAACTATACTTTTCTCGAGCTTGTTAAAAAAACGCCTATTTTTTTGCCACAGCGATTGGCCCATGCGGCTAACAATGACCTTACGTACCAGTGAGAGTAGACGGAATGGTCAAATCAAGGTTGCACGAACACCTTTCTTTTTCTATAATAGACTACTTGACAGATCTGTCTATTTCACTACATTGAAGTGCGGCTGATACGTAGCACTACATGTTGGGGTCCACAAGCTTTATTGAAAAGGGGCACATACCTCGTGGCCCATCTCCAGTGACGCAAATGCTCGTCACGGAAGTTCATTTCAGCTTCGCACACGCCTAGTTTTGTATACCTAGTTATGCATGTGGAAATGAGCTTGGTTGAAGAGAAGCACATGGTAGTGACACCTATGCGGTGACCGAGATTTACGTCAAAGACGTCTGGAACTAGCCTGCTTTCATCTATTCCCTGATGCTAGTCTGGCGGAGCCCGTCTTTTGAAGAAAAGCACATGAAAACTGTCTCCTTTTCAGTTACACTGATTGCCGTTACATACGTTCACTAAATTGTGGCACGTACCGTCTCGGCAACGCATTTAAATGAGGTTACATTGACTTTATGAAAGATCTACATGTAATCAGCGAAATATAGCCATAAAGCAGGTTCGTGTCAAATGGGTCAGCTAAGAGAGGCGCATATGCATGTCACATACCTAGGACACAACCTGTTCCGCCTATAGGCTAGTAATGCCGTTTCGCCATGAAAACAGCCCCTCATTATTGATATAGTGAGGGGATAGTGGATGGCCCGATGGTACATGTAGGCGAGAATGCAGAGAAAATCCACGAGCTGCCCATAATGATGTCAAACCGTCGCTTTCGTGACGACCCCCAGATATTCAGCTAATAGCTCTACAACCTGGGCCAAGCACACATTAAACCCGCAGTGCTGGAGAAACGCTGCCCACCTACCTGGACTCATCACATTCATATGCCTGTATAACCTTACTCTGTCACCCTTCGGGGTAGCCGAGTACCTAAGGCGCTAGTATACTCGGTTCGAAATTGCGGGCTAATCCCCGGCTCCGGAGATTGCAGTTTGAATGGAGGCACACTGCGAAGACGCCCGTGTGCATCGTAGCGCACGTTAAAGATCCCCAGTTGGGCAAAATTCTCCGTAGACCTCCACTACGGCGTCCCTGTGACGTAAAACCACCCCCCCCCCTATTGGCGATAAAACTATCGTTACTCTACCCCGTTTTTTCCGAAACTATACTTTTCTCGAGCTTGTTAAAAAAACGCCTATTTTTTTGCCACAGCGATCGGCCCATGCGGCTAACAATGACCTTACGTACCAGTGAGAGTAGACGGAATGGTCAAATCAAGGTTGCACGAACACCTTTCTTTTTCTATAATAGACTACTTGACAGATCTTCCTATTTCACTACATTGAAGTGCGGCTGATACGTAGCGCTACATGTTGGGGTCCACAAGCTTTATTGAAAAGGGGCACATACCTCGTGGCCCATCTCCAGTGACACAAATGCTCGTCACGGAAGCTCATTTCAGCTTCGCACACACCTAGTTTTGTATACCCAGTTGTGCATGTGGAAATGAGCTTGGTTGAAGAGAAGCACATGGCAGTGACACCTATGCGGTGACCGAGATTTACGTCAAAGACGTACAATAATATGGAACTAGCCTACTTTCCTCTATTCCCTGATGCAAGCCTGGCGGAGCACGTCTTTTGAAGAAAAGCACACGAAAACTGTCTCCTTTTCAGTTACACTGATTGCCGTTACATACGTTCACTAAATTGTGGCACGTACCGTCTCGGCAACGCATTTAAATGAGGTTACATTGACTTTATGAAAGATCTACATGTAATCAGCGAAATATAGCCATAAAGCAGGTTCGTGTCAAATGGGTCAGCTAAGAGGGGCGCATATGCATGTCACATACCTAGGACACAACGTGTTCCGCCTATAGGCTAGTAATGCCGTTTCGCCATGAAAACAGACCCTCATTATTGATATAGTGAGGGGATAGTGGATGGCCCGATGGTACATGTAGGCGAGAAAGCAGAGAAAATCCACGAGCTTCCCATAATGATGTCAAACCGTCGCTTTCGTGACGACCCCCAGATATTCAGCTAATAGCTCTACAACCTGGGCCAAGCACACATTAAACCCGCAGTGCTGGAGAAACGCTGCCCACCTACCTGCACTCATCACATTCATATGCCTGTATAACCTTACTCTGTCACCCTTCGGGTAGCCGAGTACCTAAGGCGCTAGCATACTCGGTTCGAAATTGCGGGCTAATCCCCGGCTCCGGAGATTGCAGTTTGAATGGAGGCACACTGCGAAGACGCCCGTGTGCATCGTAGCGCACGTTAAAGATCCCCAGTTGGGCAAAATTCTCCGTAGACCTCCACTACGGCGTCCCTGTGACGTAAAACCAACCCCCCCCCCTATTGGCGATAAAACTATCGTTACTCTACCCCGTTTTTTCCGAAACTATACTTTTCTCGAGCTTGTTAAAAAAACGCCTATTTTTTTGCCACAGCGATTGGCCCATGCGGCTAACAATGACCTTACGTACCAGTGAGAGTAGACGGAATGGTCAAATCAAGGTTGCACGAACACCTTTCTTTTTCTATAATAGACTACTTGACAGATCTGCCTATTTCACTACATTGAAGTGCGGCTGATACGTAGCACTACATGTTGGGGTCCACAAGCTTTATTGAAAAGGGGCACATACCTCGTGGCCCATCTCCAGTGACGCAAATGCTCGTCACGGAAGTTCATTTCAGCTTCGCACACGCCTAGTTTTGTATACCTAGTTATGCATGTGGAAATGAGCTTGGTTGAAGAGAAGCACATGGTAGTGACACCTATGCGGTGACCGAGATTTACGTCAAAGACGTCTGGAACTAGCCTGCTTTCATCTATTCCCTGATGCTAGTCTGGCGGAGCCCGTCTTTTGAAGAAAAGCACATGAGAACTGTCTCCTTTTCAGTTACACTGATTGCCGTTACATACGTTCACTAAATTGTGGCACGCACCGTCTCGGCAACGCGTTTAAATGAGGTTACATTGACTTTATGAAAGATCTACATGTAATCAGCGCAATATAGCCATAAAGCAGGTTCGTGTCAAATGGGTCAGCTAAGAGAGGCGCATATGCATGTCACATACCTAGGACACAACCTGTTCCGCCTATAGGCTAGTAATGCCGTTTCGCCATGAAAACAGCCCCTCATTATTGATATAGTGAGGGGATAGTGGATGGCCCGATGGTACATGTAGGCGAGAAAGCAGAGAAAATCCACGAGCTGCCCATAATGATGTCAAACCGTCGCTTTCGTGACGACCCCCAGATATTCAGCTAATAGCTCTACAACCTGGGCCAAGCACACATTAAACCCGCAGTGCTGGAGAAACGCTGCCCACCTACCTGGACTCATCACATTCATATGCCTGTATAACCTTACTCTGTCACCCTTCGGGGTAGCCGAGTACCTAAGGCGCTAGTATACTCGGTTCGAAATTGCGGGCTAATCCCCGGCTCCGGAGATTGCAGTTTGAATGGAGGCACACTGCGAAGACGCCCGTGTGCATCGTAGCGCACGTTAAAGATCCCCAGTTGGGCAAAATTCTCCGTAGACCTCCACTACGGCGTCCCTGTGACGTAACCCCCCCCCCCCCTATTGGCGATAAAACTATCGTTACTCTACCCCGTTTTTTCCGAAACCATACTTTTCTCGAGCTTGTTAAAAAAACGCCAATTTTTTTGCCACAGCGATCAGCCCATGTGGCTAACAATGCACTTACGTACCAGTGAGAGTAGACGGAATGGTCAAATCAAGGTTGCACGAACACCTTTCTTTTTCTATAATAGACTACTTGACAGATCTGCCTATTTCACTACATTGAAGTGCGGCTGATACGTAGCACTACATGTTGGGGTCCACAAGCTTTATTGAAAAGGGGCACATACCTCGTGGCCCATCTCCAGTGACGCAAATGCTCGTCACGGAAGTTCATTTCAGCTTCGCACACGCCTAGTTTTGTATACCTAGTTATGCATGTGGAAATGAGCTTGGTTGAAGAGAAGCACATGGTAGTGACACCTATGCGGTGACCGAGATTTACGTCAAAGACGTCTGGAACTAGCCTGCTTTCATCTATTCCCTGATGCTAGTCTGGCGGAGCCCGTCTTTTGAAGAAAAGCACATGAAAACTGTCTCTTTTTCAGTTCCACTGATTGCCGTTACATACGTTCACTAAATCGTGGCACGTACCGTCTCGGCAACGCATTTAAATGAGGTTACATTGACTTTATGAAAGATCTACATGTAATCAGCGAAATATAGCCATAAAGCAGGTTCGTGTCAAATGGGTCAGCTAAGAGGGGCGCATATGCATGTCACATACCTAGGACACAACGTGTTCCGCCTATAGGCTAGTAATGCCGTTTCGCCATGAAAACAGACCCTCATTACTGATATAGTGAGGGGATAGTGGATGGCCCGATGGTACATGTAGGCCAGAAAGCAGAGAAAATCCACGAACTGCCCATAATGATGTCAAACCGTCGCTTTCGTGACGACCCCCAGATATTCAGCTAATAGCTCTACAACCTGGGCCAAGCACACATTAAACCCGCAGTGCTGGAGAAACGCTGCCCACCTACCTGGACTCATCACATTCATATGCCTGTATAACCTTACTCTGTCACCCTTCGGGGTAGCCGAGTACCTAAGGCGCTAGTATACTCGGCTCGAAATTGCGGGCTAATCCCCGGCTCCGGAGATTGCAGTTGGAATGGAGGCACACTGCGAAGACGCCCGTGTGCATCGTAGCGCACGTTAAAGATCCCCAGTTGGGCAAAATTCTCCGTAGACCTCCACTACGGCGTCCCTGTGACGTAAAACCACCGCCCCCCCCCCTATTGGCGATAAAACTATCGTTACTCTACCCCGTTTTTTCCGAAACTATACTTTTCTCGAGCTTGTTAAAAAAACGCCTATTTTTTTGCCACAGCGTTCGGCCCATGCGGCTAACAATGACCTTACGTACCAGTGAGAGTAGACGGAATGGTCAAATCAAGGTTGCACGAACACCTTTCTTTTTCTATAATAGACTACTTGACAGATCTTCCTATTTCACTACATTGAAGTGCGGCTGATACGTAGCGCTACATGTTGGGATCCACAAGCTTTATTCAAAAGGGGCACATACCTCGTGGCCCATCTCCAGTGACGCAAATGGTCGTCACGGAAGTTCATTTCAGCTTCGTACACACCTAGTTTTGTATACCCATTTATGCATGTGGAAATGAGCTTGGTTGAAGAGAAGCACATGGCAGTGACACATATGCGGTGACCGAGATTTACGTCAAAGAGTTACAATAATCTGGAACTAGCCTGCTTTCATCTATTCCCTGATGCAAGCCTGGCGGAGCCCGTCTTTTGAAGAAAAGCACATGAAAACTGTCTCCTTTTCAGTTACACTGATTGCCGTTACATACGTTCACTAAATTGTGGCACGTACCGTCTCGGCAACGCATTTAAATGAGGTCACATTGACTTTATGAAAGATCTACATGTAATCAGCGAAATATAGCCATAAAGCAGGTATCGTGTCAAATGGGTCAGCTAAGAGAGGCGCATATGCATGTCACATACCTAGGACACAACCTGTTCCGCCTATAGGCTAGTAATGCCGTTTCGCCATGAAAACAGCCCCTCATTACTGATATAGTGAGGGGATAGTGGATGGCCCGATGGTACATGTAGGCCAGAAAGCAGAGAAAATCCACGAACTGCCCATAATGATGTCAAACCGTCGCTTTCGTGACGACCCCCAGATGTTCAGCTAATAGCTCTACAACCTGGGCCAAGCACACATTAAACCCGCAGTGCTGGAGAAACGCTGCCCACCTACCTGGACTCATCACATTCATATGCCTGTATAACCTTACTCTGTCACCCTTCGGGGTAGCCGAGTACCTAAGGCGCTAGTATACTCGGCTCGAAATTGCGGGCTAATCCCCGGCTCCGGAGATTGCAGTTGGAATGGAGGCACACTGCGAAGACGCCCGTGTGCATCGTAGCGCACGTTAAAGATCCCCAGTTGGGCAAAATTCTCCGTAGACCTCCACTACGGCGTCCCTGTGACGTAAAACCACCGCCCCCCCCCCTATTGGCGATAAAACTATCGTTACTCTACCCCGTTTTTTCCGAAACTATACTTTTCTCGAGCTTGTTAAAAAAACGCCTATTTTTTTGCCACAGCGATCGGCCCATGCGGCTAACAATGACCTTACGTACCAGTGAGAGTAGACGGAATGGTCAAATCAAGGTTGCACGAACACCTTTCTTTTTCTATAATAGACTACTTGACAGATCTTCCTATTTCACTACATTGAAGTGCGGCTGATACGTAGCGCTACATGTTGGGGTCCACAAGCTTTATTGAAAAGGGGCACATACCTCGTGGCCCCTCTCCAGTGACACAAATGCTCGTCAGGGAAGCTCATTTCAGCTTCGCACACACCTAGTTTTGTATACCCAGTTGTGCATGTGGAAATGAGCTTGGTTGAAGAGAAGCACATGGCAGTGACACCTATGCGGTGACCGAGATTTACGTCAAAGACGTACAATAATATGGAACTAGCCTACTTTCATCTATTCCCTGATGCAAGCCTGGCGGAGCCCGTCTTTTGAAGAAAAGCACACGAAAACTGTCTCCTTTTCAGTTACACTGATTGCCGTTACATACGTTCACTAAATTTTGGCACGTACCGTCTCGGCAACGCATTTAAATGAGGTTACATTGACTTTATGAAAGATCTACATGTAATCAGCGAAATATAGCCTTAAAGCAGGTTCGTGTCAAATGGGTCAGCTAAGAGGGGCGCATATGCATGTCACATACCTAGGACACAACGTGTTCCGCCTATAGGCTAGTAATGCCGTTTCGCCATGAAAACAGACCCTCATTATTGATATAGTGAGGGGATAGTGGATGGCCCGATGGTACATGTAGGCGAGAAAGCAGAGAAAATCCACGAACTGCCCATAATGATGTCAAACCGTCGCTTTCGTGACGACCCCCATATATTCAGCTAATAGCTCTACAACCTGGGCCAAGCACACATTAAACCCGCAGTCCTGGAGAAACGCTGCCCACCTACCTGGACTCATCACATTCATATGCCTGTATAACCTTACTCTGTCACCCTTCGGGGTAGCCGAGTACCTAAGGCGCTAGTATACTCGGCTCGAAATTGCGGGCTAATCCCCGGCTCCGGAGATTGCAGTTTGAATGGAGGCACAATGCGAAGACGCCCGTGTGCATCGTAGCGCACGTTAAAGATCCCCAGTTGGGCAAAATTCTCCGTAGACCTCCACTACGGCGTCCCTGTGACGTAAAACCACCCCCCCCTATTGGCGATAAAACTATCGTTACTCTACCCCGTTTTTTCCGAAACTATACTTTTCTCGAGCTTGTTAAAAAAACGCCTATTTTTTTGCCACAGCGATCGGCCCATGCGGCTAACAATGACCTTACGTACCAGTGAGAGTAGACGGAATGGTCAAATCAAGGTTGCACGAACACCTTTCTTTTTCTATAATAGACTACTTGACAGATCTGCCTATTTCACTACATTGAAGTGAGGCTGATACGTAGCGCTACATGTTGGGGTCCACAAGCTTTATTGAAAAGGGGCACATACCTCGTGGCCCATCTCCAGTGACGCAAATGCTCGTCACGGAAGTTCATTTCAGCTTCGCACATGCCTAGTTTTGTATACCTAGTTATGCATGTGGAAATGAGCTTGGTTTAAGAGAAGCACATGGCAGTGACACCTATGCGGTGACCGAGATTTACGTCAAAGACGTACAATAATCTGGAACTAGCCTGCTTTCATCTATTCCCTGATGCTAGTCTGGCGGAGCCCGTCTTTTAAAGAAAAGCACATTAAAACTGTCTCCATTTTAGTTACACTGATTGCCGTTACATACGTTCACTAAATTGTGGCACGTACCGTCTCGGCAACGCATTTAAATGAGGTTACATTGACTTTATGAAAGATCTACATGTAATCAGCGAAATATAGCCATAAAGCAGGTTCGTGTCAAATGGGTCAGCTAAGAGGGGCGCATATGCATGTCACATACCTAGGACACAACGTGTTCCGCCTATAGGCTAGTAATGCCGTTTCGCCATGAAAACAGACCCTCATTATTGATATAGTGAGGGGATAGTGGATGGCCCGATGGTACATGTAGGCGAGAAAGCAGAGAAAATCCACGAGCTTCCCATAATGATGTCAAACCGTCGCTTTCGTGACGACCCCCAGATATTCAGCTAATAGCTCTACAACCTGGGCCAAGCACACATTAAACCCGCAGTGCTGGAGAAACGCTGCCCACCTACCTGCACTCATCACATTCATATGCCTGTATAACCTTACTCTGTCACCCTTCGGGTAGCCGAGTACCTAAGGCGCTAGCATACTCGGTTCGAAATTGCGGGCTAATCCCCGGCTCCGGAGATTGCAGTTTGAATGGAGGCACACTGCGAAGACGCCCGTGTGCATCGTAGCGCACGTTAAAGATCCCCAGTTGGGCAAAATTCTCCGTAGACCTCCACTACGGCGTCCCTGTGACGTAAAACCAACCCCCCCCCTATTGGCGATAAAACTATCGTTACTCTACCCCGTTTTTTCCGAAACTATACTTTTCTCGAGCTTGTTAAAAAAACGCCTATTTTTTTGCCACAGCGATCGGCCCATGCGGCTAACAATGACCTTACGTACCAGTGAGAGTAGACGGAATGGTCAAATCAAGGTTGCACGAACACCTTTCTTTTTCTATAATAGACTACTTGACAGATCTTCCTATTTCACTACATTGAAGTGCGGCTGATACGTAGCGCTACATGTCTGGGTCCACAAGCTTTATTGAAAAGGGGCACATACCTCGTGGCCCATCTCCAGTGACGCAAATGCTCGTCACGGAAGTTCATTTCAGCTTCGCACACACCTAGTTTTGTATACCCAGTTGTGCATGTGGAAATGAGCTTGGTTGAAGAGAAGCACATGGCAGTGACACCTATGCGGTGACCGAGATTTACGTCAAAGACGTACAATAATATGGAACTAGCCTGCTTTCATCTATTCCCTGATGCAAGCCTGGCGGAGCCCGTCTTTTGAAGAAAAGCACATGAAAACTGTCTCCTTTTCAGTTACACTGATTGCCGTTACATACGTTCACTAAATTGTGGCACGTACCGTCTCGGCAACGCATTTAAATGAGGTCACATTGACTTTATGAAAGATCTACATGTAATCAGCGAAATGTAGCCATAAAGCAGGTATCGTGTCAAATGGGTCAGCTAAGAGAGGCGCATATGCATGTCACATACCTAGGACACAACCTGTTCCGCCTATAGGCTAGTAATGCCGTTTCGCCATGAAAACAGCCCCTCATTACTGATATAGTGAGGGGATAGTGGATGGCCCGATGGTACACGTAGGCCAGAAAGCAGAGAAAATCCACGAACTGCCCATAATGATGTCAAACCGTCGCTTTCGTGACGACCCCCAGATATTCAGCTAATAGCTCTACAACCTGGGCCAAGCACACATTAAACCCGCAGTGCTGGAGAAACGCTGCCCACCTACCTGGACTCATCACATTCATATGCCTGTATAACCTTACTCTGTCACCCTTCGGGGTAGCCGAGTACCTAAGGCGCTAGTATACTCGGCTCGAAATTGCGGGCTAATCCCCGGCTCCGGAGATTGCAGTTTGAATGGAGGCACACTGCGAAGACGCCCGTGTGCATCGTAGCGCACGTTAAAGATCCCCAGTTGTGCAAAATTCTCCGTAGACCTCCACTACGGCGTCCCTGTGACGTAAAACCACCCCCCCCCCCCCTCTATTGGCGACAAAACTATCGTTACTCTACCCCGTTTTTTCCGAAACTATACTTTTCTCGAGCTTGTTAAAAAAACGCCTATTTTTTTGCCACAGCGATCGGCCCATGCGGCTAACAATGACCTTACGTACCAGTGAGAGTAGACGGAATGGTCAAATCAAGGTTGCACGAACACCTTTCTTTTTCTATAATAGACTACTTGACTGATCTGCCTATTTCACTACATTGAAGTGCGGCTGATACGTAGCGCTACATGTTGGGATCCACAAGCTTTATTCAAAAGGGGCACATACCTCGTGGCCCATCTCCAGTGACGCAAATGCTCGTCACGGAAGTTCATTTCAGCTTCGTACACACCTAGTTTTGTATACCCATTTATGCATGTGGAAATGAGCTTGGTTGAAGAGAAGCACATGGCAGTGACACATATGCGGTGACCGAGATTTACGTCAAAGACGTACAATAATATGGAACTAGCCTACTTTCATCTATTCCCTGATGCAAGCCTGGCGGAGCCCGTCTTTTGAAGAAAAGCACACGAAAACTGTCTCCTTTTCAGTTACACTGATTGCCGTTACATACGTTCACTAAATTGTGGCACGTACCGTCTCGGCAACGCATTTAAATGAGGTTACATTGACTTTATGAAAGATCTACATGTAATCAGCGAAATATAGCCATAAAGCAGGTTCGTGTCAAATGGGTCAACTAAGAGAGGCGCATATGCATGTCACATACCTAGGACACAACCTATTCCGCCTATAGGCTAGTAATGCCGTTTCGCCACGAAAACAGCCCCTCATTACTGATATAGTGAGGGGATAGTGGATGGCCCGATGGTACATGTAGGCGAGAAAGCAGAGAAAATCCACGAACTGCCCATAATGATGTCAAACCGTCGCTTTCGTGACGACCCCCAGATATTCAGCTAATAGCTCTACAACCTGGGCCAAGCACACATTAAACCCGCAGTGCTGGAGAAACGCTGCCCACCTACCTGGACTCATCACATTCATATGCCTGTATAACCTTACTCTGTCACCCTTCGGGGTAGCCGAGTACCTAAGGCGCTAGTATACTCGGCTCGAAATTGCGGGCTAATCCCCGGCTCCGGAGATTGCAGTTTGAATGGAGGAACAATGCGAAGACGCCCGTGTGCATCGTAGCGCACGTTAAAGATCCCCAGTTGGGCAAAATTCTCCGTAGACCTCCACTACGGCGTCCCTGTGACGTAAAACCACCCCCCCCCCCCCTATTGGCGATAAAACTATCGTTACTCTACCCCGTTTTTTTCCGAAACTATACTTTTCTCGAGCTTGTTAAAAAAACGCCTATTTTTTTGCCACAGCGATCGGCCCATGCGGCTAACAATGACCTTACGTACCAGTGAGAGTAGACGGAATGGTCAAATCAAGGTTGCACGTACACCTTTCTTTTTCTATAATAGACTACTTGACAGATCTGCCTATTTCACTACATTGAAGTGCGGCTGATACGTAGCGCTACATGTTGGGGTCCACAAGCTTTATTGAAAAGGGGCACATACCTCGTGGCCCATCTCCAGTGACACAAATGCTCGTCACGGAAGCTCATTTCAGCTTCGCACACACCTAGTTTTGTATACCCAGTTGTGCATGTGGAAATGAGCTTGGTTGAAGAGAAGCACATGGCAGTGACACCTATGCGGTGACCGAGATTTACGTCAAAGACGTACAATAATATGGAACTAGCCTACTTTCATCTATTCCCTGATGCAAGCCTGGCGGAGCCCGTCTTTTGAAGAAAAGCACACGAAAACTGTCTCCTTTTCAGTTACACTGATTGCCGTTACATACGTTCACTAAATTGTGGCACGTACCGTCTCGGCAACGCATTTAAATGAGGTTACATTGACTTTATGAAAGATCTACATGTAATCAGCGAAATATAGCCTTAAAGCAGGTTCGTGTCAAATGGGTCAGCTAAGAGGGGCGCATATGCATGTCACATACCTAGGACACAACGTGTTCCGCCTATAGGCTAGTAATGCCGTTTCGCCATGAAAACAGACCCTCATTATTGATATAGTGAGGGGATAGTGGATGGCCCGATGGTACATGTAGGCGAGAAAGCAGAGAAAATCCACGAACTGCCCATAATGATGTCAAACCGTCGGTTTCGTGACGACCCCCAGATATTCAGCTAATAGCTCTACAACCTGGGCCAAGCACACATTAAACCCGCAGTGCTGGAGAAACGCTGCCCACCTACCTGGACTCATCACATTCATATGCCTGTATAACCTTACTCTGTCACCCTTCGGGGTAGCCGAGTACCTAAGGCGCTAGCATACTCGGTTCGAAATTGCGGGCTAATCCCCGGCTCCGGAGATTGCAGTTTGAATGGAGGCACACTGCGAAGACGCCCGTGTGCATCGTAGCGCACGTTAAAGATCTCAGTTGGGCAAAATTCTCCGTAGACCTCCACTACGGCGTCCCTGTGACGTAAAACCACCGCCCCCCCCCCCCTATTGGCGATAAAACTATCGTTACTCTACCCCGTTTTTTCCGAAACTATACTTTTCTCGAGCTTGTTAAAAAAACGCCTATTTTTTTGCCACAGCGATCGGCCCATGCGGCTAACAATGACCTTACGTACCAGTGAGAGTAGACGGAATGGTCAAATCAAGGTTGCACGAACACCTTTCTTTTTCTATAATAGACTACTTGACAGATCTGCCTATTTCACTACATTGAAGTGCGGCTGATACGTAGCGCTACATGTTGGGGTCCACAAGCTTTATTGAAAAGGGGCACATACCTCGTGGCCCATCTCCAGTGACGCAAATGCTCGTCACGGAAGTTCATTTCAGCTTTGCACACGCCTAGTTTTGTATACCTAGTTATGCATGTGGAAATGAGCTTGGTTGAAGAGAAGCACATGGTAGTGACACCTATGCGGTGACCGAGATTTACGTCAAAGACGTCTGGAACTAGCCTGCTTTCATCTATTCCCTGATGCTAGTCTGGCGGAGCCCGTCTTTTGAAGAAAAGCACATGAAAACTGTCTCCTTTTCAGTTACACTGATTGCCGTTACATACGTTCACTAAATTGTGGCACGTACCGTCTCGGCAACGCATTTAAATGAGGTTACATTGACTTTATGAAAGATCTACATGTAATCAGCGAAATATAGCCATAAAGCAGGTTCGTGTCAAATGGGTCAACTAAGAGAGGCGCATATGCATGTCACATACCTAGGACACAACCTATTCCGCCTATAGGCTAGTAATGCCGTTTCGCCACGAAAACAGCCCCTCATTACTGATATAGTGAGGGGATAGTGGATGGCCCGATGGTACATGTAGGCGAGAAAGCAGAGAAAATCCACGAACTGCCCATAATGATGTCAAACCGTCGCTGTCGTGACGACCCCCAGATATTCAGCTAATAGCTCTACAACCTGGGCCAAGCACACATTAAACCCGCAGTGCTGGAGAAACGCTGCCCACCTACCTGGACTCATCACATTCATATGCCTGTATAACCTTACTCTGTCACCCTTCGGGGTAGCCGAGTACCTAAGGCGCTAGTATACTCGGCTCGAAATTGCGGGCTAATCCCCGGCTCCGGAGATTGCAGTTTGAATGGAGGCACAATGCGAAGACGCCCGTGTGCATCGTAGCGCACGTTAAAGATCCCCAGTTGGGCAAAATTCTCCGTAGACCTCCACTACGGCGTCCCTGTGACGTAAAACCACCCCCCCCCCCCCTATTGGCGATAAAACTATCGTTACTCTACCCCGTTTTTTTCCGAAACTATACTTTTCTCGAGCTTGTTAAAAAAACGCCTATTTTTTTGCCACAGCGATCGGCCCATGCGGCTAACAATGACCTTACGTACCAGTGAGAGTAGACGGAATGGTCAAATCAAGGTTGCACGAACACCTTTCTTTTTCTATAATAGACTACTTGACAGATCTGCCTATTTCACTACATTGAAGTGCGGCTGATACGTAGCGCTACATGTTGGGGTCCACAAGCTTTATTGAAAAGGGGCACATACCTCGTGGCCCATCTCCAGTGACACAAATGCTCGTCACGGAAGCTCATTTCAGCTTCGCACACACCTAGTTTTGTATACCCAGTTGTGCATGTGGAAATGAGCTTGGTTGAAGAGAAGCACATGGCAGTGACACCTATGCCGTGACCGAGATTTACGTCAAAGACGTACAATAATATGGAACTAGCCTACTTTCATCTATTCCCTGATGCAAGCCTGGCGGAGCCCGTCTTTTGAAGAAAAGCACACGAAAACTGTCTCCTTTTCAGTTACACTGATTGCCGTTACATACGTTCACTAAATTGTGGCACGTACCGTCTCGGCAACGCATTTAAATGAGGTTACATTGACTTTATGAAAGATCTACATGTAATCAGCGAAATATAGCCTTAAAGCAGGTTCGTGTCAAATGGGTCAGCTAAGAGCGGCGCATATGCATGTCACATACCTAGGACACAACGTGTTCCGCCTATAGGCTAGTAATGCCGTTTCGCCATGAAAACAGACCCTCATTATTGATATAGTGAGGGGATAGTGGATGGCCCGATGGTACATGTAGGCGAGAAAGCAGAGAAAATCCACGAACTGCCCATAATGATGTCAAACCGTCGCTTTCGTGACGACCCCCAGATATTCAGCTAATAGCTCTACAACCTGGGCCAAGCACACATTAAACCCGCAGTGCTGGAGAAACGCTGCCCACCTACCTGGACTCATCACATTCATATGCCTGTATAACCTTACTCTGTCACCCTTCGGGGTAGCCGAGTACCTAAGGCGCTAGTATACTCGGCTCGAAATTGCGGGCTAATCCCCGGCTCCGGAGATTGCAGTTTGAATGGAGGCACAATGCGAAGACGCCCGTGTGCATCGTAGCGCACGTTAAAGATCCCCAGTTGGGCAAAATTCTCCGTAGACCTCCACTACGGCGTCCCTGTGACGTAAAACCACCCCCCCCCCTATTGGCGATAAAACTATCGTTACTCTACCCCGTTTTTTCCGAAACTATACTTTTCTCGAGCTTGTTAAAAAAACGCCTATTTTTTTGCCACAGCGATCGGCCCATGCGGCTAACAATGACATTACGTACCAGTGAGAGTAGACGGAATGGTCAAATCAAGGTTGCACGAACACCTTTCTTTTTCTATAATAGACTACTTGACAGATCTGCCTATTTCACTACATTGAAGTGAGGCTGATACGTAGCGCTACATGTTGGGGTCCACAAGCTTTATTGAAAAGGGGCACATACCTCGTGGCCCATCTCCAGTGACGCAAATGCTCGTCACGGAAGTTCATTTCAGCTTCGCACATGCCTAGTTTTGTATACCTAGTTATGCATGTGGAAATGAGCTTGGTTGAAGAGAAGCACATGGCAGTGACACCTATGCGGTGACCGAGATTTACGTCAAAGACGTACAATAATCTGGAACTAGCCTGCTTTCATCTATTCCCTGATGCTAGTCTGGCGGAGCCCGTCTTTTAAAGAAAAGCACATGAAAACTGTCTCCATTTCAGTTACACTGATTGCCGTTACATACGTTCACTAAATTGTGGCACGTACCGTCTCGGCAACGCATTTAAATGAGGTTACATTGACTTTATGAAAGATCTACATGTAATCAGCGAAATATAGCCATAAAGCAGGTTCGTGTCAAATGGGTCAGCTAAGAGGGGCGCATATGCATGTCACATACCTAGGACACAACGTGTTCCGCCTATAGGCTAGTAATGCCGTTTCGCCATGAAAACAGACCCTCATTATTGATATAGTGAGGGGATAGTGGATGGCCCGATGGTACATGTAGGCGAGAAAGCAGAGAAAATCCACGAGCTTCCCATAATGATGTCAAACCGTCGCTTTCGTGACGACCCCCAGATATTCAGCTAATAGCTCTACAACCTGGGCCAAGCACACATTAAACCCGCAGTGCTGGAGAAACGCTGCCCACCTACCTGCACTCATCACATTCATATGCCTGTATAACCTTACTCTGTCACCCTTCGGGTAGCCGAGTACCTAAGGCGCTAGCATACTCGGTTCGAAATTGCGGGCTAATCCCCGGCTCCGGAGATTGCAGTTTGAATGGAGGCACACTGCGAAGACGCCCGTGTGCATCGTAGCGCACGTTAAAGATCCCCAGTTGGGCAAAATTCTCCGTAGACCTCCACTACGGCGTCCCTGTGACGTAAAACCAACCCCCCCCCCCCCTATTGGCGATAAAACTATCGTTACTCTACCCCGTTTTTTCCGAAACTATACTTTTCTCGAGCTTGTTAAAAAAACGCCTATTTTTTTGCCACAGCGATTGGCCCATGCGGCTAACAATGACCTTACGTACCAGTGAGAGTAGACGGAATGGTCAAATCAAGGTTGCACGAACACCTTTCTTTTTCTATAATAGACTACTTGACAGATCTGCCTATTTCACTACATTGAAGTGCGGCTGATACGTAGCACTACATGTTGGGGTCCACAAGCTTTATTGAAAAGGGGCACATACCTCGTGGCCCATCTCCAGTGACGCAAATGCTCGTCACGGAAGTTCATTTCAGCTTCGCACACGCCTAGTTTTGTATACCTAGTTATGCATGTGGAAATGAGCTTGGTTGAAGAGAAGCACATGGTAGTGACACCTATGCGGTGACCGAGATTTACGTCAAAGACGTCTGGAACTAGCCTGCTTTCATCTATTCCCTGATGCTAGTCTGGCGGAGCCCGTCTTTTGAAGAAAAGCACATGAAAACTGTCTCCTTTTCAGTTACACTGATTGCCGTTACATACGTTCACTAAATTGTGGCACGTACCGTCTCGGCAACGCATTTAAATGAGGTTACATTGACTTTATGAAAGATCTACATGTAATCAGCGAAATATAGCCATAAAGCAGGTTCGTGTCAAATGGGTCAGCTAAGAGAGGCGCATATGCATGTCACATACCTAGGACACAACCTGTTCCGCCTATAGGCTAGTAATGCCGTTTCGCCATGAAAACAGCCCCTCATTATTGATATAGTGAGGGGATAGTGGATGGCCCGATGGTACATGTAGGTGAGAAAGCAGAGAAAATACACGAGCTGCCCATAATGATGTCAAACCGTCGCTTTCGTGACGACCCCCAGATATTCAGCTAATAGCTCTACAACCTGGGCCAAGCACACATTAAACCCGCAGTGCTGGAGAAACGCTGCCCACCTACCTGGACTCATCACATTCATATGCCTGTATAACCTTACTCTGTCACCCTTCGGGGTAGCCGAGTACGTAAGGCGCTAGTATACTCGGTTCGAAATTGCGGGCTAATCCCCGGCTCCGGAGATTGCAGTTTGAATGGAGGCACACTGCGAAGACGCCCGTGTGCATCGTAGCGCACGTTAAAGATCCCCAGTTGGGCAAAATTCTCCGTAGACCTCCACTACGGCGTCCCTGTGACGTAACCCCCCCCCCCTATTGGCGATAAAACTATCGTTACTCTACCCCGTTTTTTCCGAAACCATACTTTTCTCGAGCTTGTTAAAAAAACGCCAATTTTTTTGCCACAGCGATCAACCCATGTGGCTAACAATGCACTTACGTACCAGTGAGAGTAGACGGAATGGTCAAATCAAGGTTGCACGAACACCTTTCTTTTTCTATAATAGACTACTTGACAGATCTTCCTATTTCACTACATTGAAGTGCGGCTGATACGTAGCGCTACATGTTGGGGTCCACAAGCTTTATTGAAAAGGGGCACATACCTCGTGGCCCATCTCCAGTGACACAAATGCTCGTCACGGAAGCTCATTTCAGCTTCGCACACACCTAGTTTTGTATACCCAGTTGTGCATGTGGAAATGAGCTTGGTTGAAGAGAAGCACATGGCAGTGACACCTATGCGGTGACCGAGATTTACGTCAAAGACGTACAATAATATGGAACTAGCCTGCTTTCATCTATTCCCTGATGCTAGTCTGGCGGAGCCCGTCTTTTGAAGAAAAGCACATGAAAACTGTCTCTTTTTCAGTTCCACTGATTGCCGTTACATACGTTCACTAAATTGCGGCACGTACCGTCTCGGCAACGCATTTAAATGAGGTTACATTGACTTTATGAAAGATGTACATGTAATCAGCGAAATATAGCCATGAAGCAGGTTCGTGTCAAATGGGTCAGGTAAGAGGGGCGCATATGCATGTCACATACCTAGGACACAACGTGTTCCGCCTATAGGATAGTAATGCCGTTTCGCCATGAAAACAGACCCTCATTACTGATATAGTGAGGGGATAGTGGATGGCCCGATGGTACATGTAGGCCAGAAAGCAGAGAAAATCCACGAACTGCCCATAATGATGTCAAACCGTCGCTTTCGTGACGACCACCAGATATTCAGCTAATAGCTCTACAACCTGGGCCAAGCACACATTAAACCCGCAGTGCTGGAGAAACGCTGCCCACCTACCTGGACTCATCACATTCATATGCCTGTATAACCTTACTCTGTCACCCTTCGGGGTAGCCGAGTACCTAAGGCGCTAGTATACTCGGCTCGAAATTGCGGGCTAATCCCCGGCTCCGGAGATTGCAGTTGGAATGGAGGCACACTGCGAAGACGCCCGTGTGCATCGTAGCGCACGTTAAAGATCCCCAGTTGGGCAAAATTCTCCGTAGACCTCCACTACGGCGTCCCTGTGACGTAAAACCACCGCCCCCCCCTATTGGCGATAAAACTATCGTTACTCTACCCCGTTTTTTCCGAAACTATACTTTTCTCGAGCTTGTTAAAAAAACGCCTATTTTTTTGCCACAGCGATCGGCCCATGCGGCTAACAATGACCTTACGTACCAGTGAGAGTAGACGGAATGGTCAAATCAAGGTTGCACGAACACCTTTCTTTTTCTATAATAGACTACTTGACAGATCTGCCTATTTCACTACATTGAAGTGAGGCTGATACGTAGCGCTACATGTTGGGGTCCACAAGCTTTATTGAAAAGGGGCACATACCTCGTGGCCCATCTCCAGTGACGCAAATGCTCGTCACGGAAGTTCATTTCAGCTTTGCACACGCCTAGTTTTGTATACCTAGTTATGCATGTGGAAATGAGCTTGGTTGAAGAGAAGCACATGGTAGTGACACCTATGCGGTGACCGAGATTTACGT
Organism: Dermacentor andersoni; assembly: GCF_023375885.2. Lineage (NCBI taxonomy): Eukaryota > Metazoa > Arthropoda > Arachnida > Ixodida > Ixodidae > Dermacentor > Dermacentor andersoni. Next base: position 216,257,129 of record NC_092815.1, read on the forward strand.
CAAAGACGTCTGGAACTAGCCTGCTTTCATCTATTCCCTGATGCTAGTCTGGCGGAGCCCGTCTTTTGAAGAAAAGCACATGAAAACTGTCTCCTTTTCAGTTACACTGATTGCCGTTACATACGTTCACTAAATTGTGGCACGTACCGTCTCGGCAACGCATTTAAATGAGGTTACATTGACTTTATGAAAGATCTACATGTAATCAGCGAAATATAGCCATAAAGCAGGTTCGTGTCAAATGGGTCAGCTAAGAGGGGCGCATATGCATGTCACATACCTAGGACACAACCTATTCCGCCTATAGGCTAGTAATGCCGTTTCGCCACGAAAACAGCCCCTCATTACTGATATAGTGAGGGGATAGTGGATGGCCCGATGGTACATGTAGGCGAGAAAGCAGAGAAAATCCACGAAATGCCCATAATGATGTCAAACCGTCGCTTTCGTGACGACCCCCAGATATTCAGCTAATAGCTCTACAACCTGGGCCAAGCACACATTAAACCCGCAGTGCTGGAGAAACGCTGCCCACCTACCTGGACTCATCACATTCATATGCCTGTATAACCTTACTCTGTCACCCTTCGGGGTAGCCGAGTACCTAAGGCGCTAGTATACTCGGCTCGAAATTGCGGGCTAATCCCCGGCTCCTGAGATTGCAGTTTGAATGGAGGCACAATGCGAAGACGCCCGTGTGCATCGTAGCGCACGTTAAAGATCCCCAGTTGGGCAAAATTCTCCGTAGACCTCCACTACGGCGTCCCTGTGACGTAAAACCACCCCCCCCCCCCCCTATTGGCGATAAAACTATCGTTACTCTACCCCGTTTTTTTCCGAAACTATACTTTTCTCGAGCTTGTTAAAAAAACGCCTATTTTTTTGCCACAGCGATCGGCCCATGCGGCTAACAATGACCTTACGTACCAGTGAGAGTAGACGGAATGGTCAAATCAAGGTTGCACGAACACCTTTCTTTTTCTATAATAGACTACTTGACAGATCTGCCTATTTCACTACATTGAAGTGCGGCTGATACGTAGCGCTACATGTTGGGGTCCACAAGCTTTATTGAAAAGGGGCACATACCTCGTGGCCCATCTCCAGTGACACAAATGCTCGTCACGGAAGCTCATTTCAGCTTCGCACACACCTAGTTTTGTATACCCAGTTGTGCATGTGGAAATGAGCTTGGTTGAAGAGAAGCACATGGCAGTGACACCTATGCGGTGACCGAGATTTACGTCAAAGACGTACAATAATATGGAACTAGCCTACTTTCATCTATTCCCTGATGCAAGCCTGGCGGAGCCCGTCTTTTGAAGAAAAGCACACGAAAACTGTCTCCTTTTCAGTTACACTGATTGCCGTTACATACGTTCACTAAATTGTGGCACGTACCGTCTCGGCAACGCATTTAAATGAGGTTACATTGACTTTATGAAAGATCTACATGTAATCAGCGAAATATAGCCTTAAAGCAGGTTCGTGTCAAATGGGTCAGCTAAGAGGGGCGCATATGCATGTCACATACCTAGGACACAACGTGTTCCGCCTATAGGCTAGTAATGCCGTTTCGCCATGAAAACAGACCCTCATTATTGATATAGTGAGGGGATAGTGGATGGCCCGATGGTACATGTAGGCGAGAAAGCAGAGAAAATCCACGAACTGCCCATAATGATGTCAAACCGTCGCTTTCGTGACGACCCCCAGATATTCAGCTAATAGCTCTACAACCTGGGCCAAGCACACATTAAACCCGCAGTGCTGGAGAAACGCTGCCCACCTACCTGGACTCATCACATTCATATGCCTGTATAACCTTACTCTGTCACCCTTCGGGGTAGCCGAGTACCTAAGGCGCTAGTATACTCGGCTCGAAATTGCGGGCTAATCCCCGGCTCCGGAGATTGCAGTTTGAATGGAGGCACAATGCGAAGACGCCCGTGTGCATCGTAGCGCACGTTAAAGATCCCCAGTTGGGCAAAATTCTCCGTAGACCTCCACTACGGCGTCCCTGTGACGTAAAACCACCCCCCCCCCTATTGGCGATAAAACTATCGTTACTCTACCCCGTTTTTTCCGAAACTATACTTTTCTCGAGCTTGTTAAAAAAACGCCTATTTTTTTGCCACAGCGATCGGCCCATGCGGCTAACAATGACCTTACGTACCAGTGAGAGTAGACGGAATGGTCAAATCAAGGTTGCACGAACACCTTTCTTTTTCTATAATAGACTACTTGACAGATCTGCCTATTTCACTACATTGAAGTGAGGCTGATACGTAGCGCTACATGTTGGGGTGACAAGCTTTATTGAAAAGGGGCACATACCTCGTGGCCCATCTCCAGTGACGCAAATGCTCGTCACGGAAGTTCATTTCAGCTTCGCACATGCCTAGTTTTGTATACCTAGTTATGCATGTGGAAATGAGCTTGGTTGAAGAGAAGCACATGGCAGTGACACCTATGCGGTGACCGAGATTTACGTCAAAGACGTACAATAATCTGGAACTAGCCTGCTTTCATCTATTCCCTGATGCTAGTCTGGCGGAGCCCGTCTTTTAAAGAAAAGCACATGAAAACTGTCTCCATTTCAGTTACACTGATTGCCGTTACATACGTTCACTAAATTGTGGCACGTACCGTCTCGGCAACGCATTTAAATGAGGTTACATTGACTTTATGAAAGATCTACATGTAATCAGCGAAATATAGCCATAAAGCAGGTTCGTGTCAAATGGGTCAGCTAAGAGGGGCGCATATGCATGTCACATACCTAGGACACAACGTGTTCCGCCTATAGGCTAGTAATGCCGTTTCGCCATGAAAACAGACCCTCATTATTGATATAGTGAGGGGATAGTGGATGGCCCGATGGTACATGTAGGCGAGAAAGCAGAGAAAATCCACGAGCTTCCCATAATGATGTCAAACCGTCGCTTTCGTGACGACCCCCAGATATTCAGCTAATAGCTCTACAACCTGGGCCAAGCACACATTAAACCCGCAGTGCTGGAGAAACGCTGCCCACCTACCTGCACTCATCACATTCATATGCCTGTATAACCTTACTCTGTCACCCTTCGGGTAGCCGAGTAACTAAGGCGCTAGCATACTCGGTTCGAAATTGCGGGCTAATCCCCGGCTCCGGAGATTGCAGTTTGAATGGAGGCACACTGCGAAGACGCCCGTGTGCATCGTAGCGCACGTTAAAGATCCCCAGTTGGGCAAAATTCTCCGTAGACCTCCACTACGGCGTCCCTGTGACGTAAAACCAACCCCCCCCCCCTATTGGCGATAAAACTATCGTTACTCTACCCCGTTTTTTCCGAAACTATACTTTTCTCGAGCTTGTTAAAAAAACGCCTATTTTTTTGCCACAGCGATTGGCCCATGCGGCTAACAATGACCTTACGTACCAGTGAGAGTAGACGGAATGGTCAAATCAAGGTTGCACGAACACCTTTCTTTTTCTATAATAGACTACTTGACAGATCTGCCTATTTCACTACATTGAAGTGCGGCTGATACGTAGCACTACATGTTGGGGTCCACAAGCTTTATTGAAAAGGGGCACATACCTCGTGGCCCATCTCCAGTGACGCAAATGCTCGTCACGGAAGTTCATTTCAGCTTCGCACACGCCTAGTTTTGTATACCTAGTTATGCATGTGGAAATGAGCTTGGTTGAAGAGAAGCACATGGTAGTGACACCTATGCGGTGACCGAGATTTACGTCAAAGACGTCTGGAACTAGCCTGCTTTCATCTATTCCCTGATGCTAGTCTGGCGGAGCCCGTCTTTTGAAGAAAAGCACATGAAAACTGTCTCCTTTTCAGTTACACTGATTGCCGTTACATACGTTCACTAAATTGTGGCACGTACCGTCTCGGCAACGCATTTAAATGAGGTTACATTGACTTTATGAAAGATCTACATGTAATCAGCGAAATATACCCATAAAGCAGGTTCGTGTCAAATGGGTCAGCTAAGAGGGGCGCATATGCATGTCACATACCGAGGACACAACGTGTTCCGCCTATAGGCTAGTAATGCCGTTTCGCCATGAAAACAGACCCTCATTATTGATATAGTGAGGGGATAGTGGATGGCCCGATGGTACATGTAGGCGAGAAAGCAGAGAAAATCCACGAACTGCCCATAATGATGTCAAACCGTCGGTTTCGTGACGACCCCCAGATATTCAGCTAATAGCTCTACAACCTGGGCCAAGCACACATTAAACCCGCAGTGCTGCAGAAACGCTGCCCACCTACCTGGACTCATCACATTCATATGCCTGTATAACCTTACTCTGTCACCCTTCGGGGTAGCCGAGTACCTAAGGCGCTAGCATACTCGGTTCGAAATTGCGGGCTAATCCCCGGCTCCGGAGATTGCAGTTTGAATGGAGGCACACTGCGAAGACGCCCGTGTGCATCGTAGCGCACGTTAAAGATCCCCAGTTGTGCAAAATTCTCTGTAGACCTCCACTACGGCGTCCCTGTGACGTAAAACCACCCCCCCCCCTCTATTGGCGACAAAACTATCGTTACTCTACCCCGTTTTTCCGAAACTATACTTTTCTCGAGCTTGTTAAAAAAACGCCTATTTTTTTGCCACAGCGATCGGCCCATGCGGCTAACAATGACCTTACGTACCAGTGAGAGTAGACGGAATGGTCAAATCAAGGTTGCACGAACACCTTTCTTTTTCTATAATAGACTACTTGACTGATCTGCCTATTTCACTACATTGAAGTGCGGCTGATACGTAGCGCTACATGTTGGGATCCACAAGCTTTATTCAAAAGGGGCACATACCTCGTGGCCCATCTCCAGTGACGCAAATGCTCGTCACGGAAGTTCATTTCAGCTTCGTACGCACCTAGTTTTGTATACCCATTTATGCATGTGGAAATGAGCTTGGTTGAAGAGAAGCACATGGCAGTGACACATATGCGGTGACCGAGATTTACGTCAAAGAGTTACAATAATCTGGAACTAGCCTGCTTTCATCTATTCCCTGATGCAAGCCTGGCGGAGCCCGTCTTTTGAAGAAAAGCACATGAAAACTGTCTCCTTTTCAGTTACACTGATTGCCGTTACATACGTTCACTAAATTGTGGCACGTACCGTCTCGGCAACGCATTTAAATGAGGTTACATTGACTTTATGAAAGATCTACATGTAATCAGCGAAATATAGCCATAAAGCAGGTTCGTGTCAAATGGGTCAGCTAAGAGAGGCGCATATGCATGTCACATACCTAGGACACAACCTGTTCCGCCTATAGGCTAGTAATGCCGTTTCGCCACGAAAACAGCCCCTCATTACTGATATAGTGAGGGGATAGTGGATGGCCCGATGGTACATGTAGGCGAGAAAGCAGAGAAAATCCACGAACTGCCCATAATGATGTCAAACCGTCGCTTTCGTGACGACCCCCAGATATTCAGCTAATAGCTCTACAACCTGGGCCAAGCACACATTAAACCCGCAGTGCTGGAGAAACGCTGCCCACCTACCTGGACTCATCACATTCATATGCCTGTATAACCTTACTCTGTCACCCTTCGCGGTAGCCGAGTACCTAAGGCGCTAGTATACTCGGCTCGAAATTGCGGGCTAATCCCCGGCTCCGGAGATTGCAGTTTGAATGGAGGCACAATGCGAAGACGCCCGTGTGCATCGTAGCGCACGTTAAAGATCCCCAGTTGGGCAAAATTCTCCGTAGACCTCCACTACGGCGTCCCTGTGACGTAAAACCACCCCCCCCCCCCCCTATTGGCGATAAAACTATCGTTACTCTACCCCGTTTTTTCCGAAACTATACTTTTCTCGAGCTTGTTAAAAAAACGCCTATTTTTTTGCCACAGCGATCGGCCCATGCGGCTAACAATGACCTTACGTACCAGTGAGAGTAGACGGAATGGTCAAATCAAGGTTGCACGAACACCTTTCTTTTTCTATAATAGACTACTTGACAGATCTGCCTATTTCACTACATTGAAGTGCGGCTGATACGTAGCGCTACATGTTGGGGTCCACAAGCTTTATTGAAAAGGGGCACAAACCTCGTGGCCCATCTCCAGTGACACAAATGCTCGTCACGGAAGCTCATTTCAGCTTCGCACACACCTAGTTTTGTATACCCAGTTGTGCATGTGGAAATGAGCTTGGTTGAAGAGAAGCACATGGCAGTGACACCTATGCGGTGACCGCGATTTACGTCAAAGACGTACAATAATATGGAACTAGCCTACTTTCATCTATTCCCTGATGCAAGCCTGGCGGAGCCCGTCTTTTGAAGAAAAGCACACAAAAACTGTCTCCTTTTCAGTTACACTGATTGCCGTTACATACGTTCACTAAATTGTGGCACGTACCGTCTCGGCAACGCATTTAAATGAGGTTACATTGACTTTATGAAAGATCTACATGTAATCAGCGAAATATAGCCTTAAAGCAGGTTCGTGTCAAATGGGTCAGCTAAGAGGGGCGCATATGCATGTCACATACCTAGGACACAACGTGTTCCGCCTATAGGCTAGTAATGCCGTTTCGCCATGAAAACAGACCCTCATTATTGATATAGTGAGGGGATAGTGGATGGCCCGATGGTACATGTAGGCGAGAAAGCAGAGAAAATCCACGAACTGCCCATAATGATGTCAAACCGTCGCTTTCGTGACGACCCCCAGATATTCAGCTAATAGCTCTACAACCTGGGCCAAGCACACATTAAACCCGCAGTGCTGGAGAAACGCTGCCCACCTACCTGGACTCATCACATTCATATGCCTGTATAACCTTACTCTGTCACCCTTCGGGGTAGCCGAGTACCTAAGGCGCTAGTATACTCGGCTCGAAATTGCGGGCTAATCCCCGGCTCCGGAGATTGCAGTTTGAATGGAGGCACAATGCGAAGACGCCCGTAGCGCACGTTAAAGATCCCCAGTTGGGCAAAATTCTCCGTAGACCTCCACTACGGCGTCCCTGTGACGTAAAACCACCCCCCCCCCTATTGGCGATAAAACTATCGTTACTCTACCCCGTTTTTTCCGAAACTATACTTTTCTCGAGCTTGTTAAAAAAACGCCTATTTTTTTGCCACAGCGATCGGCCCATGCGGCTAACAATGACCTTACGTACCAGTGAGAGTAGACGGAATGGTCAAATCAAGGTTGCACGAACACCTTTCTTTTTCTATAATAGACTACTTGACAGATCTGCCTATTTCACTACATTGAAGTGCGGCTGATACGTAGCGCTACATGTTGGGGTCCACAAGCTTTATTGAAAAGGGGCACATACCTCGTGGCCCATCTCCAGTGACGCAAATGCTCGTCACGGAAGTTCATTTCAGCTTCGCACATGCCTAGTTTTGTATACCTAGTTATGCATGTGGAAATGAGCTTGGTTGAAGAGAAGCACATGGCAGTGACACCTATGCGGTGACCGAGATTTACGTCAAAGACGTACAATAATCTGGAACTAGCCTGCTTTCATCTATTCCCTGATGCTAGTCTGGCGGAGCCCGTCTTTTAAAGAAAAGCACATGAAAACTGTCTCCATTTCAGTTACACTGATTGCCGTTACATACGTTCACTAAATTGTGGCACGTACCGTCTCGGCAACGCATTTAAATGAGGTTACATTGACTTTATGAAAGATCTACATGTAATCAGCGAAATATAGCCATAAAGCAGGTTCGTGTCAAATGGGTCAGCTAAGAGAGGCGCATATGCATGTCACATACCTAGGACACAACCTGTTCCGCCTATAGGCTAGTAATGCCGTTTCGCCATGAAAACAGCCCCTCATTATTGATATAGTGAGGGGATAGTGGATGGTCCGATGGTACATGTAGGCGAGAAAGCAGAGAAAATCCACGAACTGCCCATAATGATGTCAAACCGTCGCTTTCGTGACGACCCCCAGATATTCAGCTAATAGCTCTACAACCTGGGCCAATCACACATTAAACCCGCAGTGCTGGAGAAACGCTGCCCACCTACCTGGACTCATCACATTCATATGCCTGTATAACCTTACTCTGTCACCCTTCGGGGTAGCCGAGTACCTAAGGCGCTAGTATACTCGGCTCGAAATTGCGGGCTAATCCCCGGCTCCGGAGATTGCAGTTTGAATGGAGGCACACTGCGAAGACGCCCGTGTGCATCGTAGCGCACGTTAAAGATCCCCAGTTGGGCAAAATTCTCCGTAGACCTCCACTACGGCGTCCCTGTGACGTAAAACCACCCCCCCCCCCTATTGGCGATAAAACTATCGTTACTCTACCCCGTTTTTTCCGAAACTATACTTTTCTCGAGCTTGTTAAAAAAACGCCTATTTTTTTGCCACAGCGATCGGCCCATGCGGCTAACAATGACCTTACGTACCAGTGAGAGTAGACGGAATGGTCAAATCAAGGTTGCACGAACACCTTTCTTTTTCTATAATAGACTACTTGACAGATCTTCCTATTTCACTACATTGAAGTGCGGCTGATACGTAGCGCTACATGTTGGGGTCCACAAGCTTTATTGAAAAGGGGCACATACCTCGTGGCCCATCTCCAGTGACACAAATACTCGTCACGGAAGCTCATTTCAGCTTCGCACACACCTAGTTTTGTATACCCAGTTGTGCATGTGGAAATGAGCTTGGTTGAAGAGAAGCACATGGCAGTGACACCTATGCGGTGACCGAGATTTACGTCAAAGACGTACAATAATATGGAACTAGCCTACTTTCCTCTATTCCCTGATGCAAGCCTGGCGGAGCACGTCTTTTGAAGAAAAGCACACGAAAACTGTCTCCTTTTCAGTTACACTGATTGCCGTTACATACGTTCACTAAATTGTGGCACGTACCGTCTCGGCAACGCATTTAAATGAGGTTACATTGACTTTATGAAAGATCTACATGTAATCAGCGAAATATAGCCATAAAGCAGGTTCGTGTCAAATGGGTCAGCTAAGAGGGGCGCATATGCATGTCACATACCTAGGACACAACGTGTTCCGCCTATAGGCTAGTAATGCCGTTTCGCCATGAAAACAGACCCTCATTATTGATATAGTGAGGGGATAGTGGATGGCCCGATGGTACATGTAGGCGAGAAAGCAGAGAAAATCCACGACCTTCCCATAATGATGTCAAACCGTCGCTTTCGTGACGACCCCCAGATATTCAGCTAATAGCTCTACAACCTGGGCCAAGCATACATTAAACCCGCAGTGCTGGAGAAACGCTGCCCACCTACCTGCACTCATCACATTCATATGCCTGTATAACCTTACTCTGTCACCCTTCGGGTAGCCGAGTACCTAAGGCGCTAGCATACTCGGTTCGAAATTGCGGGCTAATCCCCGGCTCCGGAGATTGCAGTTTGAATGGAGGCACACTGCGAAGACGCCCGTGTGCATCGTAGCGCACGTTAAAGATCCCCAGTTGGGCAAAATTCTCCGTAGACCTCCACTACGGCGTCCCTGTGACGTAAAACCAACCCCCCCCCTATTGGCGATAAAACTATCGTTACTCTACCCCGTTTTTTCCGAAACTATACTTTTCTCGAGCTTGTTAAAAAAACGCCTATTTTTTTGCCACAGCGATCGGCCCATGCGGCTAACAATGACCTTACGTACCAGTGAGAGTAGACGGAATGGTCAAATCAAGGTTGCACGAACACCTTTCTTTTTCTATAATAGACTACTTGACAGATCTGCCTATTTCACTACATTGAAGTGCGGCTGATACGTAGCACTACATGTTGGGGTCCACAAGCTTTATTGAAAAGGGGCACATACCTCGTGGCCCATCTCCAGTGACGCAAATGCTCGTCACGGAAGTTCATTTGAGCTTCGCACACGCCTAGTTTTGTATACCTAGTTATGCATGTGGAAATGAGCTTGGTTGAAGAGAAGCACATGGTAGTGACACCTATGCGGTGACCGAGATTTACGTCAAAGACGTCTGGAACTAGCCTGCTTTCATCTATTCCCTGATGCTAGTCTGGCGGAGCCCGTCTTTTGAAGAAAAGCACATGAAAACTGTCTCCTTTTCAGTTACACTGATTGCCGTTACATACGTTCACTAAATTGTGGCACGTACCGTCTCGGCAACGCATTTAAATGAGGTTACATTGACTTTATGAAAGATCTACATGTAATCAGCGAAATATAGCCATAAAGCAGGTTCGTGTCAAATGGGTCAGCTAAGAGAGGCGCATATGCATGTCACATACCTAGGACACAACCTGTTCCGCCTATAGGCTAGTAATGCCGTTTCGCCATGAAAACAGCCCCTCATTATTGATATAGTGAGGGGATAGTGGATGGCCCGATGGTACATGTAGGCGAGAAAGCAGAGAAAATCCACGAGCTGCCCATAATGATGTCAAACCGTCGCTTTCGTGACGACCCCCAGATATTCAGCTAATAGCTCTACAACCTGGGCCAAGCACACATTAAACCCGCAGTGCTGGAGAAACGCTGCCCACCTACCTGGACTCATCACATTCATATGCCTGTATAACCTTACTCTGTCACCCTTCGGGGTAGCCGAGTACCTAAGGCGCTAGTATACTCGGTTCGAAATTGCGGGCTAATCCCCGGCTCCGGAGATTGCAGTTTGAATGGAGGCACACTGCGAAGACGCCCGTGTGCATCGTAGCGCACGTTAAAGATCCCCAGTTGGGCAAAATTCTCCGTAGACCTCCACTACGGCGTCCCTGTGACGTAACCCCCCCCCCCCTATTGGCGATAAAACTATCGTTACTCTACCCCGTTTTTTCCGAAACCATACTTTTCTCGAGCTTGTTAAAAAAACGCCAATTTTTTTGCCACAGCGATCAGCCCATGTGGCTAACAATGCACTTACGTACCAGTGAGAGTAGACGGAATGGTCAAATCAAGGTTGCACGAACACCTTTCTTTTTCTATAATAGACTACTTGACAGATCTTCCTATTTCACTACATTGAAGTGCGGCTGATACGTAGCGCTACATGTTGGGGTCCACAAGCTTTATTGAAAAGGGGCACATACCTCGTGGCCCATCTCCAGTGACACAAATGCTCGTCACGGAAGCTCATTTCAGCTTCGCACACACCTAGTTTTGTATACCCAGTTGTGCATGTGGAAATGAGCTTGGTTGAAGAGATGCACATGGCAGTGACACCTATGCGGTGACCGAGATTTACGTCAAAGACGTACAATAATATGGAACTAGCCTGCTTTCATCTATTCCCTGATGCTAGTCTGGCGGAGCCCGTCTTTTGAAGAAAAGCACATGAAAACTGTCTCTTTTTCAGTTCCACTGATTGCCGTTACATACGTTCACTAAATTGTGGCACGTACCGTCTCGGCAACGCATTTAAATGAGGTTACATTGACTTTATGAAAGATCTACATGTAATCAGCGAAATATAGCCATAAAGCAGGTTCGTGTCAAATGGGTCATCTAAGAGGGGCGCATATGCATGTCACATACCTAGGACACAACGTGTTCCGCCTATAGGCTAGTAATGCCGTTTCGCCATGAAAACAGACCCTCATTATTGATATAGTGAGGGGATAGTGGATGGCCCGATGGTACATGTAGGCGAGAAAGCAGAGAAAATCCACGAACTGCCCATAATGATGTCAAACCGTCGCTTTCGTGACGACCCCCAGATATTAAGCTAATAGCTCTACAACCTGGGCCAAGCACACATTAAACCCGCAGTGCTGGAGAAACGCTGCCCACCTACCTGGACTCATCACATTCATATGCATGTATAACCTTACTCTGTCACCCTTCGGGGTAGCCGAGTACCTAAGGCGCTTGTATACTCGGCTCGAAATTGCGGGCTAATCCCCGGCTCCGGAGATTGCAGTTTGAATGGAGGCACACTGCGAAGACGCCCGTGTGCATCGTAGCGCACGTCAAAGATCCCCAGTTGGGCAAAATTCTCCGTAGACCTCCACTACGGCGTCCCTGTGACGTAAAACCACCCCCCCCCCCCTATTGGCGATAAAACTATCGTTACTCTACCCCGTTTTTTCCGAAACTATACTTTTCTCGAGCTTGTTAAAAAAACGCCTATTTTTTTGCCACAGCGATCGGCCCATGCGGCTAACAATGACCTTACGTACCAGTGAGAGTAGACGGAATGGTCAAATCAAGGTTGCACGAACACCTTTCTTTTTCTATAATAGACTACTTGACAGATCTTCCTATTTCACTACATTGAAGTGCGGCTGATACGTAGCGCTACATGTTGGGGTCCACAAGCTTTATTGAAAAGGGGCACATACCTCGTGGCCCATCTCCAGTGACACAAATGCTCGTCACGGAAGCTCATTTCAGCTTCGCACACACCTAGTTTTGTATACCCAGTTGTGCATGTGGAAATGAGCTTGGTTGAAGAGAAGCACATGGCAGTGACACCTATGCGGTGACCGAGATTTACGTCAAAGACGTCTGGAACTAGCCTGCTTTCATCTATTCCCTGATGCTAGTCTGGCGGAGCCCGTCTTTTGAAGAAAAGCACATGAAAACTGTCTCCTTTTCAGTTACACTGATTGCCGTTACATACGTTCACTAAATTGTGGCACGTACCGTCTCGGCAACGCATTTAAATGAGGTTACATTGACTTTATGAAAGATCTACATGTAATCAGCGAAATATAGCCATAAAGCAGGTTCGTGTCAAATGGGTCAGCTAAGAGAGGCGCATATGCATGTCACATACCTAGGACACAACCTGTTCCGCCTATAGGCTAGTAATGCCGTTTCGCCATGAAAACAGCCCCTCATTATTGATATAGTGAGGGGATAGTGGATGGCCCGATGGTACATGTAGGCCAGAAAGCAGAGAAAATCCACGAGCTGCCCATAATGATGTCAAACCGTCGCTTTCGTGACGACCCCCAGATATTCAGCTAATAGCTCTACAACCTGGGCCAAGCACACATTAAACCCGCAGTGCTGGAGAAACGCTGCCCACCTACCTGGACTCATCACATTCATATGCCTGTATAACCTTACTCTGTCACCCTTCGGGGTAGCCGAGTACCTAAGGCGCTAGTATACTCGGTTCGAAATTGCGGGCTAATCCCCGGCTCCGGAGATTGCAGTTTGAATGGAGGCACACTGCGAAGACGCCCGTGTGCATCGTAGCGCACGTTAAAGATCCCCAGTTGGGCAAAATTCTCCGTAGACCTCCACTACGGCGTCCCTGTGACGTAACCCCCCCCCCCTATTGGCGATAAAACTATCGTTACTCTACCCCGTTTTTTCCGAAACCATACTTTTCTCGAGCTTGTTAAAAAAACGCCAATTTTTTTGCCACAGCGATCAGCCCATGTGGCTAACAATGCACTTACGTACCAGTGAGAGTAGACGGAATGGTCAAATCAAGGTTGCACGAACACCTTTCTTTTTCTATAATAGACTACTTGACAGATCTTCCTATTTCACTACATTGAAGTGCGGCTGATACGTAGCGCTACATGTTGGGGTCCACAAGCTTTATTGAAAAGGGGCACATACCTCGTGGCCCATCTCCAGTGACACAAATGCTCGTCACGGAAGCTCATTTCAGCTTCGCACACACCTAGTTTTGTATACCCAGTTGTGCATGTGGAAATGAGCTTGGTTGAAGAGAAGCACATGGCAGTGACACCTATGCGGTGACCGAGATTTACGTCAAAGACGTACAATAATATGGAACTAGCCTGCTTTCATCTATTCCCTGATGCTAGTCTGGCGGAGCCCGTCTTTTGAAGAAAAGCACATGAAAACTGTCTCTTTTTCAGTTCCACTGATTGCCGTTACATACGTTCACTAAATTGTGGCACGTACCGTCTCGGCAACGCATTTAAATGAGGTTACATTGACTTTATGAAAGATCTACATGTAATCAGCGAAATATAGCCATAAAGCAGGTTCGTGTCAAATGGGTCAGCTAAGAGGGGCGCATATGCATGTCACATACCTAGGACACAACGTGTTCCGCCTATAGGCTAGTAATGCCGTTTCGCCATGAAAACAGACCCTCATTACTGATATAGTGAGGGGATAGTGGATGGCCCGATGGTACATGTAGGCCAGAGAGCAGAGAAAATCCACGAACTGCCCATAATGATGTCAAACCGTCGCTTTCGTGACGACCCCCAGATATTCAGCTAATAGCTCTACAACCTGGGCCAAGCACACATTAAACCCGCAGTGCTGGAGAAACGCTGCCCACCTACCTGGACTCATCACATTCATATGCCTGTATAACCTTACTCTGTCACCCTTCGGGGTAGCCGAGTACCTAAGGCGCTAGTATACTCGGCTCGAAATTGCGGGCTAATCCCCGGCTCCGGAGATTGCAGTTGGAATGGAGGCACACTGCGAAGACGCCCGTGTGCATCGTAGCGCACGTTAAAGATCCCCAGTTGGGCAAAATTCTCCGTAGACCTCCACTACGGCGTCCCTGTGACGTAAAACCACCGCCCCCCCCTATTGGCGATAAAACTATCGTTACTCTACCCCGTTTTTTCCGAAACTATACTTTTCTCGAGCTTGTTAAAAAAACGCCTATTTTTTGCCACAGCGATCGGCCCATGCGGCTAACAATGACCTTACGTACCAGTGAGAGTAGACGGAATGGTCAAATCAAGGTTGCACGAACACCTTTCTTTTTCTATAATAGACTACTTGACAGATCTTCCTATTTCACTACATTGAAGTGCGGCTGATACGTAGCGCTACATGTTGGGATCCACAAGCTTTATTCAAAAGGGGCACATACCTCGTGGCCCATCTCCAGTGACGCAAATGCTCGTCACGGAAGTTCATTTCAGCTTCGTACACACCTAGTTTTGTATACCCATTTATGCATGTGGAAATGAGCTTGGTTGAAGAGAAGCACATGGCAGTGACACATATGCGGTGACCGAGATTTACGTCAAAGAGTTACAATAATCTGGAACTAGCCTGCTTTCATCTATTCCCTGATGCAAGCCTGGCGGAGCCCGTCTTTTGAAGAAAAGCACATGAAAACTGTCTCCTTTTCAGTTACACTGATTGCCGTTACATACGTTCACTAAATTGTGGCACGTACCGTCTCGGCAACGCATTTAAATGAGGTTACATTGACTTTATGAAAGATCTACATGTAATCAGCGAAATATAGCCATAAAGCAGGTTCGTGTCAAATGGGTCAGCTAAGAGAGGCGCATATGCATGTCACATACCTAGGACACAACCTGTTCCGCCTATAGGCTAGTAATGCCGTTTCGCCACGAAAACAGCCCCTCATTACTGATATAGTGAGGGGATAGTGGATGGCCCGATGGTACATGTAGGCGAGAAAGCAGAGAAAATCCACGAACTGCCCATAATGATGTCAAACCGTCGCTTTCGTGACGACCCCCAGATATTCAGCTAATAGCTCTACAACCTGGGCCAAGCACACATTAAACCCGCAGTGCTGGAGAAACGCTGCCCACCTACCTGGACTCATCACATTCATATGCCTGTATAACCTTACTCTGTCACCCTTCGCGGTAGCCGAGTACCTAAGGCGCTAGTATACTCGGCTCGAAATTGCGGGCTAATCCCCGGCTCCGGAGATTGCAGTTTGAATGGAGGCACAATGCGAAGACGCCCGTGTGCATCGTAGCGCACGTTAAAGATCCCCAGTTGGGCAAAATTCTCCGTAGACCTCCACTACGGCGTCCCTGTGACGTAAAACCACCCCCCCCCCTAATGGCGATAAAACTATCGTTACTCTACCCCGTTTTTTCCGAAACTATACTTTTCTCGAGCTTGTTAAAAAAACGCCTATTTTTTTGCCACAGCGATCGGCCCATGCGGCTAACAATGACCTTACGTACCAGTGAGAGTAGACGGAATGGTCAAATCAAGGTTGCACGAACACCTTTCTTTTTCTATAATAGACTACTTGACAGATCTGCCTATTTCACTACATTGAAGTGCGGCTGATACGTAGCGCTACATGTTGGGGTCCACAAGCTTTATTGAAAAGGGGCACAAACCTCGTGGCCCATCTCCAGTGACACAAATGCTCGTCACGGAAGCTCATTTCAGCTTCGCACACACCTAGTTTTGTATACCCAGTTGTGCATGTGGAAATGAGCTTGGTTGAAGATAAGCACATGGCAGTGACACCTATGCGGTGACCGAGATTTACGTCAAAGACGTACAATAATATGGAACTAGCCTACTTTCATCTATTCCCTGATGCAAGCCTGGCGGAGCCCGTCTTTTGAAGAAAAGCACACGAAAACTGTCTCCTTTTCAGTTACACTGATTGCCGTTACATACGTTCACTAAATTGTGGCACGTACCGTCTCGGCAACGCATTTAAATGAGGTTACATTGACTTTATGAAAGATCTACATGTAATCAGCGAAATATAGCCTTAAAGCAGGTTCGTGTCAAATGGGTCAGCTAAGAGGGGCGCATATGCATGTCACATACCTAGGACACAACGTGTTCCGCCTATAGGCTAGTAATGCCGTTTCGCCATGAAAACAGACCCTCATTATTGATATAGTGAGGGGATAGTGGATGGCCCGATGGTACATGTAGGCGAGAAAGCAGAGAAAATCCACGAACTGCCCATAATGATGTCAAACCGTCGCTTTCGTGACGACCCCCAGATATTCAGCTAATAGCTCTACAACCTGGGCCAAGCACACATTAAACCCGCAGTGCTGGAGAAACGCTGCCCACCTACCTGGACTCATCACATTCATATGCCTGTATAACCTTACTCTGTCACCCTTCGGGGTAGCCGAGTACCTAAGGCGCTAGTATACTCGGCTCGAAATTGCGGGCTAATCCCCGGCTCCGGAGATTGCAGTTTGAATGGAGGCACAATGCGAAGACGCCCGTAGCGCACGTTAAAGATCCCCAGTTGGGCAAAATTCTCCGTAGACCTCCACTACGGCGTCCCTGTGACGTAAAACCACCCCCCCCCCCCCCCTATTGGCGATAAAACTATCGTTACTCTACCCCGTTTTTTCCGAAACTATACTTTTCTCGAGCTTGTTAAAAAAACGCCTATTTTTTTGCCACAGCGATCGGCCCATGCGGCTAACAATGACCTTACGTACCAGTGAGAGTAGACGGAATGGTCAAATCAAGGTTGCACGAACACCTTTCTTTTTCTATAATAGACTACTTGACAGATCTGCCTATTTCACTACATTGAAGTGCGGCTGATACGTAGCGCTACATGTTGGGGTCCACAAGCTTTATTGAAAAGGGGCACATACCTCGTGGCCCATCTCCAGTGACGCAAATGCTCGTCACGGAAGTTCATTTCAGCTTCGCACATGCCTAGTTTTGTATACCTAGTTATGCATGTGGAAATGAGCTTGGTTGAAGAGAAGCACATGGCAGTGACACCTATGCGGTGACCGAGATTTACGTCAAAGACGTACAATAATCTGGAACTAGCCTGCTTTCATCTATTCCCTGATGCTAGTCTGGCGGAGCCCGTCTTTTGAAGAAAAGCACACGAAAACTGTCTCCTTTTCAGTTACACTGATTGCCGTTACATACGTTCACTAAATTGTGGCACGTACCGTCTCGGCAACGCATTTAAATGAGGTTACATTGACTTTATGAAAGATCTACATGTAATCAGCGAAATATAGCCATAAAGCAGGTTCGTGTCAAATGGGTCAGCTAAGAGGGGCGCATATGAATGTCACATACCGAGGACACAACGTGTTCCGCCTATAGGCTAGTAATGCCGTTTCGCCATGAAAACAGACCCTCATTATTGATATAGTGAGGGGATAGTGGATGGCCCGATGGTACATGTAGGCGAGAAAGCAGAGAAAATCCACGAACTGCCCATAATGATGTCAAACCGTCGGTTTCGTGACGACCCCCAGATATTCAGCTAATAGCTCTACAACCTGGGCCAAGCACACATTAAACCCGCGGTGCTGGAGAAACGCTGCCCACCTACCTGGACTCATCACATTCATATGCCTGTATAACCTTACTCTGTCACCCTTCGGGGTAGCCGAGTACCTAAGGCGCTAGCATACTCGGTTCGAAATTGCGGGCTAATCCCCGGCTCCGGAGATTGCAGTTTGAATGGAGGCACACTGCGAAGACGCCCGTGTGCATCGTAGCGCACGTTAAAGATCCCCAGTTGGGCAAAATTCTCCGTAGACCTCCACTACGGCGTCCCTGTGACGTAAAACCACCCCCCCCCCCCCTATTGGCGATAAAACTATCGTTACTCTACCCCGTTTTTTCCGAAACTATACTTTTCTCGAGCTTGTTAAAAAAACGCCTATTTTTTTGCCACAGCGATCGGCCCATGCGGCTAACAATGACCTTACGTACCAGTGAGAGTAGACGGAATGGTCAAATCAAGGTTGCACGAACATCTTTCTTTTTCTATAATAGACTACTTGACAGATCTGCCTATTTCACTACATTGAAGTGCGGCTGATACGTAGCACTACATGTTGGGGTCCACAAGCTTTATTGAAAAGGGGCACATACCTCGTGGCCCATCTCCAGTGACGCAAATGCTCGTCACGGAAGTTCATTTGAGTTTCGCACACGCCTAGTTTTGTATACCTAGTTATGCATGTGGAAATGAGCTTGGTTGAAGAGAAGCACATGGTAGTGACACCTATGCGGTGACCGAGATTTACGTCAAAGACGTCTGGAACTAGCCTGCTTTCATCTATTCCCTGATGCTAGTCTGGCGGAGCCCGTCTTTTGAAGAAAAGCACATGAAAACTGTCTCCTTTTCAGTTACACTGATTGCCGTTACATACGTTCACTAAATTGTGGCACGTACCGTCTCGGCAACGCATTTAAATGAGGTTACATTGACTTTATGAAAGATCTACATGTAATCAGCGAAATATAGCCATAAAGCAGGTTCGTGTCAAATGGGTCAGCTAAGAGAGGCGCATATGCATGTCACATACCTAGGACACAACCTGTTCCGCCTATAGGCTAGTAATGCCGTTTCGCCATGAAAACAGCCCCTCATTATTGATATAGTGAGGGGATAGTGGATGGCCCGATGGTACATGTAGGCGAGAAAGCAGAGAAAATCCACGAGCTGCCCATAATGATGTCAAACCGTCGCTTTCGTGACGACCCCCAGATATTCAGCTAATAGCTCTACAACCTGGGCCAAGCACACATTAAACCCGCAGTGCTGGAGAAACGCTGCCCACCTACCTGGACTCATCACATTCATATGCCTGTATAACCTTACTCTGTCACCCTTCGGGGTAGCCGAGTACCTAAGGCGCTAGTATACTCGGTTCGAAATTGCGGGCTAATCCCCGGCTCCGGAGATTGCAGTTTGAATGGAGGCACACTGCGAAGACGCCCGTGTGCATCGTAGCGCACGTTAAAGATCCCCAGTTGGGCAAAATTCTCCGTAGACCTCCACTACGGCGTCCCTGTGACGTAACCCCCCCCCCCCTATTGGCGATAAAACTATCGTTACTCTACCCCGTTTTTTCCGAAACCATACTTTTCTCGAGCTTGTTAAAAAAACGCCAATTTTTTTGCCACAGCGATCAGCCCATGTGGCTAACAATGCACTTACGTACCAGTGAGAGTAGACGGAATGGTCAAATCAAGGTTGCACGAACACCTTTCTTTTTCTATAATAGACTACTTGACAGATCTTCCTATTTCACTACATTGAAGTGCGGCTGATACGTAGCGCTACATGTTGGGGTCCACAAGCTTTATTGAAAAGGGGCACATACCTCGTGGCCCATCTCCAGTGACACAAATGCTCGTCACGGAAGCTCATTTCAGCTTCGCACACACCTAGTTTTGTATACCCAGTTGTGCATGTGGAAATGAGCTTGGTTGAAGAGAAGCACATGGCAGTGACACCTATGCGGTGACCGAGATTTACGTCAAAGACGTACAATAATATGGAACTAGCCTGCTTTCATCTATTCCCTGATGCTAGTCTGGCGGAGCCCGTCTTTTGAAGAAAAGCACATGAAAACTGTCTCTTTTTAAGTTCCACTGATTGCCGTTACATACGTTCACTAAATTGTGGCACGTACCGTCTCGGCAACGCATTTAAATGAGGTTACATTGACTTTATGAAAGATCTACATGTAATCAGCGAAATATAGCCATAAAGCAGGTTCGTGTCAAATGGGTCAGCTAAGAGGGGCGCATATGCATGTCACATACGTAGGACACAACGTGTTCCGCCTATAGGCTAGTAATGCCGTTTCGCCATGAAAACAGACCCTCATTATTGATATAGTGAGGGGATAGTGGATGGCCCGATGGTACATGTAGGCGAGAAAGCAGAGAAAATCCACGAACTGCCCATAATGATGTCAAACCGTCGCTTTCGTGACGACCCCCAGATATTCAGCTAATAGCTCTACAACCTGGGCCAAGCACACATTAAACCCGCAGTGCTGGAGAAACGCTGCCCACCTACCTGGACTCATCACATTCATATGCATGTATAACCTTACTCTGTCACCCTTCGGGGTAGCCGAGTACCTAAGGCGCTTGTATACTCGGCTCGAAATTGCGGGCTAATCCCCGGCTCCGGAGATTGCAGTTTGAATGGAGGCACACTGCGAAGACGCCCGTGTGCATCGTAGCGCACGTCAAAGATCCCCAGTTGGGCAAAATTCTCCGTAGACCTCCACTACGGCGTCCCTGTGACGTAAAACCACCCCCCCCCCCCTATTGGCGATAAAACTATCGTTACTCTACCCCGTTTTTTCCGAAACTATACTTTTCTCGAGCTTGTTAAAAAAACGCCTATTTTTTTGCCACAGCGATCGGCCCATGCGGCTAACAATGACCTTACGTACCAGTGAGAGTAGACGGAATGGTCAAATCAAGGTTGCACGAACACCTTTCTTTTTCTATAATAGACTACTTGACAGATCTTCCTATTTCACTACATTGAAGTGCGGCTGATACGTAGCGCTACATGTTGGGGTCCACAAGCTTTATTGAAAAGGGGCACATACCTCGTGGCCCATCTCCAGTGACACAAATGCTCGTCACGGAAGCTCATTTCAGCTTCGCACACACCTAGTTTTGTATACCCAGTTGTGCATGTGGAAATGAGCTTGGTTGAAGAGAAGCACATGGCAGTGACACCTATGCGGTGACCGAGATTTACGTCAAAGACGTCTGGAACTAGCCTGCTTTCATCTATTCCCTGATGCTAGTCTGGCGGAGCCCGTCTTTTGAAGAAAAGCACATGAAAACTGTCTCCTTTTCAGTTACACTGATTGCCGTTACATACGTTCACTAAATTGTGGCACGTACCGTCTCGGCAACGCATTTAAATGAGGTTACATTGACTTTATGAAAGATCTACATGTAATCAGCGAAATATAGCCATAAAGCAGGTTCGTGTCAAATGGGTCAGCTAAGAGAGGCGCATATGCATGTCACATACCTAGGACACAACCTGTTCCGCCCATAGGCTAGTAATGCCGTTTCGCCATGAAAACAGCCCCTCATTATTGATATAGTGAGGGGATAGTGGATGGCCCGATGGTACATGTAGGCCAGAAAGCAGAGAAAATCCACGAGCTGCCCATAATGATGTCAAACCGTCGCTTTCGTGACGACCCCCAGATATTCAGCTAATAGCTCTACAACCTGGGCCAAGCACACATTAAACCCGCAGTGCTGGAGAAACGCTGCCCACCTACCTGGACTCATCACATTCATATGCCTGTATAACCTTACTCTGTCACCCTTCGGGGTAGCCGAGTACCTAAGGCGCTAGTATACTCGGTTCGAAATTGCGGGCTAATCCCCGGCTCCGGAGATTGCAGTTTGAATGGAGGCACACTGCGAAGACGCCCGTGTGCATCGTAGCGCACGTTAAAGATCCCCAGTTGGGCAAAATTCTCCGTAGACCTCCACTACGGCGTCCCTGTGACGTAACCCCCCCCCCCCCCCCTATTGGCGATAAAACTATCGTTACTCTACCCCGTTTTTTCCGAAACCATACTTTTCTCGAGCTTGTTAAAAAAACGCCAATTTTTGTGCCACTGCGATCAGCCCATGTGGCTAACAATGCACTTACGTACCAGTGAGAGTAGACGGAATGGTCAAATCAAGGTTGCACGAACACCTTTCTTTTTCTATAATAGACTACTTGACAGATCTTCCTATTTCACTACATTGAAGTGCGGCTGATACGTAGCGCTACATGTTGGGGTCCACAAGCTTTATTGAAAAGGGGCACATACCTCGTGGCCCCTCTCCAGTGACACAAATGCTCGTCACGGAAGCTCATTTCAGCTTCGCACACACCTAGTTTTGTATACCCAGTGGTGCATGTGGAAATGAGCTTGGTTGAAGAGAAGCACATGGCAGTGACACCTATGCGGTGACCGAGATTTACGTCAAAGACGTACAATAATATGGAACTAGCCTACTTTCATCTATTCCCTGATGCAAGCCTGGCGGAGCCCGTCTTTTGAAGAAAAGCACACGAAAACTGTCTCCTTTTCAGTTACACTGATTGCCGTTACATACGTTCACTAAATTGTGGCACGTACCGTCTCGGCAACGCATTTAAATGAGGTTACATTGACTTTATGAAAGATCTACATGTAATCAGCGAAATATAGCCTTAAAGCAGGTTCGTGTCAAATGGGTCAGCTAAGAGGGGCGCATATGCATGTCACATACCTAGGACACAACGTGTTCCGCCTATAGGCTAGTAATGCCGTTTCGCCATGAAAACAGACCCTCATTATTGATATAGTGAGGGGATAGTGGATGGCCCGATGGTACATGTAGGCGAGAAAGCAGAGAAAATCCACGAACTGCCCATAATGATGTCAAACCGTCGCTTTCGTGACGACCCCCATATATTCAGCTAATAGCTCTACAACCTGGGCCAAGCACACATTAAACCCGCAGTGCTGGAGAAACGCTGCCCACCTACCTGGACTCATCACATTCA
Organism: Dermacentor andersoni; assembly: GCF_023375885.2. NCBI lineage: Eukaryota > Metazoa > Arthropoda > Arachnida > Ixodida > Ixodidae > Dermacentor > Dermacentor andersoni. Next base: position 216,280,123 of record NC_092815.1, read on the forward strand.
TATGCCTGTATAACCTTACTCTGTCACCCTTCGGGGTAGCCGAGTACCTAAGGCGCTAGTATACTCGGCTCGAAATTGCGGGCTAATCCCCGGCTCCGGAGATTGCAGTTTGAATGGAGGCACAATGCGAAGACGCCCGTGTGCATCGTAGCGCACGTTAAAGATCCCCAGTTGGGCAAAATTCTCCGTAGACCTCCACTACGGCGTCCCTGTGACGTAAAACCACCCCCCCCCCCCTATTGGCGATAAAACTATCGTTACTCTACCCCGTTTTTTCCGAAACTATACTTTTCTCGAGCTTGTTAAAAAAACGCCTATTTTTTTGCCACAGCGATCGGCCCATGCGGCTAACAATGACCTTACGTACCAGTGAGAGTAGACGGAATGGTCAAATCAAGGTTGCACGAACACCTTTCTTTTTCTATAATAGACTACTTGACAGATCTGCCTATTTCACTACATTGAAGTGAGGCTGATACGTAGCGCTACATGCTGGGGTCCACAAGCTTTATTGAAAAGGGGCACATACCTCGTGGCCCATCTCCAGTGACGCAAATGCTCGTCACGGAAGTTCATTTCAGCTTCGCACATGCCTAGTTTTGTATACCTAGTTATGCATGTGGAAATGAGCTTGGTTGAAGAGAAGCACATGGCAGTGACACCTATGCGGTGACCGAGATTTACGTCAAAGACGTACAATAATCTGGAACTAGCCTGCTTTCATCTATTCCCTGATGCTAGTCTGGCGGAGCCCGTCTTTTAAAGAAAAGCACATGAAAACTGTCTCCATTTCAGTTACACTGATTGCCGTTACATACGTTCACTAAATTGTGGCACGTACCGTCTCGGCAACGCATTTAAATGAGGTTACATTGACTTTATGAAAGATCTACATGTAATCAGCGAAATATAGCCATAAAGCAGGTTCGTGTCAAATGGGTCAGCTAAGAGGGGCGCATATGCATGTCACATACCTAGGACACAACGTGTTCCGCCTATAGGCTAGTAATGCCGTTTCGCCATGAAAACAGACCCTCATTATTGATATAGTGAGGGGATAGTGGATGGCCCGATGGTACATGTAGGCGAGAAAGCAGAGAAAATCCACGAGCTTCCCATAATGATGTCAAACCGTCGCTTTCGTGACGACCCCCAGATATTCAGCTAATAGCTCTACAACCTGGGCCAAGCACACATTAAACCCGCAGTGCTGGAGAAACGCTGCCCACCTACCTGCACTCATCACATTCATATGCCTGTATAACCTTACTCTGTCACCCTTCGGGTAGCCGAGTACCTAAGGCGCTAGCATACTCGGTTCGAAATTGCGGGCTAATCCCCGGCTCCGGAGATTGCAGTTTGAATGGAGGCACACTGCGAAGACGCCCGTGTGCATCGTAGCGCACGTTAAAGATCCCCAGTTGGGCAAAATTCTCCGTAGACCTCCACTACGGCGTCCCTGTGACGTAAAACCAACCCCCCCCCCCCCTATTGGCGATAAAACTATCGTTACTCTACCCCGTTTTTTCCGAAACTATACTTTTCTCGAGCTTGTTAAAAAAACGCCTATTTTTTTGCCACAGCGATCGGCCCATGCGGCTAACAATGACCTTACGTACCAGTGAGAGTAGACGGAATGGTCAAATCAAGGTTGCACGAACACCTTTCTTTTTCTATAATAGACTACTTGACAGATCTTCCTATTTCACTACATTGAAGTGCGGCTGATACGTAGCGCTACATGTTGGGGTCCACAAGCTTTATTGAAAAGGGGCACATACCTCGTGGCCCATCTCCAGTGACGCAAATGCTCGTCACGGAAGTTCATTTCAGCTTCGCACACACCTAGTTTTGTATACCCAGTTGTGCATGTGGAAATGAGCTTGGTTGAAGAGAAGCACATGGCAGTGACACCTATGCGGTGACCGAGATTTACGTCAAAGACGTACAATAATATGGAACTAGCCTGCTTTCATCTATTCCCTGATGCAAGCCTGGCGGAGCCCGTCTTTTGAAGAAAAGCACATGAAAACTGTCTCCTTTTCAGTTACACTGATTGCCGTTACATACGTTCACTAAATTGTGGCACGTACCGTCTCGGCAACGCATTTAAATGAGGTCACATTGACTTTATGAAAGATCTACATGTAATCAGCGAAATATAGCCATAAAGCAGGTATCGTGTCAAATGGGTCAGCTAAGAGAGGCGCATATGCATGTCACATACCTAGGACACAACCTGTTCCGCCTATAGGCTAGTAATGCCGTTTCGCCATGAAAACAGCCCCTCATTACTGATATAGTGAGGGGATAGTGGATGGCCCGATGGTACATGTAGGCCAGAAAGCAGAGAAAATCCACGAACTGCCCATAATGATGTCAAACCGTCGCTTTCGTGACGACCCCCAGATATTCAGCTAATAGCTCTACAACCTGGGCCAAGCACACATTAAACCCGCAGTGCTGGAGAAACGCTGCCCACCTACCTGGACTCATCACATTCATATGCCTGTATAACCTTACTCTGTCACCCTTCGGGGTAGCCGAGTACCTAAGGCGCTAGTATACTCGGCTCGAAATTGCGGGCTAATCCCCGGCTCCGGAGATTGCAGTTTGAATGGAGGCACACTGCGAAGACGCCCGTGTGCATCGTAGCGCACGTTAAAGATCCCCAGTTGTGCAAAATTCTCCGTAGACCTCCACTACGGCGTCCCTGTGACGTAAAACCACCCCCCCCCCCCTCTATTGGCGACAAAACTATCGTTACTCTACCCCGTTTTTTCCGAAACTATACTTTTCTCGAGCTTGTTAAAAAAACGCCTATTTTTTTGCCACAGCGATCGGCCCATGCGGCTAACAATGACCTTACGTACCAGTGAGAGTAGACGGAATGGTCAAATCAAGCTTGCACGAACACCTTTCTTTTTCTATAATAGACTACTTGACTGATCTGCCTATTTCACTACATTGAAGTGCGGCTGATACGTAGCGCTACATGTTGGGATCCACAAGCTTTATTCAAAAGGGGCACATACCTCGTGGCCCATCTCCAGTGACGCAAATGCTCGTCACGGAAGTTCATTTCAGCTTCGTACACACCTAGTTTTGTATACCCATTTATGCATGTGGAAATGAGCTTGGTTGAAGAGAAGCACATGGCAGTGACACATATGCGGTGACCGAGATTTACGTCAAAGACGTACAATAATATGGAACTAGCCTACTTTCATCTATTCCCTGATGCAAGCCTGGCGGAGCCCGTCTTTTGAAGAAAAGCACACGAAAACTGTCTCCTTTTCAGTTACACTGATTGCCGTTACATACGTTCACTAAATTGTGGCACGTACCGTCTCGGCAACGCATTTAAATGAGGTTACATTGACTTTATGAAAGATCTACATGTAATCAGCGAAATATAGCCATAAAGCAGGTTCGTGTCAAATGGGTCAGCTAAGAGGGGCGCATATGCATGTCACATACCGAGGACACAACGTGTTCCGCCTATAGGCTAGTAATGCCGTTTCGCCATGAAAACACACCCTCATTATTGATATAGTGAGGGGATAGTGGATGGCCCGATGGTACATGTAGGCGAGAAAGCAGAGAAAATCCACGAACTGCCCATAATGATGTCAAACCGTCGGTTTCGTGACGACCCCCAGATATTCAGCTAATAGCTCTACAACCTGGGCCAAGCACACATTAAACCCGCAGTGCTGGAGAAACGCTGCCCACCTACCTGGACTCATCACATTCATATGCCTGTATAACCTTACTCTGTCACCCTTCGGGGTAGCCGAGTACCTAAGGCGCTAGCATACTCGGTTCGAAATTGCGGGCTAATCCCCGGCTCCGGAGATTGCAGTTTGAATGGAGGCACACTGCGAAGACGCCCGTGTGCATCGTAGCGCACGTTAAAGATCCCCAGTTGGGCAAAATTCTCCGTAGACCTCCACTACGGCGTCCCTGTGACGTAAAACCACCGCCCCCCCCCCTATTGGCGATAAAACTATCGTTACTCTACCCCGTTTTTTCCGAAACTATACTTTTCTCGAGCTTGTTAAAAAAACGCCTATTTTTTTGCCACAGCGATCGGCCCATGCGGCTAACAATGACCTTACGTACCAGTGAGAGTAGACGGAATGGTCAAATCAAGGTTGCACGAACACCTTTCTTTTTCTATAATAGACTACTTGACAGATCTGCCTATTTCACTACATTGAAGTGCGGCTGATACGTAGCGCTACATGTTGGGGTCCACAAGCTTTATTGAAAAGGGGCACATACCTCGTGGCCCATCTCCAGTGACGCAAATGCTCGTCACGGAAGTTCATTTCAGCTTTGCACACGCCTAGTTTTGTATACCTAGTTATGCATGTGGAAATGAGCTTGGTTGAAGAGAAGCACATGGTAGTGACACCTATGCGGTGACCGAGATTTACGTCAAAGACGTCTGGAACTAGCCTGCTTTCATCTATTCCCTGATGCTAGTCTGGCGGAGCCCGTCTTTTGAAGAAAAGCACATGAAAACTGTCTCCTTTTCAGTTACACTGATTGCCGTTACATACGTTCACTAAATTGTGGCACGCACCGTCTCGGCAACGCATTTAAATGAGGTTACATTGACTTTATGAAAGATCTACATGTAATCAGCGAAATATAGCCATAAAGCAGGTTCGTGTCAAATGGGTCAACTAAGAGAGGCGCATATGCATGTCACATACCTAGGACACAACCTATTCCGCCTATAGGCTAGTAATGCCGTTTCGCCACGAAAACAGCCCCTCATTACTGATATAGTGAGGGGATAGTGGATGGCCCGATGGTACATGTAGGCGAGAAAGCAGAGAAAATCCACGAACTGCCCATAATGATGTCAAACCGTCGCTTTCGTGACGACCCCCAGATATTCAGCTAATAGCTCTACAACCTGGGCCAAGCACACATTAAACCCGCAGTGCTGGAGAAACGCTGCCCACCTACCTGGACTCATCACATTCATATGCCTGTATAACCTTACTCTGTCACCCTTCGGGGTAGCCGAGTACCTAAGGCGCTAGTATACTCGGCTCGAAATTGCGGGCTAATCCCCGGCTCCGGAGATTGCAGTTTGAATGGAGGCACAATGCGAAGACGCCCGTGTGCATCGTAGCGCACGTTAAAGATCCCCAGTTGGGCAAAATTCTCCGTAGACCTCCACTACGGCGTCCCTGTGACGTAAAACCACCCCCCCCCCTATTGGCGATAAAACTATCGTTACTCTACCCCGTTTTTTTCCGAAACTATACTTTTCTCGAGCTTGTTAAAAAAACGCCTATTTTTTTGCCACAGCGATCGGCCCATGCGGCTAACAATGACCTTACGTACCAGTGAGAGTAGACGGAATGGTCAAATCAAGGTTGCACGAACACCTTTCTTTTTCTATAATAGACTACTTGACAGATCTGCCTATTTCACTACATTGAAGTGCGGCTGATACGTAGCACTACATGTTGGGGTCCACAAGCTTTATTGAAAAGGGGCACATACCTCGTGGCCCATCTCCAGTGACGCAAATGCTCGTCACGGAAGTTCATTTCAGCTTCGCACACGCCTAGTTTTGTATACCTAGTTATGCATGTGGAAATGAGCTTGGTTGAAGAGAAGCACATGGTAGTGACACCTATGCGGTGACCGAGATTTACGTCAAAGACGTACAATAATATGGAACTAGCCTGCTTTCATCTATTCCCTGATGCAAGCCTGGCGGAGCCCGTCTTTTGAAGAAAAGCACATGAAAACTGTCTCCTTTTCAGTTACACTGATTGCCGTTACATACGTTCACTAAATTGTGGCACGTACCGTCTCGGCAACGCATTTAAATGAGGTTACATTGACTTTATGAAAGATCTACATGTAATCAGCGAAATATAGCCATAAAGCAGGTTCGTGTCAAATGGGTCAGCTAAGAGAGGCGCATATGCATGTCACATACCTAGGACACAACCTGTTCCGCCTATAGGCTAGTAATGCCGTTTCGCCATGAAAACAGCCCCTCATTATTGATATAGTGAGGGGATAGTGGATGGCCCGATGGTACATGTAGGCGAGAAAGCAGAGAAAATCCACGAGCTGCCCATAATGATGTCAAACCGTCGCTTTCGTGACGACCCCCAGATATTCAGCTAATAGCTCTACAACCTGGGCCAAGCACACATTAAACCCGCAGTGCTGGAGAAACGCTGCCCACCTACCTGGACTCATCACATTCATATGCCTGTATAACCTTACTCTGTCACCCTTCGGGGTAGCCGAGTACCTAAGGCGCTAGTATACTCGGTTCGAAATTGCGGGCTAATCCCCGGCTCCGGAGATTGCAGTTTGAATGGAGGCACACTGCGAAGACGCCCGTGTGCATCGTAGCGCACGTTAAAGATCCCCAGTTGGGCAAAATTCTCCGTAGACCTCCACTACGGCGTCCCTGTGACGTAACCCCCCCCCCCCCCCTATTGGCGATAAAACTATCGTTACTCTACCCCGTTTTTTCCGAAACCATACTTTTCTCGAGCTTGTTAAAAAAACGCCAATTTTTTTGCCACAGCGATCAGCCCATGTGGCTAACAATGCACTTACGTACCAGTGAGAGTAGACGGAATGGTCAAATCAAGGTTGCACGAACACCTTTCTTTTTCTATAATAGACTACTTGACAGATCTTCCTATTTCACTACATTGAAGTGCGGCTGATACGTAGCGCTACATGTTGGGGTCCACAAGCTTTATTGAAAAGGGGCACATACCTCGTGGCCCATCTCCAGTGACACAAATGCTCGTCACGGAAGCTCATTTCAGCTTCGCACACACCTAGTTTTGTATACCCAGTTGTGCATGTGGAAATGAGCTTGGTTGAAGAGAAGCACATGGCAGTGACACCTATGCGGTGACCGAGATTTACGTCAAAGACGTACAATAATATGGAACTAGCCTGCTTTCATCTATTCCCTGATGCTAGTCTGGCGGAGCCCGTCTTTTGAAGAAAAGCACATGAAAACTGTCTCTTTTTCAGTTCCACTGATTGCCGTTACATACGTTCACTAAATTGTGGCACGTACCGTCTCGGCAACGCATTTAAATGAGGTTCCATTGACTTTATGAAAGATCTACATGTAATCAGCGAAATATAGCCATAAAGCAGGTTCGTGTCAAATGGGTCAGCTAAGAGGGGCGCATATGCATGTCACATACCTAGGACACAACGTGTTCCGCCTATAGGCTAGTAATGCCGTTTCGCCATGAAAACAGACCCTCATTACTGATATAGTGAGGGGATAGTGGTTGGCCCGATGGTACATGTAGGCCAGAAAGCAGAGAAAATCCACGAACTGCCCATAATGATGTCAAACCGTCGCTTTCGTGACGACCCCCAGATATTCAGCTAATAGCTCTACAACCTGGGCCAAGCACACATTAAACCCGCAGTGCTGGAGAAACGCTGCCCACCTACCTGGACTCATCACATTCATATGCCTGTATAACCTTACTCTGTCACCCTTCGGGGTAGCCGAGTACCTAAGGCGCTAGCATACTCGGTTCGAAATTGCGGGCTAATCCCCGGCTCCGGAGATTGCAGTTTGAATGGAGGCACACTGCGAAGACGCCCGTGTGCATCGTAGCGCACGTTAAAGATCCCCAGTTGGGCAAAATTCTCCGTAGACCTCCACTACGGCGTCCCTGTGACGTAAAACCACCGCCCCCCCCCTATTGGCGATAAAACTATCGTTACTCTACCCCGTTTTTTCCGAAACCATACTTTTCTCGAGCTTGTTAAAAAAACGCCAATTTTTTTGCCACAGCGATCAGCCCATGTGGCTAACAATGCACTTACGTACCAGTGAGAGTAGACGGAATGGTCAAATCAAGGTTGCACGAACACCTTTCTTTTTCTATAATAGACTACTTGACAGATCTTCCTATTTCACTACATTGAAGTGCGGCTGATAGGTAGCGCTACATGTTGGGGTCCACAAGCTTTATTGAAAAGGGGCACATACCTCGTGGCCCATCTCCAGTGACACAAATGCTCGTCACGGAAGCTCATTTCAGCTTCGCACACACCTAGTTTTGTATACCCAGTTGTGCATGTGGAAATGAGCTTGGTTGAAGAGAAGCACATGGCAGTGACACCTATGCGGTGACCGAGATTTACGTCAAAGACGTACAATAATATGGAACTAGCCTGCTTTCATCTATTCCCTGATGCTAGTCTGGCGGAGCCCGTCTTTTGAAGAAAAGCACATGAAAACTGTCTCTTTTTAAGTTCCACTGATTGCCGTTACATACGTTCACTAAATTGTGGCACGTACCGTCTCGGCAACGCATTTAAATGAGGTTACATTGACTTTATGAAAGATCTACATGTAATCAGCGAAATATAGCCATAAAGCAGGTTCGTGTCAAATGGGTCAGCTAAGAGGGGCGCATATGCATGTCACATACGTAGGACACAACGTGTTCCGCCTATAGGCTAGTAATGCCGTTTCGCCATGAAAACAGACCCTCATTATTGATATAGTGAGGGGATAGTGGATGGCCCGATGGTACATGTAGGCGAGAAAGCAGAGAAAATCCACGAACTGCCCATAATGATGTCAAACCGTCGCTTTCGTGACGACCCCCAGATATTCAGCTAATAGCTCTACAACCTGGGCCAAGCACACATTAAACCCGCAGTGCTGGAGAAACGCTGCCCACCTACCTGGACTCATCACATTCATATGCATGTATAACCTTACTCTGTCACCCTTCGGGGTAGCCGAGTACCTAAGGCGCTTGTATACTCGGCTCGAAATTGCGGGCTAATCCCCGGCTCCGGAGATTGCAGTTTGAATGGAGGCACACTGCGAAGACGCCCGTGTGCATCGTAGCGCACGTCAAAGATCCCCAGTTGGGCAAAATTCTCCGTAGACCTCCACTACGGCGTCCCTGTGACGTAAAACCACCCCCCCCCCTATTGGCGATAAAACTATCGTTACTCTACCCCGTTTTTTCCGAAACTATACTTTTCTCGAGCTTGTTAAAAAAACGCCTATTTTTTTGCCACAGCGATCGGCCCATGCGGCTAACAATGACCTTACGTACCAGTGAGAGTAGACGGAATGGTCAAATCAAGGTTGCACGAACACCTTTCTTTTTCTATAATAGACTACTTGACAGATCTTCCTATTTCACTACATTGAAGTGCGGCTGATACGTAGCGCTACATGTTGGGGTCCACAAGCTTTATTGAAAAGGGGCACATACCTCGTGGCCCATCTCCAGTGACACAAATGCTCGTCACGGAAGCTCATTTCAGCTTCGCACACACCTAGTTTTGTATACCCAGTTGTGCATGTGGAAATGAGCTTGGTTGAAGAGAAGCACATGGCAGTGACACCTATGCGGTGACCGAGATTTACGTCAAAGACGTCTGGAACTAGCCTGCTTTCATCTATTCCCTGATGCTAGTCTGGCGGAGCCCGTCTTTTGAAGAAAAGCACATGAAAACTGTCTCCTTTTCAGTTACACTGATTGCCGTTACATACGTTCACTAAATTGTGGCACGTACCGTCTCGGCAACGCATTTAAATGAGGTTACATTGACTTTATGAAAGATCTACATGTAATCAGCGAAATATAGCCATAAAGCAGGTTCGTGTCAAATGGGTCAGCTAAGAGAGGCGCATATGCATGTCACATACCTAGGACACAACCTGTTCCGCCCATAGGCTAGTAATGCCGTTTCGCCATGAAAACAGCCCCTCATTATTGATATAGTGAGGGGATAGTGGATGGCCCGATGGTACATGTAGGCCAGAAAGCAGAGAAAATCCACGAGCTGCCCATAATGATGTCAAACCGTCGCTTTCGTGACGACCCCCAGATATTCAGCTAATAGCTCTACAACCTGGGCCAAGCACACATTAAACCCGCAGTGCTGGAGAAACGCTGCCCACCTACCTGGACTCATCACATTCATATGCCTGTATAACCTTACTCTGTCACCCTTCGGGGTAGCCGAGTACCTAAGGCGCTAGTATACTCGGTTCGAAATTGCGGGCTAATCCCCGGCTCCGGAGATTGCAGTTTGAATGGAGGCACACTGCGAAGACGCCCGTGTGCATCGTAGCGCACGTTAAAGATCCCCAGTTGGGCAAAATTCTCCGTAGACCTCCACTACGGCGTCCCTGTGACGTAACCCCCCCCCCCCCTATTGGCGATAAAACTATCGTTACTCTACCCCGTTTTTTCCGAAACCATACTTTTCTCGAGCTTGTTAAAAAAACGCCAATTTTTTTGCCACAGCGATCAGCCCATGTGGCTAACAATGCACTTACGTACCAGTGAGAGTAGACGGAATGGTCAAATCAAGGTTGCACGAACACCTTTCTTTTTCTATAATAGACTACTTGACAGATCTTCCTATTTCACTACATTGAAGTGCGGCTGATACGTAGCGCTACATGTTGGGGTCCACAAGCTTTATTGAAAAGGGGCACATACCTCGTGGCCCCTCTCCAGTGACACAAATGCTCGTCACGGAAGCTCATTTCAGCTTCGCACACACCTAGTTTTGTATACCCAGTGGTGCATGTGGAAATGAGCTTGGTTGAAGAGAAGCACATGGCAGTGACACCTATGCGGTGACCGAGATTTACGTCAAAGACGTACAATAATATGGAACTAGCCTACTTTCATCTATTCCCTGATGCAAGCCTGGCGGAGCCCGTCTTTTGAAGAAAAGCACACGAAAACTGTCTCCTTTTCAGTTACACTGATTGCCGTTACATACGTTCACTAAATTGTGGCACGTACCGTCTCGGCAACGCATTTAAATGAGGTTACATTGACTTTATGAAAGATCTACATGTAATCAGCGAAATATAGCCTTAAAGCAGGTTCGTGTCAAATGGGTCAGCTAAGAGGGGCGCATATGCATGTCACATACCTAGGACACAACGTGTTCCGCCTATAGGCTAGTAATGCCGTTTCGCCATGAAAACAGACCCTCATTATTGATATAGTGAGGGGATAGTGGATGGCCCGATGGTACATGTAGGCGAGAAAGCAGAGAAAATCCACGAACTGCCCATAATGATGTCAAACCGTCGCTTTCGTGACGACCCCCATATATTCAGCTAATAGCTCTACAACCTGGGCCAAGCACACATTAAACCCGCAGTGCTGGAGAAACGCTGCCCACCTACCTGGACTCATCACATTCATATGCCTGTATAACCTTACTCTGTCACCCTTCGGGGTAGCCGAGTACCTAAGGCGCTAGTATACTCGGCTCGAAATTGCGGGCTAATCCCCGGCTCCGGAGATTGCAGTTTGAATGGAGGCACAATGCGAAGACGCCCGTGTGCATCGTAGCGCACGTTAAAGATCCCCAGTTGGGCAAAATTCTCCGTAGACCTCCACTACGGCGTCCCTGTGACGTAAAACCACCCCCCCCCCCCTATTGGCGATAAAACTATCGTTACTCTACCCCGTTTTTTCCGAAACTATACTTTTCTCGAGCTTGTTAAAAAAACGCCTATTTTTTTGCCACAGCGATCGGCCCATGCGGCTAACAATGACCTTACGTACCAGTGAGAGTAGACGGAATGGTCAAATCAAGGTTGCACGAACACCTTTCTTTTTCTATAATAGACTACTTGACAGATCTGCCTATTTCACTACATTGAAGTGAGGCTGATACGTAGCGCTACATGCTGGGGTCCACAAGCTTTATTGAAAAGGGGCACATACCTCGTGGCCCATCTCCAGTGACGCAAATGCTCGTCACGGAAGTTCATTTCAGCTTCGCACATGCCTAGTTTTGTATACCTAGTTATGCATGTGGAAATGAGCTTGGTTGAAGAGAAGCACATGGCAGTGACACCTATGCGGTGACCGAGATTTACGTCAAAGACGTACAATAATCTGGAACTAGCCTGCTTTCATCTATTCCCTGATGCTAGTCTGGCGGAGCCCGTCTTTTAAAGAAAAGCACATGAAAACTGTCTCCATTTCAGTTACACTGATTGCCGTTACATACGTTCACTAAATTGTGGCACGTACCGTCTCGGCAACGCATTTAAATGAGGTTACATTGACTTTATGAAAGATCTACATGTAATCAGCGAAATATAGCCATAAAGCAGGTTCGTGTCAAATGGGTCAGCTAAGAGGGGCGCATATGCATGTCACATACCTAGGACACAACGTGTTCCGCCTATAGGCTAGTAATGCCGTTTCGCCATGAAAACAGACCCTCATTATTGATATAGTGAGGGGATAGTGGATGGCCCGATGGTACATGTAGGCGAGAAAGCAGAGAAAATCCACGAGCTTCCCATAATGATGTCAAACCGTCGCTTTCGTGACGACCCCCAGATATTCAGCTAATAGCTCTACAACCTGGGCCAAGCACACATTAAACCCGCAGTGCTGGAGAAACGCTGCCCACCTACCTGCACTCATCACATTCATATGCCTGTATAACCTTACTCTGTCACCCTTCGGGTAGCCGAGTACCTAAGGCGCTAGCATACTCGGTTCGAAATTGCGGGCTAATCCCCGGCTCCGGAGATTGCAGTTTGAATGGAGGCACACTGCGAAGACGCCCGTGTGCATCGTAGCGCACGTTAAAGATCCCCAGTTGGGCAAAATTCTCCGTAGACCTCCACTACGGCGTCCCTGTGACGTAAAACCAACCCCCCCCCCCCCTATTGGCGATAAAACTATCGTTACTCTACCCCGTTTTTTCCGAAACTATACTTTTCTCGAGCTTGTTAAAAAAACGCCTATTTTTTTGCCACAGCGATCGGCCCATGCGGCTAACAATGACCTTACGTACCAGTGAGAGTAGACGGAATGGTCAAATCAAGGTTGCACGAACACCTTTCTTTTTCTATAATAGACTACTTGACAGATCTTCCTATTTCACTACATTGAAGTGCGGCTGATACGTAGCGCTACATGTTGGGGTCCACAAGCTTTATTGAAAAGGGGCACATACCTCGTGGCCCATCTCCAGTGACGCAAATGCTCGTCACGGAAGTTCATTTCAGCTTCGCACACACCTAGTTTTGTATACCCAGTTGTGCATGTGGAAATGAGCTTGGTTGAAGAGAAGCACATGGCAGTGACACCTATGCGGTGACCGAGATTTACGTCAAAGACGTACAATAATATGGAACTAGCCTGCTTTCATCTATTCCCTGATGCAAGCCTGGCGGAGCCCGTCTTTTGAAGAAAAGCACATGAAAACTGTCTCCTTTTCAGTTACACTGATTGCCGTTACATACGTTCACTAAATTGTGGCACGTACCGTCTCGGCAACGCATTTAAATGAGGTCACATTGACTTTATGAAAGATCTACATGTAATCAGCGAAATATAGCCATAAAGCAGGTATCGTGTCAAATGGGTCAGCTAAGAGAGGCGCATATGCATGTCACATACCTAGGACACAACCTGTTCCGCCTATAGGCTAGTAATGCCGTTTCGCCATGAAAACAGCCCCTCATTACTGATATAGTGAGGGGATAGTGGATGGCCCGATGGTACATGTAGGCCAGAAAGCAGAGAAAATCCACGAACTGCCCATAATGATGTCAAACCGTCGCTTTCGTGACGACCCCCAGATATTCAGCTAATAGCTCTACAACCTGGGCCAAGCACACATTAAACCCGCAGTGCTGGAGAAACGCTGCCCACCTACCTGGACTCATCACATTCATATGCCTGTATAACCTTACTCTGTCACCCTTCGGGGTAGCCGAGTACCTAAGGCGCTAGTATACTCGGCTCGAAATTGCGGGCTAATCCCCGGCTCCGGAGATTGCAGTTTGAATGGAGGCACACTGCGAAGACGCCCGTGTGCATCGTAGCGCACGTTAAAGATCCCCAGTTGTGCAAAATTCTCCGTAGACCTCCACTACGGCGTCCCTGTGACGTAAAACCACCCCCCCCCCCCTCTATTGGCGACAAAACTATCGTTACTCTACCCCGTTTTTTCCGAAACTATACTTTTCTCGAGCTTGTTAAAAAAACGCCTATTTTTTTGCCACAGCGATCGGCCCATGCGGCTAACAATGACCTTACGTACCAGTGAGAGTAGACGGAATGGTCAAATCAAGCTTGCACGAACACCTTTCTTTTTCTATAATAGACTACTTGACTGATCTGCCTATTTCACTACATTGAAGTGCGGCTGATACGTAGCGCTACATGTTGGGATCCACAAGCTTTATTCAAAAGGGGCACATACCTCGTGGCCCATCTCCAGTGACGCAAATGCTCGTCACGGAAGTTCATTTCAGCTTCGTACACACCTAGTTTTGTATACCCATTTATGCATGTGGAAATGAGCTTGGTTGAAGAGAAGCACATGGCAGTGACACATATGCGGTGACCGAGATTTACGTCAAAGACGTACAATAATATGGAACTAGCCTACTTTCATCTATTCCCTGATGCAAGCCTGGCGGAGCCCGTCTTTTGAAGAAAAGCACACGAAAACTGTCTCCTTTTCAGTTACACTGATTGCCGTTACATACGTTCACTAAATTGTGGCACGTACCGTCTCGGCAACGCATTTAAATGAGGTTACATTGACTTTATGAAAGATCTACATGTAATCAGCGAAATATAGCCATAAAGCAGGTTCGTGTCAAATGGGTCAGCTAAGAGGGGCGCATATGCATGTCACATACCGAGGACACAACGTGTTCCGCCTATAGGCTAGTAATGCCGTTTCGCCATGAAAACACACCCTCATTATTGATATAGTGAGGGGATAGTGGATGGCCCGATGGTACATGTAGGCGAGAAAGCAGAGAAAATCCACGAACTGCCCATAATGATGTCAAACCGTCGGTTTCGTGACGACCCCCAGATATTCAGCTAATAGCTCTACAACCTGGGCCAAGCACACATTAAACCCGCAGTGCTGGAGAAACGCTGCCCACCTACCTGGACTCATCACATTCATATGCCTGTATAACCTTACTCTGTCACCCTTCGGGGTAGCCGAGTACCTAAGGCGCTAGCATACTCGGTTCGAAATTGCGGGCTAATCCCCGGCTCCGGAGATTGCAGTTTGAATGGAGGCACACTGCGAAGACGCCCGTGTGCATCGTAGCGCACGTTAAAGATCCCCAGTTGGGCAAAATTCTCCGTAGACCTCCACTACGGCGTCCCTGTGACGTAAAACCACCGCCCCCCCCCCTATTGGCGATAAAACTATCGTTACTCTACCCCGTTTTTTCCGAAACTATACTTTTCTCGAGCTTGTTAAAAAAACGCCTATTTTTTTGCCACAGCGATCGGCCCATGCGGCTAACAATGACCTTACGTACCAGTGAGAGTAGACGGAATGGTCAAATCAAGGTTGCACGAACACCTTTCTTTTTCTATAATAGACTACTTGACAGATCTGCCTATTTCACTACATTGAAGTGCGGCTGATACGTAGCGCTACATGTTGGGGTCCACAAGCTTTATTGAAAAGGGGCACATACCTCGTGGCCCATCTCCAGTGACGCAAATGCTCGTCACGGAAGTTCATTTCAGCTTTGCACACGCCTAGTTTTGTATACCTAGTTATGCATGTGGAAATGAGCTTGGTTGAAGAGAAGCACATGGTAGTGACACCTATGCGGTGACCGAGATTTACGTCAAAGACGTCTGGAACTAGCCTGCTTTCATCTATTCCCTGATGCTAGTCTGGCGGAGCCCGTCTTTTGAAGAAAAGCACATGAAAACTGTCTCCTTTTCAGTTACACTGATTGCCGTTACATACGTTCACTAAATTGTGGCACGCACCGTCTCGGCAACGCATTTAAATGAGGTTACATTGACTTTATGAAAGATCTACATGTAATCAGCGAAATATAGCCATAAAGCAGGTTCGTGTCAAATGGGTCAACTAAGAGAGGCGCATATGCATGTCACATACCTAGGACACAACCTATTCCGCCTATAGGCTAGTAATGCCGTTTCGCCACGAAAACAGCCCCTCATTACTGATATAGTGAGGGGATAGTGGATGGCCCGATGGTACATGTAGGCGAGAAAGCAGAGAAAATCCACGAACTGCCCATAATGATGTCAAACCGTCGCTTTCGTGACGACCCCCAGATATTCAGCTAATAGCTCTACAACCTGGGCCAAGCACACATTAAACCCGCAGTGCTGGAGAAACGCTGCCCACCTACCTGGACTCATCACATTCATATGCCTGTATAACCTTACTCTGTCACCCTTCGGGGTAGCCGAGTACCTAAGGCGCTAGTATACTCGGCTCGAAATTGCGGGCTAATCCCCGGCTCCGGAGATTGCAGTTTGAATGGAGGCACAATGCGAAGACGCCCGTGTGCATCGTAGCGCACGTTAAAGATCCCCAGTTGGGCAAAATTCTCCGTAGACCTCCACTACGGCGTCCCTGTGACGTAAAACCACCCCCCCCCCTATTGGCGATAAAACTATCGTTACTCTACCCCGTTTTTTTCCGAAACTATACTTTTCTCGAGCTTGTTAAAAAAACGCCTATTTTTTTGCCACAGCGATCGGCCCATGCGGCTAACAATGACCTTACGTACCAGTGAGAGTAGACGGAATGGTCAAATCAAGGTTGCACGAACACCTTTCTTTTTCTATAATAGACTACTTGACAGATCTGCCTATTTCACTACATTGAAGTGCGGCTGATACGTAGCACTACATGTTGGGGTCCACAAGCTTTATTGAAAAGGGGCACATACCTCGTGGCCCATCTCCAGTGACGCAAATGCTCGTCACGGAAGTTCATTTCAGCTTCGCACACGCCTAGTTTTGTATACCTAGTTATGCATGTGGAAATGAGCTTGGTTGAAGAGAAGCACATGGTAGTGACACCTATGCGGTGACCGAGATTTACGTCAAAGACGTACAATAATATGGAACTAGCCTGCTTTCATCTATTCCCTGATGCAAGCCTGGCGGAGCCCGTCTTTTGAAGAAAAGCACATGAAAACTGTCTCCTTTTCAGTTACACTGATTGCCGTTACATACGTTCACTAAATTGTGGCACGTACCGTCTCGGCAACGCATTTAAATGAGGTTACATTGACTTTATGAAAGATCTACATGTAATCAGCGAAATATAGCCATAAAGCAGGTTCGTGTCAAATGGGTCAGCTAAGAGAGGCGCATATGCATGTCACATACCTAGGACACAACCTGTTCCGCCTATAGGCTAGTAATGCCGTTTCGCCATGAAAACAGCCCCTCATTATTGATATAGTGAGGGGATAGTGGATGGCCCGATGGTACATGTAGGCGAGAAAGCAGAGAAAATCCACGAGCTGCCCATAATGATGTCAAACCGTCGCTTTCGTGACGACCCCCAGATATTCAGCTAATAGCTCTACAACCTGGGCCAAGCACACATTAAACCCGCAGTGCTGGAGAAACGCTGCCCACCTACCTGGACTCATCACATTCATATGCCTGTATAACCTTACTCTGTCACCCTTCGGGGTAGCCGAGTACCTAAGGCGCTAGTATACTCGGTTCGAAATTGCGGGCTAATCCCCGGCTCCGGAGATTGCAGTTTGAATGGAGGCACACTGCGAAGACGCCCGTGTGCATCGTAGCGCACGTTAAAGATCCCCAGTTGGGCAAAATTCTCCGTAGACCTCCACTACGGCGTCCCTGTGACGTAACCCCCCCCCCCCCCTATTGGCGATAAAACTATCGTTACTCTACCCCGTTTTTTCCGAAACCATACTTTTCTCGAGCTTGTTAAAAAAACGCCAATTTTTTTGCCACAGCGATCAGCCCATGTGGCTAACAATGCACTTACGTACCAGTGAGAGTAGACGGAATGGTCAAATCAAGGTTGCACGAACACCTTTCTTTTTCTATAATAGACTACTTGACAGATCTTCCTATTTCACTACATTGAAGTGCGGCTGATACGTAGCGCTACATGTTGGGGTCCACAAGCTTTATTGAAAAGGGGCACATACCTCGTGGCCCATCTCCAGTGACACAAATGCTCGTCACGGAAGCTCATTTCAGCTTCGCACACACCTAGTTTTGTATACCCAGTTGTGCATGTGGAAATGAGCTTGGTTGAAGAGAAGCACATGGCAGTGACACCTATGCGGTGACCGAGATTTACGTCAAAGACGTACAATAATATGGAACTAGCCTGCTTTCATCTATTCCCTGATGCTAGTCTGGCGGAGCCCGTCTTTTGAAGAAAAGCACATGAAAACTGTCTCTTTTTCAGTTCCACTGATTGCCGTTACATACGTTCACTAAATTGTGGCACGTACCGTCTCGGCAACGCATTTAAATGAGGTTCCATTGACTTTATGAAAGATCTACATGTAATCAGCGAAATATAGCCATAAAGCAGGTTCGTGTCAAATGGGTCAGCTAAGAGGGGCGCATATGCATGTCACATACCTAGGACACAACGTGTTCCGCCTATAGGCTAGTAATGCCGTTTCGCCATGAAAACAGACCCTCATTACTGATATAGTGAGGGGATAGTGGTTGGCCCGATGGTACATGTAGGCCAGAAAGCAGAGAAAATCCACGAACTGCCCATAATGATGTCAAACCGTCGCTTTCGTGACGACCCCCAGATATTCAGCTAATAGCTCTACAACCTGGGCCAAGCACACATTAAACCCGCAGTGCTGGAGAAACGCTGCCCACCTACCTGGACTCATCACATTCATATGCCTGTATAACCTTACTCTGTCACCCTTCGGGGTAGCCGAGTACCTAAGGCGCTAGCATACTCGGTTCGAAATTGCGGGCTAATCCCCGGCTCCGGAGATTGCAGTTTGAATGGAGGCACACTGCGAAGACGCCCGTGTGCATCGTAGCGCACGTTAAAGATCCCCAGTTGGGCAAAATTCTCCGTAGACCTCCACTACGGCGTCCCTGTGACGTAAAACCACCGCCCCCCCCCCCTATTGGCGATAAAACTATCGTTACTCTACCCCGTTTTTTCCGAAACTATACATTTCTCGAGCTTGTTAAAAAAACGCCTATTTTTTTGCCACAGCGATCGGCCCATGCGGCTAACAATGACCTTACGTACCAGTGAGAGTAGACGGAATGGTCAAATCAAGGTTGCACGAACACCTTTCTTTTTCTATAATAGACTACTTGACAGATCTGCCTATTTCACTACATTGAAGTGCGGCTGATACGTAGCGCTACATGTTGGGGTCCACAAGCTTTATTGAAAAGGGGCACATACCTCGTGGCCCATCTCCAGTGACGCAAATGCTCGTCACGGAAGTTCATTTCAGCTTTGCACACGCCTAGTTTTGTATACCTAGTTATGCATGTGGAAATGAGCTTTGTTGAAGAGAAGCACATGGTAGTGACACCTATGCGGTGACCGAGATTTACGCCAAAGACGTCTGGAACTAGCCTGCTTTCATCTATTCCCTGATGCTAGTCTGGCGGAGCCCGTCTTTTGAAGAAAAGCACATGAAAACTGTCTCCTTTTCAGTTACACTGATTGCCGTTACATACGTTCACTAAATTGTGGCACGTACCGTCTCGGCAACGCATTTAAATGAGGTTCCATTGACTTTATGAAAGATCTACATGTAATCAGCGAAATATAGCCATAAAGCAGGTTCGTGTCAAATGGGTCAGCTAAGAGGGGCGCATATGCATGTCACATACCTAGGACACAACGTGTTCCGCCTATAGGCTAGTAATGCCGTTTCGCCATGAAAACAGACCCTCATTACTGATATAGTGAGGGGATAGTGGTTGGCCCGATGGTACATGTAGGCCAGAAAGCAGAGAAAATCCACGAACTGCCCATAATGATGTCAAACCGTCGCTTTCGTGACGACCCCCAGATATTCAGCTAATAGCTCTACAACCTGGGCCAAGCACACATTAAACCCGCAGTGCTGGAGAAACGCTGCCCACCTACCTGGACTCATCACATTCATATGCCTGTATAACCTTACTCTGTCACCCTTCGGGGTAGCCGAGTACCTAAGGCGCTAGCATACTCGGTTCGAAATTGCGGGCTAATCCCCGGCTCCGGAGATTGCAGTTTGAATGGAGGCACACTGCGAAGACGCCCGTGTGCATCGTAGCGCACGTTAAAGATCCCCAGTTGGGCAAAATTCTCCGTAGACCTCCACTACGGCGTCCCTGTGACGTAAAACCACCGCCCCCCCCCCTATTGGCGATAAAACTATCGTTACTCTACCCCGTTTTTTCCGAAACTATACATTTCTCGAGCTTGTTAAAAAAACGCCTATTTTTTTGCCACAGCGATCGGCCCATGCGGCTAACAATGACCTTACGTACCAGTGAGAGTAGACGGAATGGTCAAATCAAGGTTGCACGAACACCTTTCTTTTTCTATAATAGACTACTTGACAGATCTGCCTATTTCACTACATTGAAGTGCGGCTGATACGTAGCGCTACATGTTGGGGTCCACAAGCTTTATTGAAAAGGGGCACATACCTCGTGGCCCATCTCCAGTGACGCAAATGCTCGTCACGGAAGTTCATTTCAGCTTTGCACACGCCTAGTTTTGTATACCTAGTTATGCATGTGGAAATGAGCTTTGTTGAAGAGAAGCACATGGTAGTGACACCTATGCGGTGACCGAGATTTACGCCAAAGACGTCTGGAACTAGCCTGCTTTCATCTATTCCCTGATGCTAGTCTGGCGGAGCCCGTCTTTTGAAGAAAAGCACATGAAAACTGTCTCCTTTTCAGTTACACTGATTGCCGTTACATACGTTCACTAAATTGTGGCACGTACCGTCTCGGCAACGCATTTAAATGAGGTTACATTGACTTTATGAAAGATCTACATGTAATCAGCGAAATATAGCCATAAAGCAGGTTCGTGTCAAATGGGTCAACTAAGAGAGGCGCATATGCATGTCACATACCTAGGACACAACCTATTCCGCCTATAGGCTAGTAATGCCGTTTCGCCACGAAAACAGCCCCTCATTACTGATATAGTGAGGGGATAGTGGATGGCCCGATGGTACATGTAGGCGAGAAAGCAGAGAAAATCCACGAACTGCCCATAATGATGTCAAACCGTCGCTTTCGTGACGACCCCCAGATATTCAGCTAATAGCTCTACAACCTGGGCCAAGCACACATTAAACCCGCAGTGCTGGAGAAACGCTGCCCACCTACCTGGACTCATCACATTCATATGCCTGTATAACCTTACTCTGTCACCCTTCGGGGTAGCCGAGTACCTAAGGCGCTAGTATACTCGGCTCGAAATTGCGGGCTAATCCCCGGCTCCGGAGATTGCAGTTTGAATGGAGGCACAATGCGAAGACGCCCGTGTGCATCGTAGCGCACGTTAAAGATCCCCAGTTGGGCAAAATTCTCCGTAGACCTCCACTACGGCGTCCCTGTGACGTAAAACCACCCCCCCCCCCCTATTGGCGATAAAACTATCGTTACTCTACCCCGTTTTTTTCCGAAACTATACTTTTCTCGAGCTTGTTAAAAAAACGCCTATTTTTTTGCCACAGCGATCGGCCCATGCGGCTAACAATGACCTTACGTACCAGTGAGAGTAGACGGAATGGTCAAATCAAGGTTGCACGAACACCTTTCTTTTTCTATAATAGACTACTTGACAGATCTGCCTATTTAACTACATTGAAGTGCGGCTGATACGTAGCGCTACATGTTGGGGTCCACAAGCTTTATTGAAAAGGGGCACATACCTCGTGGCCCATCTCCAGTGACACAAATGCTCGTCACGGAAGCTCATTTCAGCTTCGCACACACCTAGTTTTGTATACCCAGTTGTGCATGTGGAAATGAGCTTGGTTGAAGAGAAGCACATGGCAGTGACACCTATGCGGTGACCGAGATTTACGTCAAAGACGTACAATAATATGGAACTAGCCTACTTTCATCTATTCCCTGATGCAAGCCTGGCGGAGCCCGTCTTTTGAAGAAAAGCACACGAAAACTGTCTCCTTTTCAGTTACACTGATTGCCGTTACATACGTTCACTAAATTGTGGCACGTACCGTCTCGGCAACGCATTTAAATGAGGTTACATTGACTTTATGAAAGATCTACATGTAATCAGCGAAATATAGCCTTAAAGCAGGTTCGTGTCAAATGGGTCAGCTAAGAGGGGCGCATATGCATGTCACATACCTAGGACACAACGTGTTCCGCCTATAGGCTAGTAATGCCGTTTCGCCATGAAAACAGACCCTCATTATTGATATAGTGAGGGGATAGTGGATGGCCCGATGGTACATGTAGGCGAGAAAGCAGAGAAAATCCACGAACTGCCCATAATGATGTCAAACCGTCGCTATCGTGACGACCCCCAGATATTCAGCTAATAGCTCTACAACCTGGGCCAAGCACACATTAAACCCGCAGTGCTGGAGAAACGCTGCCCACCTACCTGGACTCATCACATTCATATGCCTGTATAACCTTACTCTGTCACCCTTCGGGGTAGCCGAGTACCTAAGGCGCTAGTATACTCGGCTCGAAATTGCGGGCTAATCCCCGGCTCCGGAGATTGCAGTTTGAATGGAGGCACAATGCGAAGACGCCCGTGTGCATCGTAGCGCACGTTAAAGATCCCCAGTTGGGCAAAATTCTCCGTAGACCTCCACTACGGCGTCCCTGTGACGTAAAACCACCCCCCCCCCCCTATTGGCGATAAAACTATCGTTACTCTACCCCGTTTTTTCCGAAACTATACTTTTCTCGAGCTTGTTAAAAAAACGCCTATTTTTTTGCCACAGCGATCGGCCCATGCGGCTAACAATGACCTTACGTACCAGTGAGAGTAGACGGAATGGTCAAATCAAGGTTGCACGAACACCTTTCTTTTTCTATAATAGACTACTTGACAGATCTGCCTATTTCACTACATTGAAGTGAGGCTGATACGTAGCGCTACATGTTGGGGTCCACAAGCTTTATTGAAAAGGGGCACATACCTCGTGGCCCATCTCCAGTGACGCAAATGCTCGTCACGGAAGTTCATTTCAGCTTCGCACATGCTTAGTTTTGTATACCTGGTTATGCATGTGGAAATGAGCTTGGTTGAAGAGAAGCACATGGCAGTGACACCTATGCGGTGACCGAGATTTACGTCAAAGACGTACAATAATCTGGAACTAGCCTGCTTTCATCTATTCCCTGATGCTAGTCTGGCGGAGCCCGTCTTTTAAAGAAAAGCACATGAAAACTGTCTCCATTTCAGTTACACTGATTGCCGTTACATACGTTCACTAAATTGTGGCACGTACCGTCTCGGCGACGCATTTAAATGAGGTTACATTGACTTTATGAAAGATCTACATGTAATCAGCGAAATATAGCCATAAAGCAGGTTCGTGTCAAATGGGTCAGCTAAGAGGGGCGCATATGCATGTCACATACCTAGGACACAACGTGTTCCGCCTATAGGCTAGTAATGCCGTTTCGCCATGAAAACAGACCCTCATTATTGATATAGTGAGGGGATAGTGGATGGCCCGATGGTACATGTAGGCGAGAAAGCAGAGAAAATCCACGAGCTTCCCATAATGATGTCAAACCGTCGCTTTCGTGACGACCCCCAGATATTCAGCTAATAGCTCTACAACCTGGGCCAAGCACACATTAAACCCGCAGTGCTGGAGAAACGCTGCCCACCTACCTGCACTCATCACATTCATATGCCTGTATAACCTTACTCTGTCACCCTTCGGGTAGCCGAGTACCTAAGGCGCTAGCATACTCGGTTCGAAATTGCGGGCTAATCCCCGGCTCCGGAGATTGCAGTTTGAATGGAGGCACACTGCGAAGACGCCCGTGTGCATCGTAGCGCACGTTAAAGATCCCCAGTTGGGCAAAATTCTCCGTAGACCTCCACTACGGCGTCCCTGTGACGTAAAACCACCGCCCCCCCCTATTGGCGATAAAACTATCGTTACTCTACCCCGTTTTTTCCGAAACTATACTTTTCTCGAGCTTGTTAAAAAAACGCCTATTTTTTTGCCACAGCGATCGGCCCATGCGGCTAACAATGACCTTACGTACCAGTGAGAGTAGACGGAATGGTCAAATCAAGGTTGCACGAACACCTTTCTTTTTCTATAATAGACTACTTGACAGATCTTCCTATTTCACTACATTGAAGTGCGGCTGATACGTAGCGCTACATGTTGGGGTCCACAAGCTTTATTGAAAAGGGGCACATACCTCGTGGCCCATCTCCAGTGACACAAATGCTCGTCACGGAAGCTCATTTCAGCTTCGCACACACCTAGTTTTGTATACCCAGTTGTGCATGTGGAAATGAGCTTGGTTGAAGAGAAGCACATGGCAGTGACACCTATGCGGTGACCGAGATTTACGTCAAAGACGTACAATAATATGGAACTAGCCTACTTTCATCTATTCCCTGATGCAAGCCTGGCGGAGCCCGTCTTTTGAAGAAAAGCACACGAAAACTGTCTCCTTTTCAGTTACACTGATTGCCGTTACATACGTTCACTAAATTGTGGCACGTACCGTCTCGGCAACGCATTTAAATGAGGTTACATTGACTTTATGAAAGATCTACATGTAATCAGCGAAATATAGCCATAAAGCAGGTTCGTGTCAAATGGGTCAGCTAAGAGGGGCGCATATGCATGTCACATACCGAGGACACAACGTGTTCCGCCTATAGGCTAGTAATGCCGTTTCGCCATGAAAACAGACCCTCATTATTGATATAGTGAGGGGATAGTGGATGGCCCGATGGTACATGTAGGCGAGAAAGCAGAGAAAATCCACGAACTGCCCATAATGATGTCAAACCGTCGGTTTCGTGACGACCCCCAGATATTCAGCTAATAGCTATACAACCTGGGCCAAGCACACATTAAACCCGCAGTGCTGGAGAAACGCTGCCCACCTACCTGGACTCATCACATTCATATGCCTGTATAACCTTACTCTGTCACCCTTCGGGGTAGCCGAGTACCTAAGGCGCTAGCATACTCGGTTCGAAATTGCGGGCTAATCCCCGGCTCCGGAGATTGCAGTTTGAATGGAGGCACACTGCGAAGACGCCCGTGTGCATCGTAGCGCACGTTAAAGATCCCCAGTTGTGCAAAATTCTCCGTAGACCTCCACTACGGCGTCCCTGTGACGTAAAACCACCCCCCCCCTCTATTGGCGACAAAACTATCGTTACTCTACCCCGTTTTTCCGAAACTATACTTTTCTCGAGCTTGTTAAAAAAACGCCTATTTTTTTGCCACAGCGATCGGCCCATGCGGCTAACAATGACCTTACGTACCAGTGAGAGTAGACGGAATGGTCAAATCAAGGTTGCACGAACACCTTTCTTTTTCTATAATAGACTACTTGACTGATCTGCCTATTTCACTACATTGAAGTGCGGCTGATACGTAGCGCTACATGTTGGGATCCACAAGCTTTATTCAAAAGGGGCACATACCTCGTGGCCCATCTCCAGTGACGCAAATGCTCGTCACGGAAGTTCATTTCAGCTTCGTACACACCTAGTTTTGTATACCCATTTATGCATGTGGAAATGAGCTTGGTTGAAGAGAAGCACATGGCAGTGACACATATGCGGTGACCGAGATTTACGTCAAAGAGTTACAATAATCTGGAACTAGCCTGCTTTCATCTATTCCCTGATGCAAGCCTGGCGGAGCCCCTCTTTTGAAGAAAAGCACATGAAAACTGTCTCCTTTTCAGTTACACTGATTGCCGTTACATACGTTCACTAAATTGTGGCACGTACCGTCTCGGCAACGCATTTAAATGAGGTCACATTGACTTTATGAAAGATCTACATGTAATCAGCGAAATATAGCCATAAAGCAGGTATCGTGTCAAATGGGTCAGCTAAGAGAGGCGCATATGCATGTCACATACCTAGGACACAACCTGTTCCGCCTATAGGCTAGTAATGCCGTTTCGCCATGAAAACAGCCCCTCATTACTGATATAGTGAGGGGATAGTGGATGGCCCGATGGTACATGTAGGCCAGAAAGCAGAGAAAATCCACGAACTGCCCATAATGATGTCAAACCGTCGCTTTCGTGACGACCCCCAGATATTCAGCTAATAGCTCTACAACCTGGGCCAAGCACACATTAAACCCGCAGTGCTGGAGAAACGCTGCCCACCTACCTGGACTCATCACATTCATATGCCTGTATAACCTTACTCTGTCACCCTTCGGGGTAGCCGAGTACCTAAGGCGCTAGTATACTCGGCTCGAAATTGCGGGCTAATCCCCGGCTCCGGAGATTGCAGTTGGAATGGAGGCACACTGCGAAGACGCCCGTGTGCATCGTAGCGCACGTTAAAGATCCCCAGTTGGGCAAAATTCTCCGTAGACCTCCACTACGGCGTCCCTGTGACGTAAAACCACCGCCCCCCCCCTATTGGCGATAAAACTATCGTTACTCTACCCCGTTTTTTCCGAAACTATACTTTTCTCGAGCTTGTTAAAAAAACGCCTATTTTTTTGCCACAGCGATCGGCCCATGCGGCTAACAATGACCTTACGTACCAGTGAGAGTAGACGGAATGGTCAAATCAAGGTTGCACGAACACCTTTCTTTTTCTATAATAGACTACTTGACAGATCTGCCTATTTCACTACATTGAAGTGCGGCTGATACGTAGCGCTACATGTTGGGGTCCACAAGCTTTATTGAAAAGGGGCACATACCTCGTGGCCCATCTCCAGTGACGCAAATGCTCGTCACGGAAGTTCATTTCAGCTTTGCACACGCCTAGTTTTGTATACCTAGTTATGCATGTGGAAATGAGCTTGGTTGAAGAGAAGCACATGGTAGTGACACCTATGCGGTGACCGAGATTTACGTCAAAGACGTCTGGAACTAGCCTGCTTTCATCTATTCCCTGATGCTAGTCTGGCGGAGCCCGTCTTTTGAAGAAAAGCACATGAAAACTGTCTCCTTTTCAGTTACACTGATTGCCGTTACATACGTTCACTAAATTGTGGCACGTACCGTCTCGGCAACGCATTTAAATGAGGTTACATTGACTTTATGAAAGATCTACATGTAATCAGCGAAATATAGCCATAAAGCAGGTTCGTGTCAAATGGGTCAGCTAAGAGAGGCGCATATGCATGTCACATACCTAGGACACAACCTGTTCCGCCTATAGGCTAGTAATGCCGTTTCGCCACGAAAACAGCCCCTCATTACTGATATAGTGAGGGGATAGTGGATGGCCCGATGGTACATGTAGGCGAGAAAGCAGAGAAAATCCACGAACTGCCCATAATGATGTCAAACCGTCGCTTTCGTGACGACCCCCAGATATTCAGCTAATAGCTCTACAACCTGGGCCAAGCACACATTAAACCCGCAGTGCTGGAGAAACGCTGCCCACCTACCTGGACTCATCACATTCATATGCCTGTATAACCTTACTCTGTCACCCTTCGCGGTAGCCGAGTACCTAAGGCGCTAGTATACTCGGCTCGAAATTGCGGGCTAATTCCCGGCTCCGGAGATTGCAGTTTGAATGGAGGCACAATGCGAAGACGCCCGTGTGCATCGTAGCGCACGTTAAAGATCCCCAGTTGGGCAAAATTCTCCGTAGACCTCCACTACGGCGTCCCTGTGACGTAAAACCACCCCCCCCCCCTATTGGCGATAAAACTATCGTTACTCTACCCCGTTTTTTCCGAAACTATACTTTTCTCGAGCTTGTTAAAAAAACGCCTATTTTTTTGCCACAGCGATCGGCCCATGCGGCTAACAATGACCTTACGTACCAGTGAGAGTAGACGGAATGGTCAAATCAAGGTTGCACGAACACCTTTCTTTTTCTATAATAGACTACTTGACAGATCTGCCTATTTCACTACATTGAAGTGCGGCTGATACGTAGCGCTACATGTTGGGGTCCACAAGCTTTATTGAAAAGGGGCACAAACCTCGTGGCCCATCTCCAGTGACACAAATGCTCGTCACGGAAGCTCATTTCAGCTTCGCACACACCTAGTTTTGTATACCCAGTTGTGCATGTGGAAATGAGCTTGGTTGAAGAGAAGCACATGGCAGTGACACCTATGCGGTGACCGAGATTTACGTCAAACACGTACGATAATCTGGAACTAGCCTGCTTTCATCTATTCCCTGATGCAAGCCTGGCGGAGCCCGTCATTTGAAGAAAAGCACATGAAAACTGTCTCCTTTTCAGTTACACTGATTGCCGTTACATACGTTCACTAAATTGTGGCACGTACCGTCTCGGCAACGCATTTAAATGAGGTTACATTGACTTTATGAAAGGTCTACATGTAATCAGCGAAATATAGCCATAAAGCAGGTTCGTGTCGAATGGGTCAGCTAAGAGAGGCGCATATGCATGTCACATACCTAGGACACAACCTGTTCCGCCTATAGGCTAGTAATGCCGTTTCGCCATGAAAACAGCCCCTCATTATTGATATAGTGAGGGGATAGTGGATGGCCCGATGGTACATGTAGGCGAGAAAGGAGAGAAAGTCCACGAACTGCCTTAATGATGTCAAACCGTCGCTTTCGTGACGACCCCCAGATATTCAGCTAATAGCTCTACAACCTGGGCCAAATACACTTTAAACCAGCAGTGCTGGAGAAACGTTGCACACCTACCTGGACTCATGGCATTCATATGACTGTATAACCTTACTCTGTCACCCATCGGGGTAGCCGAGTACCTAAGGCGCTAGTATACTTGGCTCGAAATTGCGGGCTAATCCCCGGCTCCGGAGATAGCAGTTTGAATGGAGGCACACTGCGAAGACGCCTGTGTGCATCGTAGCGCACGTTAAAGATCCCCAGTTGGGCAAAATTCTCCGTAGACCCCCACTACGGCGTCCGTGTGACGTAAAACCACCCCCCCCCCCCCCCTATTGGCGATAAAACTATCGTTACTCTACCCCGTTTTTTCCGAAACCATACTGTTCTCGAGCTTGTTAAAAAAAACGCCCATTTTTTGCCACAGCGATCGGCCCACGTGGCTAACAATGACCTTACGTACCAGTGAGAGTAGACGGAATGGTCAAATCAAGGTGGCACGAACACCTTTCTTTTTGTATAATAGACTACTTCACAGATCTTCCTATTTCACTACATTGAAGTGCGGCTCATACGTAGCGCTACATGTTGGGGTCAACAAGCTTTATTGAAAAGGGGCACATACCTCGTGGCTCATCTCCAGTCGCGCAAATACTCGTCACGGAAGTTCACTGCAGCTTGGCACACACCTTGTTTTGTATACCCAGTTATGCATGTGGAAATGAGCTTGGTTGAAGAGAAGCACATGGCAGTGACACCTATGCGGTGACCGAGATTTACGTCAAAGACGTACAATAATCTGGAACTAGCCTGCTTTCATCTATTCCCTGATGCAAGTCTGGCGGAGCCCGTCTTTTGAAGAAAAGCACATGAAAACTGTCTCCTTTTCAGTTACACTGATTGCCGTTACATACGTTCACTAAATTGTGGCACGTACCGTATCGGCAACGCATTTAAATGAGGTTACATTGACTTGATGAAAGATCTACATGTAATCAGCGAAATATAGCCATAAAGCAGGTTCGTGTCAAATGGGTCAGCTAAGAGGGGCGCATATGCATGTCACATACCTAGGACACAACGTGTTCCGCCTATAGGCTAGTAATGCCGTTTCGCCATGAAAACAGCCCCTAATTATTGATATAGTGAGGGGATAGTGGATGGCCCGATGGTACATGTAGGCGAGAAAGGAGAGAAAGTCCATGAACTGCCTTAATGATGTCAAACCGTCGCTTTCGTGACGACCCCCAGATATTCAGCTAATAGATCTACAACCTGGGCCAAATACACTTTAAACCCGCAGTGCTGGAGAAACGTTGCACACCTACCTGGACTCATGGCATTCATATGACTGTATAACCTTACTCTGTCACCCATCGGGGTAGCCGAGTACCTAAGGCGCTAGTATACTCGGCTCGAAATTGCGGGCTAATCCCCGGCTCCGGAGATAGCAGTTTGAATGGAGGCACACTGCGAAGACGCCCGTGTGCATCGTAGCGCACGTTAAAGATCCGCAGTTGGGCAAAATTCTCCGTAGACCCCCACTACGGCGTCCGTGTGACGTGAAACCACCCCCCCCCCCCCTATTGGCGATAAAACTATCGTTACTCTACCCCGTTTTTTCCGAAACCATACTTTTCTCGAGCTTGTTAAAAAAACGCCTATTTTTTGCCACAGCAATCGGCCCATGTGGCTAACAATGACCTTACGTACCAGTGAGAGTAGACGGAATGGTCAAATCAAGGTGGCACGAACACCTTTCTTTTTGTATAATAGACTACTTGACAGATCTTCCTATTTCACTACATTGAAGTGCGGCTCATACGTAGCGCTACATGTTGGGGTCAACAAGCTTTATTGAAAAGGGGCACATACCTCGTGGCTCATCTCCAGTCGCGCAAATACTCGTCACGGAAGTTCATTGCAGCTTGGCACACACCTAGTTTTGTATACCCATTTATGCAAGTGGAAATGAGCTAGGTTGGTTGAAGAGAAGCACATGGCAAAGACACCTATGCGGTGACCGACATTTACGTCAAAGGCGTACAATAAATCTGGCACTATCCTGCTGTCACCCATTGAGTGATGCAAGTGTGGCGGAGCCCGTTTTTTGAAGGAAAGCACATGAAAACTCTCTCCTTTTCAGTTAGTTAGTTAAATGGGGTTTAATGGCGCAAAAGCAGCTAAGGCTATGCTGCGCCAAACACGAGGTGTTTTAAAATCCAGTTTGTGAAGGAAAAGGCTGGGTTAGTTATCTATATTTTATGTAAAAATCCAGTGTCGTGTAGAAAGTTACGGATGTCACATAATGGGACTAGCGGATCATCACCTAAAATCAGAGCAGGGTGTAAAGGTATGTGTAGTTCATATAATTTGTGCAAAAGTGTTCGTCTGTGTGATTCAGTCTGCGTACATGTGAGTAATATGTGCATAACTGTTAGTGGCTGTTGACATTTCTCGCATGTTGGTGTGTCTTCTTTCGTTAGTAAGTAATTGTGTGTGAGGTGTGTGTGCCCAATGCGTAGCCGGCATAAAACTACTTCGATGAACCGCTCTTGATGACAACACGACTTCCACTCGCCAACTATGGGTTTCGTGAGATGTAGCTTGTTGTCAGCACAACGGTCCCATTCGCGTTGCCATTTTACCGTGAAGGCTTTTCTGATTGCACGGATGCTATCATTATATGGGAGTGTCGTGTTTGTAATATCTTTGTGTGCTGCCATCGATGCACATCTATCAGCGGCTTCGTTACCTGGTATGCCAACATGGCTTGGGACCCAGCAGAAACGAATTGACCTCCCGTATTCGTTAAGCACCAACATGTTTAAAATGTCTCCTATCAGGGGTTCACACTCAGATTTCAGATGTAGAGCCTTCAGTGTACTTAAGGAATCGGTGTATATGACTGTGTTTTTGTGCTTACCGGTGACAATCTTTTTAACTGCAACCCATACAGCATAAACTTCAGCAGTGAAAACAGAAGCATGTATTGGTAGACGGACACTTGTTTCCCAATTATCTGTTACGGCCCCTACGCCCACGTGTTCTTTTGTTTTGGAGCCATCCGTGTAGAATTCCATGTGATTTTGATACTTGTCTTGAAGAGCACGGAATTCTTGCATGATGTGTTCGTGTGGAGTGTTTCTTTTCTTTAAATGTGTTAATGTCCAGTCGCACAACTGCGTGAAATTGTACCATGGGGCCAAACGTTGTGGTTTCTTGGCGACCTGGAGGACTTCGTGGGGGATGTCATAATCCTGACAGTATTTCTCATACCGCAGGAAAAGTGGCCTAATCATGTTTGGTTTATTTGTGTAGTGTAAGCGTGAGTTGCACTGTGTGAGGATGTTGTAGCATATGTGTTGCGGTGATGACTGAATTCTGAGTACGTAAGAGAATGTTAATAATGCTCTGCGCTGCTGTAATGAGGGTTCATTACACTCAACATATAAACTTTGAATGGGTGACGTTCTGTAGGCACCACTTGCCAGTCGCAATCCAAGGTTATGTACTGGATCAAGTAGTTGGACGTAGGACTGCCTGGCTGAGCCGTAAACCATGGAGCCGTAGTATAAAAGGCTACGCACAAGAGACCGGTAAATACGTAAAAGACAGGTTCGGTCGGAACCCCAGTGCTTATGAGACAGAACTTTTAGGATATTCAATGCTTTATTTGCCTTAATTTTTAGTGTTTTAATGTGGGCTAGGAAGTTTAGTTTTTTATCAAAGATTACTCCCAAGAATTTACATTCCTGTTTTACCGGCAGTGCGACATCATTCAATTTTAGAAGCGGGTCTGAGTACAATCCTCGTTTTTGCGAGAATAGCACTGTAACGGTTTTTTGAGTAGAGAAGCGGAAGCCATTTTTCTCAGCCCACTCGGTTAGTTTATTAATTGTTATCTGGAGCTGTCTTTCACATGTTCGTAAGTTTGAGGCGCGGCACGCTATTTGCAGATCATCGACGTATATGGAGTGCATAACAGAGGGGGGAATGACTTTGTTAACGGAGTTCATTTTTACTATAAAGAGTGTTGTGCTTAGTACGCATCCTTGTGGCACACCATTTTCCTGATTGAATACACGTGACAATGCCGTTCCTAAACGCACCTGGAATGTTCGGTCCGACATGAAATCGGCTAGACATTTCAGCATTCTACCTCGGATTCCTAAATCTGCTAAGTCCCTTAATATGCCAAACCTCCATGTTGTGTCGTACGCCCTTTCTAAGTCAAAGAAAACAGTGAGACAATATTGTTTGTGTAGGAAGGCCGCACGTATCTCGTCTTCTAGCCGGACTAGGTGATCTGTTGTGGAGCAACCTTTCTTGTATCCACACTGATGGTTATCTAGCATGTTTTCTGTGTCAAGGACGTATGTCAATCTTATGTTGATGATGGCCTCATAGGACTTTGCAAGACAACTTGTGAGTGCTATGGGTCTATAACTGGTTGCTGTTGTGGGAGGTTTTCCAGCTTTCAAGAACGGGATTATGATAGCTTTCTTCCACTCTTCCGGCATTTTCCCCGTTTCCCAGATTATGTTGAAAAAATGAAGCAAGGTCTCAACTGCTTTAGGGGATAGGTGGGCTAGCATTGCATAGTGTACCCTGTCCGGACCGGGTGCTGTTCTTTTGCCACTAGTAAGGACTCTGTTGATTTCTGGAAGTGTTAGAGGGCCATTATACAGTCTTTCTGAACTTCCTGTGGTCGGAAGCTTTAGTTTTTCTTCTAATTGCTTATGTTTCAGGAATGCAGCAGAGTAGTTTTTCGAGCTTGATATATCGTGGAAATATTGCCCTAATATGTCTGCTTGTTCTTCTATATTTGTTTGTGTGCCTGGAGGTGACAGTATGGGGATAGTGTACGAAGCGTAATCGCCTCTAAACTTGCGAAGCTGATCCCACATTTGTTTGGATGTTATTGAACTATTTACAGATGATACATAATTTTTCCATGACTGTCTTTCTGCTTGTCTGCGTGTGTACCTGGCTTTCGCTTTTGCTTTTTTGAAAGAGAGTAGATTATCTTGTGTTGGGTATCGTCGAAAGATACCCCACGCTTTGTTTTGCAGTTTTTTTGTTTGCGTACATTCCTTCGTCCACCAGGGTTTCAGGTTTTTTCTTAAGAAGCCAGAGGATTGTGGGATTGTGTCTGCTGCTGCAGCAAGTATACAGGCGGTGATCTGATTGTTCATTTCATCTATGGTTAGCTCATCTGATATTTTATCCAGAGTGGCCTTTTCAGTAAAGAGAGGCCAGTCTGCTAGATGGAGTTTCCAACGGGGTGGCCTCAATGGGAAGGTAGGAAAAGTAGATGTTCTTTTAATTATAGCGGGCATATGGTCACTACCATAGGGGTTCTGAATAACATTCCACTGAAAATCGCAAAAAAGAGATGGAGAGCACAGTGCTAGATCTAAGCAACTCATAGCTCCTGTGCTTGGGGAGTAGTAAGTAGCCGCACCTGTGTTTAAAAGGCATATGTCATTTGTTAGGATAAAATCTTCAAGCGTTTGACCCCTGTTGTCAGTAGTTTTACTACCCCATAACGTGTTATGCGAATTAAAATCACCGCCTATTAAAAATGGTTCAGGTAGCTGGTTTAAAATTAACTGTAGGTCTCTTACGGTAAAATGTGAATGCGGCGGAATGTATACAGAACAAATGGTGATGGTTTTGTGAGCTAAAACTGTGACAGCAACGGCTTCTATATGAGTGTTAATGGGAACTTCTCTTGCTGCTATGCCACCTGGAAGAACAATGGCTACACCACCTGACAGCCGGTTCGCCTGTGTACGGTCGCGCCGTACAACGGTGAAGCCTTTTAAAATGTTTTTGTGTTTATCGCCTAGGTTGGTTTCCTGTAAGCACAGGGCCACAGGAGAGAAGTTTATTAACAGGTCTTTTATGTCACCTAAGTTACGTAAGAGACCTCTACAATTCCATTGGATCATAAAAGCCATTTTAAAAGTGAAAGGTAAAAAATGATATTAACGAGTGAGTGGGAGATAAGGAAGATGTAAGGTGACATGGATCTGAAGAAGGTAGATACAACAGAGCGATAACGCTTAGGTTACCGCCTTCTTATTTAGAGTTGTTATTGGGATTTTGTCCCTCTTACCGCGCTCGAGAGAGCGCTTGTCCTTTGGTGTCGAGGACACCGGGGTGTTTGTTTCGACCTCCATTGCTTTCTCTGAGGCGCTGGAGGACCGAGAGTTTGGCGCCGAGACACGTGTCTCGGGCCTTGGAGTGCGCTTGATCTTAGGGCCCTGCGGGACTGCTGTCTGCAGGGCCGTTGAAGAGGGCGGAGCAGTACTGACTGCTTCCACCACGGGGGCGGGAGGAGTCCCTGCGGCACCACTGCGCGTGGGCTCGGAGGACTCCGGAGGCCTCTGTGACGCTGCCCCCACCTGCGTCACTTCGGCATAACTGCGTCGCGAAAGGTACGACAGTCGTTTTCTGGCTTCGACGAACGAGATTTTTTCTTTTACAGTTAGTGCAATGATCTCCTTTTCCTTTTTCCAGCATGGGCACGAACGCGAGTAGGCTGGATGGTCTCCTTTACAGTTAACACAAAATGGTGAAGAGGTGCAATGCTCAGATTGGTGATCGTTGGAGCTGCATTTAGCACAAGTTGTTTGTCCTCGGCATGCATGTGAAGCATGTCCGAATCTTTGGCATTTGAAGCATCGTCTGGGGTTTGGGATATATGGTCTCACATTGACTTTGACATAACCGGCATCGAGAGACGTAGGCATTACGCTTGTTCCGAAGGTGAGTATGACATGTTTAGTGGGGATTTCTTGATCGTTTCTGCGGATTACTATTCTTTGTACTTTGGTGACATTTTGTTCCTCAAAACCTTCCAGGAGTTCCTCGTCGCTTAAACCAATGAAGTCTTCTTCAGATATTACTCCCCTGCTTGTATTAAGTGTTCTGTGGGCTGAAACAGTCACTGTAGCTTCGCCAATACTGGTAAGTTCAGAGAGCTTATCTGCTTGATCTTTGTTATTCAGTTCTAGGAGGAGGTCCCCGCTAGACATTTTGGATGCTTTGTATGTTGGTCCGATTTTGTCTTTCAGACACTTCGCTACCAGGAAAGGAGAGAGTTTCCTTACCGGAGTATTGCTTTCACTATGCACTACATAGTACTTTGGAAATGTTGGGGAGTTGCTTTGAAAGGAGAATTGAAATGGTACTTCGGTGCGGCATCTCTTCAGACGCCGATCATAAACAACAGAGGCTTGCGCTGCCATAGGAAAATGTGTATGTTCGGCAACAGCGCCGACCGCCCACCACGGAGCCCAACGAGGGGACGCGGCACAGCTTGTGTACAAGCCTGCACGACGCCAGCCGTACGCCATCACTATAACCCAATATGGTGTACCCAAGGTAGGATATCCACACAAGGTTAACCCTTGCCGCCGTGGAGAAAGGAAGTAAATGGAAGAGAGAAGAGGACAGGAAAGATAAAAAAGTGAGAGATAAAGACGAACGCTTGAGGAGAGAGAGATAGGAAGAGGCGACTACCGATTTCCCCCGGGTGGGTCAGTCCGGGGGTGCCGTCTACGTGAAGCAGAGGCCAAAGAGGCGTGTTGCCTCCGCCGGGGGGCCTTAAAGGTCCGAACACCCGGCATCGGCTCAACCTCCAGGATCCCCCTTTCCCCGGACACGGCTAAGCCGCGCACGGCTACACGCGGGAGGGTCCAACCCTCGTGTGCTCGGGTACGTGGTGGCGCAACACACCAAACGCCTGCTTACGCAGACGCCCCTGCGGGGTCTCCTTTTCAGTTACACTGATTGCCGTTACATACGTTCACTAAATTGTGGCACGTACCCAGTCTCGGCAACGCATTTAAATGAGGTTACATTGACTTTATGAAAGATCTACATGTAATCAGCGAAATATAGCCAGGAAAACACGTTCGCGTCAAATGGGTCCGCTTAGGAGAGGCGCATATGCAATGTCACATACCTAGGACACAACCTGTTCCATCTATAGGCTAGTAATGCCGTTTCGCCATGAAAACAGCCCTTCATTATTGATATAGTGAGGAGATAGCCGATGGTACATGTAGGCGAGAAAGCAGAGAAAGTCCACGAACTGTCCTAATGATGTCAAACCGTCGCTTTCGTGACGACCCCCAGATCTTCAGCTAATAGCTCTACAACAAAGGCTGTTTGCATGTAGACTGCAATATAGTTATTTGATTGTTATGTGTGTTTTAAATGTAATCTGGTGCATACGTTTTTCAGATGTAGTGGAAAAGCTTTTTGTTGAAAATCCCACTGACGTCCCCGGAGGCAAGCGCCGGGCGCACGCTCGGCTAGGCCAGCGCTCAAAAACTGTGGCATGAAGCGGCCTATTTTAACCTTTTTTTCAAATAAATATCTTCCTCAGAAAGTTATGTCATTTTTCATACATTGTCATGATGCGCTTGCAAGCCATGTGCCTTTGATAAAATGCCATAGCTGAGCACACCAACGTCCGAGTGTGCGGGCGTCCCAGTGTGCCGGGATCCCAGTGTGCCGGCATCCCAGTGTGCCGGCATTCCAGTGCGCTGGCGTCCCAGTACCCC
Source organism: Dermacentor andersoni (assembly GCF_023375885.2). Taxonomy (NCBI): domain Eukaryota; kingdom Metazoa; phylum Arthropoda; class Arachnida; order Ixodida; family Ixodidae; genus Dermacentor; species Dermacentor andersoni. Next base: position 216,317,333 of record NC_092815.1, read on the forward strand.
AGTGTGCCAGTGTCCCAGCATGCCAGCATTTGCTGGTCCCATAATCAGGCGCACTGGGTCCCAGGGGCACTGGGTTTTGCAATAGGGTCTGCTTGCTGCTCCCATGTGCCGACGCCTGCCGCCGCCTCCTTCTCTCTTAGAAGTGTGTGTGGCTTTCTCCCAGGCGCTCCTCCTGCGCTGGGTGTGTTGGTGCTTCTGTTGCTGCACCCCTTGATGTTCCCATGTGCCGCCGCCTCCTTCTGCATTACAAGTGTGCGCCGCATTTTGGCTGTTAATACCTCCCCTTTCCTGCTCCGTTGTGCTGACACTTGCCATTGTGCGCTCGAAGTGTGCATGGTTTTCTGTCAAGTGGTGCCTCCTTGCTGCTCCAATGTGCCGACACCTGCCGCCATCAGCTTGGGCATTAGAAGTGTGGGTGTGATTTTGCGGCAGTTGGCTGCCCCACCTGACATGCCGACACATGCCGACATTCTTTTTTGTGATAGACGTGTGTGTGTTTGTGGTGATGTTTCTGGACTTTCTTTTAAGGGGGAGCTTCTGCACTTTAATGGCAATGGCTCGCGCTGCTCAGCATTGCCTTGTTCTAGGTGCTGCCTTGTTCAGCAGGTCTTGTGGGATGCAAAGGTCGAAGCTAAAATAATATGTTCTGGTTGTCGTGCCACTGGCATCCCTGATAGTTCCTGGCTACATCCTAGCAGCAGCACCTGTCGCAGGGCCAGAAAACTGTACGTTCAGTGGGAATAGGAGCAGGTCCGTGAAGGAGGTGATTTGAATGTGATTCCACGTCATCTCCACAACCAGCGCGCTATGGTTCGTGTGACTCCATTGGCATCATGTAATTTCGCCATTCTCACAGCAGTGCAGCCTTGCTGTCATGGATGGTGATGCGCTATCGCACCACTAAAACACCGTTGCGTGCAGGGTCAGGGAAAGAAAAGTGCACGATTCGTGTGAATCATATGTAGTGTAAACACTATATGTACCGTTAAAGGTGGAAGTTTGCGATGACTGGAAACAAAACGCCGTTTTCTGGATGCCGTCACTTCATGATATTGCACTATCATACTGCCACTTCTTTTGGTGTCATGCCATCGTTACCGTATCGTAGTAGTTATTCTACCTTCATAACACCACTGCTATCATCCCCTTATCGTAACATTGCAATAACTTCAGCATCACATTTGTTGTCCGCATTTCACTCCAGCATAGTCTTGCTCGCACTGGCATTGTAATGGCACTGTCATGTTACCATTGATACCTTTTCAATGCCAGCACCGCACTGTCGTCACGTCTCTGCTTCTTCCCTTGTGTTGGCAGTGTACATTCACTGTGCTGTCACTTCCATGATGCTTTATTGACATTGCGACTCCGTAGCATGTGTGCATTTCTTCGTTATGAACACTGCATTGTCGTCACGCAAGTGTGCTTGTTGTAAAATGCAACTGTGATTAGGCCATTCTTGTTGCGCTAATGGTGCTGTCGTTTCAATATCCTTGTTAATGCAGCATCGTTGCGCCTTCGACATGTTTGCATTCCTGGTCACTAGCCTGTCGCATGTGCGTCAATGTTGCTGTTTAGCCTTTCTGATGTTACGGCAGCGGCTGCGTTCCATCATTAACATTACATTGGTGACGTACGGTGACATTCATAGTGTTGCTGTCAATGTGATGTCTTTCGTGCTTCTCTTTTCCTGACGGTGCACGACAATTGAACGGCTATGAAAGCGGATGCTAGAGAAAATTAGCCCAACTAGGACATGTCATGTGCACTTGGCGATGCTCGATGGGCGTCAATAGTGTTCGTCGTGAAATGACGTTAAAAGTGTGATTACGCATACTTTTTTAAGCACATGAGCATCACATATTTTTCAAGGCACCCTACCTCCCCGATGCTCCAATGCCATGACACCGGCTATCTCATCTTTGTGCGTTGCAGATGCATGTGCTGCTGTGCGACTTCCTTCGTCATACGCGTAATCTGTGTCACTGACCGGTGTGGTCTTCATCAAGCAACAAGATTCAAGCAGATCCTAAGGGGATGAGATGTATTGCGCTCGTACGCGAAGACAAGACAATGGTACCATTGCTTTAGGTGTTGCGATTGTGCGACAATGTTCAAACTGCTCGCAACATGTGGACAGTCAGTGTTATAGCCTCGTGCTGCGGAATACGAGTACGACATTAACGCAGCTGTGCATCCGGATTCTGCGCATGAATCTGCGCATGAAGGATTTCAACCTAGCGGAATCGCATGTCTTGCCAAGCATACAAGACACGCACTGTAAACAAGGCACAGGCTCCATTTTCCAATGACTGTTGAGCCTTTCCTCGTGTGAAAGCTGTTTGTGACAGTGTGACTGGTTGTAAAGGCCTGTTTGCAAAAGCAAACGAGCCTGCATAGCATCATGTTAGCGACAAATATTTTGGAAGCGACCATAGAATTCGTGGCTGAATCATTATTGCCATATAGTACCGTAATGATAAGTGCCTTGACCGCAAAGACAGAACTTCCACATAGTCTGCAGCGTCACCATGCCATGGAATGATTCTGGAAATGTAGAAGCTTATTGTACTGATTTCAGTACTTCGCCCCCAGAACGGTGCCAATGACATGCAGAAGTTGACTCATGTTTGGTTTTTTTTCTTCACTGGGGCGTTGCCACAGCTGTTGAGCGTCTTCTGTGGCCCCGCAGTTGATACAAGGATGCAATTGGTTTCTACAGCTTTTGCAATGGTGTTAAAGCTTAACGTGGCTCATTTGGCAAATTACATAACGTCATATCATTTGTTTTCATCATAGCCGCCTCATTACCCGGGGATTTGGCAGACTGCATTTCCACTATTGTCATCATACATGATGCGTTACGTTGCCCTACAGCTGTTACCGTAGGCAGCAGTGAAGGTGCGCCAGTGCGCATTGCAAGTTGCGTGGGACGCAAAAGAGAACTTTTTTCCAGTAGCCCTAAATGGTGTTTGCACAATGCGTAGGGGCACGCATTCTTCGTTTCTGAGGATGTGAAGGCGAAAATACATTGTTTGCAATAGAATTTCATGCATCGTTGTCACTAGAGACCTGCTTCGTGTGTACTGCACAGCGCCTTGGCACTGGACAAAAACATGAAACTACGCCTTCTCCTCGTTCAGTAAAAGCAGGACAAGCGTTGGCCCCAAGGCGGTTAGGAATGCAACTTTCCACCTATAGAAGCAGCTTTCGTTGCGCTACCGTACGCAAGTGGGATAGTGCAGTGGACATGACGTTTACCTTGACATATTATGTTTGGGCTGCCGTAGGAGTGCATGCGACACAATGCAATGTGGAGAAGGACACGTAAATGAACGTGTGTACGTTACGTTGCTAAGGTACTGACATAGGAATGTAGGGCATGCATCTTTTGTCGTGGTTCTGCAGACATTACTTGGACGAACGTGCCCCTACACGATACGTGTCTGTCATCATGAAGGTACAGCACGCATGCGAAGTTTTGCAGTAGCTGAGAAAAGAGAACCGAGGTGGGATCAATTGCAAGAGCATACAACAGCATTACATGCATATTTTGCAAAGCGCATAAACATTGCACGCTTCCTCATATCCTATTCCATAATAAGTTTTGAAACACACACTGTGCAAATGCGTGTATTTGCACGGATTGTTCTTTTCAGCAGGTGCGTAGAACATGCGAGGCAGACATTTCCTGGCAAGCATGTGCGAACCTCTTCGTACATTTGCTAATTGGAGGAGACTGTAAGCTCATTCAAAGATTATTTCGGCACACATATTGTACGCGACATTCTTGTATGAACTAAAGCACGCTATGGGTTCAGAACCGTGACTTGAAGAAAGGTGCAAAAGTGCTTGCGGCCCATTTAGGAAATTTTTGTCGCGAGGAGACGCCATAGCATTTCTGACAACATAATACCAAGAGGAGTATGGCACACTTGAAGAGCCAGCGCCATTGGCGTCTGAAGGGGGCGATGCTTAGTGATGCACCCTCAGAATAGGGCATTTCGGATTTCTGAATATAGGCTAAGCCCCATTGAGGCGCGCAGTCTTGTCTGTGGCGTAAACGCAACAGTGAACTTTACAGCCGATTACGTGGCATATGCTGTGCCATGAAGCTCTACATTACGAAATAATCGGGAGGTATTGATGTGCAGACAAAGAAGCACGCATTGGCTACTCGAGGGACCTATGACCACCATCATGTAGTGACGGATGACCCTTGCCAGTTAAGTGGGAAAATTGTGTGAAGCAACAGGGGTCCAACCAGTTTCACATAGCTTCGTTAGGGTAACACATGTGGCATTACAAGCGGACAGTAACTTATACTGCGGACAGTACGCTGTACGTATCGTAGTGTTGTCATTTGAAGTGATTCACCTGGGAAGGTGGTGCAATATAGAGCATGGATGCTTGAAAAGAAATGTTTAACTTCGCCTACGCATCCTTGAGAAATGTCGCAAAAAGCTACATTGCAAGATGCAAAGATGAGCATGAAGCGCAAGAACAGCTGCAAATGTGATCCCAGCAGGGAATTTACATGCAATGCATTGCATTGTATGTTCCGCTTCACCCAGAAGGAATCATTGCTGCAATGACAACATGTTCATGGTGAAGCTATACAGTTTGCAAAGAGCAAAACTTTCTATTCTTTGTAACGATGATGCTACATGTATTGCGACACGGTGAGGACCATCGCATTTTGCATCTCCCTTGGCAGCTAACTTAACAACTCTGAGTCGATGGCGTGATGCACCTGCATATGACATGCAACGACCCAATCAGGTTCACTTTATGCACCAATTCTCTAACGAGTAAACAGAAGGGTGCCGTGACACAAAAATGACCATGCCATGTAGCACACACCATGTTGTGCGAAAGACGTTGCAGACGTAGATCACATGGTGTTTTGTTTTGTAACAAATTATGTTTAATAGCTTTCCCAATGCAGCGCTGCCACTTAGTCAACATGCATCGAACAATTCTCAGTTTGCATACGTGGCAGGACATGTCCTGGGGTGTGATCACAATTTTCCAATAGGCACTCGATGTTTCAGACGAATGTGTCACGCGTACAGATCAACAGTACTTAGCTTGCATGTTTGCAATTTAAGAAGATGAATGATGTTGCGCGTTGCAGCCGAACAAAGTTGCCACTACACCGATTTGCACATTGCACACCTTATTGTAGAAGTCCAAGATAACGTTGGGGCCGAGCACATAAGACAGCTCATGATCACAGTTCATATCACATCTGAAAACCTCGCATTGGAAACTTGGCAATTGAATGTGCTGCGACGTTTTGGGTCGTGTTAAAGGTCGTGTTAACTGCTACGTCACACGTGGTGGAGGTTGTTCCTCGGTTCCTGAACGTCTTCTCGCCTGCTCTACGTCCTGGAGTTTCGCTCAGGTAGCCGTTTGTGCCAGCTTTTCGCCATAAAGCTGCAAGACGTGCCATCATGCACACCCACATCTACAATCTCGGCTACGTCTGCCGCATCCTCTCCTTGGCTCACCGCCGGGCTCTTGCACGATCCCCATCTGATCGCTGGCATTCACGGTGAAGATTTGCAGGATTGGCTTGACAACTACGCCCGGGTAAATTCTGGCAACCGTTGGGAGAAGGCGATTAGGCTACGCCGCATATACCTTTAACTCAAGGGCATAGCGAAGGCATCTTCATTCAACCACAAGATCGACTTCACCGTCTGGAGTACTTTGAAACAGCCGCTTTGAGAAGGTTTTCGTCCTCCGGTAGTTCGTTGCGCACTCGAAAGCAGCAACTCGGCAAGTCCTATACCTCGTATGTAGATGATGTCCTCGCACTTGGTCGACATGTCAACGCTTCGATGATGGAATCCGACAGAGTACACCATGTACTCAAAGGCATGGCAAAGGCAAGCCTTCAATGTGTTGGCCACCAAGGAGCCGGCCTGCATTGCTGAAATTGTATGCATGCGCCAGCGCCTTGCCGGCCACGATTTTCTGCGAATGGCGCCGGACTCCCCTGAAAGTGAGCCCACAGCCGACCCCTCTTCACGCGCACTGTAGCGCATAATCACGCCACAACAACTGCAGTCTCTTGACTTCTCGGCACGTTCCATTCCTACCCAGCATCTACACGACGTGTGGAGGAGCAGTTAGCGGAACCTAAAATGCGCCCCGAAGACGTGGCGGACCGATCACAGTACACGCACAAAGCAATCTCAAGATGAGTCCCCACATACAATGAATACCTGATGTGACGATAATGACGTGCACGCTATGAACACGTGCAAAAGAAATGTCCACAGCACTTCGTTATCTATTTTCAGTCTGTCAGATCGGACAACACCAATTACAAGCAATGTGCAAATACTTTGTTGTAGTGTTGCATGCTCTACACATTCACATTTGCTGCACGCACGTGATGCACAACATTGCACTCTTCACGATTTGCTAATTTTATAAACAGTACCTAACAACATATGTGATTGTTGTACTCTGAAAACCTACAATCTTTTTCCAATTGTCCCATCCTTCTGCGCATGCACGTTTTCAAGTATGCAACATTTACCACAGCGTGTATTTATATGTACCAGGTACTTGAGGTATTTCAGAGCGCCATGTTGCCTTCATGCACAGAAGGGCATCTCAAGCAAAACATATATTTTGTAACCAAACTGTGGGCAATACATCCGTAACGTTTATTCCCACAATTGCTCCATGAATTCGCCCTCCTCTGCAACACATTCAAGTTCGGAAAAGGCAGCACGCAGGACTTAAGGGGTCATTACAATTGTTCCCATTTACGCAACAATGGCAAAATGGCACTGGGCAGGTCATGTAATGCGCAGACTAGATAACCGTTGGCCCATTAGCGTAACAGAATGCGTACCAAGAGAAGGGAAGCGCAGTAGAGGACGAACCGTCCTATGGCTGTGCGGCGAACTGGAGGAGACTGTGGGGCGCTAGGGATCTAGTGACCTCTCCAGAGAGAGGAAAGTCCGCTGCGCGCTCCGTTTTCTCGCCACCGGACACTTCCAGAAGTCTGTGGGTGACGAAGTTTTCACAGGAATGGCGCAGTCCTCTGTGAGCGACACCATTCGCGAAGTTGCGCTTGCGATTACTGTCGCTGGTCAGCAGAAGGGCTGGGTCAGTTTTCCTATGACCTCGGCTGCCAAAGCCAGCGCCAAGGTGACGTTCGCAAGCAGAAGGCGAATTCCGGTTGTTGTCGCCAGCGTGGACGACACGCTGATCGCCATCTAGCAACCGAAAGGGCTCAACCCAGGGGAGACCGCGAGCTTCATTACCCGGAATAGTCAACACCATGGTCATGGGTACTCATTGCATTTACGATTTCTTGCTCGTTTAATTTCTCAAACCGGCCAGCCTTGGCATCTAGCACGGCCATTTATGTAGGTAGATAGCTACGAACATATCAGTGTGCAGTCTTGCAAATTTTGCTTTTTTTTGTTAGTGTCCACCTGTGCCCTCAGTGCAATTTTCATTGAACGCATCATATGATGTGCGCTACGTCTCAAAATTCTTCTTTTTGTTTTTTTTTAGTAGTGCAAAGTTGATGTTTCTTTTTTCGCAGTTGCGAGTAGCTTTGAGGGCGCCTCTTGCATGCTCGAGATGGGCAAGTTATATGAGCTTATGAGAAATTTCCGCAAGAGTTTATTTCACGTAAGTTTTTCAGTTCGTATCGCGGCGCAGGTAGAATTATGTAATTTTGTGTGATTTGCAATATTTACTCCGAGTCATTTCTTTTCCACCACTTTGCTTAACATATGGCACTGAAGGTGTGTGATGGCGACATGAAGATCCTAGATATCGACCGTCGTTTGCCAGGGTCATGCCACGACTCCTTTGACTGGCGGCACACTTCGCTGCGAAGTCGCCTTGAAACTCTCCTGAGACCTCAGGAAATCGTGCTTGGTGACTACCGCCAATCCAGAGACTCAGATATTATTTGAACTTTAATAACAACCCGACATGCAACTTTAGTCGATCCTCGACATGTGCTATATACATCTGGTAGATATTCCTTGCATGATCAGTCTGGCAGCGCTTTCCGCATCCTTCAGACATGTATTGCTTGTGTGAGAGAGACATATATATTATAATATATCGGAAAGGCATAGAGGTCGGCCTGAGCCTGTATGCTTGCTCTAGCCCTTTTCGCGGCGATCCCGTGGGCGCTGCACCGCATGGTGACGTGAGCATTGCTTGCTTGAACTGCCTCCGTCCTTGCAATGGCTTTGTACGACGCCGGTGCGGCTTAGCAAACCTCTGCCTAGTGAGATATCCTAGACGGTGACTGGGTTGACGAAACCAATTTTGGCCACAACTTCAGAGAACATGCACAAGCGCATTCGCAGCTCATTAGGCTATGCCCAAACGGCGCGAGCAGCGTATATCGTGCTTGTTCTACAAGCGGGCTAAATGTGTATTCCATGCTACACAAACATTCCGCTCATGAATTTAAACAGTATTAGTGTGGTTTGCTATTTATTCTTTATTTGGCAACTATTTTGAAGAAGCGGCTTGTCACATTTCTGACTTCGCCGGTGTTTTCACTATCTGATTATGCTCTGCCTAATGGATGACAGCTCCTTTCCGATATATTTGTTCTTTCTGCGCGTAAGGCTTGAAAGGTAGCTCTTTTGTACCTTGTAATACCTTGTAGTAAGGAAGTATTCTCGCTAGTAACTCGCTTACTCTTGTGGACCGCCATGAAACATTCAGCTTCGAGCGTTCGGGGGCTATCGGTGTAGTCCGTCATTTATTGCGCGTTATGCTATCTATGTTCACACTAGGGTCGTAACGCGCGTAACAGCTCTTTCGGCATATCGAACGTAACGGCTGTAAAAAACGCTACGGCAGTTAAGCCGGTACCTTTGTCCACATTTACAGCTGTGTAAATTACGGTTGCTACGACAGGCCGAAGAAACTGGGAGTCCACCTAGTGGACTGTCCACTTCGGCCTGACGTCATCAGGAGGCAATGTGAACTTGCACAAAAATGAACTGGAAGACCTCGTACGCGAAGAACATAGTGCCTGGTGCGCCCTGGAAGTCACCCGTGACAATGTAAATCGAATGAAATGCCGTTTAGCCGTTTTCTATTAGTTTCGGTTGCGGTTTGTCGAGTGAAGATGTGAAACGAACATGGCCGGGTGACTCACAACAAAATAATGTGTCTGAAAATTTTATTTCCATCATCTTTGTATACGGTACAGCGGCGTTTCACTTCTTTTCTGGCGTTGTAACGACTGCAATTGTTAGTTTGCCACCGGAGGGCCACGTTAGCGAACCGAAACGCGAAATGGCAGCTGTGTGAAACGAATTAAACAGCTGACCACAAATCGTCGGCTACCGAGCTTCCCCGTAAGCTGACGGCAACAGTATGGCATCTTTGTATTTGCTGTCTTGGTCCATTCTCGGACACTAGTGTTGGAACTGAAGCGCAAAATGACAGCATCTACGCTTGCAATGAATAGCTGACGCAGGATCGTCGGCTACTGAGCACTGGTAATCCCTGGCGGTGGCAGTATGTCATGTTGATGGATGCTGCCTGGGAGCGTTCTCCGATAGTACTGCTGAAATCGTTGTAAATCATCGTGCACCAGACGATGTATGCCTGGTCGTCACGACTGCGATGCTTCGAGAGAACTTCCAACTCGAATCGCCTCTAGTACCACACCGACAACTGCATCGTCTGGTGCGTCGACGATTTATGACATACAACGGTAAGTCGCGGCGTTGAACAGACGGCAGTGATGGTGACTGCGCATAGTAATCTTTATGCAGGCCCACAAGTTCAAGAAGAGTGTGCTGCGAAGCATTTATTCATGATACTGAAAAAGAGTCCAGTGGCGGTCTGTACCTTTTCCTGAGTATTTTCTGCTCCTCTGCAGTCAAGCTTCCAGACGACCGTGTTTGTCCATCACAGCGCCATGGCACCGCGGGACATTGGCCCTCACATAAACCATCGGCAACAGGAAATTATAATCAACTTATTGGAAAGTAATCCACGCTAAATTAAATCATCGAGACATCTGAACCCAAAATTTACCGCTCAAAGGAAAAAGAAAATGTGGGAGGAGCTCGCCAATTTGCTGAATGATGCCGGGCCTCCCACAAAGCTCGTGGTGCAGTGGCGTTGTTGGTGGAACGAATTCGTCAGTCGTGCCAGGGCTGACGCAGGCAACCTTTCCGCCGAGATGAAGGAGGCGTACATCCTTTACGGTAACGTCTGTTTCGAGTGTTTACGCAAACCACATTGCAGGTCTACCGGCGGTGGCCCTCTCGGGGATCATTCGTATTTAAAACAGCGCCAAAAAACACGGACAAGGGAGGACACAGGACGAGCGCTTCTGAGCCCTCGGGGGCGCGAAGGGCCGAGTGTTCGCTTTGCTTGGCCCAGCGAGCACCATACCGGCGAGACCGGCGCCCTTCATGAGCAGCGGCTGCGAAGTGAGAATCTGCTTTGTTTATTTGTGTTCCTTTAGAAAGGCCCGGATTGGTAGTGAAGAATACTGGAGCACAAGTTGCCATTACAAATTAAGGGCTTGGAGGTAATGCTGTACCTAAAAGAGCAAAGCCTACTGCATTGCACAATATGCTTCACCTTTTGTATTTATTGTGACCTGTATCTGCCTCTGTTGAGCTTAATTTGTTTTTCTTCAATGCAGAGCAACTCCCAGCAACCTGGCACCTCAGCTTTGGCTGAGGCGTCGCAGCTAGGCAACAGAAATGGTACAACGTGTCTGAGACAGCGGCATTGCAGGAAGCAGGAGTGCTGTCAGCAGTAAGTGTATGGTGTATGAACGTAATTGTGACCTCACGCGAAAAAAGTGTTCATTCAATCTCAACATAGCTGTAGTATGGTGATATAGAAGTTCCTTGTGCTGGTCACAACAGATGAACGGTACCTTGCTATACTTAATGCATGCGAGACAAACATGTCAAGTGAAAAAAGGAAACCACACAGAGAAGGTATACTCAAGAGAGGTACTACGATTAACTGATTTTATTGCTGCTTGGTCAGTACCAGCGTACACAGAGGCACAGGAAGGCAAAAGAAAGTAAGCACAAGAACCCTGTAGATCACCAAATATGTTAACGTGGCATTTGCTTGTTTCGTGCACATACTGACATTTGTTTTTCTTGCTAGTAACCTATATATCATGACACATTTCCATAACGCAAAGGTTCTATGTGTACTATGCGTGCACAGGCAATGTGTACTGGTTAGCTGTATGTTAAAAAATGTAGTAACCTTCATAGCGGTGTTGTGATGAAGAGACTACGCAAATCCTGTTTTAACTCGGAACACGTTAGATTGAATGTAATGCCCTGAATTAAAAGATACAATCATTACAAAAATGAGAAAGCCGGAAAATGTAATGCAACATTTTAAAAGTGGAAACTCCACATGACTGCACAATTCGATATTTCCTCTCAGCTGCGGTTACACTGATATGAACGTTACACAATTTAGTTTGATGTGTTATTTATTTGGCTCAATGTTATGTTAGTGTCCAAAAAAGAATGCCTGAGAGCAAAGAGGATTGGTGACAGGTGGCACAAAACATATTACCCTCAATATAAAATTTCGTAAGAATATTGTAGGGATGTGCAAACACAATGCAGTTTTTGCATGGGAGTGGAGTATCATTATGAACGCTTCTGAAATGGCTAGCGTGAATTGGCTTTCACATTAGCTTTTATGTCATTCATGTTCACCAAATAGCCCACCGCTGAAACATGTATAAGTGAGCAACGAATCTAGTACTAAGTAACGTAGTAGCGATGTAGGCAGGCACTCTGTCGCGTTGTTCTCTCTTGTGTGCTGTGTGTGGTTCTCTTGCGCCTCAAAAATTTAGTATGCTGTAGTAGTAGATGCTGTAACGAACTTGTTGCGTGAAGTGAATTACTGGGTTACATGTGCACGGCAGCCTATGGTGGTAGCGAACATTTTCCTCCTATGCTCTAAAATGTATTGTAGTGCCTCTCTTACTTGGCATGTTTTGCACGACGTGCATTCATTGTGAAGGCAGCGACTGTTTAAAAGTGGTTAATTTAAAATAAGTCCAGTACAACAGACAGGGACAAACGAAGAAAGACACACTTTTCACGTGTGTATAATGTGTAATGCCCCATCTCCCACGGTGTTCTTACTTACGAATATTGCCCATTATACACGCTTCATAGCAAGTGTGTAAATGTGAAAGGCACGTAAAGCTTATTTGTCCAAACGTGGCGTATTCGTTAATAGGAAAACTGAAGGTATACAAGGAGCACTTGTTCGGACAGCACTGTAACCTAGTGGAGCTTTTCATGAACGCTATACACACAGACACCGAAACAGTACTGAGGAAAAGTTGTGTCAGCACGGCATGCCATACTATATTTGCTATCGCATTCATGAAGCACTAAGATGTGCACCTACTTGTAACGATGTATATGCGGTACGTCGTTATGCAGCAATATGAGAATTTCGCACCATGGCAGTCATTGGTTAACCCATTCTTTTGTCTTTTTGAGGATCAACTTTATTCGACAGTATATCTGTAACGCACCACTGTAAACTCGTTCATCACTAGACGCTTCGTAAAGGTCCAAGTATTCGCAGTGACAAGGCAGTTAAGTTTAGAAATTTCACCTGCAGCCACGTGTATTTTTTTTTTCATGTCATGTAATTTCCTGACAGACCGCAGAGTAGGAATGTTACATAAAGGGTAATAACATTTGAAGAAAGCAAGCCTGCTCATATATGAGCTTGTGGTGTGAGGAGCCCAAGTATATGTAAAATGGAATTGGGTGAGGCGCCTGAGTAATGCGTGTAAGTCTTGGAAATTAGTGGGTATGTTATATGCTATGCGTGTGCTTGAGGCAACTTCATGTTTCACCTACTCTCACCTGTGCAGCAGAACGTTTAGCTTTCAGTTTTAATTGGAGTGGTGAAAAATGTAACTGAACGCAGACTTCATGGATACTTTGTTATTCAGTGGTAACGCTACGTATGTTGTACATAATAACTGCTACTGGATGTTGTATGGTTCAGGTAGTTTCGATATTTAGTAATGTGGCAATACATGAATAAAGAACTCGCCCAGAAATGTTTTAACTGTTCAGCAGAACAAAGGTCCCTCTGAAAACCACTTCGAAGGTATGTAGTGTCACTGGTTAGTAGACAAATCTAAGACATGGGAGATGCCCATAAAGAGGTAACAAATATTGAATCAAGGCAACAACTACAGCACACGGTAAATGTACGGCTGCATGGTATGTATTCATTGCGCATTTGAAAAAAATATTGAACAGACTTTCAGTCATGCATGTGCTATTATCTAGTGGCTTGCTAACAATGCTTGACTATGCATGAAGCTAGGAGTGTATTCTAGGGGGCCGATGTCACCTTTGTTAAGTGGCAGAGCTTCATATGGAAAACTCATTTCGGACAACTTGAACAAATTCGAAGTGAAATTGCCATGACTAAAATGCGACAAATGTAACAATGCAAATGCCATGTCACACAACACACACATAATCTAGGCAAATGAATACTTGCATGACATCATGTAATGCGGCTGTTGGCTCAGCACTCATGAATGGCTGTTTGTCTTCATGAGTGGTACGGAAAATAAAGATTAAAATAGACCGAGAAACTTCCTATGTACCTGTACTGTACATGCCATTATGGACTGTTGGGGACTGGGATGTTGTGGGAAGTGGATATATTACTAGATAGGTTAAATGCACAATGCAAACACTAGACTTCACATAAAAGAAACGATGAGCTGCATAAGTAATGCGGCTGTAAAAGGAACTGCAATTTTTTATTTCGCACGTTTCTATAACGATTCCAGGGTCTATGCTCCTCAAGTGAGGACATGAAGTATTCCTGTTTCACTGATGAAAAAAAATACATTTCAGGTATGAAATGTATGTACAGTCAAGTACAACATGAAACCTGGTGCACATGAACACTTGTATTACCTTTTGTTATTGCTGCCGTAATTGCGCTACTCTTCCTTAAAGAGCATAGTTACATTTTGTTAGTCGTACAGCTTAGAAGCTAGTGTGCTTCCCAAATTATGCAGGGCCTCCAAGAGCTACTTCAACAAGAGGCCGCCTGTTGCAGCAGGCTGTGGGTGGCACAGCCAGAAGGGTCACCTTTGCAGCTGCAAGGAACGAGTTGGCGGAAAAGTTATTGGAGGAGTCCCGCAAGGTGAGATAGCAGTGCTAATAGAGTAAGTACATGTAATTAAAACTGAGCGATTAAATTTTTGGCGCAGCGGAGTACACATGTGTAGTTGGTGAATAGAAAAGAAATCACGAAAGAAGTTCTTACAATTGAGCGTGTTAAACAAAATAGCAATTCTCACAATTCACACCAGTAACTCAAGTGCAGAGACACAAGGAATATGCAGTACTCTTCGCTATGTACGTAACGTTTGACATGAGAATTAGTAATTGGCCCTTGTCTATCTAGGGGATTCTGGAAAGCGTTGCACTTTTCCCAACGGTATGAGCATAACAACTTAATGCGCAAAACAAAGTTACATATCATACGCGAACTTATGCCCTAAAGAAATAGGACTGAAGTCTTGCAACAAACAGCTTGTAGTGCTTAGGCAGCTGCCACACATTGTTATTCATGTACGCATAGCTAGCATAAAATGTACTGATTTCTGCAACACAAATTGATGAACCCTTTCCTTGTTTCCCCTTCAGGCATGAAACACCCCCAGCGGTTTTTCTTTCTCGGATATTGCAAACAACATGCCAGTTTTTTTTTTTTTTTGCTTCTGCAGAAAAAAAAAATACGATGTCACTTATAATGTCAAATGTTCCCTTTCTGTGGTCCTCAAATTCCTTTCACACAAAAGCAATATCAATGGAACTCTTGCGGGAAAGAAACGCAGAAACGCACGAGTACATCAACGGCACTGAAAGGGTACCGGTGATAGCATATCAGGACTTCACAGGCTCCAGTACGAGTTTTATACACGTTTATGCAATCAGTTCGAACGTACTTCCTGATGCAGCTACATACATTGATGATGTATGGGGTTTTGTGGCGCAAGGGAAAGTGTGGCCAAAGAGCGCCATGTCTGTGGTAGTGGGTGTGCAGTGGCTGTAAAGGGGCCTTAAAATATACGCTCTAAAGTGCGTAAAATATGTGTAATAAAATTATGGCGATGACGTATGACTTGTACTATGAACATATAGATGCATATAAAAAGAATGATGCGATAGGTAAAATATATCAGATTATAAGAAATGCTAGAGCACTACTACGTCCTTAGAGCCCTTGAAGCACAAGGGCTTGGAGGCATGTGCTATTCAAAACAGTTATCGCAGCGGCATCCTCTAGAGCGAGGATGCTCTACGAATTTAATGGGCTTATAACGTGTAGAACTACATCCTTTAAGAAGTCGAGGACTGCCTTGGTGTTAAAAAGCGGTTCCTTACCAATAAACATAGCCGGGTGTAGAGGGATGTAATAACGGTATGCAAGCGGAAAATGTTTCATTCTTTCAGGTTCGGCTTTCCGACACTCCAGGAGGACATGGAGGACGGTCAGCCTCTCACCGCATCTACCACAGGTTGGAGGTTCAATTCCAGTAAGTAGAAAATGATGGGTCCCAAATGTGTGTCCTATTCTGAGGCGACAGAATAGGACATCTGTTCGCCGACATTTCGTTGGGGAGGGCCAAAAACCTAACTGGGGCTTTATGACGTGCAGTTTGTTATTTGTTTGCGCGTCCCACGTGCACTGCCAGTGATTTCGCAGTTTATTTCGTAAGAAAGGCCTCAGGTCTGTGACAGGCACATCAGCGGTAGGGTTAACAGCTTGCGATGTGATAGACGTGGCCATCTCGTCCGCGAGAACGTTACCTTCGATTCCCCTATGGCCAGGGACCCAGCATATTATGATATTCTGGTTAGCTGAGTACGCTTTACATAATACTGAATACAGTTCATTGAATACGGGATTTTTATGTTTGTAGAGTGACATTAAGGCCTTCACGACGCTTAGAGAGTCTGTATAGATCGCTGCTTCTGAAAGTTTTGATCTTCTTATGTGCTTAACGGCAGAGAGTACTGCGTAGGCCTCGGCCGTAAAGATGCTTGTTTCCGGATGTAGTACATCGGATTCCGAGAAGGATGGGCCGACGGCTGCATAGGATACCCCGGCATTTGACTTTGAAGCGTCTATG
Organism: Dermacentor andersoni; assembly: GCF_023375885.2. Taxonomy (NCBI): domain Eukaryota; kingdom Metazoa; phylum Arthropoda; class Arachnida; order Ixodida; family Ixodidae; genus Dermacentor; species Dermacentor andersoni. The sequence goes on from NC_092815.1 coordinate 216,333,546, forward strand.
TAGAAATCTACGCAGGAGTGTTTGTACTGAAGTTCTAGGAAATGCATTCTGATTTCCTCCTCAGGAGCGCGCTTTGTAACTTTTATAAAGGATATGTCACATTGTATCACCTGCCACTCCCAAGGAGGTAAGAGCTTAATTGTGTGCATTAAGCGATGCTCGAGGAGTGGGACATGCATTTCATTGCTAAGCTCCTTCACACGCAGCGAGAAAGGCTGTCTTATAGAGGGGCGATTGCTGAAAAGTGTAGCGCACGTCATATCGGTAACGGTATCAAAACATGGATGTTCAGGATCTGAGCGTACTTTAAGGAAATATGTAAAGCTGTTGTATGATCTCTGTAGGCGGAGAGACCATTCATTTGATTCGGCATATAAACTTTCAATCGGGCTTGTTTCGGGCTTGTTCTGAAAGCGCCCGTGGCTAAACGGATGCCTAGATGGTGAACCGGGTCTAGCATCTTTAGCGCGCTTGGGGCGGCAGAGTTATATACCACGGCACCATAATCTAATCGTGACCGGATGAGGCTCTTATACAGATTCATTAGGCACTTCCTGTCACTACCCCACGTAGTCTGGGATAGAAGTTCCATTAGGTTCATTGTTTTCAGACACTTTTCTTTGAGGTGTTTAATGTGTGGGACGAAAGTGAGTCTATTATCAAGTATAACACCTAGAAATTTGTGCTCTTTGTTTACAGGTATCTGTTGTCCACACATTTGTAAGCAAGGATCCGGAACAAGGCCTCTCTTCCTTGTAAACAGCACACAAGAACTCTTTTGAGGATTGATTTTAAAACCATTTTTCTCTGCCCACCCTGACACCTTGTTTAAACCATGCTGTACCTGTCTCTCACATACTGTGAGGTTACAGGATTTGAAGCCTATTTGAATGTCGTCCACATAGACGAAATACAAAATGGCTGGTGGTAAGGAAGCACGAAGCGTTGTCATTTTAACAATAAAAAGTGTGCAACTGAGCACGCCTCCCTGGGGTACACCAGTTTCTTGTGCAAAAGGACGTGACAGCACATTGCCGACTTTCACCTGGAAGGTACGATTGGACAAGTAGTTTTTTATTATGTTTAGCATATTACCCTGAATGCCCATTTCCGATAAGTCTCGCAAGATCCCGTATCGCCACGTCGTGTCATAGGCCTTTTCCATATCGAGAAATATCGAGAGGAAGAACTGTTTATGTATAAATGCGTCCCGGATATTTCCTTCAATACGTACAAGATGGTCGGTTGTGGAGCGCCCTTCTCGGAAGCCACACTGATAAGGATCAAGCATTTTGTTCTGTTAAAGGAAATGGATCAGTCGCCGATTTATCATTTTTTCAAATACCTTACACATGCAACTTGTGAGGGCTATCGGGCGGTAGCTTGCCACTGAGGAAGGAATATTCCCTTGTTTTAAAACAGGGACCACAATGGCTTCTTTCCATGCGGTCGGAAGGTACCCTGCGTCCCAGATAGTGTTGAAAAGTGTAAGTCGTGTCACTTTCGTGTCATTGTGTAAGTTTTTCAGCATTTCGTACATGATTCTGTCAGATCCTGGTGCGGAGCTCTTGTATGCGCTCAAGGCAGCTCTCAACTCTGCAATACTAAAGGGGCGGTTGAATGGTTCATTCTGCCGACACTTTCTTATGAGTGGCTTGCATTCTTCTATTTGTTTATATTTGAGAAAGGGTTTTGAATAATTGTTGGAACTTGACACGCTCTGAAAGTGCTCCCCAAGTGAGTCTGCTTGTTCAAGCAGGGTATCGCCTTGACTGTTTACCAGGGGGAGTGAATAAGTTTGTCGTCCTTTTATCCTGTTGACCCTGTTCCAGACTTTCCCCTCCTCTGTATAAGAGTTGATACCCGATAAAAACTTCTGCCAACTCTCTCTTTTGGCCTGTCGGCGCGTTCTTCTTCCTTCGGATTTTGCTTTCTTAAAGTTAATAAGATTCTCCGCAGTGGGAGAGGCGCGTAGCAACCCCCACGCTTTGTTTTGTTTCTTACGGGCGGTCCTACATTCGTCGTTCCACCACGGGACGCGCCGTTTGCATGCGAAACCACTTACTTCAGATATGCATTTAAAAGCGGCATCTATAATGAAGGCTATAAAATACTGAACGGCAGCATCAATTTCTAAAGAGGACATGTCAGTCCATGAGATCCTGGTGAAAGTTCGGAATTTCTCCCAGTCGGCTGCATCGATTTTCCACCTGGGAGCCTGTGGTAGACATTCATTTTCTTTATATGTTCTTAGTAGTATGGGGAAGTGGTCGCTCCCGTAAGTATTGTCGTTTACTTCCCATTCAACTTCAGACAGCAGTGACGGGAAGACTAGGCTAAGATCTATTGAAGAAAATGTTCTGTTTGCAAGAGAATAGTATGTCGCTTCCTTCTTATTCAGAAGACAAGCACCAGAAGAGAGAAGGAACTGTTCAACAAGACGTCCTCGCGCATCTATACGAGGGTCGCCCCACAGTCGCCCCCAACCGCCACTGCTTCAAGAGGCGTTTGTAGCTGTAAATGCTGACACGCAATACTTTTATGGATGACAATGGCAACACCGCCCGATGATGCTACACCATCATAGCGATCTTTTCGAAAGGTTATGTACTGTCGGAGAAAGTTTGTGTGTTTTGATTTGAGGTGTGTTTTCTGTAAACACAGCACTTTTGGATTGTGTTGGTGGATGAGTTCTTGTACATCATCAAGGTTTCTCAGAAGACCTCTGATATTCCATTGTATGATTTGTGTATCCATGTTTAATGTAAATTAGTGCTGTGTATACGGAAACAGAAATGATTAATTAGATTACAGAGCTCTTGCGAGGCCCCGTAACCGGAGTTTTGCCTTTTTTGGAGCGTTCGAGGGAGCCTCGCCGCTCCTTAGGCGCTTGGTGCGTCGTGGGGATAGGTGTTGTGTCAATTGCCTCTTGTGAGGCGCCGGACACGCGCTCTTGCGAGCGAGAAGTTTTTCGGGAGAGTCTCACCTCGGAAGGCGAGACCCCTGCGCCCACCAGCCCGGAGGTCGATGGGGCTCCCTGTGGAATTTGGCTGCGCCAGCTGTTGCCAGCGCTGGGAGGGGCCGGGGAAGTCGAAGCAGCCTCGGCTGCACCTACCTTCGGGGCCACTATCGGTACTGCGGGATCGCTGCGTGTAGCGCAGGTTGCCGCAGAAAACTCTTGTCGAGCCGGCAACCCAAGGGTAGCCTGGCCTGGTTGCTGGTTGGATGGAGTAGGCTTACCTACTTCCACCCTGGGGGCAGGAGCCAAAGGTACCTGCTCGCTGCACGCGGGCTGGGCACTTGGCATTGGCCGCTGCGACGCTGCCCCCCGACGCGCCGCATCAGCATAAGGTGTGCTGTGGAAAGGTGAGCACCTTTTACGGGCTTCCTTAAACGAAATATTTTCCTTGACTTTAAGTGTGATTATCTCTTTTTCTTTCTTCCAGTTTGGACAAGAGCGTGAGTAGGCTGGATGGTCACCACTGCAGTTCACACAGTGAGGTGTGCCACTGCAGTTGTCGGAGGGGTGGCCCTGGACTCCACACTTTGCACAAATTGTTTGACCACGGCAGCTCTGCGAGCCATGGCCGAACCTCTGACATTGGAAACACCGTCTAGGGTTGGGGATAAATGGTCGAACATTTAACCTGATGTATCCTGTTTCGATTGTTTCTGGCAGTACGCTGGATGAAAATATTAGGATAAGATGTTTAGTGGGGATTTCCTTGTTGTCTCGTCTAATTTTAATACGTTTTACGTCAGTAACATTGTGTTCTTTCCACCCTTCCAGGAGTTCAGTTTCTGTCAAGTCTAGGAGGTCTTTCTCTGACACGACTCCCCGTGAGCTGTTCATTGTTCGGTGTTGTGAAATAGAAATTGGTATGTTACCAAATGTCACAAGACTGCCAAGCTTCTCGTACTGATGTTTCTGAGGGATCTCAAGGAGAAGGTCTCCGCTAGCCATTTTTGTTACCTTATAACCTGACCCTAAGGCTTCGGTCAAAGATTTTGCTACTGTGAATGGAGAGATAAATCTAGCTTGTTTTTCAGGATTCTCACTGTGTACTACGTGGTATTTTGGGTAGGTCTCTTTCGAGCGGTTGAAACAAGTGCTTAAGTCTTCGGTGCGTCCCCTCTTCTGAGGGTGACGATCAAGTAGGAGGGGAAATGCGGGTGTTCCCATAGTAATTTGGTATGTTTTCAGCAGCAATGGCGGCCACCCACCATGGAGCCCAACTTGGGGACGCTGCAACACTTAACGGGTAAGGCTGCCGGCGCCAACCGTACATTGCCACTATAACCTAATATATTATACCCAAGGGAGGGCACATACACAAGGTTAACCCTTGCCGCCGTGGAGTAAGGAAGTAAATGGAAGAGAGAAGACAGGAAAGATCAAAAAGGGAGAGATAAAGACGAAGGTTTGAGGAGAGAGAGACAGGAAGAGGCGACTACTAAAGCCCCTGAAACTTCGTAAAGTAGTGCCACTCTCCTCCTCCGCGTTCACTCCTCCTCGTTTCTCCTCTCTTTCACGCTCCCTCCTCGACCATGGCGCCGCCTACGTTGCTCGAGCGCAGCAGACGACCTTTCGCAGAGTGAATGCACGCATAGCAAGGCAGTGCTCTTTAGGCGTTCACGTTGGCTTTCCAGCTCCGCGTAACTTCGTGTACAGCATAGAATTTCTAGCCGGATGCTTATACAAATTCGGTAACGGCAGCTTTTGTTTCATTTTTTGATAACTATTTCTTAAAAAAAGTATCTGAAGGAGTGTTAACGCTGTGCGTTGACGACTGCGAATGTATCGCGTGCCCTACAATTAGGTACGCAACATTTGTCAAGGGCGTGTCGCAAGATCTTGTTGCGAATGGTTGTAAATAACACGTTTACCATCGAATGACAACCTCTTGGCTTCCAGCAAGCCCTCAGCCTAAAGAATCCGCGCCGCCCTTACCATGTGAATTCGCGGCGCGTATCAGCTATGACGTACAAAGGCTGACGGAGATCACTGCTCTGGAGGTTCGAAAGTGTATTACAAGCTACAATGCCGCCAACGTGCTTGCTTGCCAATCTAAGCGCGCGCAAAGCCTCAGAGGTGGGCGATGGTGCTATTATGTTTCTCGTGTCTCAACGCCGACAGAAATACCGCGGCCGATCATCGAGTCGGGACTGTGCGTAGCCAAGAAAATAAAATGAGTTTTTTAGCATTCGTGCGCGAAGCGGGAGCGCGATAACAATGCTTGACTCAATCTCAAACAAGACCACTGTGGCCTTCAGTAATTTTTTCAGGTTAATGACTTATCACGAATAACACTTCATCGTGCGTTGGTTCGTCCGTTTACTAAGTGACGTACTTGTCGCGAACCGAGTTGCACTGAGGTGCATGCATTCAGGACGGTAGTACTCCGTTCGAAGTAACATTTGCGAGACATGACTTTATTAGTAACTCATGATCGCGCAAGGAATCCCCCCGCCATGACGCGGCCGAAATTGCGGCAAGTGAAACGATGTTTTATCCATAGGTTAAAATGATATGAAACGGCATTCGAGTTGCAAGTCAACAGTTTATTTTCACATAGATGCATTACAGATTTGCCTTTGCAGTCACAAGTCCGTGTGCACCATTTATTGTCTCATTGCGTAAATAAACGCACCAGCCTAAGAGTCCTACAGCAAGCGCGTCTCAATTAGGCATAGTGACTGTAGAAACTAATAGTGGCATAGACGAGCAAGCGAACGATTATATGAGCGCGCGAACTAAACGAGCGAGCAAACGACTAAACGAGCGTGCGAACGAACGAGCGAACGACTAAGCACGAACGACGACTAAACCAGCCAGGGAACGGGCGGGCGACCGCACGTTTTCTTTGCGAGTGCTCCACCGCCGCATCTTAAGCTTCGCACACTTTAAAGCGCACGCGAATTAGCACATACGTCTCAATTACATATGATGCGGTCGCTCGACGACGAACGCACCGCGTAACACGGTTTCGGGAGAGCACGCACGCTTTTCATCGGTGCCTCTGTATCACAAATACACCGGGCGACAGCCAACGAGGAACACGAACAAATGTGGCAAACAAAGCTAGTCTAACTAAAGAAGGCTAGTAAGTAACCACAAAAGGCAGAGAGTTGCTCTCCTGAGGCGTTTTCATGATCTAGACTGAAATTTTATCAAAAGGACTGCGCTGAGTCTTAAAAAATTCGTAATCACGTTATCGCACGCAACCTCGCGTGCCCGCGAACTCAAGCCGGTTGGCGTTCAAAACGATTAAGCGCACCAAATGTGACTAACACGACCACGTAGTGCGCATATAAGCAAAGCGGACGTTGCGTAAAAATCATGTTAAAGCGTGCGTACAAATGACAACATGCACAGTGAACTGTGCAATATCTACTACGTTATTGCCCGCAGCACAATACGCAAGCCTGGCACATACAATACTCTGAGAGAGCCACAACTTACATCACATAGTCGCGCGGAGGAAGTTGGTCGGAAGTTGTCCCTCCCGATTCGGTGAAGCCATGTCTTCCTCCTTAACGCGTTGCGCTTACCGGACGGTATCGCGAACATATTCTTGCCTTTGCTAAAACTATATTGGCATCCAAACGCGCAGCAGGTCATGGTAACAGAAAATGACGTGAAGCGACGTCGCACTTGCCACAAAACATCCTTCAAGGCGTTCACAAGATCAAAACACAGAATAGGAACGGAAGGAATGCCGCCAACAAGCGCCGCTTCTCGAGCAAAGATGGCACTGAAGCGCGACTGTAAACAAACGAAGCCGGTGCAAGGGGCCACGTGATGCCATTAGGCCAATAACGACGCGGCGTCGGCTTCGGGCAGAGCGCTCGAGGAGGGGGCGGCATTCTTCAAAGCGTGGCACTACTTTACGAAGTTTAAGGGGCTTTAGCGACTACCGATTTCCCCCGGGTGGGTCAGTCCGGGGGTGCCGTCTATGTGAAGCCGAGGCCGAAGAGGTCTGTTGCCTCCGCCGGGGGGCCTTAAAGGTCCAAACACCCAGCATCGGCTCAACCCCCAGGATCCCCCTTTCCCCAGACACGGCTGAGCCGCGCACGGCTACACGCGGGAGGGTCCAACCCTCGTGTGCTCGGGTCCGTGGTGTCGCAACACACCAAACGCCTGCTTACGCAGACGCCCCTGCGGGGAGCTACATGCCATTCGCCATACATATGGATAGCTGTAGTGTTTCGAAACAGGGCGATGTTTATGTGAATTTGAGACGACTCATAATTTTCACCAACTCCCCCATGACCCCCACTGGCATGGCTGAGAACCTTTCGTTATGAATAGCAATTAGCAATGTTGCACTTGCAACGGCCGAAATGCGAGATACTTTCTCATGATGTCAGGTGCCACATCATGCCTGTGACAACAGCAGTCTTTCTAGTGTTTGTGCTTCCTACCATTGAAGCATTATTACTGGTACATTCGTTTAGAAAACAGCCACATTTGACAAAAAATGCAAGAGGTGCAAGTGGAACAATGCAACACTGTTTTAACTAGCTGTTAGTTGCATACCAATGTGTGCATTGGCAACCCTACACTTCACAATGTGAATTTGAAATTGAGTGCATTCGTTGCTTACTGATCGTCCCAAGATAGGTACACTCTTAAGTGTGGTAACATTGCATTGTTTTACACTGCACATTTGTTATCCTGTGGATGTGACGTAGCATGTATTAAATGAACATGTGACATGTCATTGATGTGTGCCTGTTTGCTGCGTTTTCCTGCGTCTTGCACTCTTGACAATTCAGTTCTGCTTGTACATGCACTCTGCGAACTTTTCCCGGGTCAAGCATTCTGTTGTCGGTCGCCCCTAAGAAATGTACCAACGTAGTTATGCTGTGTCTCGTTTCAAATTCTCTCGAAAAATTTTACCGCGACCGCAAATGCGTCAACATGCCATGCATATCGCTCAACATCTGTACCCAAGCATGTGTTTCATTCATCTGTAACGGCTGCTGTAACTGTACTTTAACCACACACATGGCAATATCTGAATCTCATGTGTTAGACCATAACGTCAAGTAGGCGTTGTTGATTGCTTTGTAGCAGTTCATCTTTTCATTATTTTATTTGTGACTGCACGTGTCCGTTGCGGCACGCAGCACATTTAAAATATTTATGCCAATTATGATAAAAGAAATCAGCACGGAGCGACATATGATTGCATCAGAAAGTTTTACAAACATGGTGTTTACAAGAACTGAAAAAAAAAACTGCAATGCTACATTATATATGACAATGCGAGGCACATCCGCACTTTTTATGAAACGAGACACACGAGCGCGTAGCAGATAGCCTCGAAGCGCACTTGTGGCAGGGCGACGCGACGCGGCAAGATGCCAAATGAAAATGAGATAGCGGTGCCATTCTTTATACTGCCTGTACCCCTCCTTACAACTTGCCTTTTTTTATCACTTTACATACTTGTAATGCTATGCTATTTAGTGCACAGCTTACGTAGCTAGAAAGGCAAATGAATAGCACCATCAAAATGAATACATATAAACATGTCAGTTGCAAGCGGTGATGGGACAATCAGTAAAATATGTGAATCAATACAGACCGCACTGTAAATGAATAAGTCCATCACAAAGCATCATTGCTACCTGTAGAAATGGGAAGAAATTACACGACATCTGACTATCAATGCAATACATGCTCGCAGGTTTCGTAGAAAAGAAATTGGCTTGCACAGGAACATGCATTCCATTTCAATTGTGGATCGAGAGCTATAGTGCAGTAGCAGAAATAGTTGAGCGAATCGGCAAGCTTTCATATGTAAGTAAGTTACAAATAGCACAAAAAACTACAGCTAAAAGGTGGATAGTACAGAGCAGCCAAACGAAGCTACGGAAGCTTTGTTTCATAAAACAGGTTTGCAAATGTCCTGTGTCGTGAGGTTTACATTACATATTGCATTGTTCACTTTTCTATGTATCTAACAATCAGACATATGTTGCAGTGCCTACCCAACATTTCCCCCTCAGAAAACAATATTTTGGTAAGTCCTTGCAGTGATGCAAACAGTACCGAGATTGAGAGTGCACGCATGCAAGTAGGAGTCACATTAGGCAAGCACTAGCAAGTTGACATGATGTGCTGCCATTGCGACACTTCACCCATATGTGCGTGCAAACGTCACGGGGCAACGTTACCATGGCGAAACAGCACTGGATGAAATCTATACAAGAGCAACGTTGCACCCAACCTACCGCTAGGCATGCAGTCCATTTCTGCAGTATGTGAAACCAGCTGTTCTTCTGCTGACCCAGAGGCACAGGCGAGACATGGATGCCTCTCGAGTCACACCTGCACCACGCCAGATGATCAGTCGCCGAGACGCTATGCAAACGCTACATTAGCGTGTCCAGGCTGGGCCGCAATTGACAAAATAATCGCTTGTGAACTACGCCTGTGCAAAAAGCACCGTTTTGTGCCGGTGAAGGCTAGCCATGTTCACCTACAATAAATGGTTCAAGTGACCACACTAATGGTTCATTAGACTGTCTACACGTGTCGCATGCCTGGTTTTGACCCAACCGCACTCTTGTGCTCCCAGTGCAATTGCATCCAGTGCTGCTTCACACTACCAGTTATCCTGACATATTCTCGTAGTGATGGCGGCAGTACATTGTATTAGAAGTGAGGCGGAATATGTGCTGCTTCATGCTATTAGAGTGAAAGTCGTAGCCGCGCTCTTTCCGTTACATATTCGCATGTTTTAACGACAGCAAGAGAGAACGTGACAGCACGGTTTGTTAGGTGGATGTGTACGACAGCGCCCAAGTTTGGATGAAAGTATCGGTGCTGGTGGCATTGCATGGCCATGTGTATGGCCGTCTAAGACGACTACATGTTCAGCAAAACACTGCCTTTCACAGTAACATGTGTAGAAGCATTACTGATGAAAGATTTTTATTGCAGCAAACTGCTGAGCTAAAGACGCTGAACCATCAGGTCAGCAGACTTGCTGATGCAATATAACGGCAAGCGAACGCCTTCGAGCAGCAGCTGAGGCCCATTGCGGAGTTTGCCACTCATGGCCTCATTTATAACGAATAGTGGACCACAAGTTTAGCGTTTATTTATACTAATGTGTTGTCCTTCCGTATGTCACAATTAAAGCTTAAAATTACCCGCATACGTTGAACGTTTATTAGTAATGTAGTGTGGCAATGTCACGGGTGCAACTGCCCTAAGTTATTCTTCAGCAATTCTTAGAGCAAGTAACATTGCGTGTTGGAGCAGACAAAATTGTATTTTGGAGCAATTTTGGGTAGAAAAAAATGATTTTGAAGCAGTTTGGAGCAGGCGAATGTCAATTTTGGTGGAATATTGGAGTTTACAGGGCACCTCGAAACTACAATGAAATATAAAAGACCAACACGAAAAGAACATTAAAGTATGTCAAGAGGCAGCATCGCGCATGTTTTTCTGTATAAAGGCAAGAGCATTGGTGGCACTATGATCGAACTATATATTCCCGTGCCAACGCTGATAACGGCAATGTTACTAAATCATGTGGTCTAATCAACGCGGTAACACACTTTCTCGTTCACCACATGTCACTCGCTGCAGACGCAGAGAGCCGCGATCAACCGCGGGCTGGTGAAACTTAAAGCTAGTCCAATCTGTTTTTGTCAAAATAGCAATTATATGGACACTGTAGGCACATTTCTGCCGTCGGTGTTACTGTGATGTTCCAGATAAATTACAGGGGTGATAACGGCGCTGCCGTGCGCTGTATGCTGTAAAGTATGTGCGGTTCAAAGCGTGCGAGGATAAGCCGACGATGCCATTTGACGAACTGAAGATGTATTCAAGTACATTCTAATTACAACCTCCCAAGTGGCCGCGCATGCACCGGCCACTTGCAGGATGGGCTTTTTGAAAAGTCCACTGTTGTGAGTGCAAAAATTCATGCGGGAGGCGCGTTGGCTTGGTGTGCAGCATGCGAACGGCTGTACATTATTTTTAGAAAGAATTCGCACCCTGTTACGGACACTGCCGGAGCATTGTGGTGTCGCATGGCACAATTTCCTCCAAATTTTTGTTTGTGGCGCAGTATGATACAAGAATTTGCCGTTCTGCCAAGATGGCGCAATCGACTAAGGAGTCCCACGCTTGCAATAATTTTCTTAACTACCATGCACTTCCAGTGCTTTTCAAGTGTGGAGAGGTACTGCACAACTTTGTTGTGCCATTGGTGTACAGAAAAAAGCCGATGTTTAAACTAATTCTTGCACCCTCACCGCCAGCGCATCACGTATACTTCGTGTAGATTACACAAATGCATGCCAAAGGTATAAATTCCAGAGATCAGAAGTTTACGTCCGAGCAGCTAAATGCTGTCATCATTGCTTTCTACGCCCACGCTGCAAGAAAATACTGATGAGGTGTTGCGCACTCAGGCTTGTTTGCAGTACATACTGCGAGCATAACATGTCGAAAAAGTAAACCGCACCTCGATGGAAGGACACAAAATGTGTGGTCGTCTCAGGCAGAGAAATTTTATGTCATATTAACGACTTCCAACACAAATAAATCACGATGTGTGTCACAATGTAACGCATGTAGGAACCACTATGGAAGTATTCTACAACAAAATAAAAGAAAATGAGGAATATGGCCATTCGCTCAAGAGGACAAATTCTAATAAAAGAATTGTCGCATGAAACCAAGTGAGCAAATAAAGTAACAGCGCAGGCCACGTCTTCCAGTGCTTACAGAACAACATACTGTTGCCACAAACGTTGGAGTGCGTTCCTTTACAACTTATGCTATCGAAACCTAAATTGTGTGTATCAAATAATTCGCATGGACATAAAGGAGGTGGAAACTACGGATTGGCATACGAAGTGCATGCATGTGTTGTTTCGGTCATGAGTGAACATGACTTTGTTGGAACACATGGAAATACACGGTAATAAGAAGCTTTTCTTTGTCAGCCATTCCACAAAAATGACTTTCTCAGTCACAGCGGTGCAGGTGATACTTTGAGATACGCTTGATATTGCAACATAACATTTAAGCAAATAAGGGGACCGCCGAATTGCAAAACGCAACTAAAAACAAAAAACTTCGTGTGATCAGCCCCACATTTCTCTTTCACACAATGCTTTGTTTCCGTTGTAAATTGATTTTCACAGTTGTGCAATAGAAAAGATGGAAACGAAATTTTTTTAAGAAGTTTTATCAGGCACTCAAACAAGGAAGAATTGCGCATGTTGTACTTTTTAACACACATAAACCTAATAGTTCGAGCCCGCACAGGTGTTGGAAATATGCTGCCAATTTAATATCGCACATCGTAAAGCTTACTGAATGTGCCGCAATGCTACATATGCTGTACCACGTTTGAAGATCATTGTTATATGTCACTCACACTCATGTACATATAAGCGTGTTATGTTACGCCTTTCACGCCATGGTAAACTTCTTTCAGTGAAAGTTTCCGAAATTACATGTTAGCGGATTTGTAGCAAAATTTGTTCCTACGTTACACACAGGTGCCATTTTTCTTGCAAGACTGCAATTTCAATTTCTCTCTTAAGTTCAACACATATAAATGTGATTGCTTTGCCGGTTATCTCAGGCAAGACACTTGTACAGTTTTCATGTACTTTCAATAGTCCCTCTAGTGTTTAAGTACATTAGGATGCTTGCATATCCAAATGCCGTTGACATTACTGTTACCAGTGGGATGGCGTAATTGGCTTAGAACCTCATCGCTAATTTTAAATTACGAATAAACAAGACATTAACCGAAACGGGTATCTGCTTCATATGACGTGGCGATGACTCGGAGATGTCACATCCTACACTAACTCAACGTACATACCTACAACGCTTGCTAAACACGCCGCATATGGTGCATACGCTGAAACAAATCCAAGCTGATGATGTGTCCTGATGACGTGGGGAACTCTTGCAGGTAATTCGAGTTAGCCTTCATCGACTGCTCAGAGTTAGCACTGCAGGATCGTCTTTTTTTGTTGTTTCTTTTTTTCGGGGGGGCACTATTCAAGGCCGCTGACATGCCCAAGCTCAACGCAGTGTGCTGCAGGTAGGCGAAGAGAAGCGCCGGTCGTGACGTCTCTCAAAATGATTGCTGGCCATAGACACGTGCGAAACTGACCTAGCTTCGTCGGTTGTGACCAAAGTGGTCGTGTAGTGTATGGAGTCACAAACATGGGGCGCCCAGTGTAAAGTTATACATCCGTGGACATGGCCCGGGAGCATGCAACCAATATTTGAGGTTCGTGATAACGAAAACTAATTAATTTCTAGTCAAATTGTTTGGCATGAACAATCAGAGTGCAAAAGAGAACGTATACTCAAAATTTCAATTTCAAGGTAAGTGGACATCGAAAAATTGCCGAAGTTGCCCTTTCAGTGACAACTTGCAGTTGGCCGTGAGGTGGAGTTTCCACTTAGATATATGGTGGAGGCTACAAAATGCTTCAACTATTAAAGAAAAGGAAGTACGCAACACTTTCCTGTTTTAAAAGTGCTGCAATATTGAAAGTTAGGAAAATATTACATATTCAGCTTGAAGTAACGCTTTTGTGCTAGAGAGAAGCAATCGTGTAACATTATTAAATCCATAAAATAATACTGCTCCTCCACATACGGTGAACGTACGAGTCCCACTTTCATTTAGCCAAAATGGTTCTTGCACTCTCATGCATTGTTAAAATTGCTTTACGTAAATCTTTCGTCTATGTGTTTGAAGAAAGTTGTTGCTGATCGAAAATTAAGCAATTGCAGACTAAATGACTCATACCAACACTTGCAATAGGCCACCTCGCTCTACAGTGGTGCATCGAAGTTGATACGAAGTTGAGAAGGCGCAGTCAAGGGAATTGCGACACTGGAACCACTACCACAACATCACTGCTATGATACTACCAGAATGTCACAATGCCGACAGAACAGCAACCATTGAATGACAGTTCTGGATGAAGCAATAATGACAGCAAAGAAACCATGGGATGTACACAATGGTGTGGTGATGACAACATTATGACCACTGAACGCCAACCATGACATGTTGATGCCATGTAGGAAATATGATGACAATGGCCTAACATACACAGCGAGATCACAAGATGATGTAATCATGACCCTGGTATGCTGGCAAAATCAGGATGACAATGGTTTCGTCATGAGATTAAAGCCAATTATGGAGATGGTATTGTGCAATTCTGACTGGAAGATGCTGGCAGAATGAGTGCAATGGCATGACTGATGAATTAATGACAGCTGATTTCACGGTACGACGACAACAGCACGAACAGCAGCGCGATATGTAATGGCAAGGCAGTGAGAGTGATAGTGAAAATGACACAAAGACGATGAAATGACAAAAAAGAAATCACAAACGCATTAGCGGTATGAAGTTATGACATCGCCACGGCATGCTGCAATGTCATTACGCTATGATGCTGGAATGCTGTAATGATGTGAAACCACCCTTACTGCTCTTATTTTCTCACTATTCATGCAAGAGGCACGGTGCATTACATTCATCTACTGCGAACAGAAAGCGAGAACACTACAGCTACACATACCCACACTGCACGACACACAGCCACACAGGTGTTGCCTTTCAGAGGCAGTACACTGCTATCTGCAGCCCAAAACACCGCAAACTAGCAAAACTGCGAGTACGTATACCCGCACTGCACGACACACAGCCACACAGGTGTTGCGTCTCAGAGGCAGTAAACTTAGCTGCATGCAGCCCAAAACGCCGCAAACTAGCAAAACTGCGAGTACGTATACCCACACTGCACGACACACAGCCACACAGGTGTTGCGTCTCAGAGGCAGTACACTGCTAGCTGCAGCCGAAAACACAGCAAACTAGTAAAACTGCTACTACGTATACCCATACTACACGACACACAGCCACACAGATGTTGCGTCTCAGAGGCAGTAAAGTGCTAGCTGCAGCCTAAACACAGCGAACGAGCAAAACTGGGAGTAACTGTAGTCCCGCCACATGAAGCACAGTGACACACATGTCGCGCCGTGCTGGAAGTAAGCTCATTGTGCATAACTCTTTAGTTGTCCAGTGCGTGACGTTGCGCGCCACGTCGAGCTCGCAGAATGTGCAGAAAAATAAGTGCTATTTGCATGTCCCGTGTGGCCTTTCCCCTTCCCTACAGCGTTCTGCCACTACAGGTCAGACGGCCGTCATCACTAGTCAAGGCGTCTTCCTGGTGTCGTCGTCATCCTCACCGGTAATGTTAACGTCTTCGTCAAGAAGCGGCTCGCTGGCATCGACACATAGGTTATACAGCGCTGCACAAGCCACGACAATCTTTTCGGCTACAGCAGGGCAGTACTGTAGCGCACGATAACGCTGCAAGCAGCGGAACCGACTCTTCATAAGGCCGATGCAGCGCTCCACCATAGACCTCATCGACGTGTGAGCCTGGTTGAAACGGCCCTCCCGAGACGGTAGCGCCGGACGCTCCGGAACCGGCGTGATGGGCTAAGGCTCCAGTGGGTATGCACTGTCGCCTGCAGAATAAATGTAGCGCAGGAATTGCGCCGAATTCATTACAGACACTAGCTGTTGTTCATAAGCGCGTTTATATGCGTTTCTGTACTCACCAAGAAACTTTCCTGTGCGGACGATGTGGTTGTCGGCGAAAATGCTCCGAAAGGCTGAGCCACGCCACACGTACGCGTCGTGACACGAGCCCGCGAAGCGAGGGTCGATGGCCAGTACTCGCATGTGAAGAGTCGCCCACCTGTGAATTGTAGTATATCAGTAAATTAGATCGCTGTCGCGACATGGAATTTTACATATATCATGAGTATAATAGATAGAGCGTGCTTACCACCATGGTGTTCAACTCATCAGGGCCGTTTATAGTCCGACGTAACGCCCGCGCGCGCGCACGCTACGTCAAGTCGGCGAAAACGACCCCTCCATAGTCGGGCGCACAGATGCAGCCAACGTAACCGACGGCTTCCGATGCGCCCCGACGCGCTCGGCGCCGATATGGCTCCTAGCCATTCGCGCGTCGGAGTCGGCGGAACTCTCGCACCACAATGCATTAAGGCCGGAATACATGGAGCGAATATGCGACGAATAGTCGGCGTTCGACGCCCGGCGGCGTACGCGCGACGCGCGGCGGCGGAGAAATCGTCGTTCGCCGCCGATCTAGCTGGCGCAGAAAAGTTCGTCGGGCGGCGACGATACCGGAAGCGGCAAACGAGCGGCGCCCCAAAGCGAGCCAATCAGGTCTCACTATCCGCCCCAACTTCCGGCAACGCTTCCCCGCTTGTCCGTGTATCCCGATCCCGCTCTATCGTTCACGCCGGTCTCCCGCTTTTCGTATTCATGGCATCCAAAGCGGCGCGGCTGGAATTTAACAAGTTAATAACAGCCATGGTTAGACAAGCTCACGTGCGCTGCTTTCGGGTCTGCTTGCTTCGGCCGCGCGCGCGTTGAGCCACAGAACAGAACCGCGGAATCGAAGGAGCCGAAAGTTGTTTACCCGCCCAGCGTTGCCACAACGCATAGCATCGCCGCTTTCTTTAAACTACATCGGCACATGAATGTCTCAAACACATAAAAAAGACTAGAAATCATTTCTAAACAAAATATTACGCGTTTTTAGAGTGTTCCGTAATTCAAAAGCGATAATGATTGTCGTTAAAGTTTTTTTTTTTGTCATGTGTTTCACGACAGCGCATTTGCCTCGTCTAGCCACACTGATAACAACGCAGCGACTCGCCGGCGGCGGCCGGCCTGTCTTCGCTCCATGTAGCGCAGCCCGACGAACATGCGGCGGTGCGCCGCGGCAGATTTTCTGCCGCCCGAACTTCGTCGTGAAAGTTCGCTCCATGTATTCTGGCCTTTACGCGCGAAGAAAAAAGCGCCAACTCCGCAGACGGCTTTTGCGGACGGCGCGCGACTTGGCGAACGTTCTGCGCACGCTCCGAAGATAGCAGCCGAGGGCGAGCGCGTTGAAGTCCAGAGGGGATGGCATCTCGGCTGGCGCAGCGCAACCGACGTAGCGTGACTGACCGCGAACGACGCTCGCCCGCGCGCCGATAACGTCGGACTATCTGGGGAAGTTAGTGGATAATGGCCACCAAAATTTGCCCGCCCATTGTGCACTTCGAAACGGAGGCCTAGTGCTCCCTTACGTGTTCGTGGCGGATGACACCTTCCCTCTCAAGACAAATTTGGTGAAGCTGTACCCTGGGACGAAAGCGGTCAACAGTATCTATAGTATCCCCTCCCGCACCAGTAGGTCTGCTTCTCGGCTAGGGGCAGGTCCGGGCCGGTTATCGCAATGTAAGTGCCGTCCACGCATCCCACGACGTCAGAGATGTTGCCGCTCCGCAAGAAACCTTGCTTGATGGGTGCTATCTCCGATCTTGTACGCGGAAACGACCCGCAGCGCTGTTCTGTGCCGACACGGGCGATTGCTTCCGATACGGCGCGAACGCAGCAGCTGACAGACCGCTGGGAAAGTGATACGGTGGCTTCGCTACCGACAGCCGTTCGGAAGCCACCGGTAGCATAAAACCGAAGGGCGCAAATCACCTGATCTTGAACGGTGAGCCCTTCTCTCTCGCGCGCCAGGGCGTCGGATAACTGCTCGCACAGCCACATCGCCGTCATTTTCGAAAGGCGAAAGCGCCTCCGAAATGACTAGTCTGACATGGCGAACAGGTCCCGTTGTTCTCGAAGTCGCCTCTCTCCATTTTCGAAAAGCAAGAAAAGCAGGCTCGCATCTATCGTAGTGCTGCGGTCTACTCAAACCAAAGGATTCGAAGAAAGATCCGTTGATGCGCTGTGGCTGTTTCAATTTGAATCACGTGTACGCGACAAAGCATGTTCAGTTATTACACAATACCTGAAGAGTAAGTGCAACACCACTGACGACAATTTGACGTTCCGGAAAGGAACCCGAAGGTAGATGCGCCCGTCGTCATCGTCATTCGTAGGCCTACAGCCAATCAGTGGCGCCCGAATGGATAGTCCACTAGTTGGCCTCTTACAGAATAGCCCCCCTGTTGTCCAAAATGGCTCCTGTCAACATGCGAGCGCCGGCCCAGATTGAAGACATTCATGCTCAAAACGAGCGTCTAGTCATGTATTCAATCGCCGGAAGACAAAGAAGGCGATGCAGTAGGGTTTGGGTGCAGCAAGTATTTCTCTACAGGGTCCTGGACGGCTACTTTCACAACCTTTTCGCCAAGCTCCGAATTGGTCACGCAGCGATGTTTCATAAATTCAAGCACATGTCGCCGCGGAACGTCGACATTCTTTGAGAACCCAGTGAGACCACTCATCGAGGTTCGGAGCACGCATCTGCGGCCACTGATTTCCTCCGCGCAGCGTCTTGCAATAACTTTAAAGTAAGCAGCGTTGAGGCCTAATAGCAGCAAAAGTCCAGGCAGGATACGTAGACAAGACTCAAAGCTGCCAATTAAATGAAAAGCACTGCAAGCGTATGGCTTATTTCAATAATGAGACGGGCCTAATATAATTGCATTCTTATGACACTAGGAGCAGCTGTCGTAATTTTCAGATTTTTAAGCGGCTTGTATTGCTCACGGCGTACATATATTCGCAACAATTTGGCCCACGCATCTTCTGTTTCCAGTGGCCACTAGAGCACTATTTCGCTAAATGGTCTCGCTGTGTTGTTACTTATAGTGAAGTTTTCCTTTTTAACCATATTTGCCACCTTCAAACATGCCTTTATTTTCTCTTTTTAGGTTCATGGCCACTCGAAACAGCTACCAGGCTGTCTGACAGCTTCAGGGTCGGAATGTCGACAATTTCGACGCTTGTTTCGAAGGTGTGCTAGGCGGTATGGACCGTTCCTCAGCCTAAGTATTGCAAACCATTAAATGAGCAGACCGTAGAGGCTATTGCCGAATAATTTTGCTGGAAGTGAAACTTTCCAAACTGCGCGGGAGCAATTGACGGTAGTCGTGTTCACTTAGATGCGCCGCTCAACTGTGGTACATTGCACTTCAATTATAAGCAAGGCAGTTAACTTGAAGGCGTCCTGCTTGAGTCCACATCCGTTTATATAAGGTGATACGGACGTGAAAACGATGGTGGTGTATTCGCGGCGTCACAGCTGGGGAAGTTTGTGGATAATGGCCACCAAAATTTGCCCGCCCCTTGTGCACTTCGAAACGGAGGCCTAGTGCTCCCTTATGTGTTCGTGGCGGATGACACCTTCCCTCTCAAGACAAATTTGGTGAAGCTGTACCCTGGGACGAAAGCGGTCAACAGTACAAAAGCGATCTACAACTACAGGCTCTCAAGAGCTCGTAGGTGCATTGAGAATGCTTTCGGCTGATGTGTGCGCGTTGGAGGGAGTTGAGGAACCGGATGAGCCTTCTACCAGACAATGCCGTCCTAGTAGTAGCTGCCTGCTGTTGCCTGCAGAATTTCCTAATGAAGGAGGGAAGACAGGCTGGTGGCTACTGTCCTCTGCAGTTCGCAGACTCCAGTGGAAGCTCAGGAGAGCTTCTTTCAGGTGACTGGATGAAATCCACACCACCACTAGCCCAAGTGTACCGGCAAGGTTCTAATACCTACTCTAGTAGGGCAGCAGACTTGCGCGACAGCTTGGCCAGCTACTTGCATGGACCTGGCGCCGTGGCATGGCAGCTTACCTGAAGAAATCTTGTCTACGTTCACCGTGAACTCTGCAACCGTTAATTATGCAAGGTAATTTATTTTGGTGCGTTCGAGAAGCAACTAATTATTTCGCGCACAACAAAATAACACAAGAAGAAGCAGCGCGTATTTATATTTAGTGTGTATTAGGTAAAGAAGAGCACCCCTGAGCTCTAGCATAAAAAATAACACAATCTCCACGAAAAACTAATAAAATTCTTTGTTTACAGCACTCTCTGTCGTTCTCAAACACTTTCAAACACAAAGCAGCTTACATTCACTACTAGTGAACTCCGAGCTTCATTTCTCTTGCGGTCGAGTACTCTGGCTAAAAGCGGGTACATGCTGAAAAAAAAAGGTCATATTGATCGGTCTATGATGACGACTTTTGTTCATTTAGTCGTTCCCTATTTTCTGTTTCCTATTACGGCCGCGGCCATTAGCTCATCAATGACGTGTTTCTTCCTCTTCTGGGACAGTCCGTTTTGTTAGTGGGGCATGCAGTGGCACACGGGCTTGAACCGACCCCCCTTGCAGGAGGTACTTGACGATTACTGTCAACCAAGTCACTGCCGGACAGTGAGGTTGACGGAGCTAGTGTGGCGCCGACTTCTGTGACGTCTGCACCTTGGGCAAGGGGATCGTCTTGAGTTACATTGGTATCTTAGCTGCTGTCCTTATACGATGACTGAAACGCGGCCTCTGCCGACATGCTCGAATCACTGCTTGGAGTAAACGCACGCGGACGTCGTACTTCCGGTGCCACATGGCTGGAGTCTTCCTTCCATAGTGGGCTCAGTGCCGCGTCAAAGGAAATGAGAGCACAACATCTGTGACCGCCAGCATTCAGTGTCCACTCGAAAGGGGAAAATGCTATGCAATATGTGCAAATTTTTTTTATGTGAAGGTTTTCAAAATTCAAACGTATACAATTAAACTGCTGTCCAAATGGACGCGAGTATATTTTGCCATTAAGCTGTTACTGTCGAAGGACACGTTTAGGCTGCTGAAAACAGCTTTGCCACTTTAGCGTGCCGAACAAATGTGTTCGCAGGAACAGCACTAACTGAAATAGAATACTATTCGAGAGAGAAAGGGGACAGAGAGAAAACGAGAGAAAAATCGGGGCGTGCACGATATAGCAGTTCTCAGCGGCCGCTGAGCATACCGACTGGCAGTGAGCAATTAAAAACGCAAAGTTCAGGTAGCTTACCTTCTGCTCTGAATTGCGTCGTTGAGAAATGTCAGGCTATCAAAGAGAGCCCACTTCTTTACGGCGTCGGAGCTGCTCCCAGACTTCACGTATGCCCTCAGCCGCCAAAGGGACATCTGTCGGAGGCTCTGCCAGCTGTGTTGTATGTCAGGCACTGCCTGGATCAATAGAGCAAGATACATGGTACTCTATTACTGATCTCTTATAAACTAATGAATATATTCACCAGTGGGTACTTAGTTGGCACAATACAATTAAAAGTTAATTTCAAGAAAAGACAAAATCTACTAAAACTGCAGGCGGGACGTAGAAAAACAATACAGCCCACTAGCTCCGCTTTGCTGCGAAGGTCAGTATGCACTCTTAGGCAAAGTTACACCCTTTGGCTTGCCCCTTCTGCCACACAACAATAATCGCTATCTGCCTTGATGCGTTTCCTTTCTTTAAAGCTGCGAGCCCGAAACTTTCCAGTAACGAACGGCACGCGCGTTATCAGAAGGGGCACTCCAAAGGGTGTAAACTGTTCTATGCTGATAACGCGCGTGCCGTTCGTTACTGGAAAGTACCGGGCTCGCAGCGTTAAAGAAAGGAAACGCATCAAGGCAGATAGCGATTATTGTTGTGTGGCAGAAGGGGCAAGCCAAAGGGTGTAACTTTGCCTAAGAGTGTGGAACTTGTCATAATGCGCCCTGGTGTTGTGCCACTTTGATTACCCGGAAAGGTAGCGAAAATTATCCGCGAAATTTAATCCCAAATGTCGAATACGTTAAACACGACGAAAACATTATTTTACTGAATGGGAAAGTATCAAATCAATATTTATGTGACAACTTTGAAAGTCATGTCGCATTATGCAGACTTCATTACGCCTATTCGCGAGTCTATCGCTGTGTTTCGTGCAGGGTTGCCTTCACAGCATATCCGAAATTCACTTACAGCGATCAGACGTAACCACCGTGGTCGTAGACACTCTTCCTAACGACTTCAGTTAGACCTTTTACCAATGTTTGCAAGACGTAATATGGTTGAAAATTCGCTAGCATAAGAAAGCGGCCAGGGAGAGAGCACACCACTTAGCGAACTGACGCACGCCGCATAGAGCAGGCCGGCAGATCGCAACCGCACAGACAATGCCGGGCGATGCTGACACCGAGATAAGCGGCTCGTTTTGATACACGTTAACTGTTCTGCTAACGTCATCGTCGAGCCCAGAAATGTTAAATTAAATCTTACCGCTTTGTCTGTGGATATCTGCTCCCATGTGTCTTGCTTACGTTGTTTGTCCCTCTACGTTTTCAGACGCTGGTCAAAAAGTACGGGTCGCTGAAGCACTTCTTGAATTAACAAGTCGTCGCTTGCCAGTTAATCCATTTCGCACACTTTTACATTGCACACACACCTACAGCGAATAAATCACATGAAATGAAAACAGTCTCGCAAGGTGCGCTGCACAAATTTTCACGAACTTGGGGGCAAACAACACAGCCAACCTATCCGTGCGCGCGGAATGGCGGTATGGCACATTCCGCGCCCGGAACTGCCTGCAGAGGGAAGCCAGAAGTCTTGTGACCGCTTGTTCAAAACCGAAAGCTTATCGGTCATTGGGTGTGTCGTAACGATCGCACTATCACAATCGTAAAAGTTGCCGACCCGTTAACACTACGCACCCACGACTTACGCGTGAATTGCGCACTTTGGTACCTTTACGTTCGCAGTCTGAACTAGGCGCATACGCTTGTTGCGCTTCCGTTCAGTTCAGTTCAGTTTTATTCCTCAAAGGCCCCCATTTCAGGGGGTGTTACATAAGGGGTGGGATTACATTTGTAGTGAGGAAAACAAACAGCGATGGTGATTTAACATTGAAGGTGATCTGTTACGCGTTCTTGAAAAGCAGGTGTTGAAGCGATGGCGACGATGTCATGGGGTAGGCCGTTCCAGTCCGTGGCTGCTCGAAGAAATAACGAAGCTGAAAACGTAGTAGTACGTGATAGTGGGCGGGCAACTTGAAGGGGATGACTGGTGCGGTGAGATATGCGTGATGCGGCGGCGATATACGGTGCTTGATTGAGCTTACGTATGTTATGACAAATAGGCGCCTTACGTACGTAGTGGGAATATAGCATAATGGTGCGCATATATTCAAGTGAGCGCCCATTCACTCATTAACACGTTGGCGATATAGTGCGCGCAAGTTTTGGGGCCAGTTGGGGTAGATGTGTGTTCATACTGTGCGCACAACTTACTCATACGATGCGGCGCTGCTCCCTTTGTCATTGTTTAACGAGCGGTACTCACTCTTGCCGACGTTCCGTGGCTAACGCTCTTTTTATGAAGGCTAGCGATACAACGCTGGCGGATCAGCAAATTTCTGTATCCTCAAGGAAAACCCTAGATGTCGAAGTGCCAGTAACATGTACGGACAGTTGCAGCAGCGACCCGCGAGCTTGGCCACACAGATTATTTCCGTTACTTAACGTGCCAGTCACTATTTTTGCAGCCATGTACTTCTCACGTATTCAAGCCACATGGATGAATCCAGCATTATTGGAGCACAGCGGAATGATAAATTATAGCTCCTTGGTGAAGGCGTTGAGGAGACACTTTTGATCACTTCGCCATGTTGTGCGCGATAGATGTTTTAAGATGTTGTTTGTCTTCAGATGCTTAAGACGACGAATAAACGTTGCTTCAGAACCTAAAGTGATTGCTTCAAACTTATGCTCACTACTAACAGAGAGTTGGTGTCCGTTGATTTCAGTACTTGGGCTGTCGTTACGCCTTCCTTCTTTCTAAAGAGTTCGCAATGCTCTTGTGCCAGTTAAACGCTTTCATCTGCCATTTGGGCAATTTGTTTATTACAAGCTGCACTTCTCGTTCGCAGGTGGCAATGTTGCACAACTTGAAGCCTATTTGCACATCGTCGACATAAACGGAATAAAACAATGTGCGTGGAATGACTGTACACCTGCACTTAATTTTACACTAGCAACTAGCATGTCCCCTTGCGGTACACCGTTCTCTTGCATGAAGGGCCTAGACGAATCGTTGCCCACTCGTACGCGGAATGTACACTCGCCCACAAAATATTGCGGGGCGCGCGAGCGCGTGGCGAAACGACCCTCCTCCCCTGCTAGCGGCACACCCCTGGTGTCGAGACCGACGCCTGCGCGCATGCGCGTCCCTCCGAGACTGCAAGCGTGCATGTTTCCGCGCTTCCTTCTTGCGCGCCGGCGATATCCGAGGGTAGCCGCGAGGTTCCACTCTTGCCATTGGCGCTGTGGCGCCTTCGACGAGCACGTGAAGCGCTGGCCCGCGCCGCTTTTTCCTCAAGTCACGAGCGCGTGTGCAACCATCCTGCCGCGAACGCAACAAGTCATTTTTTTTTTTGCTGCGCTGAGCCTTTACGCGGCCAATCTTCTTTGGTTCTGGCGGTTTGTGCGCATGGTAAAAAAATCATGAGCCATTCCGCTCAGTGAAAGTGGATGATGAGCCAAGCTGGTTGGCGCACCACACAGAGGTGACCAAGAATATTGAATAAAGGTGCGAACATATTTATTGTCCAAATCTGTGGTCATCGTGGCGATGTAGGTACGCACGCGTATTCTCATATCACCTCTGTTATTAACTGTGTCCGTTACGTAAGACAATGAATGGTCCATAAACCCTTAAGCAATGACGCATACCCCCGTAAACGCGCCTCCCCATTAGGACGTCAAGTGAAATTCTACACTGGAATAATGGGCGGCAACGGAGCCAGCTGTGGAAGACGACGACGAACGCGCGAGCAGTGGCACTAGCGCGTTTGCCCGGTTGGTGCCGATAATTTTCGAACAGGCCTTCTTGAAAAAAAAGTTGCACAAAACAATTTTTCAGGGTCATCTTTTCTTATCCTTGTGCCTAGGACCTCTTTGGGCCCCGCCTGTGGCAAGGGTAGTTCAAGGGCGCATTACAGGTCCCCGAGCCCCCAGGGGTATGTGTCATTCAGCTTGGATTCTTTCTGCACTATCACCAAGATCGGCTCATGACGATTTGTTTTTGTCAACATCTCGGACACTTTTTGTAGATTCTGGCCATAGACAGCTTCTCTGTAAAAAGATGGCGGCCACCCCAGAGCTAAGAGAACTGAAGCATGAAACAAAAGCGTATCGCCGTGTACGCCCCAGCTGCTTTTAATCGCGAGAAGTGCCGAAACGTATTGCGATAAAAAAAATCCTAATTAAAGAAAGCTAAACAGGAATAGACACTGCGGAGTAGGGATTGTTGTTTGACGTCACGCGCTCTATAGGCGAACCACCTAACCTCACCTCATCTGCCTTCCACCCGCGCAATGAATAGGCTGCGTGCAGTGAGGACTGCGGAAGAACAGCGCGCCTACGAAGAACACCGTCGTGAACAGAAGCGGGAATGTGCGCAGCGACAGCGGGCGGCACGTAATGCAGACGAAGGTCGTGCCGCAAACGCCAAGTGTATGCACCTTTGGTTGGATCAACCACTACCGAATCCGCCTTATCGTAATTGTGGACCGTTTCAACATAAACGTGTCTCGGCCACACGGAAAGTGGTTCGTAGCGTTTCTCTTGAAAAGGTTCGGCATTCAATGTTACAGAAACATCAGTGTGCCCATGACGTGTTAGCGGTCGTGTATAGACCTCACATTAGCGAAGAACCTTTCCAGTGTCGCCACAGAGCCACTGGCCGTATATCATAGCGATCGTGAAGCGATAGCAACGAGAAGAAAGAACGTTAAAAATGAAAAAAAAATAAAAATGAATTGTGTATGCAATTTAATAAAACTGCAAAAAATCGTGAAAAAGCTAAATCGATTGTGGCATGTGTCTTTTATTTTCAACCACCATATTTATCACTATATACAAAGCTCCGCTGGTCATCCACCTTCACAGAGTGGAATGGCTCTGAATTTTTTCTTTCTTTTTACGAATGGCGTGTTTTCCCGCAGAAGAGGGTAGCATAGAAAAGAACATATATACTCCGTTCCATACACAGCAGTCAACGCTGTGGAAGCTACGCAAGAAGTTCGGTCAAGAAACGTTTTCACTCCGTGCGTTTCGTCTATGCTACGCTGCGCGCGAGCAGGCACGTGAGGTTCCTCGCGCTGCGTTGCGAATAACGAAACCCGATAAGAGCAAAAAAAAAAAGAGATCTAAAACAACGCATTAGCCGCAGTATACCACAGTGTGTGTTTCCAACGATTAAAACTTGTTTCATTCAACACGTACTGAGCCAATAGCGCCTGAAGAAAGCTGGGTTGAAGAATTGCGTAGCTGCCCAGAAGCCTCATATTCAAGAGTACCAGAGACGGCAGCGATTAGACTTCGCACTGGCGCACGAAAGCTGGACATCAGAAGAATGGTCGACTGTCGTGTTCTCTGATGAGTGCACTTTTTGCACGCGCTGGGACCAAGAGCAGCGGGTGTGGCGACCTGTGAATTTCAGGTAAGGAGCGCTGTCTTGATTTGCATTGGTATAGTGGTGTGACATTTATTGTAACACGCGCACGTACAGCATCAGTGAATATCATAGGGGGGGGGGGGGGTTTAAATCGATGGGATGGTTAGTCGGCTGGTAAATGTGCGCGTGCTTTCTGTAAGGATGCAAAGCGACTATAAGATCTTTGTATACAGAGTAAGCGCTTTTCCTAAAACATTTTTTTTCGTTTTAATTCTACAACGTGGTGTTTTTTCCGCTGAATTTCTGAAGGTCTATTGCAACAACTACATCCGCAGACACCACCCAGGCTGCATCAAAAGCGTGCTCTCCAGCGGTCGCTGTTCGGTGTCTGTTTGGGGCGCCTTGAGCAGCCGTGGCCTCGGCCCTCTCGTACGCATCGACGGAGGTTTCACGGCGGCCAACAATGCCAGCGTGATCCAGTATACTTTGGTGCCATACGTGCTGGATGGGCCTTTCCCGGACGGGTTGTACCTGTTCCAGCAAGACAGGAGCCCCGTGCACATTGCTCGCAGAGTCACCACCCTGCTCGAAAACTTGGCCGTGCCAACCTTGCAGTGGCCACCGAATGGCGCTGACATGAATCCTATCGAGAACGTGTGGGGTCTCATCAAGTCGCGGCTTTCCAAGCGAAAGCTCTCCAGAGCCACGGCCGACGCTCTTTGGGCAGCCGTCAGTGAAGAATGGGAGCTCCCTCGCGCTCAGCCAGAAATAGTGGCCGCCCTCTATGACTCTATGCCAAGAAGGGTGGCCGAAGTCATTTCTGTGAACGGGAACTTCACTCTTTACTAGAGCCATTAGTTGTCAAAGAAAGCAAGAATGGATCATCTTTTCCTGATAAACGGCACGACATTCTTAAATATTGCCTTAAAGCTTGTAGTCGAATATTCGCCAACTTTATACTCTGCTTCTTTTAGCCATCGTAAAGCGGATGCCAAGCATTTTACTAGTGTTCGTTTTTTTCTGTGGACCATCACAAGCTGCAAGATTGCGCTAGTTTTCATAAAGGTGCTGAAGCGAATCACATTTAGGATCGGTCAGTTTCCGAAACTCCAAACGCTGAGGGCTGGTGAAGAGCGTAGGGTTTAACTTTTGAAAACTACAGGGCACTGTAAAGGAAGCCGCAACGACTGGCTACGGAATTATTTTTACGGCCCGGGGTTTCTTAAGCTTACGGGTGTCTTCTTGATTTTCCCCTATTGAGATGTGGCGGCTGCTGCCATGATTAAGCCCGTTGCCTCGTGCTCGGAACACGAACGCAATTATAGGTTACGCTGCTCAGCCATCCATCCACAATATCGGTGTTCTGTTAAACCAGACTGCTACCGTGTCTAAAGCACGCTCTCTCCCCACGCCATCCCACCTTTTCGCCCGCCTCCCTTTCTACAGCATCGATTTTCTTGCTTTTTATATAACGGAAATAAAAGTTCGTTTTCGTATTGTCTGTCTCCATCCTAGAGCGTATTTTCTACCACGCTCCGTTGAGGAATAACGGACCCGTTCGCTGAACTAAAGAACCAACGAAGATTGGCCGCGAAAAGGCGCAGCGCAGCAAAAAAAAAATGACTCGTTGCGTTCGCGGCATCGAGTTTCTCACTACATTACCTAGAGGGAAATCTGGCGCTGCTGCGCTGTGGTATGCATGGGAATGCCGGTATATTGTGGATCCGGATTGGCATCGTTCTCGTAGAGACAGGACACCTTGAAGACGTGCTTGGCAAGTACCGTTCCGTCTGTCACAATAGAGAGTTTTAGCCCAGCGGGTTTACGGCCAGCGGAGCGGAGCGGGCGAGCGGAGACGCGACTGCGCATGCGCACCACGCTGAGGCGGCCAGCGGTTTTACGGAGCAGCGTTTACGCCCGCTGGAAAGCACTCCCCAGCGGAGGGTATAAGCAGCGCGCGAGCGTGCGTAAGCGCGCCCGGGCGTGCATGGGAAATGCAAGATGGCACCCGCGAACATGAACGCCGGCAGTTCTGCATCGACATGTGCATCGACAACGGCGACTGCGGCGCTGACCCGTACATTAGTACTCCGTACATTATTAACAAATAATGTACTGAGAACATGTAATATATCTTTTTTCAACATTTCTTGCATTATAAAAGCAAGCGTAATTCAAATACATTTCTCAGTAACTCCTATTCGGACCACTAGGTGGGGCAGCAGAGCGCCCCGCTCTTTAACCCGCTCGAGCGGGTGAGTGATCCGCCGGGCTAAAATTCTTTTTTCGCGAGCCGCTCCGCTGGCGCAACGGTGGAGACCGCGAGCGGAGCGAAACGTAAACCCGCTGAGCTAAAAGTCTCTAATGATTCATTTTCTACTAGAACAGCACGTGAAAAGCTGTTTTAGCTTTATTATTACGCGAAAACATGTTTGTTGAACTATGAGAACTTGCTATTGTGTGTACGACTACATGTTACGTAAAAAGTATCAGCGGGCCGCTAAAGTTGGAGGACAGACGACAAGGTTCGCGCTCGCTTCGAAACAGTTGGTAGTCTGTTCTTGCTTTTCTTCGCTTGGTCATGCATCGTGGGTGAGTAAAGATGTAATATGCGTGAATGGAAACATTTTATGAGGATTTTACTTTGAGAACGCGTTATTTGCGTAGCCATATGCACGTTTTAGACGAAGCCTCTTACAACACCAGCCAACACGAGCCTCGTAGACACATATACCGTCATTCCCATGACGGCACGGTGCCCCCTTAAGAAACTCCCATAGACGGTGGCGCCAGATTACCCTCTAGGTGTTATAGTCAGAAACTCTATGGTTCGCGGCAGGATGGCTGCACACGCGCTCGTGACTTGACGAAAAAGCGGTGCGGGCCAGCGCTTCACGTGCTAGTCGAAGGCGCCACAGCGCCAATGGCATGAGTGGAAACTCCCGGCTACCCTTGGATATCGCCGGCGCGCAAGAAGGAAGCGCGGAAACATGCACGCTTGCAGTCTCGGAGGGACGCGCATGCGCGCAGGCGTCGGTCTCGACACCAGGGGTGCGCCGCTAGCGGGGGAGGAGGGTTGTTTCGCCACGCGCTCGCGCGCCCTGCAATATTTTGTGGGCCAGTGTACGATTGCAGAGATAACTTTGCATTGTCTTAAGCATGTTGCACAACTTGAAGCCTATTTGCACATCGTCGACATAAACGGAATAAAACGTGCGTGGGATGACTGTACACCTGCAATTAATTTTACACTAGCAACTAGCATGTCCTCTTGCGGTACACCGTTCTCTTGCATGAAGGGCCTAGACGAAGCGTTGCCCACTCGTACGTAGCGTGTACGATTAGAGAGATAACTTTACATTGTCTTTAGCATGTTGCCACGGACACCCGTCGCAGAGAGATCCCGGAGATATCTGTTGCGCCATGTGGTATCGCAAGCTTTCTCTAGGCACTTAAATACTGGGAGGCAGAACTGATTGTTCATGAAAGCATCTCTAATATGGCTCAATGCGAAGAAGGTCGTCTATTGTGAACGAATGAATGTGTGGTGTTTACTGGCGCGAGGGCCAGGTATGGCCAAGAGCGCCATGCCCGTAGTAATGAGTCCGCAGTGAAGTTATGAGTTCTATGAAATTTATGGGACGTCGCTCTAAAGGGGCCTTAAAGATTTTCGTTCTAAAGTGCGTAAAATATTTATGTAATGTGGTCATGGCGATCACAATCTCAATCTCACGTTCTGCAAAGACAGCAGGACACCACTGCTGTTCAATATCTCAAATCATTACTGAAGACAGAGCGCACTAACCAGTTCGAGTACATAGGGATGCGCATCATCATCGAGAATCTCTCAGCTCAGGTTGAACACGTAACCAGTCTTGATGGTGTGAAACAGAGTATCCAGGGCCAGAGATGATTTATTTCAGCATGGAAGCTGGTAAGGGTTATTTCCGAGACAATGATCCACATGTCTCACAAATAGGAACCACTTATGCTGGCAGGAAGGCAATCACTGAGCTTGTGGCGGCAATTGGGTGTTATTGCAAATGGGGCTGGAGGTTCTCTATCTAGTCAGAAGAGCATAGAGAGCACATCGCGAGTGTAAAGAAATTCTGCTAAAGAAGCCAGAATCATTGATTGCGGTCACCCCAGCAAACTGGTCCACTTTCATAAACCATTTCCGGACTCTAGACCTGAGCAATCTAGTGCTCCCCATTGAGTGCGAAGGCACTATTCATGGCGGCATCATAAGGTTTGTCCTTGAAACAGCTGACCCACAACCATCAAAGCTGCAGTTTGATGCCACAGATAATTGGATGCTCGTGTGCCAAAACCCTACTGCTGTCATCAGGTGGGAAGACGCAAAACTGATTGCAAGAACCAGTTTCCTCTCACCAGAGTGGGACTCAATGTCAACTATGATAATCCCAATACTGGCCCCACTAGAAGTTTCCCAAAAACACTGAACTACCATCTCACTAGAAGGGACCTCTATCAGGACATAACCAAGCACCGATTCCAGACTTTTAACGACCACTGCTTAAAGTGGCTCTCTATTTAAGAAGCTAATGCTTTTTCCACCCTGGCCAAATCCATGCTGCAGGAGGCATCAAGAGCTTCAATCGCATTCTAATGTCTTCATAGCATTCCTATACACATTTTCTGGTGCCACTCTGGCTACTTATGTCACTGTGTATGCGACCATCTTCCATGGGCATGGGACCACCACTCTTATTTGCCCGCGGAGTATTTAGGCGGCAGAAGCTCGATCATGGAGAAAGATGGCTTTTTTCTGACCATGTATTCAACGCCCCAGACAACCAACTACAAGTTTCCTGTTCTACCCTAGTTGTAGTGCCCTTGAAGGATTCGGGTATGCAAATCCAAGAAAAAGGAATGCGGATTGCAGCTTCCAACGCGCCCAGCCGACCCTGAAGAAACAAGCAGATCTGAGCAGCGCGACAGTGAGTCAGTGGTATTCTACTAGAGCTGGTCAGATAAAGAACTGCGCTACGTGTGAACTACGTGTGACTGCCAGTGACGTCCCGCCCACCAGGTGGAAGAACAAGCTACATAAAGGCCTGCATCTTTGATCCGCAACCACTTGCAGCACGGGGACAGCCCGACAACCTTGTGAAGCTTTGTATATTTGCAAGGTAGAATTATTGTCCACAATTCGCAGAGAAAACATTCTGATTTCTGCCTTAGCTGCTGCCGATACCAGTGCTTGCGTGTTCTCTAGTATTGTGCCATGTTATGGCTGATTCCGTCAAATTTCGCGAGGAGCTCAGGAAGGAAATGTCAGACTGCAAATCTAAAATGGAATGCGAAGTCAGAAAAGAACTTAGAGAGCTGAAGTCTTGACTTCTGTCATGCCGAATTCGAACAGGTCAAGCATGAAAAGGTGAAATGGCTAAAACAAGGAGCTCAAGCAATTAACACAAAGCATGCAAGCGATTGCTCTACGCTATCAAAGCAAGTCGCTCAACTCGATAACCGTGTTACTGTGTCTGAGCAGTAAAAAACCGCCATCTCGAGATAAAAGGTGTACCCTTGACTGAAGGCAAAAGCCTTCCTAAGGTTTTGCACAAGATCGATGCGATATTGAGTGAACCTATCATGCAAACACACATTGAAGAGTGCCTTCGTGTGCCCACAAGGAATGATGATGCCGCCCCAAACATAACTGTGCAGTTTAAGAGCCGCACCACACGCGATTCAATCCTACAAAAAGCAAGAAAGTCACTCCTGTCAACTCAGGAACTGGGTTTTTCCCCTGGTTCACCACTGTATGTTAACAAGCACCTTTGTCCAATGCTGAAGCATCTCGGCATGGCGCTTGCGCAAAAGAGAGTGAAAAACTGGCGATTTGTTTCGTCAAAGAGCGGCAAGATTTTGGCCAGGATAGAGGAAACGTCACCGATGGTGCACATTCGCAGTGAGCGTGATCTAGAAAGGATTAACTAGTTTGCGTCGACTGCAGATATTTTTTTTTGTTATTAAGTGCTTTTGCAGTGGATGTGTCCCTAGAACACGTTAACAACGCATTTAACCTTTCTGAAAACCCTTTCCCGTGTTTTAACATAAATGTGCGGTCCCTGAGAAACAAGGAGGATGAACTGCCAGTTTTCTTAGATGAATTTCTTTTCAATTTCGACGAGAGAATGTTTACAGGCATGGGGTTCTGCAAATACTGAAATTTTCAACCGCGGAAGTTATCAAAGCTTATTATTAGGCAACATAAGCAAGGTGGCGGTTTAGAAGTTCTCGTGAAATGTGAACTAGAATGTTAAATAGATACAGTTTTCCATTATATCAGAGGACATAGAATGCTTGACATTGTTATCCTGCGAATATATTTTCACTGTGATGTATCGGCCACCTAAGGCACAAATCCAACATTTCATTCAATACCTTGAAATGCTTGTAACTTATGTTAATTCAGAAAACGCGAAACTAATTCTTGGCGGAGACCTAAATATCGATGCCTTAAAATCTTGCCGCATAAAGAAACACCCTTTTCAGCGGTAGAGTCATCTGGTCACGCTATCATAACAGATACGGCAACGCGCGTTACATCCCACACACACACTCATCGACCTCTTCATTACAAATATACCCACCGAAAGTTTGACAAGTGGTGTCCTGAATTGTGACATCAGTGACCACTTAGCGATTTATTTGTATATCAGGGCTTTGCGCATATGTAAGACAAACATATGCGCAAATGAACGATGTAAGGACCCCCGTTACAAAAAATCGTTCCTACAACTTTAAACGCCTCCTACACGTGCCCTAAAAGGGAAAGTTGGACTGACGTTTACTATTCTTTAACGGCCGACGCCGCATAGAGGCTTTCATTTCTGCTTTCAAATGTATTTATTACGAACATTATAAGAAAAAAATATTGCCAAAATGTAACAAAATCCGGAAACCGTGGATAAACCGCGAGTGCCTGCGCAGATAAAAAGAAAGAAAAATTGTTCGAAAATTTTTTTAGGACCAGATACCCCGAGGATCTCGATATTTACAAAAAATACCGTAATGAGCTGAACACCTTTCTAAAAAATGAAAAGCGCTTTTCTGCATGATCAGTTTGGTAAAGAGAAATCTAGGGACAGTGCGCAGATGTGGAATAAGCTCAACAGTCTGCTAAATCGCACACGAGTCTCGACAAAAGTCGCGCAGCTAAACCATCATGAACGTCGCATTGAGGGATTCGAGCTTGCTCAACAATTTAATACGTTTCTCATACATATTGTGTCAGGTCCGCAAAGGTCAAATAGGTATAAACATGCCATAAATAGCAACCTTTATAACATGTATCTCGAATCAAGTAATGAGGCCGACATATGTGCCATATTTAACTCACTTAAAAAGAGCAAAGCACGAGATATTGATGGTAAAGAGATAGCTCCAGTTAAACACGTGGTTGAAATAATAGCCCCAATATTGGCTTATGTAGTCACCATCATCAGCCTGGCTACGCCCACTGCAGGGCAAACGCCTATCCCATACTTCTCCAACTACCCCGGCCATGTGCTGTGACCATGTCGTATATAAGTTATCAATATCTTCAGGTTGCTTTCCAAAACTGATGCAAGTAGCTAAAGTCAGTATGCTTTTTAGAAGTGGTGACAGAAATGGCATGGCTAACTATAGGACAATTTCGATTCTACTCATTTTTTCCAAGGCCTTGGAGAAGATAATTTATAAACGACTAATGAAGCTTTGCGTGAAATTGAGCTTGATTACTTCATCGCAGCATGGCTTCTTACCTACACATCCACAGAAACAACTCTTCTAAAGGAAAACAATTTTTGAGTCCATTGAAAACAAAGAATTGTGCATCGGGGTATTTGTTGACTACTCGAAGGCGTTCGATCGGATCAACCATGAAATACTTTTGGAAAAGCTCGAATTGTATGGTATTCGTGGAATCGCAGCCCTCCTCCTAAAAACTTACCTACAATATTGGTGCCAGTGCGTGGCGTTAGGAAACCACGTGTCTACTTGCCAGAATATCGCCATATGAGCCCCTCAGGGAAGTATCCTGGGCACATGATTGTTTTGCTATATATTAATGATTTATGATCCAAGTTATATTTTGTGCGCAGATGACACAAGCCTCCTATTTAAGAGCAGCGACATGCAGCCCCTCATCTTGGTTACTAACGAAACTATGGAAAAGCTTAGTACACGAAGCGCTGCAAATCACCTGTTAATAAATTCAAAAAGAATGTGCCGTTCCCTGCGCGTCAAAGTTCGCTTATTGTAATAGCAGTGATAAAGTTTGACAACTCCAACACTGAAATAGTTCATACTGTAAAAACGCTAGGAATACTTTTCAATAAAAACATGACCTGGGATCCTCACGTCGGCTGTTATGCCTCGCCTAATGGACGTAATGGACATAGGCGAGGTTCCAACAAAACTTCGTCATACCTTCCCATATCCGTAATAGTGTTAACTTATAATACGCTGTTCTTATCACGTCTTAACTATTGTTTCCTGGTTTGGGGAAATACGACAACGTCTAACACTAGCAAACTACATGTGCTACAAAAGAAGGCGTTACATGATATCGCTAGTGCTGATTACAATGCACACACTGCTGAACCGTTTCGTCAGTTTAAGGTTTCTCCCGTGCCAAACTATACGAGTATTTTCAACGCACAAGATATAAAAAATCTGTACATAGCTGCGAACACACACATCTTAGCATATCATCACGAAAAGGAATACCATTGTATATCCATTGCGCAGTAAAGTATATTGGCACGTGCCAGTTTGTCGTATTGAGCATGGGCGGCAAATGTTACGTCATGCACTTGCAGTTCTGTTGAACACACTAATTTTCCAAGACATTCACGTGGAAATGTGCAGCATACGTAACATACGAGTTTTTCATTCCAAGATTTCAGTACTCCTTTTCCACTGCTGCTAGTATTTTTATGTATTTATCATTATTGTCAAGCTGTTGGTATTATATTACATCGTATAACACTTGAGCTTTACCTGCAATCAAACAGTTAAAATGCCTTGTTTATGTATATACTAGCCCTTTTTGTGTGCGTCGTATATTGGGGGCTCGGGCGGTTCCCAAGTGAATTGATTTTCACATTTTGCCCGAGCATTCCCGCATTGTAATGACGCAAATAAAGTTCAACTTCTACTTCCAGTCCGGGCTGGTCACTCATTGAAGCGAGAACTCGTCAGAATAGAAGACAGGCTGCTGGAGCATGAATAACAAGTCAGTCAGACTACGATGCATTGCAAAAGATGATACAATATACAAAACATGTCAATGCTGACAGACTCTTTACTAGAAACAGAATTTTGCCTTCGTGTATACAACCGGTGTCATGCTACTTGTATGGAGGTCTTGCGCTGGAGTTCGAGGTATAGCAGCGGCACCTTGTGGCGGCGAGAAACGTTATCTGGGTAGCACCAGCTTGGGTAGTATTGAGGCCTGGCTGTGGCGAAGCACGTTTCTAGCCCGAGTTTTGCGTCGATTCGCATTTTTTTCTGCCCTGTTGCGATTGTGAAAAGGCCCGTCACTTCTCACAGACCACGCCGACCACTCTGCGAGCTGGCCGCAGTCTACAGGTTAACGAAAACGGACTCTCCATGGGCCATGGGACGTAATGATGGAAGCAGAAGGAATCGGCGGAGACCTAGCTCAGCCTCGAAGAAGCGTCACCGTCGTTACTGCTGCGTCGTGGCCTACCATGAACAAGAAGGCTTCAATCCCATTATCATATTCTACCGTTTTCCTTCAAGAACTCACGAAACGGAGCGTCGGACGCGCATATGTTCCTCTTTTAGTCCGCGTCTTCGTAGCGCTCTTCAAGTATGCAAAACCAACTCGCCCACATTAAGCTTCTGCTGAGTAACTGCAGTTCGTCGCGCTGGGTAAGCGAAACTTCGCGCCATGCTGACTGCTTCGCGTGTCTTGAAGTTTGCTTTCTTACCTGCGTTACTGAAATTCGGTCTTTTGCACCTACAGTCCCGACGGCAAACCGTGGGGACCAGCGCCGAACACCATTATATGCAGTCGCCACTTGGTGCGCAACGAGAAAAGCAATTCAGTCAGTCACACCGCGTATGTGCCTACAGTCTTCCTGTTTCACTTCAGATAACCACTATTAAATGGCAGACCGACATAGTAGCAGGTATGGCTGGTGATTCGCGATTCGAGACCCGGTCACTGCAGCGACAATCCGCCTCTTCATGTTCATGTGCTGCCCTCTGACGCGCGCCGCTGGAAACGTTTTGGAGGGTGCCGGGGATTTCGCCGGTTGATTTGTGTACCTGCGCCCATGTTGAGTGTGCGTCGAATGTTGAGTGTTCGAGTCAAATAAAGACTGAGCACTTTACCCGCACATCTTGGTGTGTCTTGTCGCTGCTTATTACGGTAGTACAAACAGTGAATAAATATATGTGCACGCGCTCAGTACCCCGGCCTTTCGAAAGAACAAACGAAGCATGCAGTCAAAAGAAGTTTGTGGAACTCCATTATCGCCAATGAAGGCCCAGAGTTTGGCGTCGCACAACGTTTAGTAGATTATCAGCTCAGTTCCCGCAGTAGCGATGAAATCGGTGCACTGCCCCTGACAGTAGCACGCTTCTCGACAATGCGGCCAGGAAACGCATCAAGGCAGATGGCGATATTCGTTGTGGCAGACATACACCCGAAAGGGTGCAAACTTTTCTTACAGTGTACGCCACGCCGGCTCCGCTGATCGGCGCGCCATTTTTTTTTCGCTTCTACTGCTGAACCACACGCGGCCTTGGCGCGGAATCGCTTTATTTAGTAAAAGTGATTGCGAGCAATCTTTAAAAGCCTCCACTGAATCTGTGTCACGTGCAAATTCATAATGTAAACGCAATAAGTCTTCTGAAATGAAGAAAAGTTAATTTTGCTCTATATAAATGCTCGTTCTGGGCTTTTTGTGCGTTTACCCAAACTTGTGGCACCAGGTAAGCAGCAGTCGTTGCCGTACGAAGCTTTACCGGATGCCATCTGCTGAAAAAAAAGTAAATTGCAAGCATGTATCATTTTGTTATATTGACCTAAGAGGAATATGCGTGTAGAGGCGACACGTGCGTAAGTGGCAATTGCACATAAATTCACGTTTACACTTTCCTTTACATACATACTCCTCCCAAACAATGCCATAAAATATGAAAAGATTTGATTTTCAAGCATCCCTCCCTTCCCAGGCATTACTTTTTACCCTTTAAGATCACAATTACATGGGTGACTGCGCGTTTCCAAAACGTGGCCTCAGTCAACGCGACGGTACGCAAGTACACAGAGGTGTGGTCACAACACAGGCTCTAAGCCAGACCATGTTACACGCTCGCAGAATGCCTTGCAGTCGCACTCAATTTCGTGGGTGCAAAGCCTGTTTTGAGTCGCTCAGATCACATAATTGTCAAGTTCTTGGCTTTTGAGCTCCTCGGCGTTCTTTCACGCGTCCTGCAGAAGCAAACAACACACTCCTGTTTTATCTCTCTTGGCAATCGCTCCTCGCGTTTTCGACAAGCATGAATACCGAAAGAAGATATATGTTGTTGCAGGGCCACAAAAAGCGTCACAAACTTGTCCCATTAAAATTCAGTACACGCCAAAATAAGTGCCACCACGGCCGGCTTACTTTTTCGCCAACTGCTTCACAATCCCACAGGCGTGGCGAGCATGCCTCTAAAGTATGGAGATGAAATTTACGAAATTAATTACAATAATTTGGGGGGGGGGGGGGTCAGAGAACGCGTCACGGACTTGTCCCAGTAAGATTCAGCACACGCGAAACTGGCACAGAGCCGATCGAGCTGCTTTTCGCTAACTCCGGCACAATGCCAGGCGCGACGCGCGTACCTCATGAGTATCCCAAAAAGTAGCTAAATACAATAATGTTCGGGGCCAGGCAAAGCGCCACGGGCTTGGCCCAGTAAAATTCAGTGTACGCGAAACCGTCGCCACGGTCTACCTGGATTTCGCTAACTGCGCCACATAGCCGGATGCGGCAAGCGTGCCCAAGAACTACCGAAATAAGTTACAATAATGCTGGGGCTCATAGAGGCAGCACAAACATTTCCCAGTACGAGTCATTAACTCATATTAACTGCGCCAGAACGGCCGAGCTGTTTTTCGCTAACTGCGTCCTAGCCTCGGTTTTGTGCCGTAAGCCTGGGGACGTAATCTGAAACGTTCGCCGCCGCGAAAGTTTCGCCCTGGCCACGCCTCCGCCGTTGCGGCGCGCGCTGAATGGCTGATTTGCTAAAACCGAAAATTCACTTGCGCCACCTGGTAGTTCCTGTCCACGTCATTTTAACGTCACGGTGTCATTGGGTGCTCCGGACATTTATTGAATAAGCGAACACGTCTTTTTGGCGTTCGGTTGCTGGTGGAGTCTAGCAGGGTAGTTAGGTGGTAGCTTATAGCAGAGTTTTTGATGGCGTGGTGCACGTGTTGTTTCCAGGCGATTATTCATTGATATATAACAGGCTGTGTTCCCTTGTGCAAGTGACACGTGTGGGTGGCAGTGTTCTTGAGCAGCGCCATGAACAACGCACTGCTCGCGTGGTTCCTCGCGCGACGGCGGGAACAACATACCCGCTCCAGCCGTGACGCCTTCGCCATGAGGGGAGAAGCTTTTCGGCGCCATTTCCGGATGACGAAGAGCGCCGTCCGGCTGCTTTGCAGCGAGCTTGCCCACTTGCTGGAGCCGCCGACCGCGGGGGGCCTGAGCGTTGAGGACCATGTCCTCTGTACCCTCAGGTTCTTTGCAACTGGCAGCTTCCAGTCGGCAGTGAGGCGGCCATCGACATGTCCCAGCCGTCTGTAAGCCGCTGCATTGCAAAAGTCGCGCGGGCCATTGTTCAGGTTGGGAAGGAGCAAGGATGGGTGGCCTTCCCAAGCACCGGCAGCGAGCGAGCTGCAATTAAGCAAGGGTTCTTGCAGCGCGGCAGGCTCGGCGGCGTGATTGGGTGCGTGGATGGCACGTTCATCGCCATCGTCGCCCCGAACCTGCCTCCTGCGCAGAAGGCAACGTATTGGTGCCGGAAGGGCTATTACGCCCTGAATGCAATGGTTGTAAGTTGTAAACGAAATTGCATGTAATGGAACAACAATTAATGGACAGCCATTGGCATCACCGTAACACAATTGTCTGCAATCTGTTTCAGGTGTGTGACTTGGACTTGAGGGTCCTTCACGTTGACCCGCGATTCGCTGGGTCGTGCCACGACGCGCACGTGTGGCGGTACGCGTCGCTTCGTCGGCGCATTGCCAGCGGCCGCATTGCCGTCCAAGACGGCGAGTACCTCAAAAGGAAAACTCTACTCGATGCGTGTGTGTGATGTCCTATGTTGCGTAAGATGCCAGAAATACTGACTTCTATCTTTCTATCTGCAGGCGACAGTGCGTACCCCCTAGAGCCGTGGCTCCTGACACCTGCGCCCGCCCACCCTGCCCCGCACACACTGGAAGGGCGCTACAACGCCGCGCACACTTCCGCAAGGTCAGCGGTGGAGCGCTGCATCGGCGTCATGAAGAGCCGCGATGTCTGCAGCGGCACCGCGCCTTGC
The DNA here is from genome assembly GCF_023375885.2 of Dermacentor andersoni. Taxonomy (NCBI): domain Eukaryota; kingdom Metazoa; phylum Arthropoda; class Arachnida; order Ixodida; family Ixodidae; genus Dermacentor; species Dermacentor andersoni. The sequence goes on from NC_092815.1 coordinate 216,373,467, forward strand.
ATTACGGCCCCAAAAAGGCAGCTACGATTGTGGCAGCCTGTGCGGCGCTGCACAATCTGTGCATTGACGAAAATGTGCCGCATACGGGCCGCGCGTACTCTGACGGAGACGACGACGGCGACCGTCCGCACGCCTCAAGCAGCTCAGCAACACAGGGTGAAGCACCTCGGGCCAGGCGGGCACAGTATTTGCGCGGGAGGGCGGCACGTGCAAGGCAGATTGCAATACTCTCGATTGCTCGTAATCGCCACTTGCAGCATGTACAGAATGCGGTTTGCCACGCACGTCGCCTGCAACGCTAGGCCGTAGCAGTTTGCCCAGTTGTAGCAGTTTGCCCGTTGCTGCCTCCCCTGGCCGCTCCCATGTGCAGGCACCTGTCGCCGCCCCCTTCTGCCCGAGCAGTGTGCGTCGCTTTGTGCCAGACGCTCTCACGTGCTGACACTTGCTCCTCCTGTGCTGGCTGTGCTTGTGGTTTCGTTGCTGCCTCCACTTCTGCCCGAGTAGTGTGCGTCGCTTTGTGCCAGACGCTCTCACGTGCTGACACTTGCTCCTCCTGTGCTGGCTGTGCTTGTGGTTTCGTTGCTGCCTCCCCTTCTGCCCGAGTAGTGTGCGTCGCTTTGTGCCAGACGCTCTCACGTGCTGACACTTGCTCCTCCTGTGCTGGCTGTGCTTGTAGTTTCGTTGCTGCCTCCCCTTCTGCCCGAGTAGTGTGCGTCGCTTTGTGCCAGACGCTCTCACGTGCTGACACTTGCTGCTCCTGTGCTGGCTGTGCTTGTGGTTTTGTTGCTGCCTCCCCTTGCCGCTCCCATGTGCAGGCACCTGTCACCGCCCCCTTCTGCCCGAGCAGTGTGCGTCGCTTTGTGCCAGACGCTCTCACGCGCTGACACTTGCTCCTCCTGTGCTGGCCGTGCTTATGGTTTCGTTGCTGCCTCCCCCTGCCGCTCCCATGTGCAGGCACCTGTCGCCGCCCCCTTCTGCCCGAGCAGTGTGCGTCGCTTTGTGCCAGACGCTCTCACGTGCTGACACTTGCTCCTCCTGTGCTGGCTGTGCTTGTGGTTTCGTTGCTGCCTCCCCTTCTGCCCGAGTAGTGTGCGTCGCTTTGTGCCAGACGCTCTCACGTGCTGACACTTGCTCCTCCTGTGCTGGCTGTGCTTGTGGTTTCGTTGCTGCCTCCCCTTCTGCCCGAGTAGTGTGCGTCGCTTTGTGCCAGACGCTCTCACGTGCTGACACTTGCTCCTCCTGTGCTGGCTGTGCTTGTGGTTTCGTTGCTGCCTCCCCTTCTGCCCGAGTAGTGTGCGTCGCTTTGTGCCAGACGCTCTCACGTGCCGACAGTTGCTCCTCCTGTGCTGGCTGTGCTTATGGTTTCGTTGCTGCCTCCCCCTGCCGCTCCCATGTGCAGGCACCTGTCGCCGCCCCCTTCTGCCCGAGCAGTGTGCGTCGCTTTGTGCCAGACGCTCTCACGCGCTGACACTTGCTCCTCCTGTGCTGGCTGTGCTTATGGTTTCGTTGCTGCCTCCCCCTGCCGCTCCCATGTGCAGGCACCTGTCGCCGCCCCCTTCTGCCCGAGCAGTGTGCGTCGCTTTGTGCCAGACGCTCTCACGTGCTGACACTTGCTCCTCCTGTGCTGGCTGTGCTTGTGGTTTCGTTGCTGCCTCCCCTTCTGCCCGAGTAGTGTGCGTCGCTTTGTGCCAGACGCTCTCACGTGCTGACACTTGCTCCTCCTGTGCTGGCTGTGCTTGTGGTTTCGTTGCTGCCTCCCCTTCTGCCCGAGTAGTGTGCGTCGCTTTGTGCCAGACGCTCTCACGTGCTGACACTTGCTGCTCCTGTGCTGGCTGTGCTTGTGGTTTTGTTGCTGCCTCCCCTTGCCGCTACCATGTGCAGGCACCTGTCACCGCCCCCTTCTGCCCGAGCAGTGTGCGTCGCTTTGTGCCAGACGCTCTCACGCGCTGACACTTGCTCCTCCTGTGCTGGCTGTGCTTATGGTTTCGTTGCTGCCTCCCCCTGCCGCTCCCATGTGCAGGCACCTGTCGCCGCCCCCTTCTGCCCGAGCAGTGTGCGTCGCTTTGTGCCAGACGCTCTCACGTGCTGACACTTGCTCCTCCTGTGCTGGCTGTGCTTGTGGTTTCGTTGCTGCCTCCCCTTCTGCCCGAGTAGTGTGCGTCGCTTTGTGCCAGACGCTCTCACGTGCTGACACTTGCTCCTCCTGTGCTGGCTGTGCTTGTGGTTTCGTTGCTGCCTCCCCTTCTGCCCGAGTAGTGTGCGTCGCTTTGTGCCAGACGCTCTCACGTGCTGACACTTGCTCCTCCTGTGCTGGCTGTGCTTGTAGTTTCGTTGCTGCCTCCCCTTCTGCCCGAGTAGTGTGCGTCGCTTTGTGCCAGACGCTCTCACGTGCTGACACTTGCTGCTCCTGTGCTGGCTGTGCTTGTGGTTTTGTTGCTGCCTCCCCTTGCCGCTCCCATGTGCAGGCACCTGTCACCGCCCCCTTCTGCCCGAGCAGTGTGCGTCGCTTTGTGCCAGACGCTCTCACGCGCTGACACTTGCTCCTCCTGTGCTGGCCGTGCTTATGGTTTCGTTGCTGCCTCCCCCTGCCGCTCCCATGTGCAGGCACCTGTCGCCGCCCCCTTCTGCCCGAGCAGTGTGCGTCGCTTTGTGCCAGACGCTCTCACGTGCTGACACTTGCTCCTCCTGTGCTGGCTGTGCTTGTGGTTTCGTTGCTGCCTCCCCTTCTGCCCGAGTAGTGTGCGTCGCTTTGTGCCAGACGCTCTCACGTGCTGACACTTGCTCCTCCTGTGCTGGCTGTGCTTGTGGTTTCGTTGCTGCCTCCCCTTCTGCCCGAGTAGTGTGCGTCGCTTTGTGCCAGACGCTCTCACGTGCTGACACTTGCTCCTCCTGTGCTGGCTGTGCTTGTGGTTTCGTTGCTGCCTCCCCTTCTGCCCGAGTAGTGTGCGTCGCTTTGTGCCAGACGCTCTCACGTGCCGACAGTTGCTCCTCCTGTGCTGGCTGTGCTTATGGTTTCGTTGCTGCCTCCCCCTGCCGCTCCCATGTGCAGGCACCTGTCGCCGCCCCCTTCTGCCCGAGCAGTGTGCGTCGCTTTGTGCCAGACGCTCTCACGCGCTGACACTTGCTCCTCCTGTGCTGGCTGTGCTTATGGTTTCGTTGCTGCCTCCCCCTGCCGCTCCCATGTGCAGGCACCTGTCGCCGCCCCCTTCTGCCCGAGCAGTGTGCGTCGCTTTGTGCCAGACGCTCTCACGTGCTGACACTTGCTCCTCCTGTGCTGGCTGTGCTTGTGGTTTCGTTGCTGCCTCCCCTTCTGCCCGAGTAGTGTGCGTCGCTTTGTGCCAGACGCTCTCACGTGCTGACACTTGCTCCTCCTGTGCTGGCTGTGCTTGTGGTTTCGTTGCTGCCTCCCCTTCTGCCCGAGTAGTGTGCGTCGCTTTGTGCCAGACGCTCTCACGTGCTGACACTTGCTCCTCCTGTGCTGGCTGTGCTTGTGGTTTCGTTGCTGCCTCCCCTTCTGCCCGAGTAGTGTGCGTCGCTTTGTGCCAGACGCTCTCACGTGCCGACAGTTGCTCCTCCTGTGCTGGCTGTGCTTATGGTTTCGTTGCTGCCTCCCCCTGCCGCTCCCATGTGCAGGCACCTGTCGCCGCCCCCTTCTGCCCGAGCAGTGTGCGTCGCTTTGTGCCAGACGCTCTCACGTGCTGACACTTGCTCCTCCTATGCTTGTGGTTTCGTTGCTGCCTCCCCTTCTGCCCGAGTAGTGTGCGTCGCTTTGTGCCAGACGCTCTCACGTGCTGACACTTGCTCCTCCCGTGCTGGCTGTGCTTGTGGTTTCGTTGCTGCCTCCCCTTCTGCCCGAGTAGTGTGCGTCGCTTTGTGCCAGACGCTCTCACGTGCTGACACTTGCTTCTCCTGTGCTGGCTGTGCTTCTGGTTTTGTTGCTGCCTCCCCTTGCCGCTCCCATGTGCAGGCACTTGTCGCCGCCCCCTTCTGCCCGAGCAGCGTGCGTCGCTTTGTGCCAGACGCTCTCACGTGCTGACACTTGCTCCTCCTGTGCTGGCTGTGCTTGTGGTTTCGTTGCTGCCTCCCATTCTGCCCGAGTAGTGTACGTCGCTTTGTGCCAGACGCTCTCACATGCTGACGGCTGTGCTTGTGGTTTCGTTGCTGCCTCCCCTTCTGCCCGAGTAGTGTGCGTCGCTTTGTGCCAGACGCTCTCACGTGCTGACACTTGCTCCTCCTGTGCTGGCTGTGCTTGTGGTTTTGTTGCTGCCTCCCCTTGCCGCTCCCATGTGGCGGCACCTGTCGCCGCCCCCTTTCTGCATTACAAGTGTTCGCCGCATTTCGGCTGAAAGTGCCTCCCCTTTCCTGCTCCCTTGTGCTGACAGGCGTGTTTGCGAGCTCGTAGTGTATGGTTTTCTGTGAAATAGTGCCTCCTTGCTGCTCCAGTGTGCCGACACCTGCCACCATCTGCTGGGGCATTAGAAGTGTGTGTGGTTTTGTGGCAGTTGGTTGCCCCACCTGACCTACACGTGCCAACATTCCTTATTGTGATAGAGGTGTTTGTGTTTGTGGTGATGTTTCTCGGCTTTCTTTTAAGGGGGAGCTTCTTGTGCAGTGTCTAGGCAACGGCTTGCGCTGCTCAGCCTTGCCTTATCCTAGCTGCTGCCTTGTTCAACAGGTCTTGTGGAATGCAAGGGTTGAAGCTACATTAATGTGTTCTGGCTGCCGTGCCACTGGTATCCCCGCTACTTCCTGGCTGCGTCGTTGCGGCAGCGCCAGGCGCAGGGCCAGGAAACGCTGCATTCAGTGGGAATGGGTGCAGATCAGTGAGGCAGGTGATGTGAATGTGATTACACGTCATCTCCACAACCAGCACGCCATCGTTCGTGTGAATCCGTTTGCATCATGCAATTTCGCCATTCTCACAGCATTGCAGCCTTGCTGTCATAGATGATGATGTGCCATCGCACCACTAACGCCACACCCTTGTGTTCAGGGTCAGGAAAAGAAAAGTTCAAGATTCGTGTGCATCATATGTAGTGTAAACACTATATGTACCGTGGAAGGTGGCAGTTTGTGATGACATGGTGCAGCGAAGCGTGCACCACATCTGAAAACAAAACGCTGTTTTCTCGATGCTGTCAATTCATGATAGTGCACTACTGCAATACCACATCTTTAGATGTCATGCCATCGTAACCGTATCGTAATAGTTATTCCACCTTCGTAACACCACTGCTATCATCCACTTGTAACATTGCAATAACTTCAGCATCACGTTTCTGTTGTCAGAATTTCCACTCCAGCGTAGGCTTGCTCGCACTGCCATTGTAATGGATCCGTTATGTTACCATTGGCATCTTTTCATTGCCAGCACGGCATTGTTGTCACGTCTCTGCTTCTTTTGAGTTGGCAGTATACATTCACTGCTGTCACTTCCATGCTGCTTTACTGACATTGCGACTCGATAGCAGGTGTGCAGTCATAACAGTTGAGTTATAACAAGACTGTATCGAAGACGGACTTGATCCATGTGACGCTGAAGCTCACCTTCTGCCGTTGCATCAGTGATCATTCGGGATCCTCTTGTTTCTTTCACTGTGGCTGGCAGCCACCTTTCTTCCTCTCCGAAGTTTCGGCTCCGAATAGGAGTGCCCGGGATCAGCTTGTTTTCTTGATCTGCCGGTGGACTGATAAGGAAGGCTACAGGTGGTGGAAGGCATGCGTCCAACCGAGAACGGATCTGGTATCGGAAAAGTTGTTGAGACAGTGATCATCCAGGGGCGTTATAAGGTAGCTGAAGAGCAGTTTAGCCAATCGCTCAGACAAGTCACCTGACCCAACCTTCTTGAGGCCATCTTTCAGCGTCCGCACGGCGCGTTCACCAAGCCCGTTCGATTGGGGGTGATGTGGTGCCGTACTAAAGTGCTTTATGTTGTTTCCTGTCACAAACTTCGTGAATGTCTCTGGCGTGAACGGAGTTCCGTTGTCTGCCACAATGATTCTTGGTATGGCCAGCCGGCTGAAGATTCCACGCAAGGATGTAACTGTCGATTGTGCTGTGGCATGACGCACTGGAATTGCTTCGATCCATTTTAAATGTGAATCTATGGCCACTAGGATCATGGTGTTGTTCACTGGACCAGCATAACCCAAATGGACACGTGACCAATTCTCATGCGTTAGTGGCCAGTTTACTAGTATTTTTGCCGGTGGCATTGCGTTTCCTTGTATGCATGTAGTACATTTCCTACTGATTTGTTGGATAGCTCCGTCGATGGCGGGCCACCTCACGAAAGTACGGGCCAACGACTTCATTGCTGACATTCCCTGGTGCGTCTCGTGCAGGAATTGCAGCGTGTCACCACGAGCTGCCTCGGGAAACCAGGCTCTGTGACCCCAGTAAATGAGACCCTTGTAAACAGTTAGCTCACTTTTTCGTGCGAAGTATGGGTCCAACTACGGATCGGGTGCTACATACTTCTTTGGCCAAGCATGAAGTGTGTAGGAATTGACATTTCCAAGTACTTCACCTTTCTCGGTCAACTGTCTCAATGCTTGCGACGAAAGGGGCATGTCATCTACCTGCTGCAGCGAGTGCAGGAACTCGTGTAGCTCCTCTGATGTGTCGCCAGTGGTTTCTAGAGGAGGCCGACTGAGTTCGTCAGCATTCAGGTTATCCGAGCCAAGTTTGTACTCTATCTTGTACAGGTATGCTCCCAGCAGCAAGGACCAATGCTGAATTCCTGCGGCAGCCATAGTGGGCGTGGGATGATTTTCGCGAAATAGACCCACCAGCGGCTTGTGGGATGTGATGAAGGTGAATGTTCTTCCCAGACGGTAGTCCCGAAACTTTCCTACCCCGAACACTAGGGCCAACGTTTCACACTCCAGTTGGGAATAATTCCATTCCCCTTTGCTAAGTCTTCGAGAACAAAAACCTATAGGCTTGTCAACGTTGCCAGTGCGATGGGACAGTACCGCTCCGATCCTGTTGGGTGATGCATCGCACTCCAAGCGCAGCGGCAGTGAGGGATCGAAGTGAGTGAGCATTTTGGCATTGCATAAAGCGTTTTTTGACTTCTGAAACGCTTCCCGTTGTTGACAGCCGCAATTCCAGCGGCGTTCTTTGGTTAGCAAATCGTAGAGCGGTGATAGCAGACTGGTCATATTGAGAAGGAACTTGCTGAAATACGTGAGAAGACCCAAGTATGAACGCAGCTCGCTCACGTTCTTGGGTGTTGGCGCCCTTATGACAGCATCCATGTTCTTCTCCAGAGGTTGCAGCCCTCCAGTACTGATCTTGCAGCCGTGATACGAAACCTCAGGCGTCCTGAAGGTGCACTTGTCCTTTCTTAGCTTGACGGCGTACTCTCGAAAGCGCAGGAGAACTGCCTTGAGGTTCTTTCTGCCGTTGTTCCCCTTCTCGGCCGCCAGAACGTCGTCAATGTACGCCTGGACTCCCGGCAAACCATTCAGGACGCTGTCCATTATTCGCTGAAAGATAGCTGGGGCAGAAGAAACACCAAATGGCAGGCGATTAAATCAAAATAATCCCCGATGTGTGGTGATGACCGTCAGCTCCTTTGACTGCTCATCCAGGGGAACCTGGTTGTAGGCGTCTCGAAGGTTCAATGTGCTGTAAACGCCACCCTCGTGCAGTGCAGCAAAAAGGTCATTGATTACCGGGAGTGGGTACTGCTCCGGCACACAGCTGACATTTACCGTTAGCTTGTAATCGACACACAATCGAACTGTTCCGTCTTCATTACCGGAACTATCGGCGTCGCCCACTCTAAGTGAGCCACCGGGGACAGGACTTTGAATTTATCAAGCCTGCACAGCTCGTATGAAACATTTTGTCGCTATGCATATGGAAGTGGCCTGGCTTTGAAGAACTTTGGAACTGCATCCTCCTTTATGTATACATGAGTGGGCGGAACCTTGAACAGACCCAGTTCAGGTGTAATCACGTCCTCGTACTCATACAGGATCGCTTGCAAGTTTAGCCCTTGCTCCTTAATGCTGGACACGCTCAAAACCGCGGCCCCTTCGTTGTTCAGCGCCTGGATGAGATCACGGCCACACAGGCTCGGTCCCGAGACGCGAACGGTCACTGACGCTGTGACAGTTGTACCGCAGAATGAAACTGGGAGCGTTAGCTTCCCGGCTATAGGCAACGGACCCAAGTAGCATGACAACCTCAAGGTGAATTTTTCAATGCGGGGCTAGCTTGTGTGATGTTGGCAGTAGACGTCCCAGGGCACCACGTGCACGAGTGAGCCGGTGTCAATTTCTATCACGATGTCGCCTTCACCCCAGCAAAAATTGAATCGTACCGGGCTGACGGTTCCGCTGTCTGCGGTTGGTTGCGGCTTTAGTGTATACAACTGTGCGGAGAGCTCGGCTACGGCATTTTCCATTCAGCCGCTGCTCAGCGCCAAGCTCTGGTGCGGTCGCTTTTCCTTAGATCGACACACGGCAGCTAGGTGCCCATTTTTCCTACAGTTGAAACACTAGGTATGTTTAAATGCACAAGTCGCCTCGCCATGCTAGCGGATTCAACACCGATGACAACTTTCAGACGATCCACTCGCCTGACTACAGGTTTTTCCTGCCTGTCGCTGCCGTCGATCGCCCGCTAGTCTGTGAAGCTCGGGCTCTTCTTTCGGTTCCGTCTGCTTCATAAGCTGAACACCCTGTCGTGCAGCCTCTGCTGCAAGCACAATGTTTTGTGCCTCCTGCTATGTCAGTTTCTGGTGAGAAAGCAGTGCTTTCTGCACGTCACTGCTGCGAATTCCACACGCGATCCTGTCTCGCAGCAGGCGGTTCAACATGGCCCCGAATTTGCATTTATCAGCCAGGCGTCAATGCTCTACGATAACCTGTTGAGCTGATTTCACTTCCCTTTGAATGCGGGTGAAGAAATTGAAGCTTGCGGCTATCTCATTGGCGGGGGTGCGTAAAATTCTTCGAGCATGGTAACCGCTTCCGCGTAGTTAACTCGCTCACCTTTCGCGGGGCACAACGTCCACTCAGTACGTCGATAGGCTTCGAGCTCAGTGCCGAGATGAGAAGCGCTCTTCTTTTAGCGTCGTCGACGATGTTGTTACCCTTGAAGTACGACTCGACTCTGATGTAGTACGACGACCACTTGTCCTTGGCGTCGGCGAAAGGTGGAACTTGGTACGCCATGGCAGGAGTGTTCGCCGTCGTCAAGGTTCTGGTTCGTTGCTCGTCGCCACTGTTATAAATCAACTGTTATGACTGCTACCAGGCGAGAATAGCATCCGGCCGGACGGCCAGGAGCATAATAAAGGCCACACAAGAACGGGAACACTGCGCCCGTTTATTCAGTGACAGCCCTTTGTTCAGATGTTCGCAAGCTGCTCCGGCATGTGCAATGACGCCAGTCTCGCGCCACGGCAAACGCGGTTTTCTCTGTCTTCGTTGTCGTTTTCACTTTGCAGCAGTTGTGAACACTGCACTGTCGTCACACAAGTGTGCCTGTTGCAATAATGCAACTGTGATCATACCATTCTGGTTGCCCTAATGTTGATGTCGTTTCAATACCCTTGTAAATGCAGCATTGGTGCGCTTTCGACACGTTTGCATTCGTGGCTGCAAGCCTGTCGCATGTGTTAATGTTGTTCTTTAGCCTTTCTGATGTTACGGCAGTGGCAGCGTTCCATCATTAACATTACATTGGTGTCATTCGGTGACATTTATAGTGTTGCTGTCATTGTGATGTCTTTCATGCTTCTCTTTTCATCACAGCGCCCAGCTACTGAACGCCGATGAGTGTATGCTAGAGAAAATTAGCCCAACTAGGACATGTCATGTGCACTTGCCACTGCTTGATGGGCGGCAATAGTGTTCCTCGTGAAATGCCATTAAAAGTGTGATTACACGTACTTTTTAAGCACGTAAGCATCATATTTTTCACAGCAGTCTACCTCCCGACGCTCCTATGCCATGAAACCGGCTCTCTCATCCTTGTGCGTTGCAGATGCATGTGCTGTTGTGGGACTTGTTTAGTCATACGCATATTGTGTGTCATTGACCGATGTGGTCTTGACCAAGCAAGAACAGTCAAGCAGATCGTAAGGGGACGAGAAGCATTGTGCTCCTACGTGAAGACAGGGCAATGGTAACATTGCTTTAGGTGCTGCAGTTGTGCAACATTGTTGAAACTGCTCGCAACATGTGGATAGTCAGTGCTATAGCCTCATGCTGCGGAGTACGAGTACGAAATTAATGCAGCTGTGCATCCGTATGAGAGATCTGCGCATGAAGGAATTCAACTAAGTGAAATCGCATGTATTGCCAAGCATACAACACGTGCACTGTAAACAAGGCACAGTCTCCATTTGCCAATCGCTGTTGAGCCTTTCCTCGTGTGGAAGCTGTTTGCGACAGTGCGACTGGTCGTGAAGGTCCGTTTGCAAAAGCAAACATGGCTGCATAGCACCATGGTAGTGACAAATATTTTTGAAGCGACCGTAGCAATCGAAGAATCATTACTGCCATCCTGCGCCATGCTGGTGAAGCGCCTTAGCCGCAAAGACAGAACTTCCGCATAGTCTGCAGCGCCACCATGCCATGGAATGATTCTGGAAACGTAGACGCTTATTACACCAAATTCAGTACTTCACCCCCAGAGCGGTGCCAATGACACGCAGAAATGGACTCGTGTTTGCTTTTTCCTACAATGGGCTGTTGCAGCACTTGTCGAGCGTCTTCTGTGGCCCCACAGTTGATACAAGAATGCAATCGGGTTGTACAGCTTTTGCAATGGTGTTTAAGCTCAACGTGGCCCTTATTGGCGAATGACATAGCATCAGATGATTTCTTATCACCATCGCCGCCTCATTACCAGGGGCCTGTGTAGACTGCGTACCAAGCATTGTCATCATGCATGATGCATTACGTTGCCCTACAGCTGTTACCGTTGGCAGCAGTGAAGGTGCACCAGTGCGTATTGCAAGTTGCACGTTACGCAAGGGAGATCTTTTTCCCAGCAGCGCTAAAGGGATTTTGCACAATGCGTGGGGACACACATTCTACGTTTCTGAGGATGTGAAGGCAAAAATACGTTGTTTGCAATAGAATTTCATGCGTCGTTGGCGCTACAGACCTGCTCAGTGTGTGCTGCACACCTCCTTGGCACTTGATGAAAACGTGAAACTATGCCTTTCCCTCGTTCAGTAAAAGCAGGACAAGCCGTGGCCCCAAGGCGGTTAGGAATGCAACTGTCCATCCTATACAAGCAGCTGTCATTACACAACCGTATGCAAGTGGGATAGTGTAGTGGACATGACGTTTCCCTTGACACATTATGTTTGGGGTGGTGTAGGAGTGTGTGCGACGCAATGCAATGTGAAGGAAACGTAACTAAACGTGTACGTTGCCTTGCTGAGGTGCTGACATGGGAAGGTAGAGCACGAATCAATTGCGGTTCTGCAGACGTTACTTGGACACATGTGCCACTACACGATATGTGCCTGACATCATGAAGGCACAGCACGCATGCGACGTTTTGTGGCAGCTGAGGAAACAGAACCGAGGTGGGAACGAATGCAACGGCATCCAACAGCGTTACATGCATGTTTTGCAAAGCGCATAAGCATTACACGCTTGCTCATATCCTGTTCCATAATACATTTTGACAAACAAACAGTGCGAATGCATGTGTTTCCACCGATTGTTCTATTCAGCAGGTGCGTAGAAGATGCGAGGCAGACAGTTTCTGGCTAGCGTGTGTGAACCTCCTCGTACATTTGCTAAATGGAGGAGACTGCAAGCTCATTTAAAGATCATTTCGGCACATATCTTCTATGTGACATTCTTTTATGAACTCCTACACCCCGCTATGGGTACAGAAACGTGACTGCAAGGTGCACAAGTGCTTGCGGCCCATTGAGGTAATTTTTGTTGTGAGGAGATGCCGCAGCATTTCTGACCACATAATACGAAGAGGAGTATGGCACACTTTAAGAGCGAGCGCCATTGCCCTGTGAAGGGGCCAATGCTTAGTGATGCACTCTCAGAATGGGGCCTTTCGGCTTTCTGAAGATAGGCTAGGCCCCATTGAGGCGCGCTTTCTTGTCTGTGGCGCAAACGCAAAAGTGAACTGTGCTTCAGATTACGTGCCATATTCTGTGCCATGTGGCACGAAGCAGTGCTCTACGAAATAATCGGGAGGTATTGATGTGCAGACAAAGAAGTACGCATTGCCCACTCGAAGTACGTATGGCCACCGTCATACAGTGGCGGATGACCCTTGCCAGTTAAGTTGGACAATTGTGTGAAGCAACAGGGGTCGAACTATTTTGCCATAGCTTCGATAGGGCAACACGTGTGGCGTTACAAGCGGACCGCAACTCATACTGCAGACAATTCGCTACACGTATCATACAGTGGTCATCTGAAGTGATTCACTTGGGAAGGTGGTGCAATGTAGAGCAAGGGCGCTTGAAAAGTGTCAGGAGTGACAATCATATAGAAAGAAAGAGGACGAGGAAGAAGGAGTGGAGCGGGCGCGTGGAGCCGCCATCTTGGAGAAGGGGCGCGCAGGGAAGGACGTGGTGGCCAGGGCACAGCGTTCCAGGGGAAGACGGCCGGAGATCGCCTCTCTGGGTCCTGCCCCAGTTCCTAGGCGACACATCGACGTCCCGCCCGAGTACCAGGCTCGGCGAGCAGATGTCCGACGTCCCCAGAACTACCGCTGGCCCGGACCTACCCGCCAGGACACGTCAGCGTTTGTGCCGCTGAACGTGGACGCGCGGAGGCTGGCTACAGCCAGTCACCGTCCCGTCCGGAGAACTACGCTGGGCCGGCGCGCACCGGGAGCGCCAGCCGGCACGAGCCGCGCTCTGCCGGAGCGCGACAGACCCGCAGCGACCGTGCCTTCGTCACGTCGGCCGGGGCATCGGTGACGCCGGACACTAACAACGACTGACGACGACCAGATCGCATCGACGGACCACAGACCGGGGGACGCCGATACCCGCGTCGAACAGAACCGGTACTGTAAGCGCCACTACTACAGCGAATAGACGATCGCCGCACAGACGTTTGTAAACGCGGTAGTGTGAGCGGAAAGCTGAGCAAGGGTGGACGCATTCCGTGTGTGATAAGTGCTGAATCTTACAGTGTGTTCCTGTTACTAAAATAGCCTATTGAATGAATGTTACGTGTGTGCTGCATCTTGCGTTCGTGTGTTCCTTCCGCCCGCTGAAGCAAGCGTACCAGGCGTTAACGTACGCGTGACAACATTGGCGAGCCTGCCAGGATCCCTTTAACTTTGTCACGTGCCTCGGTGTGTCTTGAGCAGCGGAATGGACCTTGAACGTTTGATGACGGCAGGGAGTGCCGCGGGCATGTCGGCTGAGGCCATAATAGCACTGTATCACGAGGAACAGAAGCGATTAAGAGAAGAACGCGCAGAGGCGCGAGAGGCTGCGAAGGAAGATGAGGAGAGAGCGAAGACAGCTGAGGAGAGAGCCAAGGCCGCCGAGGAGAGAGCGAAGGATGCGGACGAGCGTGCGTATAGGAATTTGATTTTGGAAAAAGAGCTTACAGAAAAGAAATTGCAGCTGCGCATGAGTAACAGTGGAGAAGAGGCAGGAAATAGCTCAGACGTGCTACCTCAGAGAATAGTGACAGTGTGTCCCCAAAAGCTTATCGCCCCTTTTGACGAAAGGCGAGATGACCTAGATGCCTACATGCAGCGTTTCGAGCGAATAGCAACTGGACAAGGCTGGCAGAGGAGTGACTGGGCGACGGGGTTGAGTATGTGTCTCGTGGGGGAAGCGTTGGCCGTGTACAGTCGGATGTCAGCGACTGACGCACTAGATTACGACAAGGTAAAGAAGGCTCTCCTACAACGCTTCAGACTAACGGCCGAAGGTGTCCGGGATAAATTCCGAAGCTCCAAGCCACACGATAACGAGACAGGCCAGCAATTCGCCGCTCGAATCTCCAACTACTTTGATCGTTGGTTGGAGATGGCTAACATAGAGAAGACATTCGAAGACTTGAGGGACAACATGATTGCAGAACAGTTCCTAGCATCATGTCATCAGGGCGTGGCAATATTCCTGAAAGAATGCAACTTGAGGACGGTGGCGGAACTATCTGAACACGCCGACCGCTATTTAGAAGCCCAAGGCCAAAAGAATTCGGGAAAGGGGAAGGAAGATAAAAAGACACCAGATGAGAGAGAACAGACTCGAAGCACAATCAAATGTTTTATGTGTGACAGGATAGGGCATCGGGCTGCGAATTGCCCCTTGGGTCGTACTCGCAGTTCGACGTTGAAGTGCAAGGGGTGCGGGCGGCATGGACATACAATACGAACCTGCCGAGCTAAGCCAGAAAATAAGACTGCCTGCATTGTTGCGAGCGAAAATCCCATTGCGGTTGACAGTACGCGAATAGAACAGAAGGAGGCCAGCGACAAGGCAAGTGCTGTCACGACGGCTCCGAGGTCCGAAGACCCGGAAACCTCGATGCCAGTAGTAGGGGGAATGCTGCAGGGACGAAAAGTGTCGGTACTAAGAGATACTGGGTCCAACATTGTTCTGGTAAGGCAATCCATGGTGTCAGACAGATATCACTGGTACAGAAACACCAGTTCGATTGGCGGATGGTACAGTACGGCGAATGCCTATGGCGCGTGTGTTGCTTTTGACGCCTTATTATTGGGGTTGGATTGAAGCCCGGTGCGTCAAAGAACCGCTTTACGACGTCATTCTTGGGAATGTGCCAGGAGTCAGAAGAGTGGATGATCCAGATCCCCTCTGGAGTTGTCCCAATATCCAAATTACAAGTAGGACGGAGCATGAATCCAGCGAAGCCGGTGGCAGAGACAACGAAAGAAGTTCGGATCCGTATACCGGAGAAGCTAGCATATTGTCAGTAGAGAAAAACACAAGGAACCAGGATAGGAAAGATGTCGGTATAAAGAATACTTCAGGCACCGGCATCGATATTACCGCGAGAGAAATGAAGAAAAGGCAAGAAGCGGACAGTACGCTGCGACATTATTTTGAAATTTTAGGGAAATGGATTCAGAATAAGAAGAGCCGGGTCGTACATAAGTTTGAGAAGATTGGAGAATTACTGTACCGAATAGCCTGAACCCCTGATGGAAGAGAAACACGACAGCTAGTAGTGCCAGCGAGTTTACGAAGAGCAGTCCTCGAGTTGGCGCATGACACTATAATGGCTGGCCATCAAGGAGTAAGAAAGACGACCAACCGAATATCAGAAGAATTCTTTTGGCCGTGCATGCAAAGTGACATTAAACGGTTTGTGCGATCTTGCGAGATATGTCAGAGAACCACACCAAAATGGTTAATATCAAAGCTACCTCTAGGGAATACGCCTATTATTCAGCAACCGTTTCAAAAGGACACAGGAATGGTCATCACAGAGTCGGCTGCTGAAAGTGCATACCAAGCAGACATCCCAACGACAGAAATGATCCCTCAAAAGGTGAAGATGACAAGCACGGTGTCTAAATCGAACGTATGTGAGGAAAGACGGGCTCAAGAATTGAAGAGCAATGGACGTGTCATCGCTGGGTCCGACAACTTTGACAAGCCCCAGGCATGCAGGTCTGGGTCTTGCGCCAACTCATGGTGTCATCCAAATCACCCTCCCCGAGGTCATGTCTTGATGAGGCGCCGCCGTCGAGAGCCAGGGCCAGTGCACAACTTCATGTCTTGCTGTACCGAGGTCAGACAAGAACCGGTAGTCAGGAGTTCACAGACCACGTGAGTGAACGTGCCACGAAGGACATCACTGACTTTGCTGGATACGTTCGTTTTTGTTAATAACACTAAAGAGGTATACAATCATACTCGGGAGCTTGCTGCGCATGCATATAGTGTTTAGAGCTTCTGAGGAGTCTTCCTCAAACAATCGCGGAATACAACGCCTTGTGAATGCTGCTGTCGTTGACATTGACGTAGTGTTAAGACTCGGCAGAAACTTACGTGCCTACGTGGTGTGCGCGTGGGTGCAGTGAAGTGCGGTGAAGTGTAGTGATGTGTGAATGAAGAAACGACGAAGTGAAGTTATATGTGGTGTAGTGCAGTGAAGTGCGGTGAAGTGCAGTGATGGGTGAACGAAGCAGCGAATGAAGTTATATGTGGTGTGACGAAGTGAAGTGCAGTGTCCGTGTACATCCAAGAGGTGACGAGCACTGAGGGAAGTTTTCGCGGAGCGAAAACTTGGAAGACAGGGGGGCCATTGTCAGGAGTGACAATCATAAAGAAAGAAAGAGGACGAGGAAGAAGGAGTGGAGCGGGCGCGTGGAGCCGCCATCTTGGAGAAGGGGCGCGCAGGGAAGGACGTGGTGGCCAGGGCGCAGCGTTCCAGGGGAAGACTGCCGGAGATCGCCTCTCTGGGTCCTGCCCCAGTTCCTAGGCGACACATCGACGTCCCGCCCGAGTACCAGGCTCGGCGAGCAGATGTCCGACGTCCCCAGAACTACCGCTGGCCCGGACCTACCCGCCAGGACACGTCAGCGTTTGTGCCGCTGAACGTGGACGCGCGGAGGCTGGCTACAGCCAGTCACCGTCCCGTCCGGAGAACTACGCTGGGCCGGCGCGCACCGGGAGCGCCAGCCGGCACGAGCCGCGCTCTGCCGGAGCGCGACAGACCCGCAGCGACCGTGCCTTCGTCACGTCGGCCGGGGCATCGGTGACGCCGGACACTAACAACGACTGACGACGACCAGATCGCATCGACGGACCACAGACCGGGGGACGCCGATACCCGCGTCGAACAGAACCGGTACTGTAAGCGCCACTACTACAGCGAATAGACGATCGCCGCACAGACGTTTGTAAACGCGGTAGTGTGAGCGGAAAGCTGAGCAAGGGTGGACGCATTCCGTGTGTGATAAGTGCTGAATCTTAGTGTGTTCCTGTTACTAAAATAGCCTATTGAATGAATGTTACGTGTGTGCTGCATCTTGCGTTCGTGTGTTCCTTCCGCCCGCTGAAGCAAGCGTACCAGGCGTTAACGTACGCGTGACAAAAAGAAATGTTTAACTCCGTCTGCGCCTCCATGAGAAATGTTGCAACAAACTCGATTGCAAGACACAAAGATGAAGCTGTCCTTGTGCATGAAGCACAAGGACAGCTGCAAATGTGATCCCAGCAAGGAATTTACATGCAATTTACTTCACCATGCATGTGCATGGTGAAGCAATACAGTTCGCATAGAGCAAAACTTCCTGTTTTGTGTAACGATCATGCTACATGTATTGCGACATCGTGAGGACCATCGCATTTTGCATCTCACTTGGCAGCTAACTTAACGACTCTGAGTCGACGATGTGATGCACGTGCATGTGGCACGAAACGACCCAATCAAGCTCACTTTGTGCACCATTTGTCTAACGAGTAAACTGAAGGGTAGTGTTACAAAAATGGCTTCACGCCATGCATCACACACATGTTGTGTGAAAGATGCCGCACATGTAGATCACATGGTGCTTTGATGTGTAACAAATTATGTTTAATAGCTATCCCACTGCAGCACTGCCACTTTGTCAGCATGCATCGAACAGTTCTCAGTTTGCATGTGTGACAGGACCTGCCCTGGGTTGTGATCACAATTTTCCGATAGGCACTCTATGGTTCAGATGAATGTGTCACGCGACCAGATCAATGGTACTTATCTTGCACGTTTGCAATTTAAGAAGATGCATGAAGTTGCGCGTTGCAGCCACACAAAGTGGCCACCACACCGAGCTGCACATTGCATACCTTACAGTAGGAGTCGAACGTAACGCTGGGGCCGAGCACACATGGCAGCTCATGATCACAGTTCATATCGCATCTGAAAACCTCGCAATGCAAACTTGGCAATACATTCATTGTGCTGCAACGTGTTCGGGCCGTGTTCAAGGTCGTGTTAACTGCTACGTCACACGTGGTGGAGCTTGCTCCTAGGTTCCGGAACGTCTTCTCGCCTGCTCTACGTCCTGGAGCTTCGCTCAGGTAGCCGTTTGTGCCAGCTAATCGCCCTCAAGCTGCAAGACGCTCCATCACACACACCAACATCTACAATCTCAGCTACGTCTGCCACATGCTCTCCTTGGATCATCTCTGGGCCCTTGCACGATCCCCATCTGCTCGCTGGCCTTCATAGTGAAGATGTGCAGGATTGGCTTGACAACTGCGCCCGGGTAAGTTCACGCAACCGGTGGGGCAAGGCGATTACGCTACGCCGCATATACTTCTAACTCAAGGGCATAGCGAAGACTTCTTCATTCAACCACAAGATCGACTTCCCCGACTGGAATTCTTTGAAGAAGGTTTTCGTCCTCCGGCAGTTCGTTGCGCACTCGAAAGCAGCAACTAGGCAAGTCCCACACCTCGTATGTAGATGATGTGTTCTCATTTCGCCGACATGTCAACGCTTCGATGATGGAAACCGACAGAGTACGCCTTGTTCTCAAAGGCATTGTGACTGCAGTCTTGAATGTGTTGGCCACCAAGGATCCTACCTGCATTGCTGATATTATATGTATGTGCCATCGCCTTGCCGACCACGAATTTCTGCGAATGGCGCCGGACACCTTTGAAAGCGAACCCACAGCCGACCGCTCTTCACGCGCACTGGAGCGCACCATCACACCGCCACAGCTGTAGTCTCTTGACTTCTCTGCAGGTTCCATTCCTACCCAGCATCTACACCACGTGTGGAGGAGCACTTAACGGAACCTGAAATGCGCCCCGAACACGTGGCGGTGCAATCACAGTACAGGCACAAAGCAATGTCATGATGGGTCTCAACATGCAATGAAGCCTAAGAACCTGATGTGACCACAATGAGGTGCACACAATGAGCACGTGCATAAGAAATGGCCATAGCACTTTGTTATCCATTTTCAGTCTGTCAGATTGGACAACACCAATTACAAGCAATGTGCAAACACTCTGTTGTAGTGTTGCATGCTCTACAATTCACATTTGCTGCACGCACGTGATGCACAACATTGCAGTCTTCACAATTTGCTAATTTTACAAGCAGTACCTGAAAACATATGTGATTGTTATCCTCTGAAAACATACTATTTTCCCCAATTGTCCCACCCTTCCGCGCATGCACGTCTTCAAGTATGCAACGTTTTCAACAGCATGTACATGTACCGGGTTCGCGAGGTGTTTGAGAGCACACTTTTGCCTTCACGCACAGGAGAGCATCTATAGCAAAACAGAGATTTTTGTAACGAAACTGTGGGCAATTATTCCGTAATGCTTCATTCCCACAATTGGTCAATGGATTCACCGTCCTCAGCAACGACACATTCAACTGCGCACGAGGCAGCGTGAAGGGGTTAAGGGGCCATTACAAATGTTCCCATTCACGCAGCTATGGCAGCCCTCAGCGAGTGTTTCGTATTATTTGGCTGTTTCTTGGCACCTCTCGCAATGCCGCCTCAGATGAGCTAGTCGAGTAGATATAGATGTGGAGAGGTACGAGGCCTCCAGTTGGGAATGACAGGGTCATGGAAGCTGTCAGCAAACCACTCCTGTGTAATGCAGGCGGTGTGAGCGAGGGCTTGGTGTTGCTGAC
This sequence comes from Dermacentor andersoni, assembly GCF_023375885.2. Lineage (NCBI taxonomy): Eukaryota > Metazoa > Arthropoda > Arachnida > Ixodida > Ixodidae > Dermacentor > Dermacentor andersoni. The sequence goes on from NC_092815.1 coordinate 216,393,066, forward strand.
CGTCGTAACATTTTCCACTAGAAACAGTCTCTGTCCAGGGCGTTGCAGTGATGAGCACCTCTGCGTACGCGGCAGCATTAACGCGGACACCTTCTGCAAATCAGCGTGCCGGCATGGTGTTACCGTTGTTGCTGATGATGGAAATTTCGTGTAGAACACTGCAGCTAACTCATTGGAACTTGCACAAAGCGACCTGCCATTACGGCAGGAAATTTTTCGGTCGTGCTCAAAGTTCTTTTCATCGGCAAATAAATACCGCAGCATTTGCGGCTCCTCGGGCCTCTCCAGCTTGATCAGCAATCACTACAAACACAGCCGAGTAGGTGACCCGCCCGAGTCTTAATGGACGTAAGTTGCCCCCTCATCATGACATCACCGCATGCTGTCGTGCACAGCGAGCCTGGCAGTTGACTGTGCCACGTGGAGTTCCTTTGGAGTGTCTTGCATCTTCTTCCCTGGGTGGTCACTCGCAATGACTTGCAGCCGCCAGAGGGAATCCGGGGTTCTGGCAGGGTCTGACCACACTCTGTGCTTTTCCTTTTAGCCGCAAATGCCGCGCCATTGCAATGACACACACTTCTGTCCGAATCTTCCAAGCGAAACTTCGCCCCATTCAGGAAGGCAGCAATTTCCCAGTTGCTGCGGTATGCAGCCACGGTGAGGAGGACTGCATGGCGTTTCGTTTTCTGCGTCAAACTCTGTACACTTCCATTTTGGAACTGTGTCCGCCTTTTCCTTGATAGGTGGTCGACCAACGAATTGCCACATGCATACATAGTTTTCATGAGCATGCAGCAGTCTGTGGCTATAGGTGTAAGTGTTCTCAAATACCTAGCTTACCCGGCACATGGAAAGCCGAAAGGCATTCCTTTGATGTCACAGCTACACAGTGCAGTTACAGCACAGCCTGTAAACAGTCTCACATCATACGGCACATTCGAGTGGCAATGATGCGGAATGTTAAACATTGACCCAGGTACATGCATTCCGTTTACAAGTGTTCAGCAACGTAACACACTTCGCATTTTCGCCCCCCCCCCCCCCCCCCCCAGTGTGCAAGATTCCGCATTTCTCGTAACACCTTCGTCATTAATGGGGTTCGCACACTCCGAATGGCCACATTGCATTTCATACCGGCTGTGTTGCTTGCTGTCTTGCAGAATGTCACTTTCACCTTGATATAATTCAATATCACACGTGCAGTGCCTCTCTGTGTTCACATGTATTTTACTTGGGACTGTGGCATTTCTATTCATTATATTTCATTTAGTGCGCTTCCAACAGTGGCGCACAATTCTATCTATCATGTGGTAAAGCCACGCAGGTAAGCTGAGGATCGATGCACTGCTGAGTAGTGTCAATTTCAGGATAATGCCAAGACATTGTGTTTTTCTGATTATGTTGTTTTCTGTGCTGTTTGCTGGAGTGCCGTGTGTTCTGCCCTTATACTCGTGCGTGTGGCAAGTGTTGCCTTTTTGTGGTGCTACTTTTACGTTATTGCTTCTTTATTATGGCCTGTGCATGCGCGCATATGTAGAACTGTTACTCGTTCTGCTGATACCTACACGACCACAATAAATTAACCTTGCCTCCCGCACGTAATCATGTGCTGCAGTGTTCAAATGATGTAAGTTTAGTTGTGCTTGCAGCACCTCCTTGCGGCACACGTGTTTACTCGAGTACAAATGCTTAATCAAATCGAGTCATGAGTTGTAGTTCACCACATTGTCACAGTAAGCACGCTACCTCAATATGCACTACTTCAAGTGATCGAGGAATAAGGCACATTTCGAACAAAACAGTTCACCACATCGATGTGTATGCACACTGCATCGTACAGGCTGCGTTCGCAATGCACCCACAATAATCCCAAATCATGCCTCGCATTGTCTGCATGACTAACAATTCATATTGGACAATGGCATGGCACAAGTTACACGGACTTGTGCACATGTGGAACGCTCTGTTAATGACTGCAGTACTCACACTAACTCACAAACTCGGCTGCTGAGGAAACGCTTCACAAAACTAAAACACAATTGCACATACGCATTACACATTTAGCCACAATAGACCTGCCTTGCAGAAGTTGAGAGATGTACACAGTTATCGACATCAGTTCATCTGATATGCAGTTACCGTTGCTTGGCAACGGAGACCACCACCTGTTCATTGCAAAACCGTACAGTGTCGATGCATATGGATCACACAAGGTTAACGTTTCATGATGTTATGTGTTATGTGAACGGGACACAGCAATGCTCAAGGTGCATGACATTGCCAATGAAACCTCATTAGTCTGTGTTAACGGAGAGCGATCATCAACATGTTCAGAGGTGGTGCAGCTTCATGCAAACACACATGGACATGGCGCTCCCTGAATACGTGCATGCAACAGGATACAGCTGTCCAAGCAGGACAGAGAAGGAAATTTTGATGTTTGTCGGTCATTGCAAAACAAGACGCAAACACGTCCTTAATGCAACCCGAAACGTCCACCGGTCATGCGAAACGCACAAAGGAGATGATGTATGACTGCTCCCACCTTGTCGTGCTGTTTACGGGGAGGTGGGGCCAATCAAGGTGGCATTATGCTGCTTTTATCCTACCACCCCCACTGCTTGCATGCATCTGTGCACTTACGTGGTAAGCGAACGTCTCACTTCAAAATGCTGCCAAAGCAAAATTGCTAGCTCCTGCGACATGTGAATATGTGTGCATACATGTTCACTGCGGCACAAGTATAGGCACCGTGGTTTGCATTGATGCATAGTGTCCATAAGAAATGCAAGGGTTAAAACCAAAGCGTACAGTATGGAAATTTCACTAAGTAATTACAAAGTACAGCGAAGTGCTCCAAAGCGTCCCGTGCAGATGCTACACACACACGTGCATGTAAGGTGAAGGCTAATTCCATTCACAAAGAAATAATTGCATATCTGCGGCGCACTGCAGAACAACGCCTACCAGCGATACAAACATTGCGGTCATACCGATGGCTGAGCAATAACACGTTCTTGTCGTGCAGTAATGCAATGTCATTGAGCAGTGTGTACATTGAAAAAACAAAAAAAACACACCAAACGTTGCGCACGGTGCGAAAGACATGTTCCTGCAGCACGAAACTTTTCCCCTGCTGTGCCTCCACAAACAATGTGCACACGCAATAAACGAAGCGTTACATGGCATGACACACCGCAGACCCTCTTTGCCGCGAATATGGCCTGTGTCTGTGCATTTACAATTCATTACGATTCTGCACACCTCTATACGAAAATCTCGTAATGCTGTCACACTAACATGACAAAAAACAGGGTGAGCGCGAGACATGGACATTCATTTCAATGAGCATAATGAGAGCAAGGTGAGCACAGGAGGCAACATTTTGGCAAGTGGCCACGTCTTTTTCCAGTACACATATGTTGAAAGCGGAAGCCAACATTTCGACAAGTGCATTTGTCTTTGGTCAGGGCATCATCGGTTTTATATGTTGCACTGCTGTGTACACACACCGCTGTTGTGCAGCGAAAAGGCTCATCCAAGCACTTTATAGTAAAGAACCAACACTAACGTCTGTTTCCAACAATACAAACAGTACAGGCCTATTCGATGTGGTACATGAACGAACGAACACGCAAGCAATGAACAAGGAACTAGTAACACGAAACGAATACAAAAAATGTGCAATCAATAAATACATAACAAAGCGCTTCGATTCATTGGTAACAAGAATTGGCAAATAAATCGCAAATAAATAAATAAAGCAAATAAATAACAAATAAATGGACTCCTGCGTCAGGTCCTGCTGACGCAGGAGGAATCAGCGGAAAAGAAATTACTGGGGCTGCTGCGGCTGGTTCCCCTGCGGCAGGTTCTGTTGCCGCAGGTAACCTGTCAGTGCCGCAGCGAGCGCGGTCACTGGGGCGAGCTGCTCCTGGAGCAGTTGGAGTTCACTTTCCTGCCGCCCCAGGACGTTGCCCAGTCTGTCGAGAGTCTGCTATTCGCTCCATCGCGGCGGTTTGCTGTGAGAGGAGGGGGGGAAAGAAGGCACTTCACATACGGTGTGTCCTCACGCGGGTTCACTGCTGTGCTCGTTTGGTTTGCAGAACCTATGTAATGTTACGTCATGCACTTTGAAGTCAACCTTGTCCGATTTGTTGCATTCACACAGAACCAACTTGCACTGTTCCCTCTTGCAGCCTCACAGTTATGTTACACGTGTCGTAGTGGGTGTACTTCTGGAAATGCCAGTGTGAACGTTCAGTGACATGTTTTTGCTGTATGGATATCAGTGCGTTCTCCTAAGCGGTACGCAGGTTAAGGTAGCAGGTGTAATACAAAATTTATTCGTGCCACATTTGCAGACCCGCATCGCAATATTTCATTGAGTTAGTTGCGTCTAGGACCACACCTGCCAATGTAAGTTGCTCAACATGTCTGGCACACTTCGGCCAGTAGTTCTGGTTATATGGGGGACCTGCATATCAAAGGAGCGCTAGTACAGAATTATATTTCATGTTATTGTTTCGTTTGCAACAACAGCGTTCGTCCAAATGTGAATCGTACATACCAACCCCACTCTACCACAACAATACAAACTCATTCAGGCGCTGCCCTCAGATTTATCCTGCAGTCTACATAACGTGCTTACAAGTGTACGGCTTGTGGGATGCATAAAACAGCAATACAAGCTCCTCGTGCAGTGCAACTAACCGCCTTATGCATTCATTCCATGCAGCAAAATAACAGTGTCGTCCTCACACTGCAGCACATCCCGCCATACAACCTCTCATCTACGCACATACTTCGGTGCCTGTAATTTCACTAACCTCACAGATCCGCTAAACACTGCACGATGAGAGCACATGTTACTGCTATCCCTGTGCCCTTTCACTTGCCGAATGTCACTACAACCTATTGGTCGCACCACCTACCAATCTTTACGGCACTACTACTGCTCATTACCAACCACTACACTGCCATCCTCCTTCCAGCACACATTCCCTTAAAGAATTGTGCCCACGGCAGGCACCCAACGAAAGCACTGCTTATGATGGCTGACTATACTGAATGAACCATTATTCATGAGAAGTGCATACCTTTCTCGACTCTGCAAGCAACTCGCGCTGGATGATGGCTTGGCTCTGCGCAACATGCACAGTCCGCGCACCATCCAGCACTGCCTGCTCGAGCAGCTCCCCCTCGGAGCGCGGTGGCCTGCTCCGTGCGCCAGCTGCTTTAAAGAAATGGTGAAACATGTGGTGAATGCTTGCAAATATAGGGAGAATGAGCATGCGTGGCACATCAGAGGCTCACAGTGACAGGACATATAATCCTTCCAACTGTCGATGTGCATTACTTCTACTGCAAGCGCGACACAAGCGAATTATTTGGTGCCTCGGCTCAGTAGTCCGTTGCTTTATGTAGGCAGTGTAGTTCCCTAGCACAAGAGTGTATACAATAACTGAACTTCTTTATAGCCTGTCCAGGCGGTCGGAAAGCGAAAATGTAATCAACAGCGGCAGTTCCTGCACATTGCTCCGTATCCAGAAAATTGCGTCATCTGCACTGCTACACAGGTTCTTTCATTAAGTGGTGGTTGGGCAAAGCTAACGAGGCTCAGGTAACTCCGACAGTTACTCCTCCCTAGACTGTGCGTTGTTGCAATTAACAGTGTATAATATTGAAGCGTTTCTGAAGACACCAGTTCCACGCTACACAATGTACACTATACAAGACTTCATTTTTTGCACTTAACAGATTATCACGATGTGAGCGGCACCAGTATGAGCCTTTGGATGTCATGTCCATTCTTTTAAACGCTTTCAATTTATACTTTGTGTGCACTCTTCGGTTTGCGCCTACCTCAACTTGGACAGTGGACAACTAGACATATTGCTAAAGCAAAGCTTTTTGCAACATTTTAACTTCCTCAATATCACTACCCTTTCAGGCTTTTCCTCCAAACAATGCAGCTGTTAGTCGTGCCTGCCGGCATCAAGCACTGCTGGAGCATGCACGACACTGTGCGTATATTTCGTGTAACGCATTGTGCGGACATCACCATAAGCTCTCCTCTCGCACAACCGCACCCTACGGCTTGGCCTGGCAAAAAAAAATGCATACGACACCTACGCTTGTTGTGCTCATTGCATGTGTCCACAAGGGATACGTATAGTGGCTTACCCTCGCTGGGCCTCGACCTTCGTGGCCGGGCGGGTCTTGATGAGGCACGCCTCCCTGTAGCCCCACTGGGGCCCGGCTGCGGCTCTTCAGCTGTGCTCTCCGGCGCCACGGGTGGTGTTTGGCTGGCCTAGTAATATGCCAACATAAGGAAGGAGACTTTATAACACCTGTACACTGCCTTTCAGATGCGATATGCTACTACTTTGCACTGTGTCGCACCAGCACCCTCTCTTGGAAAGTGTACAGCTACAGACAACACAATTTCAATTTCAACACAGGGTCGAGTTGCTTCACCCTGCACTACCACTTCATTAGTCGAGTAGTTAAGAGGATCTAGACGGCACTACGCAGGGCATGTGTAGTCCACCACGATGGCATAAGGTGCACACCTCAGGCTGCTGTGTATTTCCTGCTATGCGCAACCACGGTGCACTTCCCTGACCTTCTTAGGCACTGACATCACTATCGAAAAGCAAAACGCAAGCGTACACTTGCAAAATAGTATCCTCACCTCCGAGCTGCTTGACATCAAGGGCTCTCCGAGGCCTCTAGTGGAACCGCCACCAACAAGCTGCAGGACGCGGCCTGGGATGCGGCCCAATCGGCCGCCGCCGCTTGCCCTGCAAGGAAACAGTGCGCTCGTAAGAATACGAACCGCATTCATTAAAGCCTACTTTTCACTCACCTCTGCTCGGCCGAAAAACTGCTCGCGTCACGCCTGCATTTATACACAAACTTGCACCACCACAGCCTCCATTCTCGCTGTCTTAACTGGCGGCCCTTCTGCATTGAGAGGTGCCGCCAGTTGCTTCCATAAATCCTGCCTTTTTGCGGCCGAAAATTCCCCACCGAATTCCCCCGACCAACTAGCAAGCCGGGGGTTGCTTTCCATAAAATTGACCACAATTTTTTCCGGCCGAATGGTAATTTGACGCGCAGGCATGGTGCTGTGGTGATCTTCGTTCATGTATAAACACAGGCGAACTGGCCGTCTGCGCGAGCAAGACCGCCAAGTAAATGAACACATTTTCTGGGATGGTAGCCTTTATTTCCGACAAATAATTAGCCTCCTGCTATTTCTTCTTTTGAAACCTGCAATTTCATAGAAAAACAACGCTCTTGAACACTGCCGTCTGTTCACAACTCAACGCTTGCAACGCACACTTACCAAATTTTTGGAGGGCAGCAGAAGGGCAGCAGACGACTATACAGCGGGGTCCCGGCCTTCTTCTTCGAGGGCTCCGCTGAAGCTTTGCCATTCTTTGCATCCCCTTGGCGGTGCGCGAAAACATTGCACACACCCTTTCTCACAATGAAACAGCCACAATAAAACTCGCACACGCGCTACGCCGGTTCCTTTCGTGTTTGCTCAGCTCTACCCATATTCAACATAGGGCGCCATGTTGACACGACGCCCCTCTGGCGGTGCTTGATGACTGACATACACACGCAGAAACAAAAACCGCCGGTTTTTGATATCACCCAAACGTTGCTTCGCAACTATGTCAGCTGTAGCACAATTTATTCATTGAAATATAACATTTCTCACTTTTTTCTCTCATTTCCTTTACATAAAGCGACCGGAGGCAACCGTGGCCAGTGCCCACAACCGAGCGACGGCCACTGCACTCGATTACGACACACCCGAGTCGTTCTACACTCGCCGGGCGGGACCTCTTGTGCGATGTGAAGCGTTCGAGAGCGCGCGCTGGTAGTGCACGCTGACGTCACGAGTGAGCAGGCGGTCGGCTTATCGAATGTGACGTTCGCGGCGGCGAAACTTTCGCAGCGGCGAACGTTTCAGAATACGTCCCCTGTTTGCATGAAATGCGTCGTAGAGTGTCAACAAAGTTTCTCACCTTGACGTAGTCGAATACTGCAGTGGTGCTGTGTCGAAGTGCACAAGAAACGCAAGAAAACGGCGGGCGCCCTACAAACGGGCTACATCCAAAAGAGACCGGTCGCCGAACAGACGAACATCAGCTACGCGACCCGCCTCCGCGGCAAGTCTGGCGTCCAGCGCAGTGTTGCCACGACACATTAAAAAATAGTAGTAGATTTTTTTGCGAAAAATCAGTAGAAATCAGTAGACTTCTAATTTCAATTTTTGCACTCAGTTTATGAGCCCACGAATTGAGCGCTTATATTAGTACTCTGTTGAAGTATTGTAGCTTCCAGGAAATAGTACAAAAATTGACCCCGAGATTCTTAGCGATACTTTTGAAAAACCCGGGGATCTAGAGAGCCATTGTCAAGCACGAATTTAAAAGCAGTGAAGCCCTCCGATGGCCTATTCAAAGGCGTCAGATGGTAGTTAGTACCTGAAAGCCCTAGAAAAAAAAATTATGGGGTTTTACGTGCCAAAACCACTTTCTGATTATGAGGCACGCCGTAGTGGAGGACTCCGGAAATTTCGACCACCTGGGGTTCTTTAACGTGCACCTAAATCTAAGTACATGGGTGTTTTCGCATTTCGCCCCCATCGAAATGCGGCCGCCGTGGCCGGGATTCGATCCCGCGACCTCGTGCTCAGCAGCCTAACACCATAGCCACTGAGCAACCACGGCGGGTGAAAGCCTTAGAGTATAGTATCTTTCAGACAGGGGTAATTGGAGATCGCTGGGAGAGGCCTCCATAGAGGCCTCCGTGCTGCAGTGCACATAAAAATAGGTTGGTCATGATGATGATAATGGTGGTTTCATAGTTGTGGGGTTCCGCAGTGCACCCACTTCCACAAATTCACCGCCTCACCTTTTCCCATAGAGCATAGAAACTCTTTGCCTTTTCCACACTTTGCTCAAAGACAGAGGTAGCGCCACGTTTGAGAGTCTGGAAACGCAACAATATATGTTAACCTCGAAGCCAACCACGTTTTTCTTTCTCTCGCTAGGTGGCATCACATTAATATAACCTCTGTAACCTCTATAACCATCCATCCATCCATCCTCTGTACTGAAAAAGTTGCAGATTTCGCTTTCGTTTCAGTAGAAAAGCAAGAAAATCAGCAGATTCAAGCGCTTTATCACTGAATCAGCAGAAAATTTTAAAAATCAGTAGATCTACTGATAAATCAGCAGCCGTGGCATCACTGGTCCAGCGCATGACGCCTGATGTGGCGCGCATGTCGGGGAGGGAGGGAGCGAGGCGGGGCAGCGTTGTCTTCCAGTAGCAGCTGCGCAGTTCGCGACCGGCCGCAAGGGGAACGTCGATCCCAGCTTAATTTTATCGGCGAGGAGGAACCTAGCCTCCAACCAGCGCGCCGCGCCGCTCTCCTCCTCGCACTGGTATGTGCGAACTCCGTTTTCTCGCAGCGACAGCTTGGAAACGTAGCGGTTTAATTGCGAATTAGTGCAATTCACGTGCTATGTCTGGGATTTCTGCGATATCAAATTACTCACGGTGGCCGGGCTACTACTCTGCTCTATTCTGGTCCAAAAATAACTTAAGCAAGCATGGAGTGCATCTTCAATCGCGACGACTTCGTGGACACCGCCGCTGCGATAGAGGAGAAGCGTGCACTTTGTATTGCCATTACAAGCAAAAAGGACTTGATGCCGTTGCGCGTATGTTCGGAATGTTTTGTTCCCAGCGAGCGCTCGGCGACGAACTCGGAATTGGACACCCATGTGTCAAACAGATATGAAAGAAAGGTGCGTAATCGAGTCGGTCAACTATTGCGAATGAAAATGAAGCTATTTTTTCGTGCACGCACATTAAACTTGCCTGTTGAAACGTGTTCTAAGATTATCATGCTTTGCAACCAACGTTGTGGCGGAAATTGACCGATGACGTATTATTTATAAAGACATACGTGCCGACTAAGAAATGAAGGTGTGTTCTTTTCCATTCTGTAACCAAAGCCATGCCTGCCGTGTGCCGACCGGCCCCTAGTTCACATGGCATCTCCCATGCTTCCGAATCTTGCCGGGAAGCTGTCGATGCTCTCATCGCGCGCTGTATTACTGCAGAAAAAAAAGTTCCTGTTGCAAATAGTAGTTATTGTTCTTTGAGCTCTCTCGAGTAGGCGAGGTGCCCTTGCTCGCACAGGCACCATTCCAGACCTAAGAGTGCGCACAATGTTTCAACGCGTCGCGTGCGTCTGGTTGATCGTGGCGTATTCGCAACAACTGTCATCAGCTCATTTTATCCATGTTAACAGCTCTTTCGATCGAGTTATTTTACCGTTCTTTATTTTGTAAAACTTCATACCCAGGTGCCAGATAAACAATGTTTAGACAATCGTACCGCAAGAAGTGTAGAACCAAGAAAGCTAGCAAGACGTGCTTCCTCGGAGCTTCGCAGTTACCTAGATTGGAATGTACGCTGGCGCGGTAGACCGCATGACACATGCAGGCATATCTGATTGTTGTCGCCTGCGTGATACCTTAATACAGCTCAAGGCTAGCCATACAATAATAACACGTTACATGTACGTTACGTATCGCCAATGTTCAGACTTGACTCGCCTCTTATTTCGATCATGGGGAGAGCTGCGGAAGCGCCTCTAGGCCCTACGCCGTTCGATATTGCGGCCATATCGAAGCTAGAAGCTCAGTGACGAAACCCTAAGAAGTTTTCCAATCCAAACAAGTGGTTGACACCTCTGGGGAAGGCGCGAATACATGCCAGTCGTCGTCCAGAGCACGTTCGCCGTGTACACTCCAGCGCGACCCCACATATCAGCATTGCACCGCACGATAGACGGCGCTGCGATCGCAAAATGGCGGCGCCCTCAATAAAACGGTGTATATGATAGTTTCGTATCAGCATAACTAGAGGGAAATCTGGCACTGCGATTGTTCCACCACCATGGGAATGATGTGAGGTACAGGCTTCGGATTGGCATTTTGTTGGCTGGCGAACTAGTGTACAAGTACTTTTTCGGTAGTTTTGGTTTCGCTCCAAGCGCAATTGCTCTAATCAGCAGTGGGGCAGTGCGTTGCAAAGCCCTCTGCCTTTGTTCTGTGGTCGGCCAGCGCCTAGGTTGCTGTTTGTGTCGCGGCGTTGTAACGAAGCCCTGACGAGAAAGATCGACATCGTAAACGGTGACAGAACGTGTTTCGACTGCTTGGCCTTGCTTTGTTAAGCGTTACATGTTTTGTCAAACTTCAGAATAGCAAAAAGAACGTACTACTGATACAAGCACGATACTACCCACATGTTCTGTGCTTAGAACCTTTAAACCGCGTAGAAAACGTGGCGAGTCTCGCTTTAATTAAAGTGCGTTGCTGTTCTGCATCTAGTGACGCTTTCTTGTGGGATAACTGATCGTGCCAGCGAGTTCGATCCCCGTTGACAGAATTTTTTTTGTGCTTGTTGTCGTTGTGGTCTGTGGTTCGCGCTTGCTTTTGCACGAGCCCCTCGAAATCCGTGTCAGCTACGCTCGCTTTGTTACGTGTGGGTGTTAGCGCATAAGTTTCTGGCGCTCTGCATGCAGAATTATTTCACTTGCAGTTTCGTTTATGTCAGCTTGCGATTGGGCCCAGTTACTTTCCTGCCTAGGTTACTAACACAGTGCCACGGGACTGACGAAGGAAATCTTGCATCTGATAACTGAAAAAGAAAATGGTGCATTTCAGATTTTGTAGTTGAAAAGAAAAAAGACAACTATTGTAATGAGCTTGACTTTCCTTGCTCATAAAATAATTCAGGCATTGTAAAACCTGGTAATGTTTGGGATAGTTGTGCTGTCACTGCACCTTGCAATTGAAGTTGGCTAACGCCTGCATGAAATTGACTCCTTATGCTTTTGACTTTGCAGATTAGTATTAAGATAAATGCAGTGTGTGTGGCAGCGTTGAAGCAGAGTGGGAATTCATAATTGTACACTAGAAGCAGCGTGTATACAAGTAGGTTTAGTTATTTTTTTTTAATGTTTCCAGACCTTACATCACATTGACAGATGAAGGAATCACAGCAAAAGAAAAAAGTACAAACAAGCTCAGCTGTTTGGTTTGCTTGTGGAACACATTAGTAAGATATAATCATAAAGTGGACACTGACTAAGCCAGTGGTGAATGTACTGTAACCCCAAAAACATGCTTACATGATTAACGCCTGCCGGAGCTTGCGCTCATGCATTGTTTTCAAGAAACGTACAAAAAGCACAAGGACACCTGATATAGTAGGACATAAGCATCATACCCGATAGCACTACTGCCAACATTTACAAGTGTAACAATTAGGGTATTCCAATTTGACAACCTGCAAAACAGACAGAACTTGCAATTATGGTTAGCAAAGAGGTAGCTATATATACCATTATGTTATTTGATGAAAATACTAACGTGATGATAAGTTGTAGTTTCCGTTTCTACTTTTGAGCTTGTGGTTCATTAACTATGTTGGGCATGACATTTTGACAATTTCTTTTCTCCAGCCTTGCACAAGTACATTTCTATATATGGCACACCTGAGTATCCTTTTTTTTAATTTCAGGGAAAGCCTGTGGAATAAGGAGGAAGTACTTCAGATGTTTGCATTTGGCAAAACAAGTGAGGCCTCTTTTCCCTAGGTATGTGGATACCAGCCTAATGTGGCTCCTAACAGCTTGCCTATTTTTGTAGACAGCTGTGCACTGCGTTCTGGCTATGGCACCTGTAGTAATTCTGGTGTCACTGTTTTCATTTCGATGTGGCTATTGCCTGACTTGTAATTTTATTATATTGTGAGGAAAGGGCACTTGCACAAAGCATGCATGCTAGCAGTCTTAGCAGTCCATAGAAAATGTTCCATTACCAGATAGATGGTGGCAATGAAGAAGAGGGTAATAGCAGCTGGCCTTAATGTAACAAAATCGCGACAGCAGTAACCGCGATTGTTCTACAACTTGTGTGCATTTAAATAGAAGGTGAAAATTTTGGATAAATGCAGCCTATGTATTGTTCGGTTAGATGCCCCTAAGTGCTTGGTATAAAATGTGGCTTAGCTTATTGAAATGTATGTTGGCTTTAATGCAATATGTGCTTAGTGACACGAAATTATCTACTTGGATTACCATATAGAAGGCTACATCACAGGAAACAAAAAGCAAGCCATGAGTATTTGCACACTAAATGACGCCGGAGGCAACATTCTGACAAAATGACTTCATCATCGTCAGGGCAACATCAACTTAGCTGCATTTTCATCTATGTGTATGGAACTCTTTTCCACCCTCAGGAGGGAAAAGAGAATAAGCCGGTGTGGGGTTGGTAAAATGAAAAAAATATAGACTGGAAATCAAAGGCAACCGTTGAAGGAAATATAGAATTATAAACAAGGGAACAATACGGATTAAGTTCTGTCAAAAAATGGAGAGAGAAATCGGAAACTGCAGAGAACTTACACACATTGGTAGACAGGTGGAGACAATTAGGTGCACGGGTGATTACATTACATTTATTCATATAATCTCACAGGAAATGGAAAAAGAGGGAATAAAGGATGTGGGAGGGGAGATTATGAGGTCAAAGAAATGGAGTTCTATATGATAGTGTTCTGGTAAGATTAGAAATGATAACTGGAAGCAAAGAGCATGTATAGACATCCCGTTCAAAGAAAGAAAGAAAATTAAGGCACTACATACCACAGAAATGGTAACAGTATGAAAAAATTTTTAAAAAATGTATTAGGCTGTGTAGGATGTTGATATGGTCGAGGTTGCCCTGTGACAAAGTACAAATAAGTATACAGAGCAAATAGAAGAAATAAATCAGTCTTTGGTTATAGTGCCTAGAATATACTGGCTAGTGTGCCGTCCACGGCCTCCTGGGTGCCACCGGATGCAATGAGTGCCGGCGGCTGCCGCTAGGAGCGCTGCAGTGCAGGTGGGTGCCGCGGCACCATCCGGTCTTCGTAGGCCGCAGTGTTTCCGCCGCATCGGCAAGCGGGCCGTTGCGCTTTTTGTTCTTATTAAGCTGTAGCAGCAGCACAGTTCAAATGTGGGCAGCTGATTTATAAATCGTGGTTTGTTTTGAGAACAGGCTTCTCTAGCGCATGTCGCTTGTGTGAAAAGCGTGTGCTATCTCAGCTCGGCTTCGAGCGGGGAACCTGATATGTTTCTATGCTGGCGAAGAGAAAATGTAATTTTTAAGGCCAATGTCTTAGATGTCCATGTTCCAAGGCCGTGTTGCGAGGTACAGAACACATCACATGATCCAAGGAAGGCCAGAAACGAACCAAAGCATGTCCAGCCATTGTTAAGAATGGCGAGCTGCAAGGCAAAATTGCCACCCAATTACGACTGGGGGACAAGACGCGCATCCCCCACTCTCCGTCGCTGCAGCTAGGCTGCGTTCGAAGAAGCGGGCTTTGTGCTGAAAACCGCCTCCATCCACCAGCCCCATCGCCGTTGTGACGAAACGGGTTCGACGGACGAACTAGTGTGCCCGAGGTCCCCAGCGCGAACCTGATTTTCTACGCGTGAGCAAGCTGCCGCGGGAAAGCCGTTTTATGTCGCTTCCCATGTGCCGGCCGGCACGCAGGACAACGAGCTACCCAGAATGTCGCCGAGCTTCCCGGAACGGTGCCCTTCTGACGTTGGCTCCAGACCTTCGCACCTGTATGTTTGCGTGTGTGTGGGCGTAAACTGTACTGCGGAACGGCGCCCCTCTGTCGTCGGCTCCAGACCTTGGAATGTGTGTGCCTTTGTGTGCGTAAACTGTTCTTCGGGCGGGCGGCGAACTTACAATGAGTAAACGAACGCTCGCGTCACCTTGTAGCGGGAGGCGGCTAGCTTTGCGATGACGAAACGAACATTCGCTGCCTTGTATCGCCGACGGACCGAGTGTTTAAAAACGGCTGTTGTGCGGATGCTCGACACTCTTTCTCTTGAGCAGTCATGTTAGACTGAGACACTTTCTCTTGAGCAGTCATGTTGGACTGACACTCCTTTTCTCAAGCAGTCATGTTAGACTTATTTAAATACTGTAAATAAACCCATTTTCCTCGTTCTCGATGAGAAGCAGTTCTTCCCTTCATCAACGTCCTCAGCGTGGATAAGTTGGACGACGGCATGGGCCAGCTACCTTCGAATTCATGCCGGACTCCAATCTTGGCAACGGATCTCGAGCGATGGGATTGAGCCCCCAATCCTGACAACTGGTGGCAGCGGTGGGATGGACTTTGCGACATGGTGCTGTATCTGCGGTGAGTGCTTGATTCTTGCTTTGACTCTCTAGGCTTCATTTTGTGGTTGTTCTGTTTAGAACTGTAGGGAAGCTAGATTGTTGTGTGTTAGCTAGGTTGTGTTTTCCTAGCTAGATTTAGAGAGCAGAATCAAGGCAGTAAAGCAGCAGTCATGGAGTTAAGGACACTGCTGAGAGACGAATTGTTGATTGTGGGTGAGGAACTTGGCCTAGATGTGCGCAAGGAAATGCTAAAATCGGAATTATTGGAGCTAATTTCCGAAAAAGCAAGTGAGGAAGAAATCGAAATGGGGTTTGAACTTCTGAAAAGGAGAGAAGAGAGAGAGGAACGCGAGTTAAGAAAAATGCAACTTGAACTTGAAAGCAAACGTTTGGAGTTGTCTCAAGGGAGTGAAGGCGCTCTGGGACGATCAAGTGAGGCAGAATGGTACCGCATGGACAGGCTAGTAAAACCATTTGAGGTCGGGACCGACATAGGCTTGTTCCTAAGCAATTTTGAAAGGACTTGCGAAAAGATGAACTTCGGCCCGAGTAAATGGCCACAGCGGTTGCTGTCTATGTTGCCGTGTGAGGCGGCGGAGGTAATCGCCAGACTGAGTGCACAGGATGCATATGATTATGCAAAAGTTAAGGCTAGTCTCCTGAAGAAATACCGCCTTTCAGCCGAAGCTTTTCGGCAACGGTTTAGGAGCACAGGCAAGAAAGATAGCGAGGGCTATCCGGCGTTTGCATATTGCTTAAAGCCCAACCTAGTCGAGTGGCTTAAGAGCGCGGA
Source organism: Dermacentor andersoni (assembly GCF_023375885.2). Lineage (NCBI taxonomy): Eukaryota > Metazoa > Arthropoda > Arachnida > Ixodida > Ixodidae > Dermacentor > Dermacentor andersoni. The sequence continues at coordinate 216,409,155 of NC_092815.1, forward strand.
AGCGTACGACAGCAGAGACATGATCATTGAATGCATGTGTCTAGAGCAGTTTTACAAAACCATCCCCCAAGCTGTGAAACTGTGGGTGCAAGACAGAGGTAATGTAAACACTGTGGAAAGGGCGGCTGAATTAGCCGAAGAGTACGCAACCCGTAGAAAGTTGAACGCCGAGAAGGGAAACTGGGACGGTCGAAATGGACCGCGGAAACCATTTCCGTTCAAAAGGGGTGCGCAGACTAGACGATCGGAGCCTGTAGACATGGCGGAAAAGCCTGCAGAAAAGAGCGAGGAGAAACTTAACGGAGAAACCGCACAAAAAGAACAGAAAAGAAAATTCGAATCTTTTAGACCAATTCGCTGTTACAAATGCCACAAACTGGGACATATAGCTGTAAACTGCGAGAAGTCTAGCGTAGTTTTCTCCTACGTGGAGGAAAAAGATGAGAATATGGAACTGTTAAGTCCATATCTTCACGACCTGCAAGTTAATGGAAAACCATGCCGAGTGCTAAGAGACAGTGCCGCCACGATGGACATTGTGACGTGACGGTAGATGACTTCACCGGAGAAGTAGCATGGATAAAACAGGTTGTAGAAGAACACAGCGTGTTTCTGCCCATGGCCAAAGTCAAAATCAGTGGGCCATTCGGGGAGCTAGAGACTGAGGCAGCAGTTTCCACATTTTTGTCACTGCAGTACCCTTACATCTTTTCGAATCGTTCGAATCTGTTACTGCGTGACAAAGGGCTCAAACTGGGAGAGGGCATAGCACAAGCATTGACCCGGGGCCAAGCTCGTAAGATCGCGTCACTTTCGGCTGAAAATGCACAAGCTCCTCCAGCGGAAGCAGAAAAGGGGATAACTTCAATACCCGAATCTGAGCTAGGCCCGAGGGACAAAAGAACAGTTGAGGAGAGCCTGCCAGCTGACCAGCTCAATGAGAGCGTAGCACTAGAGTGTCAAGGTTCTAGCCTGCAGGAAGAGCAAGCTGACGCACTCACAAGCGAGACAGGGTCGTTATTATCACCGGCCTCAAAGAACTTTGATCAGCTCTTACGTGTGGATAGAGAGTCACTGGCAGCCGAGCAAAAGAATGATGAGAGCTTAGCTAAATTACCTGACACAGGTAAAGAAGGCATTGCTAGGCGCAATGTGACGATACATCAGAGAGGAGGTTTGTTGTATCGGCACTACAGAGATCGAAAGGGTAGGATTTTAGATCAGTTAGTCGTACCTACTAAGTATAGGGAGGACCTTTTGAGTCTCTGTCATGGAAATGGGTGGTCCGGCCACCTAGGCATAAACAAATCAAAGGAAAGATTGCTTATGGAATACTACTGGCCTGGCTGTTTCAAAGACGTAGAAAACTTTGTAAGATCATGCGACGCCTGCCAGCGTTTTGGTAAACCAGGAGACATGGAAAGCTACACTGAAGGTAGTGCCCTTAATAACAGAGCCTTTCAGACGACTTGTAATAGACACGGTAGGGCCTCTTCCAAAAACAAAATCGGGCTACAGGTACTTGTTTACCATGCTGTGTCCGGCTACCAAGTTTCCAGAAGCAATCCCTTTGAGAGAGCTCAGTTCCACCGAAGTAGTAGACGCGCTTTTAACAGTGTTTGCACGAGTTGGGTTTCCAGCCGAAATTCAGGCAGATCAATGGTCAGTATTCACGAGCGCACTGACTTCCACATTCTTGCAAAAGTGCGGGGTAAAGTTAATACACAGTTCTGTCTATCACCCTCAGTCAAACAGTGTAGAGAGGTGGCATTCGGTGCTTAAGCGAGTTTTGCGTGCGCTCTGTTACGAGCATAAGGAGGACTGGGAGAACTGTCTGCCGGCATCTTTGTTTGCTTTGCGAACGGTTGCACATGAAGCGACAGGGTTCTCCCCAGCAGAACTAGTGTATGGGAGGACACTCCGTTCTCCACTGAGAATGTTAAGAGAGATTTGGGAGGAAAGAGGGGAGAGTCCAACAGTGGTTGAATACGTGCTAAATTTACTGGAACGGCTAAGCGCAACCCAAGAACTAGTCGGAAAGAACATGGGAGTAGCTCAAAAGAACGCCAAATTCTATTACGACAAGAATGCGAGGCTTCGTACGTTTAACGCCGGAGACCCGGTAATGATCCTCAAACCTTCAAGAAAGAACAAGCTTGAAGTTCACTGGGACGGGCCCGTTAAAGTGTTGCACAAACTTTCAGATACTAACTATGCTTTGAGAATCTTTGAGAATGCCCGGTCGCAGGAAGGAAGTGAGGATATATCACTGTAATTTGATGAAGCCGTATGTAGAGCGGAGTCGTTAACTATACCATCAAAGAGCCGGATGGCATTAGTACCAAGTTTAAGGAGTATAGGGCGACCTCCAACTCTGAAATCGGTCTAGAAGAAGTAGTCGAGCACTCGGTAAGCTCGCACGCTCTAAGACCCGAGCAGCTAGATGAGCTAAAAGAGGTGTTAGGGGAATATCTCGACAGATTCAGCGATCGGCCGGGTAGAACCGAACTGATAACGCATGAAATTGAGCTGACATCACCCGAACCAGTAAGATCAAAGCCTTACAGGGTGTCTCCAAGACAGAGAGAGATGATGGAGGCAGAGATACAGCGCATGCTAGAGTTGGGAGTTATTGAGCCCGCTAAGAGTGACTACACGTCACCGCTAATACTGGTAGAAACCCCTAACAAGGACCCTCGTCCGTGTGTTGACTACAGGAAGTTAAATGCCATCACTAGGGATCAGCTCTACCCGATACCCAACATTGAGGAACGAATTGAATGAGTTAGCGCTGCTAAATACATTTCAACTATAGATCTCGTGCGGGGGTACTGGCAAGTTCCCCTTTCAGAAAGTGCCAGCCGCTATGCCGCATTCATCTCGCCTGTAGGCACTTTTCGCCCTCTCGCACTCAGCTTCGGGCTGGAGAACGCGCCGTTTAGCTTCTCTAAGTTAATGGATATTGTCCTAAGAGACTTGCAGGAGTTCGCCTTGCCCTATCTTGATGATGTGGCAATTTTTTCGGACAGCTGGGAACAACACGTATCGCACCTCAAACAGGTGTTCTCACGGTTGAGGGAAGCCGGCTTGACGATGAAAGCGGAAAAGTGTAGGTTTGGTTGTTCGCAGGTTATTTATCTGGGCCATGTTGTCGGTCAGGGCATGAGACGGCCGGCGGAGCTGAAAATAGCTACGATTGGAGGATTTTCTCAGCCGCGCACGAAAACGGACCTTCGTTCATTTTTGGGATTTGTGGGGTACTATCAACGGTACATTCCGAGTTACTCGCAAATGGCAAGTCCATTAACAGACGCCCTCCGAAAGGGAGCACCGAGTAACGTACACTGGGATAAGGACAAAGAGAACGCTTTCCAAAGTTTGAAAACGCTATTGGTTTCTCGCCCTGTGCTTCGCGCGCCAGACTACACAAAGGAATTTATAGTTCAATGCGACGCAAGCGACAGAGGTATGGGCGTGGTACTTAGTCAGGTCGGCGACGATAACGAGGAGCATCCTATCCTCTATGCCAGCCGTAAACTAAATGTAAGAGAGGAAGCCTACAGCGCTTCAGAGAAGGAATGTGCTTGTTTAGTTTGGGCCGCCCAGAAGTTGTCGTGTTACTTGTACGGAGCGAAGTTCATCTTCGAGACCGACCACTGTCCTCTGACGTGGCTCAATCAAATGTCACACAAAAATGGTCGCTTGCTCCGATGGAGCCTCACTCTCCAAGAGTACAACTTCTCCGTTAAATATAAGAAGGGAAAGTTGCATAGCAATGCGGATGGTTTGAGCAGGCTAATTTGTATTCTGCGTTTGAGGGTCCCGCCTAAATTTTAGGGTTACTAGTGCTAATTTTATTAAGCGAAGAAGATCCCCTCTCATTTAGCAGGATTCCCTCCATGATTGCTGAATTTGTCAGCAAGAATTTGCTTCAGAAATTGGCATAGCGAGATGCAGCATTTTTTGTTTCTGCGCTTCTGTTTTTTTTTTTTTTTGAAGCCTAGCGAGTCTAAAGTAAGAGCCAATGCACGTCATCTCGGCGCAGAGCCGTGTTGTGGGGTTCATTTTGCAGTTGCCTGTCCTTTTGGATGTTTTGGGGCGGTGACATCTATACGCAAGTGGTCGGTGCGAGCCAAGACATCAATCCCCCCCTGACCACCAGCCGTTCTCTTCCTGCCTAGCGGTTGTCAGCGCTAGACAGTCGAGATTTTTCGGGCCATGGAGGCGCTGTTAAGAATGGCGAGCTGCAAGGCAAAATTGCCACCCAATTACGACTGGGGGACAAGACGCGCATCCCCCACTCTCCGTCGCTGCAGCTAGGCTGCGTTCGAAGAAGCGGGCTTTGTGCTGAAAACCGCCTCCATCCACCAGCCTCATCGCCGTTGTGACGAAACGGGTTCGACGGACGAACTATTGTGCCCGAGGTCCCCAGCGCTAACCTGATTTTCTACGCGTGAGCAAGCTGCCGCGGGAAAGCCGTTTTATGTCGCTTCCCATGTGCCGGCCGGCACGCAGGAGAACGAGCTACCCAGAATGTCGCCGAGCTTCCCGGAACGGCGCCCTTCTGACGTCGGCTCCAGACCTTCGCACCTGTATGTTTGCGTGTGTGTGGGCATAAACTGTACTGCGGAACGGCGCCCCTCTGTCGTCGGCTCCAGACCTTGGAATGTGTGTGCCTTTGTTGCGTAAACTGTTCTTCGGGGCGGCGGCGAACTTACAATGAGTAAACGAACGCTCGCGTCACCATGTCGCGGGAGGCGGCTAGTTTTGCGATGACGAAACGAACATTCGCTGCCTTGTATCGCCGACGGACCGAGTGTTTAAAAACGGCTGTTGTGCGGATGCTCGACACACTTTCTCTTGAGCAGTCATGTTAGACTGAGACACTTTCTCTTGAGCAGTCATGTTGGACTGACACTCTTTTTCTCAAGCAGTCATGTTAGACTGATTTAAATACTGTAAATAAACCCATTTTCCTCGTTCTCGCTGAGAAGCACTTCTTCCCTTCGTCAACGTCCTCAGCGTGGATAAGTTGGACTACGGCATGGGCCAGCTACCTTCGAATTCATGCCGGACTCCAATCTTGGCAACGGATCTCGAGCGATGGGATTGAGCCCCCAATCCTGACACCATGTATAAGAGATGCTAAATGATTAGCAAATTTAATTATTGATTATAGTGATCGGATTAAGGGGTATTAGGTTGAATTAGGGGGATTAAGGTGTATTAATTACGGAAGATTAGGGTGGATGAAGGAGGATTAGGGTGCATTAAGGTGAATTAGATTAGGCTTTACAAGGCGTTCGCCTTCGTACGAGTCTCTTCGGCGGTAGCTAAGGACACTTGTTTTTTGTCCTAGCCATGATGGCAGCGTAATTTTTTAAGGGAAAGTTTTAGGTTACATTTTTCATTCTAATAAAGTAAAGGAATTCTAAGGTTACGTTACTGTTCTATTGATGTTATATTAATGCATAACCATTGAAAACCGCTGTAACTGATCATCCATTGAAATGGCTTGAATTTCGCTGTCCTCTCGTTTTATTTGCTGCTATTTCTGCCTATTATCGTATTGTTGTCCTCATAGGTTTGAATGTTTTTTATTGTTTGTAAACCATGTACCCATCTCCTCATAATGCGCATTGGGCCACAAGGATATAGGATAATAAGTAAAAAATATTGCCTGTAAAATGGACTGCATGCGGTGTTCTGTGTACTATACATTTCTTAATACCTGGTAAACTCATGCCTATTTCTTTTTATGTCTGATATAAGTGAACGAAAATGGGAAACAGATCTTTCATTTAAGCGTAACAAATATTTTATTCTCGCGTTACAACAGTCAAACGCGGGCATATAAGACAGCCCTAGATGAGATAATGCACACATACATGAAGAAGATAGATCTAGTGGCAGTGACGCAGTTTAAAGAGCTTCTGCCGTTGCTTTTGCGCTTCCCTCTCTTTGTTGATTCCTTTTACAAAAAAAACCGAAACCTCAAGAAAACGTAGAACTTCTTGTCAAAGCTGGTTTTTCATGCTCTGGGCACCCTAGTTGGGGAAAGGCCAGTGTCTGCAGCTGACCTGAAAAATTAGCTGGACTCGCTACATGTAACTTCTTTTTGCTAATGTACACAGTAAAAGCATCTTCCACGGCCTTCACAGCGGTTGACAAGGTCTGACTAAGATAGACAAGGCCTCCATTGTCAAAATGCCTAGTGGAATAGCGAAGCAGCGTCGGTACTTGCTTCAGCTTTACTTACGCAAAGGAAGCCTGCACACAGTGGTCAAGAATTTTGGGCAGTGATCTTTCGTGCAACATAACAGTATAGTAGATCAAAGCACTATTGCTCCTTTTTTCTTGTTTTTCCCCCTGGTACTCACGAAAAGTAAGGCGCATGCTTAGGATACTCAGGAAATATCGTGGGTATAGCGTAGGGTTTCAGGCGTGGTTTATCGCGGGGAATCTTGTGGACAACGCCGTTCACGGTGATAGAGAACGCGCGCTCGACTAAGCTGTTTTCGAAATGTTTTTTACAAACCACAGCAGTTGGTGCCGGCCTTCTGTCCGCTCTCCTGATCATTCTTGCCCATTCTGCTGCCGCTTCGTATCAGTGGTGGAGTGAACAAAGGTACACGCCCTTTGTTCGAGCGATAACCGCTTTGACACAACGGCACAAAGCAGGCCCTCTCCTTGCACTGTCTCTTCGGCATTTTTTCATCGCCGCCGTATAGTTCTCGTAATGACAGGCACACGAACACAGCAGCGACGCACTCACTCTTTGACAACGCCAAGAACAAACACGCAACGCTGTAATAACACTGAAAACGCCAACATAGAAACCGACGCAACAGCTGCGAAACTGATATGCGAAGCAAACGACACGCGCAGTCTGCACCCACCCGTGTGGCAGCGACCTCTGTCGGCCACCGTGGGCATTCATTGCAGGGGGCGCCACGCTCCTCCATTGAAAAGAGCGGGTGCACGGCACACTAGCCAGTATATTCTAGGCACTATAGTTCGGGTTATGAAGAGCCCTGGCATAACCAGGTGCACGACCACAAAAAACATAGTAATGCTAATAGTACTCAGTATGAAGAACTAATTAATGCTACTGCTTATATTTACGCTACTGGTTTAGTAGCTACCATGCAAGCACATTTCTCGTCCCCTATTGAGGGAGGGGGAGCGCCTACTAGTGTTGAGGATTGGGCAAGTTGGTGTTGCATTTTGAAACTGATACAGCGCAACAAGGAAATGAACAGCCGAGCTGGCCAAACAATGGAACGGAGTGCTGCTTACTTCCTACTGTTTTGAAGACAGCACTCTGTTCCTTCTTTTGGCCAGCTCGGATGCTTCCTAATGTCATTATTGTGCTGCACCAGCTTGAGGGGAGAGAGCTATGCATACATGAAAGCACTGCTCAGGAAAGCTGTTGCTACGCTGATGAAGACTAGACCCTTTGTCGATATGTTGTTTCTAATGAGATTCCTTGTCCGGCTACTGCTCATTGCTTCAAGCATCGATGCTTGTGACCATTTCCGTCCTGTGTATGTAAATTTCTGTCCTGTTTGGTTTTACCCATAGATGTATAAGACATACATGGAGGCCATGTTTTGATGCCAAGTATATAAGGAATTGCTCATTGCAAACACTAAAAGTGTGTATTAGACAGGCATCATTGCACTTTTGTTTGCGAGGTTGAGTAATTAACGCTGGTAAATGTCCTCGTACATTTTAGCACAACATTTACATTATGCATGGCTGAATGTTACCACTACAATAATAGAAATGAAATAGTTGCTGCTATGGGAAATTAATCTGTAACCTTCCTGTTACGTCTCACTTTACAGTTGCCTCTGCTTATGCTAAATATGCACCACTTCAGTGGCTTGAGAAGTTGAGCAAAAAAGTTTCGCAATGATTTCAGGTAAGGTAATTTAATGTACAGTGACATTCATGTGTCTGGCAAAGACTGCACATGTAAGGTACAGCCAGAGATTTTGTAAAGATTCCTGGGATTGTTATGCAGAGGTCAAATAGGGTGTACTTATTTAGACATACCTGTGCTGGTGCTATAGCAGGTATTGTAGAATACATATATTGTGGTAATTGAAGAGCTACCAGAACAAACCGGGCAATAGAGGAAGAACATACTTATGAGCCATTAGAACTATACATTGAAAGAAAGGGCAAACAGGAAGAAGTGGAAAGAAGTGTACAAACAACGGAAACTAGAATATGACAATGGAATCAAGAACAAAAAGCCACTGAAACTATTAACAAGAACTGTGACAGTGAGACAAAGATAACAAAAGTGTTAATTAACAACAAGAATGTACTCATGCTTGCACAAAAAGGTAATGGTTTGATTGATCACCTACATATATACCAACTGGTTATGAAAGGCTAGCACACCAGGTAAAGCATTCTATGTTGCAATTGTTCAAGAAAGGAAAGTCTGTTTAAAGGTGTTGGTGTGGAGGAAGTGAAACCTGAGGATAAGGACTTGGTGACCATGTGTCGAAGATGAAGTGGCAAAATGTGAGTAATCATCATTTCAAAGACTGAACAACAACAGTGCTATATAATTACTGAAATACAGAAAGCTAGAAGAAATGAATAAAATACATACATTGATACTACAAATGTGCAGCTCTAGTACTAAATACTGTTCTCGCTCTAACCTGCCTTAAGTTCTTTCAGCAGATGTGCTACTAATAACCCTGCTACAAGTGGACAGATCTGTAAGCTTGACCACATTGATAACACTGGGAGGCAAGATTGCAAAGCATACTTATGGTGAGCAGGAAATGCGGACCTGTTCCTATTCTAGGAGCACTTTTCACATGCTACATACAGCAACATAAATGAGATAATATTAGAAGTGTGTTCTTCAATAGGTGTAACACTTCTGTAATTTATCACAGCATCGTGACAAGCCTGTAGTATATTGCACAGTACACCGGCTCAGCACGAGTAAAGCATTTTGAGATGTTCATAACGTCATGGTAAAATACCGTTGCTACAAGTAAGCAAAATGGGCCAAAGAGTCTAAGTAAAACATTAATAGAACAGTTGTCTTGGGAAAGACCCAAGAACTGCAGACCCAAGGAGATTGCAAGAGAAGAGCAACATCTGTTACTTTGTTCCTATGTCAAAGACACCCACATTTGCAATTGTAGTGAATATCACAGTTGGGCTAATTTGTTCTGTGTCACCAAAGTGTAATGGAACATCAGAACCTACAAGAAAACAGGAATGGCGAACTCATAACACTGATTTAAACACTTTGCGCCTCACACCAAGAAGACAACACGAAAAAAAAGAGCCATGAGCGAAAGAACTGCAATGCAATCTGCAGACCTATTCTTAGGTCCGCAGGGTAAAATGAAAGCAGACTGTAAATGTTCATTGTTGTTGTGTGTGCCTGTGTGCTGGCATAATTTTGTAAATGTAATGGGTGTAGGAAAAATTGATGATGCGTAACCTAAGAAGGTTTTGAACATTTTACACAACACAAGAATATTACACCCTGCACAACGTACAGTCAACCACAAAAGTTTACGGGGCGCGGGGTCTACCAAGAAGCGGAATTCCCGCGAAGCGTGGTCACACAGCCTCGAATTAAACGTTCCAGCGCGTAAATGTTCCCTTCGCCACCTACACAGTGATTCATAAATACTAAGTGTCATGCCTTAGCAGTGCAGGAATTCGCATTTCAAGGGGAAACCGCATCCCGTAAACTTTTGCTGTGGACTGTACATCGCATCGAAATGGTGGTTGAAATGCTGTGAAGGGGCACCTAGGGGTAATATGCATCGTTGATATATATGCATCGGGGCAGCTTGTGGCATGCTCGGTAGGAGTGGTCTACGTCATTCCACTTTCGTGCGGCAAAATGTACTTTGGGCAGACGGGACGCTGCCTTAACATCCGCCTTAGGGAGCACCAAGGTGCGATCAGGAATGAAACAGGTTCGAATCTGGCCGCGCATTGTAGAGTTTGCTCATGCAAACCCATGTTTGAGCAAACGGAAATACTGTATAAAAATATGCATCAAATTAACCGCGAGATTGTAGAAGCCTACTTCATGCATGTGAACACAGGCGCATGCGTCAGCCAGCCTTCTATCACTCTACATGATAAAGAAGCCGAATTTTTGAATGGCAAGATAGGCTAACACCCTTGTAAACGTCACTTTACACGTGTTTACATTTTCTGTATAATATAGTTCGTTGCTTGAAATAATAAACCAGTTGTTAGTCTGCGCTCGTGTTGTGTTCTGCCTCTCGTCCTTCGTCCGGGTTGCGCTACCCACCCATAGGAACATGTTCAATCACCAACTCGCCCAGCTTGCCGTCTTAATTCAGTTTATTTCTTCTTCAAGGGCTTCTTTTCCTATCTTCAACCAAGTCCTTCATGACCCGGCCTACTTGGCCGCAACAATAGCTGTGTGTGAGTGCCGTGCAAAGGTGGCGTCTTGGCATCTTCGCCATGGTACGTGCCCAGAAGAAGTTATGGCTCTATGCGGAATTTTCCGCCCCTCGGTTGGCCACACCAGAAGGATTTGCAAAATCTTGCGGTCCGAATGGATGAGCCAGGCCAGGTTGCTGAGAGACTGCCTCAAGTCCGTGTGCGGTTTTATCAAAGGAAGACAACGAGAGTGCCGTCGATACTACGAGTGGTCTAGGTCAAGCCAGTCTTCGCTGGAATTCCTCTGGAACAACGTCCGGCGCAACCTACCCCCCAGGGAAAAGAAACCGAAGCCCACGACCAAAGTGCTGAACCTAACCGATACCGCCGTTCCAGATAAGCACATGAACATTCTTGAATTGGGCCCAAAGTTCTGCCTAGAGCCGTGCCTAGACTCTGTCAATAAGATAGCTACCGTTAGATCAGTGTCTAAACATGTAGAAGAAGATGAAAAATTCAGGTGCATTTCTGAGTGCGTTGACGTGTTGGTCAGACATCAAGGAAACCAGAATGGCAAGACGCGGAAAATTCAACCCCTCGTGCAATTTTTAAGGGAAAATGAAGTGAAAGTACTGACCGCTGATAAAGAAGGGTACTTCGTCCTCCTAACGGAGGGGCAGTTTTCAGAGAAAGCCTCAGCCGCTTTAACAAAGAACTTCAAGAAGGTGCACGTTCAACCTAAGAAAGTCAAAGATCAAGCAAAGAAATTGTTGCTAGAATTGAACCTTGAGCGTCTATCTGGTGCAGTGAACAAAAGTCAGGGGTTGAACCTTGAGGTGTTCTTTACGATAAAAACACATAAACCCGACCAACCTTTACGCACAATTGTGTCTGAAAGAAACACATGGCAACACGTAGTTTCTGGTTATCTGCAGAAGAACTTAACAGGGCTCCAGGTAGAAGACCCATTCAAAGTAAAAAACTCGGAAGATGTCATTAGGTTTTTACGAGAAGAGGTGTATCCAGCATGCACAGCGTTCAGCATCGACGTCACAGATTTAAACTATTCCCTTCCTAGAAATCAGCTGATCAAGACAATCAAAGATTGCATTATGGAAAACGACGAGTTAAAGTTTAGAAATGATAGTGGCGTCCCGGTTGAGTCTTTTCTCGAACTCTTGGTTTTCTATTTAAATTCCACGTTCGTTATCTGGGATGATCAAATAATGATTCAGAAGCGGGGGGTCTGCATCGGCTCTCAGGTCGCACCCATTCTTAGCGAGATCTTTCTCGGCACTGTTGACCGGGCACTCGAGAGCGTCTTGGCAGGAACTTTGATCAAGTGCTTCAGGTTTGTTGACGACTACCTGGTAGTTATCCGCTCCCAAAACAGTTCCAAAATAATTGGAGATATTCTCGCCGCTTTTGATAAAGGAATGGGTCTCAGATTTACTCATGAACTGCCCAGTAATAGTGAAATTCAGTTTTTGGATTTGCATTTAAGATTAACAGCGCAACATATTTGTTGGCATTATAACCCCAGGACTAGCAAACCAATTCTAAACTACTCCTCGGCACACTCAAAACTTGAGAAAAGAGGAATTGCTATGACGCGTTTGAGTTCCGCACTTAGAAAGTCATGCCACCACCTCGCCAATCTGAGCTTTTCGCTACAACTCAATCGTCTAGAGAAGGCCGGTTTTCCTAAATACATTATTGTGTCAATATGTGAAGGGCTAGTGAAGAAATTAAAGAAAGGGGAAGCACCCCAAAGACAGATCGAAAAAGTTAAAAAGTACGCAGTCATCCCTTATGTACATCAGATGGGGCATGGGTTAAAAAAGACAGCCATGAAATATGGTGTTCAAGTAATCTTTTCAGCAAAGAACTCCTTAACCAACATTTGCAATCTTGTCAATAGACCTAAACAGGTGTCCAAAGCTACATGCCACGTAAAATACACGGGGCAGCTTGTGGCATGCTCGGTGGGAGTGGTCTACGTCATTCCACTTTCGTGCGGCAAAATGTACTTTGGGCAGACGGGACGCTGCCTTAACATCCGCCTTAGGGAGCACCAAGGTGCGATCAGGAATGAAACAGATTCGAATCTGGCCGCGCATTGTAGAGTTTGCTCATGCAAACCTATGCTTGAGCAAACGGAAATACTGTATAAAAATATGCATCAAATTAACCGCGAGATTGTAGAAGCCTACTTCATGCATGTGAACACAGGCGCATGCGTCAGCCAGCCTTCTATCACTCTACATGATGTAGAAGCCGAATTTTTGAATGGCAAGATAGGCTAACACCCTTGTAAACGTCACTTTACACGTGTTTACATTTTCTGTATATTATAGTTCGTTGCTTGAAATAATAAACCAGTTGTTAGTCTGCGCTCGTGTTGTGTTCTGCCTCTCGTCCTTCGTCCGGGTTGCGCTACCCACCCATAGGAACATGTTCAATCACCAACTCGCCCAGCTTGCCGTCTTAAATCGTTGATACGTAGTGCAGCTGTGACATTCATGCAGACAACATGAAACGTACATGCAACAGGCACTGAAAGTGTACCTTTGGAGCATGCATTATGTATAATCACATTACAGGTAGTGTTCAATACTACAATGATTTATCTGCATATGTGTGAAGTAGCCTGTGCTGTAACTGATTCCTGGTGGGTCACATGGGCATTGCCTAACACTCCACAGTAATACATGTACATGTATGCAAATGAAATTATCACTGTGACATCAAATCACATTTTCTGTCATGTGTGTAGCTAGAATAAAGAGGTGTCATGTGTCACAGACGAGTGTAGTGTTTTGTGAAATTGTCTGGAAAACGACAAACAAAGGAACAATCCAGTTTGTGCATTACAGTGGTGCAGGAGTCACTACAACAGCGTATCAGCACCGTTATTGAGCAAGCAAGGAAACATAGAGCACCAACCTAGTAAGCCTTCAATGGCCACTGTGACTCATGCCCTACCCTTTGAAACTATGGGGTGATAACTGGCTGCGTTCAACAGCCATCTTTATAAGATCATGCACACTCCTTGCACCATTGCCTTATGGTGTCCGACATGACGAGATGCAAAAACTAATGCGTAAGTTTAGCACATTGACTGCATGTTTTTTGGCATTCATTTGGTACATGAACATATCAACACTGGAATGGCAGGCTAGCTAGTCGATCATCATCCATTAAGTGTGAAAAGAGAGGTCATTGCATTGTCGATGCATTTATGTGTGAGGCCAATTGTTGAAGTAGCAGCTTATGTGCAACTTGCACACTAGCCAAATCTGGCCTGTTCCACCAGTGTGAAACGGCCACCTGGTCTGCATTTATTAAAACCTACAGTATGGCACCAGTCGTCAAACTTCAGTATGCGCTATGCGTGCACCTTCAAGTTGTCTGGCAAATGGTTGTTTGTAAATGCATCATGTTTAACTCTACATTGCTCACAGCACCGCTGATCGTGGCCTGTATGACACAGTCATGTAAGGTGCCTTTAATTGTGATAGTCCCATACCCTTACAGCTAGCTGTGTCCTCTCAGTGGCATTACTCAAACGGTGTGCTGTTGGTGCTTCCAGCCACTTATGTTCTGAGCATGCTTACACATGTTCCTACTGAGGCGGGAATAGTTTGCGCTTTGTCATAGCCTTCCAGTAATGTGCGAGTGCGTACTCACCCACTGGAGTGGGAGAGTTGTTACGTCGGTCACACCTCATTGCTGGAAAGGTTTGTGAGCACTGTTAAAATTTAATGGCCTCTTCTTTCGTGGCACGGTGCTGTCCTATTTACGTATGCCCCTCTGCTCTGTACTGCGATTCGACGGCCAATAGCTCGCAGTCGCAGTTTTACATATTTGGCCAGCATCACTTTTGTAAGGTTCATAATGTGTTGTGGTTCTTCATGGTAATGCCGCATTTGCTGAAGCATGATGCTATTTCGCTTAGCAAACTCTTGAAATGCCTTGAGTGTGAGTGTGTCAGTCCTTTCTTTGTGCACATTGGTGTGCTGACACATGATGCGCTCAGATGTGTGTAATGCAGCATATACAAATTTAAAAGGCTCAATTAGGCCACCATTGTCTTTCAGAGTCGTCAACAAGCTGTGCAGTGTTACACACAAGCAGACCAGCACACTCTGCACAAGACAGCTTCTTTGTCATCATTCTAACCACAAAACCACCAATGTACTGCACTACTTCTCCCAAGTGTTCGCTAGAAACAAAGCAATCACGATCGATAGCATCTACTGTGGGAGTGGTTGTTGATTGCCCAGTGCTGCAGTGTGTAGTGTTGCTTCCATTGACGTTGTTATCGCTTTGTACAGTGAAGAAGCCACTGGCGTGTGCCTGAGTCCTGGGCAGGCAGATACCCTCCAGCTGTGGAGTTACGTTGGTATTTCTCGAAGATGCGACGACTGCATAGACAAGCGTCTTACGGTAAGCATGTCGGAACTACGATCCCGATGGGTTATTGTTCCATCCACCCCGCTGTCTGATGCAGCTGAGATACATTTCCAGTGCGTCTTGGTTCGAGTGGCTGGTGCAGATGTACCTGTGAAGAAAAATAAGACAACTTCGCAGACTTGTAACGTTAGAGCGCACTGCATGTATTACTTCTGAACATGTCTTTTTCACTGTTTTGCGTCGATGGCTAACCATGCACCAACACCCCCAAAAGCATACAAACACTTCCATACATACAAATACAGATAGTTTGGACAGAATGACATAGTAATGCCAGCAAAGAAAGGCATTAGAATACAAAGCTGGTTTCATAAATGCTGAGGAGTTTTCTTTTTTTCAAAGTGAGCAGGCGCTGTAGTGATGTTGTGCTTGTCAGCGTCACTTAGTGCATAGCACTTAGCACAGCTCTATCTTCTACTCCGAGTGTCTGCTTACGCACCGATGTGAACAAACGATTAAATTCCCCTGTACGCTTATGAGAGCAGAGTTCGGCTAGTTGGTGGAAATGCATACTGGAAAAGCTTGCGCGGAGTCAATAGGACAAGCCGAGAAAAACAAAGATGAGTTCTAACTCACAAGTGAAGTTTGTTCGAGGCACATGCACGAATAAATGCGAAAATAGAACACCGACGATTACTTGGGGGAAATTCCCTTGATAACCTCCCTAAACATTGCTGCATATGTGGCAAGAAGGAGAACAAAAGGAAGATCCACTGCAAACATCTCGTTAAAAAAAGTTCAATTCAGGGACAGCGAGGAACTCATGAGTGAGCTCATGGAAGCCTTCCATATGTGTATCAGCTGAGATAAGTGCATCAGTCAGAATTCCGTCCGTTTCTCTGGTAGGGAGTTTTAGTTCTTGGCCAACCCAAGCAGGTACACGGGGTGGCACGTGATGTTTGAGATGATAGTCTTGCTTTGTTGCGTTTCGGTTTTCCTATTTATTCGTGCATGTGTTTGTAAGAAAGTTCAGTTGGGAGTTGACGCTCGTAATTGTTTTTTCTCACCCTTGCTTGTCCTCGCGTGTCTGCGTGCAAACTTTTTCAGTATCCCCTTTGTACATTTTATGAATTGTTAAAATATATTGAAAAACCTGCAGCACTGTTAAAGCATTATTGCAGGGGGGATGCGACAGCATGTGAAAAAAATGAGAAAGTATATATTAAACAGAATACAAAGGAACAACAGTGTAAAAAATGTGTCTAATAAGGAAAAGTGACGCTGAAGTAATGAAGACTTAAGGCAATATAATCTTATGTCGCCGTTTCCACATTGCTTCAGGGCAGAGATTGCAGCTTTCGGTGCTTGAACAGGTTGTGGGTATCTGGCTGATAATTGCCATGGGAGGTCGTGCACCGCGCAGCTTAATAGCGGCCGGACGGTTACAGAGGTACGTTCTGTAATTATTGAAAGTGTATTTCATCAAAAAAGTGGCTCAGAGGTGTGTAGCATAAGCACCTTGTCACAGGGTCTCGCCAAGAAAGAACGTTCCTCTCTGGAGAATAATGTGTGTGTAGATTTGTTTCGATACAATCTGTTACGGGGGTGGGGGGGAGGGGAAATGAAAAGCTGCCTTTTGTGCCGGGAGCTCTGTGCATCCCGTGAACGTTATGTTTTGTCACCTACCTGAAGTACTTCCTGAAGGGACCTTCACCAGGCCAGGTAGCAAACTTTGGTTATATGCACATATATGCACCCGCACATACAACTGCGCTCAAATTTTGCATTTGGGAATATTGTAATCGTTGAAATTTTCTCCCCTATCTTTTGCTTTTGCCAAGCACCGCAGTTCCGGTGACAGTCTCACACGTAAGCTGTTGCGTTTGTCTTGTTTTGCGCAGCATTATCTCTTCTGCATTCTGCACATGAACCCCTTATTAGTGGTGTAAGTCAGTGTGACAATCACGAGCGTGATAGCGGCTCTGGAACACGGTCGAAAATGCAGCAATATTTCTCTGCCTGCTTGACTGCATGCCGTGGGAAGAAGCAGATAAAATGGTAGCACATCTCTCTTGTTCCGGTATGAAGTCAAAAGCGTACAGACGTTTGGTTTGTTTGTTTTATTGTTTTTGTAAACCTTAATTTTTCTGTTGTGTTTACAGGTGTTTGACTTAATTCGTTGATTCCTCTGTCGCATTTTTCTAGGTTATAGTGTGTTAGCCATACATTCCATTTGGGGAAAAGTAATAATTCTTTTATTTAGCGAAGCAAAACCGTTTGCAATAGCACACTCGTGAGTGTATAATGTATTTATATTCTTTGTTTGCAAATACCACGATTTCTACTTGCCCTCCCTGTTATAATCCCATAAGGAATTGACAGTATGTGAAATAAATAAATGAAGCAACACATCGCACTAACGACTGATGTTGAATAAATGTGAAGTGCTTCACCAGAGTTACATCACTGCACAGCAGTGTACGCATGCGCACGTGTGAGATTACTGGTGACTCTCCAGCTGGGAGCGGAGCAACAGCATGGGGCGGGGCAAATTGATTTGAAATTTAAGCTCTTTCCGTTGCACGTGGGGACTACGGGTGGTGGTGGTGGTGGTGGTGATGTTGAAGCAGACGGGGTTAGCCTGGCATACATAGCCGGCAATTGTTCCGCCTGATCCTCCTTCGAGTTGAGATCAGGGGTATGTCACCAGGTGTCGATGGGCCCCGTGTCTCGCAGGAAGGCTATCAGCAGTCGTTGCGCTCTCATCCTGAATGCCGCGGGCCCTCCGGGGAAAACAACGTCTTCAAAGGTCCGGTGCGTGAGACCGCTCTTTTGTAGGTTGTCGACCATCGCTTTTCTTTCTGTGTCAAACTGCGGGCATAACCAAATGAAATGTTCGATGTCGCCAATGTCACCACAGAAAACACAGAGTGGGGAAGCGCGAAGCCCAGTCTTGAATAACCATGCTGGGGTGTACGCGGAGTCGTCCTGATGCGGTATAAAAGCGCCGCTTGGTCGCGTGTAAATCTATGAGTCACACAGGATTCGTGTGGATTCTTGTGCATCTCTCTAAAGTGAAGGCGGATCGCACCCTGAGAGTTTTGAAAAGCTTTTGGAGCTTTCACTTTTGGGACACATGTCAGCGCTAGGCGTGCAAGGGCGTCAGCTTCCTGGGACTAAATACCTAGTCGACACTATCGTTAGCATCTATTGTATGCGCAGCGCTTGTCAGCTGAAAATGGCCAGGCCAGGTGAGGGGCCATCTAACGATGTTTCAGGTTTGGAATACATTCCCTACCAGCTACACCAGATAGCCCTGCTGTTCTGTCTGGTTTTAAAGGACTTTTATTTAGTAGCAACGAGAAAAGTTTGACTGATACCCTTCAATACTACCGAAAAGCTTGTCCCATTGGTAAACGTTATCGTGGAGAAAAGGCTTCACAGCAACACTTCATTTTAGAGACATTATGGTTAGAATCATAACTCTGTGATTAAAAAGTGGCCTGTAAGAGTTTGCAACTGATATATCAATGCTACCTTACCGAAAACATATGTAGTAAAGCATGCTGATGTTTACTTTTTGTCTTCATTACGCCAATGTTACCCTGCCGAGGGTGACTTAAGTAGGCCTTATACTTACAAGTCGCTAGTAATTATCTGTCGCAAAGTATGCAACTTGGTTCTGTGCTTGTTCTAGTGTGGCAATTAAACATGTGATGATCTCAAGAATGGCAAGCGCTTGCCACACTTGGTTACACGTCCATGCTATAAAAACATTTGAAGTTTTGATGGTACTTTATAAATATTATAGGTAATGAAATTCAGCTTGTATCTTTGTGTGTGATGTATTTGGTTTTTCCTTACCCATGTGACATCTTTGGAAATATTCATTTGTGATAAATTACTAAACAAGTGTGACTGAGGGGCATGCTTTCGAATTTAAAAAAAAATGTGACTGAGGCGCAGGCTGTTTATGTGGAACAGAAATTTACTGCTACTTGACAACATTTAGCCACATATTCCATTTTTCATGACTACTGCGGATGCTGAGTCCTTTTGCAAGGAAGGCACATCAAATTCAGTCTGTGAATTTCTTTAAGGCATGCAATCATCTGCATACAACCTTACCTTGCTATGGAAGCTACGCAGTGCAATCATTGCGCACATTGTATGAGTCTTGCTTGCTAGCTGTTAATGCATTTCCTTGTAGTGTGTTCCCACAGTTTGAATAGTGAGTTATAGTTTTGTCAAAACGTTCATTGCAGTCATAGAATACAATCGACCAACGGCCACCGGAAACTCCATTCACACAAGTGGGAATGGACTTACTTGGCCCCTTTCCCACACCGTCATCAGGAAAGCGTTGGATCGTAGTTGCAACTGACTACCTAACTCGATATGCCGAGACAGGGTCTCTTGCCAAAGGAACGGCCAGTGAAGTAGCAGATTGTTTGGTCACTAATATAGTACTACGGCATGGCGCTCGTAAAGTTCTCATCACGGACCGAGGAACCACATTTACTGCGCATTTGACACAGGCCATCATGAAATTGACGCACACCAGTCACCGAAAAACGACCCCATATCATCCGCAGACAAATGGGCTGACTGAACGACTGAACAGAACGCTGACTGATATGTTGTCAATATACGTGGACATGGAGCACCGAACATGGGACAGGATACTACCGTACGCCACGTTCGCGTACAATACCGCTGTACAAGAGATGACTCAAATGACACCTTTCCAACTCGTTTTTGGCCGGACCGTCACCACAACCTTAGATGCAATGCTACCAGTAGATGAGACCTTCGAAAATGACAATGACGTCAGCGACTTCACACAAAAAGCCGAAGAAGCACGGCAGCTGGCGCGACACCGCATTCAGCAGCAGCAGCAAACTGACGCGGACCGGTACAACTTGCGACGAAGAGACGTCCAGTATGCACCTGGAGATAAAGTATGGGTGTGGACTCCCGTACGGATGCGCGACCTATCCGAGAAGCTTCGTCGTCGTTATTTTGGCCCGTATAGGATAACTCCCCGAATTAGTCCATTGAACAACGAAGTTGCTCCAGTAGGACAAGTAACCTCATCACGACGGCGGCATCGAACAGAAATTGTCCATGTCGTTCGATTGAAACCATACTACGACAGGGAATAACTGCTTCCGCCTACAAACATTGCGCGTTCATGACAGTCTAGAAACCACCGCCTTCTGTATGAGCATCGGGACGATGCACTCTTGGAAGGGGGACAATGACACAAGATGATTTCAAATTACGCGCGCCAGCCGCTTCCTGCGTCCGTCCAGCTGTTTACTGCTACCTGCGAAAGATAGCGGCAGTGAAGCGGGCAACACGGGCTCGCAAGGCACGCGCAATCGGACAACGTGCTATGAGCGCGGGACACGAGGGAAGAAGTGCGGGACTGCGGCGAAAGAGACTTTGGACGTTTTAGCGAGGCTCTCGCTTAGCTGTTTGTCGGGCACAAGTTCGCCCAACGTAAAGTTATTAAAGTAGCGTCACTCAACTGTGCGTTACAATATTGAGCTCCATTAACCATTCACTGCACCAGTTCCCTATAGTGGTAAGGTCTGACTGAAGTAATTCAAAATCGTTAGCATTGGCAACTTCT
Source organism: Dermacentor andersoni (assembly GCF_023375885.2). Lineage (NCBI taxonomy): Eukaryota > Metazoa > Arthropoda > Arachnida > Ixodida > Ixodidae > Dermacentor > Dermacentor andersoni. The sequence goes on from NC_092815.1 coordinate 216,429,622, forward strand.
CTAAAAATGACGCAATCATCAGCGAACAGATGGATATGGGAGTTCATAAGCGAAGGAAGATCATTAATGTAAATTAGGAACAGTAGGGGTCCAAGGACGGAACCCTGTGGAACACCTGAACGGACCTCTGTAAAACCGGAGTTAATGCCGTTAGCACAAGCAAATTGCGAGTGGTTGAGAAGAAAACACTCAATCCATTTCAAAAGGTTACCGTCTATGTTAAGTTGTTTTAGTTTATGAAGTAATAGTTTGTGACACACCTTGTCGAATGCTTTTGAAAAATCAAAGAATATACAATCAGTTAGTGATGATTTGTCAAGAATATGGTGTAGTTTATGTGTAAATGATATTATTTGGGTTTCACAGGAGTAAGATTTCCGAAAACCGTGCTGTGCTGACGTAAAAAATGAGTTCAATTCAAGGAAATTAACCAGGTTAGTAAAAATATTATGTTCGAGCATTTTACAGCATGTACTTGTGAGAGAGATGGGAGGATAATTATTAGGGGACGCTTTACTGCCGGATTTATACACTGGAATCACTTTGCCTATTTTCCACTAATTAGGTAGCGTATAATAGTCAAGGGATTACTGGAAAAGGTTGGATAGTATGATGGAAGAATAATATGAAGTGTTTTTAAGAATTTCGAGTTAATACAATCGTATCCGGGAGCAGAATGAATGCATAGTCCATCAATAAGCTTACCGACAGCGGATGGAGCTAAAATTATGGAGGGCATGGTAATATAATTACGGTGATGTGTACTTGGCATATGGGTGCTAGATGTCGATGTGAATTTTCTGAAAAAGTATGGTTTAGTATGGTGGCAGAAAGGTCGGAAGGAATTGGAACACCGGAAGAGTCGGTTAAGACAAGGCTGTTTGTTGTCAGTCGAAGGAATAATTGCACGCCAAAATTTTTTTACCTTAGTGGTAAGCGTTGAAGGGAGAACCTGTGATTCGAAGTGCTTTTTGGCGTCTTTGAGCGCTTGCACATATGCGTTTGACGCCGCAGTATACGATGCCCAGCGTTCAATTGTGGGTGCAAGTTTCGCAATGCGGTAGAGACACTTCTTTTTATTTGATAAACGCTTAATGTGATTATTGAACCAGGGAGAGTTTGCGTGAGTTGTAATGGTGCGTTGAGGAATGTACTGTTCAGTTAGATGGTTGACTATAGCTGTGAACATGTTCCAATTAGTTTGCACACTACGGTGTTTAAAGCCATCAAGGAAAACGCCAATAAAGGAGGATAATGCATTTTTTATGTCCTGATAATTTGCTCTGTTGCAGTCTCGTATTATTTTTTTCTTCTTAGTTTTTGGACGGTCTAATTTAATATCGAACTGTAGAAGCAAGTGGTCGCTAATTCCTGGCAGGTACGTTACAGGCGATACTATATCGGGTTGATTAGTGAAGACTAAATTTAGTGTATTCGCCGTGGTAGCTGTTATTCTAGTTGCCTGAACGCAGATCTGCACGAGTGAGAATACTGAACACACATCTAAAAAGTCATGAGCTTGAGGTGAGAGTGGGGATATTAAAGGGGGCTCGGTATTCCATGTCATGTTTGGAAAATTAAAATCGCCAAGTAGGAACAGCGGTGATGAAAGAAAGCGTGTTGCAACCGTGTTAACAGCGTCATAAAGTTCGTTACTAAAGTTTCGTGACGACGAAGGTGGACGGTAGCATACCCCTATTACAACTTTCTGATGATTAAGTGTTATTGCTGACCATACTAATTCTAGTTCAGTCGGCACGTGTATGCATGATGATGGTATATCATTGGTGATTGCGAGAAGCACGCTGCCGCCCCTCTGCGTGCTACGATCACAGGGATAGAATGAGAAGCGATGAGCATTGACGAAGATATCAGCGTCGCAGACATGCGTAGTGAGCCATGTTTCCGTTAGCGCGATTATTTTAGCAGAACATGTATCGATTGCTGATGTGAGTGAGTTGTACTTCTTAAGGACGCTTCTGATATTAGTAAAAAGAAGCGATACTGATGGCGATGATGTCTAGCCACTACCCCTCACTCGTTCCTAGGAAGTATTTGTAGAGGTAGCGGCAGAGGGCGAGCTGGCATGTGCGCTTCTCGTATCAGCGGAAATTACAGTGGCAGTGATAGGGTCATACATGTAAGATTTCTTGTTCATAAGTAACTTGTTGTGGCCCCACTTATGGGTTGGGGATCCAGGTTGGGTTTTCGCAAAGCCGAGCAAATTTTTTCGTGCCAGACGTGTTGCGACCCAGTAATCTTCACTAATGGTGACCTTACTTTCCTTCAGGCTGTTGCGTTTGGCGAGTATTGAGTCCTTAGTTTTGAAGTTCAAAAATTTTTGTAATGATAGGGCGACATTTCTTAGGCGTGAATCTTCCTAAACGGTGCGCGCGTTCGATTTCGTAAGGTGAAAGGGGGTCAGGTAGGCAATCACTAAGGATAGAAGTCAATTTTTCCTCAGTCGCCTGCCAGGTTTCATCAGAATCTGGGATGCCATAGAAAATCAAATTGTTACGCCGCGACCGGTCGTCAAGATCATCCTGCCGTGATTACAAAGTGGTGGCCAGTGCAGAAAGTTCGTCTGTTTCAGTGTGAATGGTGGCAATATCCTTGCTGAGTTCGTCTAACCTTTCACAGTTTTCCTCTAGCTCATCTAACCGGTTTTGAATAGCTGCGATTTTGGTTTCAATGGATTTCTGTCCAGTTTTAATCGCTTTAACGTCAGCTGCCAATTCCGTTTGTGTTTTAGAACTATGCAGCGAACGGGTGTGTACGTCCTTTAGCAAGTGAAAAATAACTTTCATCTGTTCAGTGGGATCCCAAGGTAAAGATGCAATGTCTAAAAAGGCTTCCGAGCGGGTGGTTGTGGGCCCAGGGTTTCTCTCAACATCACCCGCGCGCAACAATAAAAGGGTCATAGAGAAACATTCACAACAAGTTTCGCTATGTTGAACAACATTAAGTTGAAAATAATTGAAAGCTATTTGTCCAATCGTACCTTCCGTGTAAAAGTCGGTGATGCACTGCCACGTCGTTTTACGCAGGAAACAGGTGTACCCCAGGGATTCGTGCTCAGCTGCACTCTCTTTATCGTAAAGATGAATCACTTCTTTCTTCACTGCCACCAGCCTTTCTTTATTCCGTCTACGTAGACGATATACATATAGGTTTCAAATCCTGCAACTTTGCAGTGTGTGAAAGACAGGTACAGCAGGGCTTAAACAATTTGTCCAAGTGGGCAGACCAAAATGGATTCAAAATCAACCCCCACAAAAGTGCTTGTTATCTTCACAAGTAACAGAGGCCTGGTACCTGATCCCTGTGTAGAAGAACTGGGTGGACAACAAATTTCGTTCAACAAAGAGCACAAATTTCTAGGTGTTATTCTTGATTCCAGGCTCACTTTCATTTCACACATAAAATGTCTTAACGAAATATGTCTAAAAATAATGAACTTAAGGTTCCATCCCATACTACACGGGGTAGCGACAGGAGGTGCCTGTTGAATCTTTACAAGAGCCTAGTTTGATCACGACTTGACTATGGGGCCGTGGTTTATCACTCTGCCGCACCGAGCGTGCTAAATATGTTAGACCCCGTTCATCATCTGGGTATCCGCCTGGCCACTGGCGCATTTAGAACAAGCCCTGTCGAAAGTCTATATGCCGAGTCAGACGAGTGGTCACTACGTTTTCAGAGAACGTACATCAGCTTTACCTATTTTCTCAATGTGCGCTCCAATAAAGAACATCCCTGTTTCGAAACTGTTAACGAGTTGACGTGTGAAACACTTTTTCAAATAAACCCTCTATGAGACTTGCTTTCTCACTGCGTGCAAGAGAACATAGCACGGAAATGGATGTCCCTGTTCTCGAACATCGCCTAATGCCTCCAGCTAAGCTATGAGCGCCCTAGGAGTGGCAGGTGATAGACTGTGACGTATCCTTTGTAGAGGTCACAAAGCACGCACCTGACCTTGAAATCGCTATGCATTTCCGTGAACGTCAATCGAAGTACAGCTGCTCCAAATCGTGCACAGGCGCGTCATAATCACATACTGGTGTATCTTATGCTCCTGTTGGTCCCTCTCTTTCTAAATCTGACTTATTGAACCCGCAAACAAGTATCGTCACTGCAGAAGCCTATGCAGTACTGTCTGCAGTAAAACATATACAGAAATTAAAACTCGACAGAGCAATTGTATACACTGATTCGCGAAGTCTCGTAAAACCGTTAATTTCATTACAAAAGCTTAAAAATCCTGTTTTGATTGAACTATACTCCCTCTTATGCAGTATTTATCTATCACATATACATGTAGTAATATGCTGGGTACCTGGCCATAGAGGTATCGAGGGTAATGTACTGGTTCATAAAATGGCCCCATCACTCACATCACTAAACACTTTTCCTACAGCTGCTGTCCCTGTCACAGATCTGAAGCCTTTCTTGCGCAAGAAACTGCGACAACACTGGCAAGGCATGTGGAACGCAGAAATAAACAATAAACTACGCCTTATAAAGCCACAGTTAGGTTTTTGGCCGTTCCCAACAAAGTCACGGCGAACAGATGTACTATTCTGCCGCGTCGGAATAGGGCGCAAATTTGGTACTCACAATTTTCTGCTTACTGGAAATGAACCGCCAACCTGTGGTCGATGTGGTGAGAGGCTGACCGACCTCCACGTCCTCTTGGAGTGTCGCAAAGCCGAATCTGAAAGAAAAACATTTTTCTCTTGCATATCGTTATTGCGTACCTCTTCACCCAGCTATGTTTCTTGGTAAAGAACCATTTTTCAACACCAAAGCAGACCTTAATTTTTTTTAATGAGGTTATCCTACATGTTATGAGCCCAATAAATTCGTAGCGCATCCCCTTTCCAGAGGGTGCCACTGTGACAGTTGTTTTATATAGCACATGCCTCCAGGCCCTTGTCTCAAGGGTTCTAACGAGGCCATTGTGCTCTAGTGAATTTTAGCATTTAAAGCAAACAAGCGCATTTCCGAAAGTAAGTACTGGAATCATTACACCCTTCCACATACCACGGAGCACATCGTACGCATTTATCCCCACAGCATTCTGTGCTTCATTATGGCTGAGTTTCTCTTCCCCTTTACTGGTATTGTTTATTCCTGTGTTTCCATATATCTATTGCCTTCGTTTATCTATATACCAAGGTATTTATAATCTCTTACCCCAGGTATTCCTGCCCTGTATTGCAATTTTCTGTTCACTGTTTTCACTGAATACCATAACACCTGATTTTCTAACAGTATATTTGCGACCTAAATTCTTGCCTTCCTGTCCACAGATATTAGCCAGCCGTTGCAAATCACTTTGCTTGTCAGCTAGCAACACAATGTCGTCCGCATAAAGTACACCTGGAAACTGCTGCTCTACTACTGTACGCGCCTGTATGTATGAGATATTACACCCGATATTACTTCCTTCTAGCGCCCTCTCCATACTCGCCATGTACATCATAAACAGCACTGGGGATAAAGGGCACCTCTGCCTGAGTCTGTTGTTGATGTCAACTTTCTCCTGGCTCCTCATCCCTTCCCATTCAACGCAAACGGTATTTTCTAGGTAAATCTCTCAAAAGCTCTAGACAATCGTCGCCTAAGCCTTCCCCTTCCAGAATATCCCACAAAATGTTGCGGTCCACGTCGTCATAGGCTTCTATAATATCTAAGCATGTCACATATAATGGTCTGCTTTCTATTCTTGATATTTCCATACACTGAGTAAGAACAAATAAGTTATCATCCAAACGCCTACCTATTCTGCAGCCATTCTAAAGTTCTCCCAAAATGTCGTTATTGTCTGCCCATGCTTGCAGCTTTACTTCGATTGCCTGCATTGCTAGCCTATATATTACCGATGTAATGGTCTATACGAGTGCATTCTATCTTTCTCCCGCTTACCTTTACGAAATAAATTCATTGCACTTTGTCGCCAACTGTCTGGTATTCGCTATCTTTTAAAGCTTTTCCCACTGTTTTTACCTCAACTGCCTTACTTTTTTTTTATCCTAGTTCATTAATCTGCCTAACAGGAACCTCGTCTATCCCTGTGGCTGTTCCCTTAGGAATTTTCTTTTTGGCTTTCCTCCAATTCAAATTTGTTAGCACCAGCTCCTTTTCGACCTGGTTCTCTTTAATGCTCTTTTTCTTCTTCGAATACAACGTCGTTATTGCCTTGGAAAGACTCGGCTGTTATTTTTCGCATGTAAATTATTGCCGCTTCCCCTTCCAGTTTGCTTCCACCTTCGTCTAGGATATGTTGTTCTATTGTTGTTGACTTCCTGCCTAATACCCCGCAGGGGTGTCTGCGTCAGCAGGCGTTTGGTGTGTTGCGACACCACGTACCCGAGCACACAAGGGTTGGAACCTCCCGCGTGTAGTCGTGCGCGGCTTAGCCGTGTCCGGGGAAAGGGGGATCCTGGGGGTTGAGCCGATGCGGGTGTTCGGACCGTGAAGGCCCCCCGGCGGAGACAACACACTCTCTTTGGCCTCTGCTTCACGTAGACGGCTCCTCCAGACTTACCCACCTGGGGGAAATCGGCAGTCGCCTTTTCCTGTCCGCCTCTCCAATCTTCCTCTTTCCCTCTCGCCTTTTTCATCTTTCCTCTCTTCACTTCTCCTCACTTCCTAGTTTCCCGGCGGCAAGGGTTAACCTTGTGTGGCTAGCCAGCCTTGGTTATGCTATATTTGGTTATAGCAGCGATGTACGGCTGGCGTTGGCAGGGTTTCTCTAGCAGGAACTTCTGTCACGTCCCCCTGTGGGCTCCATGGTGGGTGGTTGGCATCGCGGCCGAAAACCCAACTATACTTATGGAAAATGCTTTTCCTAAACTACCTAACCGCCCTCAGAAACGAGGGCGCACCGAGGTTGTTTTTCAGTTTTTCAGACGACATGTCCACAACTTTCCTCGATTCCACGTAATTCACTCAGAAACCAATAAAATTCAAACAGCGCTAGACGACAGGACCTGAAAGAGGAGGAGACAAACACAGCGCCTTCTTTGTCTCCTCCTCTTTCTGGTCCTGTCGTCTAGCGCTATTTGAATTTTATTGTTATCACGGAACACCAACTCGCCCAATCCGCTACCCTTCTGCAGTTCACTCAGAAAAACCAGACAAACTAGTGAGACCCATTTCACCGTTCCTTGTTTCCAAGTCGTTGACTGAAGTTTTTGATACAGAATATAAGGTGTCGAGAAAGTCAAGCGGTGATCGCCTTTTGGAGCTCCAAGATCAGGAGCAATAAGAGAAACTGCCGAAACTTGTGTCATTTCGGGAGACCCAAGTAACGGGAACCCCGCACCGTACTATGAACACCACACGCGGCGTTGTCTGGGACGATGACTTGCTAGACCTCACTGAAGCTGAGCTCTTGGAGGGCTTCAGTGAACGAAATGTCATAAATGTTAAACGAATTAAGATAAGGCAAGATGGTATAGAGATCAAGACGAAGCACTTGATACTTTCGGCTCAAGTGTCCTTCGCGAGTCCATCGAGGCCGGTTATATCAAACTCCGTGTTTGGCCGTACGCGCCCAATCCTCTTAGATGCTTTATGTGCCAAAGGTTCGGCCACAGTTCACAGACCTGTCGAGGCCGGCTGACATCTGCCAAGTGCAGTAACAATGAACATTCCTCTGACACGTGCCAGAACACTCCATATTGTCTAAATTGTGATAGCGAGCATGCCGCATACTCGCGGTCCTGCCCGTCTTGGAAGAGAGGAAAAGAAATTGTGACCCTCAAAGTCAAAGAAAACGTATATTTCAAGTAGGCACGTAGGCGGGTGTCATACCTGTCTATGAGCTACTTTGCCGATGTGGCGCTTCAGGGGGCAACGTCACAACGGCCTCTGGCTCCTGTCCGACCCACAAGCAGTGAGTCGGCAGTTACGCCATCTGCCCCCGCTGCGGTTGGAGCTAGCGCTGCTCCGCCAACCCAGCAGAAGGAACCATCGACCCCGCAGGTGGGCGCGGCCGCACGGCCCAGCCTCCCCGGCCCCTTCCAGTGCTGGCAACAATCGGTGCAGCCAAATCCATCAGGGAGCCCCATCCACCTCCGGGCTGGTGGGCGCAGGGGTCTCGCACTCCAAGGAGGGACTCTCTCTGGTAACTTGTCGCTCGCAAGAGCACGTGTCCGGCGCCTCACAACAGGCAATGGACACTACACCTGTCCTCAAGGCGCACCAAACGCCTAAGGAGCGGCGAGGCTCCCTCGAACGCTTCAGAAAGGGCAGAACCCCATTACCGGGCCTCGAAAGAGCTCTGTAATCTGAGGCATCACTTCCGTTTCCGTACACACAGCACAAATTTACTTTAAATATGGATACACAAATAATTCAATGGAATTTCAGAGGTCTTCTTAGAAACCTTGATGTGTACAAGAACTTATCTACAAACACAATCCAAAAGTGCTGTGTTTAGAGGAAACACACTTAAAATCGAAACACACAAACTTTCTCCTACAGTATGTTACGTTTCGCAAAGATCGCGATGAAGCTGTCGCATCATCAGGCGGCGCTGCCATATTATTCATAAAAGCATAGCGTGTCAACGTTTGCAGCTACAAACGTCTCTGGAAGTAGTGGCGGTTCGAGTTGTTGTCCTAAACAAACTTATCACCGTCTGCTCGCTTTACATACCCCCGCATTACCAATTAAAGAAACATGAATTTCAGTCCTTTATATATCAATCGCCAGAACATTATGTTGTTCTTGGCGATTTCAATGCACACATCAGTTTGTGGGAAGACTCTCGTATCGATGCGCGAGGTCGTCTCGTTGAACAGTTCGTTTATTCGTCCGGTGCGTGTCTCCTGAATAAGAAGGAACGCACATATTACTGTCTCGCAAACAGAACCTTTTCTTCAATTGATCTTAACCTTGTTTCCTCGTCTGTACTGCCTGCCTGAACTCGAATGGGAAGTTACCAATGATCCTTACTGAAGCGACCACTTTCCCATACTTAGAGCACCTAAAGAAAATGAATATCAACCACAAGCTCCTAGGTGGAAGATTGATACAGCTGATTGGGAGAAATTCCGAACTCTCAGTAGTATCTCATGGGATGACATGTCCACGTTAGGAATTGATGTTGCTGTGGAGTATTTTACAGCGTTCATAATAGATGCCGCATCTAAATGCATATCAGAAGTAAATGGCTTGGCATGTAAACGGCGTGTCCCGTGGTGGAACGACGAATTTAAGATCGCTCGTAAGAAACACAACAAAGCGTGGGGGCTGCTACGCGCCTCTCCCACTGCGGAGAATGTTATCAACTTTAAGAAAGTCAAGTACAAGGCAGGAGAACGCGCCGACAGGCTAGAAGGGAGAGTTGGCAGAAGTTTTTATCGGGCATCCACTCGGATACAGATGAGGCGAAACTCTGGAATAGGGTTAATAGGATAAGAGGGCGGCAAACATATTCAATCCCTTTGGTAAACATACGAGGCGATACCCTGCAAGACCAGGCAGATTCACTTGGGGAGCACTTTGAGCGTGTGTCGAGCTCAATCCATTATTCCCAATCCTTTCTCAAATATAAACAAATAGAAGAATGTAAGCCAATCATACGAAAATCCGGACGGAACGAACCCTATAACTGGCCTTTCACTATTGCCGAGTTGAACGCTGCCTTGAACACATGCAAAAGCACTGCACCGGGACCTGACAGAGTCATGTATGACATATTCAGACACTTACATACTGACACACAAGTTACACTACTCACACTTTTCAACACTATTTGGTCTGCGGGATACCTCCCATCTACATGGAAAGAAGCTATTGTGGTTCCTGTTCTGAAGCAGGGAAAAGAGCCTTCCTTGGCAGCAAGTTATCGTCCGATAGCTCTCACAAATTGTCGGTGTAAGCTTTTTGTAAAAATGATTAATCGCAGACTCGTACATTTCCTTGAACTCAACAATATGCTCGATCCCTATCAATGTGGCTTCAGACAAGGGCGGTCGAAAACCGATCATCTTGTGCACATTGAAGGATATATCCGCGATGCATTTGTACACAAACAGTATTTCCTCTCGATATGGAGAAGGCATATGGCACAACATGGCGTTACGGGATCGTGCGAGACTTGTCGGGAATGGCATCCGTGGAAATATGTTGAAAATAATTGAATGCTATTTGTCCAATTGTACCTTCCGTGTAAAAGTCGGTAATGCACTGTCACGTCCTTTTACGCAGGAAACTGGTGTACCCCAGGGAGACGTGCTCAGCTGCACTATCTTTATCGTTAAGATAAGCACACTTCGTTCTTCACTGCCACCAGGCATTTTTTATTCCGTCTACGTTGACGATATACAAATAGGTTTCAAATCCTGCAACCTTACAGTGTGTGAAAGACAGGTACAGCAGGGCTTAAAAAAGTGTCCAAGTGGGCAGACCAACATGGATTTAAAATCAACCTGATCACTGTGTAGAATGGATGGACAACAAATTCCCTTCAAGAAAGAGCACAAATTTCTAGGTGTTACTCTCAACTCCAGGCTCACTTTCATTTCACACATAAGATGTCTTAAAGAAAAATGTCTAAAAACCATGAACTTACATAAAGCTCTATCCCACACTACATGGGGTAGCGACAGGAGGTGCCTGTTGAATCTTTACAGAAGCCTAGTTCGATCACGACTTGACTATGGCGCCGTGGTTTATCACTCTGCGCACGGAGCGTGCTAAAGGTGTTTGACCCCGTTTATCATCTGGGTAACCGCCTGGCCACTGGCGCATTTAGAACAAGCCCGGTCGAAAGTCTAATGCCGAGTCAGACGAGTGGTCACTACGTTTTCATCACCTTTACCTATTTTCTCAATGTGCGCTCCAATAAAGAACATCCGTTTTTCGAAACTGTTAACGAGTTGACGTGTGAAACACTTTTTCATAATAAACCCTTTATGAGACTTCCTTTCTTACTGCGTGCAAGAGAACTTAGCACGGAAATGGATTTCCCTGTTCTCGAACATGGCCTAATGCCTCCAGCTAAGCTATTACCGCCCTGGGAGTGGCAGGTGATAGACTGTGACTTATCCCTTGTAGGGGTCACTAAGCACGCAGCTGACCTCGAAATCGTTATGCATTTCCGTCAACTTCAATCAGAGTACAGCTGCTCCTAATTCTACACAGACGCGTCAAAATCACATGCTGATGTATTTTATGCTGCTGTTGGTCCCTCACTTTCTAAATCTGACTTATTGAACCAGCAAACAAGTATCTTCACTGCAGAAGCCTATGCAGTACTGTCTGCAGTAAAACATACACCGATATTAATACTCGACAGAGCAATTGTATACAGAGACTCTCTAAGTCTCGTAAAAGCGTTAATTTCATTACAAAAGCTTAAAAATCCTGTTTTCATTGAACTTTACTCCCGCTTATGCAGTATTTATCTACCACATATACATGTAGTAATATGCTCGGCACCTGGCCAGAGGTATCGAGGGTAATGTACTGGCTGATAAAATGGCCACATCACTCACATCACTAAACACTTTTCCTACAGCTGCTGTCCCTGTCACAGATCTGAAGCGTTTCTTGCGCAAAAAACTGAGACAACACTAGCACCGCATGCGGAACGCCGAAATAAACAATAAACTGCACGTTATAAAGCCACAGTTAGGTTTTGAGCTCACCAAAACAAAATCTTGGCGAACAGACGTCCTATTCTGCAGCCTCAGAATAGGGCACACATTTGGTACTCACAATTTCCTGCTTACTGGAAATGTACCGCCAACCTGTGCAGTGGCGTAGCTAAGTCGTCTGGCATAAAGCCCCTTAAACTTCGTAAAGTAGTGACACTCTCCTCCTTCGCCTTCACTCCTCCTCATTTCTCCTCTGTTTCACGCTATCTCCTCGATCGTGGCGCCGCCTACACTGCTCGAGCGTAGCAACGGCGCCAACATGCGCTCCTCGCCACTAAATAGACGCTTCTCGAGCAAAAATGACGCTGATGCACGGCGCGAGGGCCCACGTGTTGCTATTAGGCCAATAGTGACACGGCGTCGGCCTCGGCTAGAGCGCGCGAGGAGGAGGCGGCATTCGTCAAAGCGTGGCACTACTTTATGAAGTTTAAGGGGCTTTACTCTGGCACCCGGGGCCCATAAGTCTTCTGTCCCGCGCCCCCCCCCCCCGGGTGTAGCCAGTGGAAAGAGGGGTGTCCTCAGATGTAAATGAAACCTCCCCCCCCCCCTCTGGCCCCTTGCACCCGGGGCTTACGGCCCCCTTGTTGCTACGCCACTGAACCTGTGGTCGATGTGGTGAGACGCTGACCGTCCTCCACGTCCTCTTGGAGTGTCGCAAAGCCGAACCTGAAAGAAACATTTTCCTCTGGCATATCGTTACTGCGTACCTCTTTACCCAGCTATGTTTCTTGGTAAAGAACGATTTTTCAACACCAAAATAGTCAATATCTTAAATAAGGTTGTCCTACATGTTATGAGCACAATAAATTCCTAGCACATCCTCTTTCCAGAGGAAGCCGCTGTGATAGTTGTTTTATATAGCACATGCCTCCAGGCCCTTGTGTTTCAAGGGCTCTAACGAGGCCATGTTGTTCTAGTGAATTTTATAAACATGTATTTTTTTATATCGTATCATTATTTCGAAGTTCGCCTTAATGCTCATAGTACACGTCATTTGTCATGGCCATAATTTTATTACACGTACATTTTACGCACTTCACAGTGACTCAACGCACGATCAGTGAAGAATAAAACACAATCCCTAGAAGAATTTTTCAGTCAATTCAAGCTCACTGCGATAATGTTAAGTGAAACGTGGAGCACCAGTGAAGATAATGTTTTCAGAATGAGTACCTATAAAACGTATTACCTGAATAGATCTGTTGGCCGTGGTGGGGGAGTGGCAGTTCTACTGGATATGAACGAAAATTGTGAAATGCTTGACTCATACAGTATGATCACACCACACTACGAGGTCATATCAATGTCTGTGGGGAAAGTTATCTATTCCGTTTGTTATCGCCCACCCAATGGGGATATAGCCGTTTTCTTGAAGTTTTATGATCACTTTTTATCGTTTGTAGCAGACGGAGGATACCTGCTTATTGCTGGAGGGGACTTTAACATTGACATGTACAGTGATAATTATCATACTAGAGAATTTAGCACTATGTTGGCTTCAAACGGTTTCACCAATGTAATTGAAATCCCAACGAGAATAACTATTGAAAGTCAATCCACCTTAGACTTGTTCATCACCAATTTATGCCACCCGAAACTTATGGCAGGTGTATTATCGTGCCCCATCAGCGACCATCTGCCTGTGTATTTCTGTATGGAGGTGCCAGCGCGAACTTCAAAGCAACCAGAAGCTTTCACTTACCAGTGTATAACAGAAGTTGCACTGGAGGATTTCAGAAATGCCCTTAACAAAGTTGACTGGACGCGGATTGCTGAGCTGGATAATGCAAATGATGCTTATAACCAATTCCTTGATATAATCAAACAAATCTACCAGTTTCACTTTTCCAATAAGACATATCAGCGGTCCCGTAAGAGTCGTCAACCTTGGATCACTCCTGCCTTGCGCCAAGAAATAAAAATGAAAGATAAGTTATATAGAACGTTTCTGGCGACACGCACGGCTGATAATCTGAAGGCGTTCAAGCAGTTCCGAAATAAATTAACAAAGAAATTACGATCCGCTCGAAAGGACTATTGCTCTGCATTTTTGGACATTAAAAGGGGTCGTCATGACTTACTTTGGTCCCGTCTAAACTCTTTGTTGCAACGCAACCAATCCCATGCCAGCGTACAAAGGTTGAAGATTAATGACAATGATTTAACTGGAATTGAGTTGGCTAATGCTTTTAATGATTTTTTTACGCAAATGCCAACCTATGGATCGCTTCCAGATGCATGTGAGTACATAAACTGTCGTAACGATAAAACAATGTTTCTAGAACCTGCTACAAGAGAGGAAGTTGTGTCAGTATTACTAAGCCAAAAGAATAGCAGATGCCGAGACATTGACGACCTTCAGATAGGACCAGCAAAATATGTTGCTGATATTGTAGCCCCCGCTGTTACACACATATTCAACCTCTGCTTAACTACATCTTCCTTCGCAGAAAAAACGCAGACCGCCAAAGTAACCGTTTTATTTAAAAAGGGCGACCAAAATGACTTAGGTAATTATAGACCTGTATCCATACTTCCTGTTTTTTCTAAAGCATTAGAAAAAGTTATGCACTCCAGGTTCACTAAATTTATTGACCAATGTAATTTGCTCACTCCGTGTCAGTTCGGTTTTCGCAAAAATAAATCAACTGAGCTAGCACTTCTACATCAAAAAGAATATATTCTGTCCCAGTTTGATAACAGAGCTTTAGTAATAGGTATATTTGTAGATTTTTCAAAGGCATTTGACTTGGTGAATTATGAATTACTCCTAAAGAAGTTATGGTACTATGGTATCCGAGGCCAGGCTGCAATGTTAATAAAATAATATCTTTCGCAAAGAAAACAAGCAGTTAGCCTACATAATGTACTATCAGAGGTAAAACCTATATTTTCTGGCGTCCCTCAAGGCAGCGTGTTAGGCCCACTTCTTTTCAATATATTCCTTAATGACATTGTTAACATTACCAAAAATGCCAAATTCTTCATATACGCTGACTACACGAGTATCTTTTTTTGCTGGGAAAAACATTCAGGATCTATCTAATAGTGTCTTGCATTACAACAATGGTCACGCTGGAAAAATGGTCGAAATCTAATGATATGCGCGTGAATGAAAAGAAGACAAAAGCCGTAATATTTCGCCAGGAAATAAGCCGGTTTCCATTCACAGTTATATTCTATATAATTCTCGACCTATAGAAATAGTTAATCATTTTAAATGCCTTGGAGTTATATTTTTTTCAACCATGTCATGGGAACACCATGTAACTCACGTTGTCAAACAACTGGCTAGAGTAGTGGGCATGATTGGTTGCACACGGCACATTCTTCCGACGTCACTCAAACTAACTCTTTATAACGCACTTTTTTATTCTCACGTAAATTATTGTCATCTTGTATGGGGAATTGCAACACATTCTTGTCTTCGCAGAATACATACGCTGCAGAAAAGGGTCCTTCGCTACGCCTTCAATGTTAGCTATGGGTCACCCAGCAAAGGTCTCTTTCTTACAGCCGGTGTGGTCCAAATCTATGAATTATATCGATACCGGTTGAGCATTTCTTACAAAACAGAAATAAAAAATGGTACAAACCATATTCGA
Organism: Dermacentor andersoni; assembly: GCF_023375885.2. Classification (NCBI taxonomy): domain Eukaryota; kingdom Metazoa; phylum Arthropoda; class Arachnida; order Ixodida; family Ixodidae; genus Dermacentor; species Dermacentor andersoni. The sequence continues at coordinate 216,444,905 of NC_092815.1, forward strand.
CGATTGGCAAACTTGCAAGAGAAAACCGCAAATTACCCTTTCAGACAACCCGAACAATGGATGGTGCCAACAGCACGCCTAAACTCCGGGCAAGAACGTTTGCAATTCACACTCCCTTCCCTTCTGAACGCTTATACATCTGCACATTTTGACTTATTCACCTGCACTCATAAGGTATTGCGTAGGATGTATATAGAAGATAGCTCCGAACAATTTTCATCCTCAGTTGTGCCAAAATAAGTCTTTGCTTCTGTATCTCATATTTCATGTATGAGAGTGTGATATGTAATAACAATCTTTTTATCCCTGTGTTTACTCAGTACGCTTGAAGTGCTGTTGCGATGTATAGCATTATATTTTTGTTCTATTGTTTCGTTTATACGACAACTGAAGTTGAGTCGTTGTTTGTCTTCTGGTGTTGCCTGTAAAATGGGGGCTGCGGTTTTGTCAAGCTGTATTTTTACAGCTTTTTCTGCAGCTCCTCTGTCCATGTATCTTTGAGGCAGAAATAAAAATTTATTATTATTTATTATTATATTTTAGGCTCCTTTACAGCTGCGTCACATCAACTTCATAGAACCCATCACTCCACTGCGAAATCACTAACACTTGCATGGCGCTCTTTGGCCCTACCTGGTCCTTGCGCCAATAAAAGCCACACATTAATTCATTCCTGCCTAATAAATTTATGTGGTTCCAAAATATTCTACGTGCGGCCTTCTTCTTCTCACGTACTTCTGACAACCAATGTTAAGTTTCAACTGTTATCTTTGCTTACACCAGTATTTGCACCATAAACTTTGAATTAACGATATATTTCCCATTTACTGGCCCCTTTATCCCGCGGCAACAGCGCCTTCCTTGCCTGCCTGTGCTCTCGGGGTGCTTTCTGTCGGTGGGCGATTGCTTCACAGTGTCTCCCTGTTCCACCAGCTTTACGGTTTCTTTTTTCCTTTCCAACGAACATGTTGTTTCTCTTTCCGTATTTCTGTCGTTATTACACTTTGAAGCTCACTATATTCCCAATCTTTACATGGCCATTTGCCAAGTTCTTCCTCGACTCTTTGTGGCTGTGTTTGTTAAGCGTTCAAATTTGGATTGGCCATCTTGAACTCCTTGCTCTCTTTCCCAACTAAATATCCCATTTTGAAAAGGATGCGTTTATGGTCACTCCCTATGGTCGATCGTCGACCATTTCTCTTATCATGAATTCCTTCTATCATCAGATAGTAATCAATGGTTCATTGACGGTTTCCCACTTCCCATGTTATCTGCCCTTCACACTTAGGCCCTGTATTCACGATAACGAGGTTATGTTGCTCGGAACGGTCTAGCGTTGACTTCCAGTTGTTTTCGGTGTAGCCATCTGAATCATGTATGTGGGCATTCATGTCACCTAATAGGATACTTTCAGCCTCATTCCCGGAACCCTTAATATCAGCACTTATGCATTCCCCTAACTCTTTATTCTCCTCTGTGCAATTATTCCCGGTCCACAAATACGTAACGCCGAGCCAATTTTTATTCCCGCTCATTGTACGGATAATCAAAGAGGCTCTTGACATTTTCAATTTACTCTTTTCCATTTGGCTCCCTGATGGATGAGCATTCCGAATCCCCCTCCCTTTGTTTCCGACTTATACCCGTGTCACACGGGCAACTCGGATCTCCTTCAAACTTCCTTCCCTTAAAGGACCGCAAGGGTGTTTTACCACAAAAGGAGTTAGCTCCGTGTCACGCGGTCTATAAGCGAGCTTTTGAAAGCTGCCGCTGGGGACCCATCAGGCGCTGCTCACCTCGTACGCAGTCATGAAAGAAACACGTTCTATATGCTAAACAGTCTTGGGAAAGACGTGAATCACTCATTCCGCGTGCGCGAGACGTGCGGTCGAGTTGACCAAAACAACAAAAAATGGCGCCGTCAGGGCAAACGCAGCAGCGATTCCAAGAACGCCTGGTTCGAGAGTCGAATGTAGCTGCTCAACTCAAATATCTTTGTCAGTGCTCAAATACTATATTATATGCAATAAAAACAGTTATAATTGCTGGTAAAAGTGAAATTAATAAAAATTAGGGTGATTTCCTGACTCGAAATTGAAGCACGCTGGGGACAAGAGTACTCCCTTCAGTCTGCAAGGGAGATCTTCCATCTCCTTTCGCTAGGAGGTTCCTTAAACTTCCTTTGCTATAGGACTGCCGTGTGACACGGCGCGCATCTCCCTCGAGATAAAGACGTCCTTGGTTGAAGGGAGTTAAAAGGACTTTAGCCGCGTCCGTGTGACAGGGATATGAGTTCTGTTGCACCCCTTAAGTCTCACGTTAGGTCTTAGAGCGCCATCTGCGCACTTGTGCAATTTCTTGAAACCGTATTGGCTTCCCCAGTGGGCTTCACGGCAAAGCTCGTGTGCTGCTGTGAAGGTCGACTAAGCAGCTATTAGCTGAAGATGTATTTTATTGAACTAAAGAAACAGCTCGAAAGAAATACATGAAGTGGGAGGATTACAGACTAATCGTTTAGAAACAGACATATATTACGAGAAAATGCAAATGTGTGGACACCGCATGATGCCAAAAACAAAAAGGTCAGAAAATGTGTTAGATATATGAATACTCCACTTCTGCTCACCTCCTGATTTTAATGGGGGGCACTTAGGCTTCTCACTTTGTGTTGCAATGGGAAAGGTAGTCGATAGTTCGCTGAGAAGCAAATGATTGCGCATTGTACTTTGCTATGAAATATGTACTCAAACAAATAGAGAACTATATTTAAAGTAGGCTTCACTGAGCTTGAAAGCCCATAATATTTGCCAGCTGTGTGGGTTCCCTTGATAAAGAATTGTAAAGTAGCATTATGCAATAAAATGTATGACATACATAGATGAAGACACTGAACGAAATTTCACTCTTGTACCTTCACGAGGCTGTTGCTTTAAATCATGATGTGAAATTATTTATAGCTTCACTATGTTTAACATGCCAATGTTTGCTTGAGTTTCGTTTATAAACTCAAGCCACTGGCTCATTTATTAACCAATACATCGTAAGGATGACAATGAGCAAATTAGGATTGTGTACGCCCATTAACTATAATGGCGTATTGGGGTAAGTGTAAATATGCAACATGCTTTTTATGTTTACAACCATGTGACGGGTGGGGGTATGTCTTGAATCTGTACATGAAATGATGGCAAAAATATTGACAGGTATACGTCTAGTCCTGCAAGGAAGTAAAATAGGTCTGAACAGGGATATGCACCAGGAAGCCGCCGTATGCTAGTGCTACGAGCTATAGACCGTTTTATTGGTGAGGAGGAACGTAGCGTGAAACCAACGCGCTGCGCCGCTCTCCTCCTCGTACTGGTATATGCGGATCAAAATTTCTCCCATTGGGAACTTGGAACTGTCGCCAATTAGTGCGACTCTAAAGTGTTCTGTCTGTGCTTGCTGCGATGTCAGATGACTCAACGAACGTGAGCTGGCTAGCATGGCGCTGTATACCCCCAGCTGTAAAAATAACTTTCGGATGCGAATGTGAAGTGCTTCTTCAGCTGCAGCTACTCTGTAGACTCCGGCGGTGAGGTTGCCGACAAGCGTCCCCTTTGGATTGCCAGCATAAACAGAAAGGCCTTAACGCCATCAGCTTCGTAGCGTGTATATTTAGAAGCCTCGCAGCGGCGTCTACGTTAGCAGGCGTTTGGTGTGTGGCGCGTCAGGGGGCAGCGCCACAACGGCCTCCGGCGGCTGTCCGGCCCACACCTTGTGATCCGGCAGTGACGTCACCTGCCCCCTCGGTGGTTGCGGCTAGCGCTGCTCCGTCATCCGAAAAGGAGCCATAGACCTCCGGGCTGGTGGCCTCAAGGGCCTCATCCTTTGAGAAGAGGCTTTCTCAACAAATAAATCGCTCACAAGAGCGGGTGTCCAGCGCTTCGCAGCAGGCGATGGACACGACATCAAGTCAACCGGCGCCACTAGCGCCTAAGGAGCGGCGAAAATCGCTCGACCGCTCCAAAAAAGAGAAACATCGCATTACGGGGCCGGCAAAGGGTCCTGTAACCTAAATTCTCTTTCTAGACACACAGCACTAACCTCGTTCCCGTTATGGATACCCAAATATTACAATGGAACGTGAGAGGACTTCTTCACAATCTTGATGATGTTAAAGAACTCCTTCGCAAATTCACTCCAAAGGTGCTGTGTGTCCAAGAAATACACTTAAGAGTAACACAGACCAACTTTCTAAGGCAATATGCCACTTTCCGCAGAGACCGCGAAGATGCACTCGGCTCCTCGGGGGGTGTAATCGTAATAGTCGATAAGGGCGTTGCATGTCAGCAAATCAAACTCCGAACTCTCCTTGAGGCAGTTGTAGTCCGAGCTGTGCTGTTTGGTAAGTTAATCACAGTTTGTTCGATATACGTCTCCCCCTCCTGTCAATTTTCTAAAGCAGAGTTTCAAAGCCTTATCGATGAACTTCCTTCACCACACATAGTCGGTGATCTAAACGCACATAGCCCCCTGCGGGGCGACTCGCGTTCCGATGCACGTGGGCGCCTGATAGAAAATTTTCTGTTTTCTTCGTGTGCATGTTCATTGAAGAAAAGAGAACCAACGTATTACAAGGTTACGCATAACGCATACTCGTCCATAGACTTGAGCATCGTTTCGAGTTCACTAATTCCGTACCTAAACTGTTTCGTGACCTCACGTGTTTAGGATGGGACGACATTTCTGATATTAATATAAACGATGCAGTGGCATACCTAACTGGTTTTATTATTGACGCTGCAACAAAATGCATTAAACAATTTAACGGACTGGTAAAGTACCGTCGCATCCCATGGTGGAATAACGAATGTCGAAAAACACGCAAAAATCAAAACAAAGATTGAGGATTGCTTCGCAATTCTCCAACGGCTGAAAACCTCATTAATTTCAAACAAATCAAATCTCAAGGCAGGAGAACACGTCGACGTGCGAAGAGAGAGAGCTGGGAGCGGTACATATCTGGAATATATACTTACAAAGACGAGGCAAAAGTGTGGAATAGAGTAAATAAACTAAAAGGCCGGGAGATGAACCCCCTGCCCTTAGTAAGTACCCAAGGAGATGGCCTGGTAGACCAGGCAGACTGTCTGGGTGAACACTGAGTATATCTCCAGTGCATCCCATTACTCACAGTCATTCCTGAAGTTCAAAGAACGCGCAGAGCGACAGCTCCTTGATCACAAATGTGCACAAGATGAAGATTACAACCCCCCGTTCAGTTTAGCTGAGCTCAAAACTTCTCTTGCATGTTGCAACGGCTCACCACCAGGTGGTGACCGTATCATATATGAAATGATCAAGTACCTGCACCCTGAAACACAGAAAACACTACTCTCACTTTTTAATGTCATGTGGGCCGCTGGGTATATTCCATCTTCTTGTTAAGAAGCTATAATAATACCCATACTCAAACAAGGTAAGGACCTGTGCTTACCTAGCAGTTACAGACCTATCGGTTTGACAAGCTGTTTTTGCAAGCTCTTTGAAAGGATGACAAACCGGCGCCTAATTTATATCCTTGAAAGCAATGGAGTACTAGATCCTTACCAGTGTGGTTTCAGAGAAGGCAGGTCGGCCACAGACGACCTTGTCCGCATTGAGGTAAATATAAGGGATGCCTTCATACACAAACAGTTTTTCTCTCCCTATTTCTTGATTTGTAGAAAGCATGTGACACCACATGGCGCTTCGGTATTATCGGAGACCTTTCCACTATGGGTATCCGCGGGAGTATGTTGAGTATCATCGAAAGTAACTTTTCTAACCGCACATTTCGTGTTAGGGTGGGCCATGCCTTGCCAAGGTCTTTCACCCAGGAAACTGGTGGTGGTGTGCTAAGGTGGTGTGCTAAGGTGGTGTCCACAAGGTAGTGTGCTAAGGTGCGCATTCTTTATTGTGAAAATGAATTCTTCGGGCATAGCTATCCCACGAACGATGTCATACTCTGTATATGTAGATGATGTGCAGCTTGGTTATAAATCGTCCAACTTAACTATCTGTGAACGACATGTCCAGCATGCCTTAAATAAAGTGGCAAAATGGGCTGAAGAAAACGGTTTCAGGTTGAGCCCACAGCAAAGTACCTGCGTTCTTTTCGCGAATAAGAGAGGAATAGTACCACGTCCTGCTATTGAGCTCTCTGGTAGCACATTACCTGTAAGCGCCGAGCACAAGTTTCTCGGCATCATATTGGACTCGAAACTGACAATCATCCCGCATATCAAATACTTGAAGGCTAAATGCCTCAAAACAATGAACTCATTGAAACGTTTATCAAGTACAACATGGGGCAGTGACAAGAAATGTCTTTTGAACTTGTATAGGTGTCTTGTCGGCTCACGTTTTGACTACGGCGCTATAGTATATCAGTCCGCTACACGAAGTGCTTTAAAGGGAAAGTGAAGAGTCTGTCAAATTCAATAAGACGCTCATATACGCATGCGGGAACCTTATAAACCATGCAGGTAAAATTTTGGGAGGGGTTTTTTAATTAGGAGCGACGTAATCATCGGTTAAAATTGCGCTGTCGCTCCGCCCCCCGTCGAGCGCCGCGCACTGCGGCTGCCGCTGACGATGCGAGCGGAGACCGGAAACTGCGGCGTAGTGACGTCAGCACTGGCGTTCCGTTTCTTCGCAGTCTCCGCGACCGTGCCTGACCGTGCTTGTTTCTGTGTGCGTGCAGTCATAATCTGCTTCGCTCGGCCTTGCATTCCTTTGTTTGTGTGTATGTAGAGTGGTAGTTGACGTGCACAGCATCAATTGAAGTGTTGGGCCGATAATGCCGGCGTTCTGTGCAGCCTACGGTTGCACGTACACCAGCGGCCGCCCCCCCCCCCCCCTCCTACGATGTTCCGATGTTCCATTACTTCCCACAAGACAAGAAGCTTTCAGCTAAGCGGGAGGCTGCTGTGAATCGAAAGAATTTCAAGCGCTCAAGAACATCAGTGCTGTGCTCTAACCACTTTCGTGACGACAATTACTACGAGAGTTTATCAATAATACGTGAATGAGAGAGTACGAATTGCAGCTACCAGGCTTTCTAAACACAGCGCGAAAAGGTCGGGGCAACGAACACATAAAGACGGGACGGGTGCCGGCGGACGGATGGTAACTGGTCTTGAAAGACCTTATAAATACGCGAACTCGTCCAAACCTGGATTTTGATTTACTGCTAGCTCCTTCGTGTTAGCACGCTGAACGGAAGGTGCATGTTTATCTCCCACCCTTGACGCAGGTTTGGTCAGAAACCGCCGTTACTTTTCTATTCGCGCGTGTGTTGTGAAACGGCGTATACGAAACTACCATAACGCAGTGCAAGTGTGAAGTTTGCATGTGTTTGAAAGCCAGCGTACGCCAGGACGCTGCGCTCCCCCTTCTCTCGCGCACAGATAGAAACCGGCCATCTCACGTAGCCAACGGAATTCGCCGCCTTAAGGGCTCCGGTTAGGAGTAGCGTGCGGATGGCGCGCTGATGTATATGTAGGTCACTACACGTGCTGCAAGAGCCGGAAAACTTTTCCCGCATGTAAACCGTCTGTGTAGATTTCCGACCGCTGTGGGGCGGCGCACAAATGCCGACTGTCGCATCCTCGCTTACGTTCCACGAGGAGGCATGTAGGAACAAAACAGTACAATTGTTTGCCCGGAAACGAACTCACTGGATCGCTTCATGCAGCTTTGCAAAAAACACACTCACCAAAGAACATTTCTAACACGAGGAGATGCCAACACTTCGCTTTCGTTCCCGTCGAAACCACTGCTTGCTACCAGCATCATTTGCTTCTTCGAGAGGCCGGCTCCTCGCAATCGGTTCGTACATGTAGCGAGCAACGCCCAACTGCTCTGAGAAACGCAAGGCCTCGAAATTTACCATTACCGTCTCAGCGAAACAACAGCGCCAAACCACGTTGCACCGTGCTTCATGTGTAGCGGCAGCGGTCGGTCCGGACGAACGCCATTGTTGACGTCACGAGGCGCCCGACGAACCACAGGCGCAAACGAGGCGGGCGAGCTGCCCCGCGTCTGCTGCTGTACTTTTCGTCGAAATAAAATCTGTTTGCGCTTTCTTTCACTCAATTTCGATGCGATATTCCAATTCGGAGGGTAGAAAACCATTACGTACAGCTTTTCACACATTTTTTTCTGGAAGACCTTTCAGCTTCCCTTTAAAGATGTTGGATCCTGTCCATCATTTAGGAATCCGCCTCGCGACCAGAGCCTTCAGGACAAGCCCCTTACAAAGCCTTTATGCGGAAGCAAATGTATGGTCACTCCATTTTCTGAGATCATATAGCAGTTTTACATATTTCCTCAAAGTAAATTCCAACCGCGAACACCCCTCTTATTCATGCATAAACGATATCACCGATACCATACTTTTCAATAACCGACCTGCAGCGATAAGACCGTTCTCTTTGCGTGCAAGGAACCTCAGTGAGGAAATGGGTGTTCCGGTACTTGAACATCGACTTATGGCTCCAGCGAAACTGTTACCGCCATGGCAGTGGCAGCTGATGACACATGCTTTGTAGAGATCACTAAACATGCGCCAGAGACACATATTCAAATGCATTTCTTAGAACTACAGTACAAGTACTCGTGCGCAGAGTTTTACACAGACGCTTCTAAGTCGCATGTCGGGGTGTCCTACGCAGTCATTGGTCTATCTTTCTCAGAATCCGGTGTACTGCACCCTGAAACAATTTACGGCTGTGGCCCATGCACTATTGTCGGCTCTGAAACATATAAGAAAATCAAATCTTCAAAAAACAATTATATTTAGAAACTCCTTAAGCGTCGTAAAAGTCTCAAAGTCACCCTGTAAACACAAAAACCCGGTGCTTACTGAGCTCTATTTCATTCCCTGTTGAGCGTATATATCGAACCAGCATGTCATTATATGCTGGGTACTTTAACATAGAGGCATCGAGGGGAATGTACTAGCTGACGAAATGACTGCATCACTCACCTCGCAAGCTATTATTCCTACGGCTGCTGTCCCTGTCACAGATCTGAAGCCTCTGATACACAAGAATTTGCGAAGCCACTGGCAACGCTTGTTGGACATCGAAACTACAAATAAGCTTCACTTGATTAAGCCAAAGTTATGTCTCCGGCCCCCGAAAGCGAAAACACGACGAACTGATGTCCTATTCTGTTGACTCAGGATAGGACACACCTATGGCACCCACAATTTTTTACTGACTGGTAGTGAGCCTCCAACGTGTGGTAGATGTGGCGAGAGGCTGACCGTTCTCCACGTCCTGCTGGAGTGTCGGGAAGCCGAAGCTGAGAGAAAGAGACATTTTCATCTTGTATATCGCCAGCACACTCCTCTCCATCCAGCAATGTTTCCTGGTGAAGAACCGTTCTTTGACACCAAAGCAGTTATGGGTTTCTTGAACGATGTTGACTTGCAAGTGTTTAGCCCCATAAATTCATAGCACATCTTGTTTCTAGAGGATGCCGCTGTGATGGTAGTCTTCTATAGCACATGCCTACAGGCCCTTGCATCCCAAGGGCTCTATTAAGGCAGGAGTGCTTATTGCAAAAAGTTTGAGATATTTTCACTATATCATCATTATGTGTAAACGTGTATTTCGTATCCATTGCACAGCCCATGAACCATTGGCATAATTTTATCTGGTATAGGTTTTATGCACTTTAGAGCAACTGTTTTTAGGCCCCTTTACAGCCACCGTAACATCTGCCCTTCATTATTCATAGCTCCATTGCGAACCCATTACCACCGGCCTGGCGCTCTTTGGCCACACTTCGCCCTTGCGCCACAAAACCCCACATTCATTAATATTTAGAAAATTTTGTTTTCAGTGATCGTGTGGCAATGAGCTCGGTACCCATGATCAAACTGGAAAATGAACGAAAGGTGTGCAGTCGAGTCGGCCAACTATTGCGAATGGCCGAAGTCAACTATTTCTTCGTGCATGCACGTTAAAGTTATGCTGTTCGAATGTCTTCCAAGATTGTCATATTTGGTCACTAACGTCGTGATGGAAGTTGACCTAGTATGTATCACGAAAACAGTACGTGCCGCCTAAGAAAATGAAGGTGTTTTCTTTTTCTTTCTCTAACATGTGCCGGTTCTCCTGTGAATCCGATTCTCGCCGGCAAGTTGTTTTGGAGACACCGCGCATAACGCGCTGTGTTACTTCAGAAAATAAAGTTGCTGCTGCAAAGAGTAGCTGTTCGTTTTCAACTCTCTCAAGTCGTCGAGGTGCCCTTGCACAGGCACCACTCGAGACCTAAGAGTGCACATATTCTTTCAACGCATCGCGTGCGTCTGGTTGATTCTCGAATATTCGCGGTCACTTTCATCAGGCTGTTTTATCCGTGTTGATGGCGCTTCTAGTCGAGTTGTTTTCCAGTTCCTTATTTTGGAAAGCGATTCTAGGGTGCCAGGTAAACAATGCTTACAAAATCATACCGCGGAAAATTTTCGAGCACGAAGGCTAGCAATTCGTGTTTCTTCAAAGTCTGCAACTTCGGTATCATGTGTAGCCCATGGCCCAAACTTCTCAAACTCTAAAACCTTACATAAGCATAGCAGCATCTTTACAGCGGAAGCGTACGGTATTCTGATAACTGTTGAGCATATAGTACAACACAAAATACAAAAGTCTATAATATACACAGATGGTTTAAGTGTTGTCACAGCCCTGTCCTGTGGCAAAGCAAGCCGAAACCCTGCATTAAACATGCTCCTTAAAAACATTCATGTAGCGTATAAAGAAACCCTAGCTCTTGTATGCTGGGTGCCAGGCCACTCTGGGATCGCAGGCAATGAAATGGCGGACAAATATGCTGGACAAGCGGCTCATCGGAATACCGTTGATGTAAGCTGGATACCTGGTGTGGACATGAAACCTGTGGTACGAAAGGCGCGCCGTAATCATTGGCAAGCTGAATGGGACAAGGAAGTTGAAAATAAGCTCCACCTGCTTAAACCGCAGTTACCCAAATCTTTCCTACTGAAGCTTGGTAGACACACCGAAGTCACACTGGCACGACTCAGAATAGGACACACTTACGGCACACACAAATACCTCTTGACTGCAACTGACCCACCGACGTACATACGCTGCGGTGAGAACTTAACCGTCCTACATGTCCTCATTCAATGCCCTCAACTTCACCGAGAGCGGGTGGCTCATTTTAGGGAACTTTTCTCAAATCGTAAACCCCCCCATCCCTCAATGTTTTTATCAGAGGATGCATTTTTTTCCTTTAAAAGAGTGCTTATCTTGCAGAAGTTAACTTGCTAGACATCATCTCATATCATCCTAACCATCAGATTGTGCCTCACAGGTGAGGCACAGTCTGATGCACAAAAGTATGAGCTCTCTTGCACTTCTTGCGTAAGCAAGAATTGTACGGCAAGAGACTCGGGAAATCCGCAATAACTTATCATCTGTGCCTATAAACAATACATTTAAGGCTTTCTATTTATTATCGTAATTATTTTAGAATTCATCCACTAGTATTTATAGATTTGTCTTACGTGTAGGCCTCTATACAGCCCCTATATTAAGTCATAGCACTAAACCCACAGTTTTACTGAACCAAAACACATGTCCTGGCGCTCGTTGGCCTTAGATGCCGTTGCGCCAATAAACCTCGATCATCATCAGCAATTCGTGTTTCCTGGGAGCTTCGCAGTTGCCTGGCTTGAGGTGTATGCTGGTGTGGCACACCGCATGGCATGCGGAGACAGCTCAGATGTGAGGTGAGTTGAACGCTGCATATACAATAAGAACACGTCGCATGTACGTTACGTATGGACAGTGTTCAGACTTAATTCGCCTTATGACTTCGATCGCGGGTAGAGCTGTGACAATGTGTCGCGATTTGGTAATGCGGCTATTTCTAAACTAAAATATTTAGTAACGAGACGCAAACAAGTTTCCCAATCCCAAAAACTTGACACGTTTCAAGCAAACGTGAAAACGTGCCACTGGTCGACAGCACGTTTGCGGTGTACCATCTAGTGCGATCCGATACACCAGCATGGTGCCAGCGATAGACAGCGCTGTGATCTGACAATGGCGGCGCGCTCAATAAAACAGTCCATAGTCAAAGGCCTGCATGGAACATAACATAGTCTACTATTTACAATATGGGTATAGCGTATCATGCCGCAGCATAAAATAACTGTGTCTCTCTTGTATTCAAAGTGGTGCATAGCCATTTTGCTGGTGCCAGAATGTTTCGTCAAAGGCACTGGTCTACACGATGGTACTCGCATTTTACAGAATGCCTACAGCGAATGTAGCACTACAAGGCAAGTGGTATTTCGATTCTCCTCACGGCGCAAGCAAGTGTATGTTTCTCTGTGCAGCATATTCTGAAATAAAAGGTATGAACACGAAAAGTGGATGCTACTGTGGCTTTTGGACTGCTGACTTGCTAGCATTAAACATTTCTAAAAAAAAGCAGTGGACAAGTAATAAACTATTGTATTGCAACAACTATGTGAAGTTCAGAGGCAGTCAAGCCAAGGACATCAAAAGTGAAATTAAAGGTACACTAAAAGGAAAGGTTATTTTTGCTGCGTCGTTAAATTACCCTACCCTAATGCCAAAGAAACCATTCTTACCGTAAGACGATGATTGGTAAACCAGAAGACAAGTGGCAGCACCCATTTTAGTGTGGTTTTTACTGCCACACTAAAACCGTTGCAGAACTCTTTTAACAGCTTTACAGTAAAAAAAAGGCACTACAGTGTCGTCAACATGTCATGGTGCTTTGCTGTTTGTGCTTGCAGTTTACACAAATTGCAATGAGGGAACAGTTAACGAGAATGACCGAGCTGTTTGTGCGGAAAAACGCACTGCATTTACAAGAAGCTCTAGAAAAGATAGCGTCACAATAAACCGTACTCTTAAAAGAGCATAGTGACAGTAGTGTACAAAAGGGAAGTGCTTACTGGCGGTCTTTCTATAGATCACGATTTTATAGTATTTAAAAAAATATGTAGATTTCATGCACTCTCGGAATCAATGTAATCGATGCTTTCTGTGCTGGTTGCTTTGATTAGCGATAATTAGCGGTGGTGTTGGTGACGAAAGTGTAATTTCTTCAGTGTTTTGTGCAATACGAGAGTATTGCACAACTGCGTATTGCATGCACCACTGCTGTTCGTCTGCTTAGTACACAGAACACACAGGGAGACGCGTTACTTGAGACGTTCTGCACTATATTTGATAACCTTTGAGAGGGTTCAGCATTGTCATTACGTCACATGGCACATTGCATCAGGGCAGAAGTATTAAACTTGGATTATGAGGCATGCCATAGCGGCGGACTCCGGATTAATTTTGGCACCGTGATGTTCTTTAACGTGTCCCAAGATCTAAGTGCACGCGCGTTTTCTATTTCGCCCCCGTCAAAATGCGCCTTCTGCGAACAGGATCAAATCCGCGGCCTCAGCAATGCCATAGCCGCAGAGCTAACGCGGCAGGCACAGAAGTGTTCATTTGACAGTCGACCACATTCGTAGTGTCGCCTGGACCATGCGGTGTGCTTTAATGAATGCCGTTCTGTTTCTGCAAGCCCAGCGTAATTTGTCCGCCTGACATATTTGCATGGCGTTTATTCTTCAGAAATAGCAGGAATGTACTGTACCGTACTTTGCCCTTAAGTTTATCCAGTTTCTCCACATCATCTGTTGTATAGTAGTAGGCCTTCCTTGCCTTGTCACGTCACCTTCCCCCCTCCCACCCTAGTATGCGAACGGCCTCTTCTCCCTCCTTTCTAGAGTTCTATGTCCCCTTTGGACTTGCGCGTTAGTAGAAAGGCAAGCGCTGCAGTTTCCGCGATGTTTTTGAGGAGGGTCACGGATAATTGGAGCTGTCAAGAGGCTAACGTGTCGATGCCCAGGTAGCTCCAGAGGGCATTGTGCACATTCGACGTGGGGGGGTCCAATAAGTTTCTTCGGTCGTCTTTCCTCTCTGTCTCGCCTCGGCCTGTCATGTATACACATGCTCTCAGCCACCCTGCGACGCAGTGTGCTAGACAGCAGCAGTAGCATTGGGAAAGTCGTAGAAAGAGGCAAACAAAGCTTCGCTTTAGAAAGTAACAGTGAAAGTGCCACTAATTTGTTCATAAGCCTAACAAAAAATTTCGTACCAGTAAGGGTGTTTTAGAGGGCAGAGCGTTCCTGCTGTGACCCACCGCGAAAGATTTTGGTGGCCCCGAAAAGGGCCGTTTTTTGGCAGGTTGACAGCTACCTTTTATTGCCTCCTATAAGGACGAGGGCAGCAGTAGTGCTTCCCGTGGGGTGGCCTTTTGCGAGTCAGGCCGAACACTGGACCACTTTGTACTTGCCCTGGTGGTCATGGAAAGCAGAAAGCACACTTGGGCCGTACTCCGCTTGAAGAGCTTTTCTGATAATTTTAGCCATTTGGTTTATGCCATCTGCTCTTGACACGTGGTAGCCATCCAGTGCAAACAAGTGGCGTTTTGGTGACTTTGTGTAATCCAAGAATAGGTGCTGAAAAAGATTAAAGAACAATGGCAGTTGTGGCAAGCAAACTTTAGGGCTATAGAACAACGGGAATAAAGAGAGTAAAGCATGCCACACAGGCTCCTCACATCAGGATTGATAATGCGCACACCAGGAACGCATTTCAATGCGGCCACCAGCTTCTTCTTCTGGCTGTGACGTCTTAGCACAGCATCCTTGTCTCCGTCATAGCATGTTGGGAGACGCTTGAACACAAGCACAAGAGGTGCCCATTTCTTCCTCAATTTTCTCACAAGTTCCTGAATCACAAATGAAAGTGTTTGGCAACATAGTGAAACCACGGAAAATTCTCGAGCTGTACGTTACCTTAATTAGAGTTTCTTTAAGAAGGGCAGTGCGACACGTTTTGAATGCAGGAAATGCGGCCATGAACACGTTAGCCAAATATTACTCATTTGCATGCTGCAGGACCCTACCAGGTTGCATAAAAGGTCGCCCTTGCCTGTAGCTTTCGGCCTCCCCCCCCCCCCCCCCCCCGTATTGCATCCCACGTAGGATACCCCCTACAGGCCATAGACACTAGCCATTGGGCACTTCTATATGATCATACGTTCGTACATGCACCCCCATAAAACATCTTAACAAACGGGGAAGCCACTGTCAGCACATTCCACATTCCGCTTGTTTGTCACCTTTGTTAAGCCTTGACCTTGAAGGTTTATCACAAGCGCACCACAGAAAGAAGGAAAAATAAGAATAATTGGCACTTCAGCTGAGAAGAATCTTGGCGTTGTGGTTGAACGGGCAACGTAAACATTCCACTTCCTAAATCTCTGCGATTCGTTCAAAAATATCTGCGAGAATAAACTCATTGAAAGGTATTCTAAGGTATTGAAAGGTATTGAAAGGTCACTGAAAGGTGTAGAATGCACGCTTCTGTGTATTCTAACTTCTGAGGAAAATATCTTGTGGGAACAATACCTTGACTTGGGAGAGTTGGTTCGTCTTGACGTTTTTCATAAAAAAACGCTAAAGACGAATGAACACATACGACAGGACAGCGCCAGTCCTGTCGTATGTGTTCCATCGTGGTCGTCTTTAGCGCTTTTGTATGAAAACTGTGTTGTGGGGCAACAGATTATCTTCAAAATCTAATCGAGCTAGGACCCCGCTGGGCGTCTGCGTCAGCAGGCGTTTGGTGTGTTGAGACACCACGTGCCCGAGCACACGAGGGTTGGCCCCTCCCGCGTGTAGCCGTGCGTGGCTTAGCCGTGTCTGGGGAAAGGGGGATCCTAGGGGTTAAGTCGATGCTGGGTGTTTAGACCTTTAAGGCCCCTCGGCGGAAGCAACACACCTCTTCGGCCTCGGCTTCTCATAGACGGCACCTCCAGACTGACCCACCTGGGGGAAATCGGCAGTCGCCTTTTTCTGTCCTCCTCTCCAACCTTCGCCTTTCTCTGCATCCTTTTGATCTTTCGTGTCTTCTTTTCCCTTCTTGTCACTTCAGAACTTCCTGGCGGCGAGGGTAAGCGTGTGTAAGATATCCAATCTTGGGTATATACATTCGGTTGTAGTGGCTGTCTACTGCTGGCGCTGGCAGGCTGCATTTATAGAGAATCTTGTCACGTCCCTGTGTTGGGCTCAATGGTGGGTGGCTGGCACAGCTGCCGAAATTTGAGTAATTTCTATGGCTTCTAGCTCATTCCCAAATCCCCCGCAGGGGCGTCTGCGTCAGCAGGCGTTTGGTGTGTTGCGACACCACGTACCCGAGCACACGAGGGTCGAACCCTCCCGCGTGTAGCCGTGCGCGGCTTTGCCGTGTCCGGTAAAAGGGGGATCCTGGGGGTTGAGCCAATGCCGGGTGTTCGGACCTTTAAGGCCCCCCGGCGGAGGCAACACACCTCTTTGGCCTCTGCTTCACGTAGACGGCACCCCCTGACTGACCCACCGGGGGGAAATCGGTAGTCGCCTCTTCCTGTCTCTGTCTCCTCAAACCTACTTCTTTATCTCTCACTTTTTTATCTTTCCTGTCTTCTTCTCTCTTCCATTTACTTCCTTTCTCCACGGCGGCAAGGGTTAACCTTGTGTGGCTATCCTACCTTGGGTACACCATATTTGGTTATAGTGACGGCGTACGGCTGGCGTCGTGCAGGCTTGGACACAAGCTCTAACGCGTCCCCTCGTTGGGCTCCGTGGTGGGCGGTCGGCGCTGTTGCCGAACACAGACACTTTCCTATGGCAGCTCAAATCTCTGTTGTCCATGATCGGCGTCTGAAAAGATGCCGCACCGAAGTACCATTTCAATTCTCCTTTCGAAGCAACGCTCCATCTTTCACCAAATACTATGTAGTCCACAGTGAAAGCAACACGCTTGTTAGAAAGCTCTCTCCATTCTTCGTAGCCAAATGCCTGAAAGATAAAATCTGACAGACATACAAAGCCTCTTAAATGTCTAGCGGGGATCTCCTCCTAGAACTGAATAATAAAGATCAAGCAGATAAGGTGTCTGAACTTACCAGTATTGGCGAGGCGACAGTGACTGTTTCAGCCCACAGAACACTTAATACAAGCCGGGGAGTAATATCTGAAGAAGACTTTATTGGTTTAGGCGACGAGGAACTGCTGGAAGGTTTCCAGGAACAAAATGTCACCAAAGTACAAAGAATAGTATTCTGCAGAAACGATCGAGAAGTCCCCACTAAACATGTTATACGCACCTTCGTAACAAGCGTAATGCCTACCTCTCTCGATGCCGGTTATGTCAAAGTCAATGTGAGAACATATATCCCAAACCCCAAGCAATGTTTCAAATGCCAAAGGTTTGGTCACGCTTCACATGCATGCCGAGGACAAACAACTTGTTCTAAATGCAGCTCCAACGAACACCAATCTGAGAATTGCACCTCTTTCCCACATTGTGTCAACTGCAAGGGATATCACCCAGCTTATTCGCGGTCCCGCCCTTGCTGGAAAAAAGAAAAAGAAGTCCTTTCACTAACTGTTAAAGAAAAAATCTCGTTCTTCGAAGCCAGAAAACGACTGTCGTACCTTTCGCGACCCAGTTATGCCGATGGGACGAATGTGGGGGCATCGTCACAGAGGCCTGAGGAGTCCTGCGAGCCCACGCACAGTGGTCCCGTAGTGACGCCTCCCGCCCCCGTGGTGGAAGCAGCCAGTCGTGCTCCATCATCTTCGCAGGCCCTGCAGACACCAGTCCCGCAGGGCGCTAAGGTCAAGCGAACACCAAGGCTCGAGACACGTGTCTCGGCGCCAAACTCTCGGTCCTCCAGCGCCTCAGAGAGAGCGATGGAGGTCGACGCAAAAACCCCGGTGTCGTCGACACCCAAGGACAAGCGCTCTTTCAAGCGCTTAGAGGGACAAACTCCCAATAACTACTCTAAATAAGAAGGCGATAACCTAATGGGTTATCGCTCCATTGTATCTGCCTTCTTCAGGTCTATGTCACCTATCATCTTTCTTATCTCCTATTAACTCGTTAATATCATTTTTACCTTTCTATTGTATAATGACTTTTATGATCCATTGGTATTGTAGAGGTCTCTTACATAACTTGGGTGACATCAAAGACATGTTACTAAACTTCTCTCCTGTGGCCCTGTGCCTACAGGAAACAAACCTAGGCGAAAAACACAAGAACATTTTAAAAGGTTTCAGTGTTGTACGGCGAGACCGTACGCAGACGAGCCGGTTGTCAGGTGGTGTAGCCATTGTTCTGCAGGGCGGTATTGCAGCCAGAGAAGTTCCTATTAACAGTCACATAGAAGCTGTTGCTGTCACCGTTTTAGCTCATAAAACAATCACCATTTGTTCAGTATACATTCCGCCGCGTTCAAATTTTACCGTAAGAGATCTAGAGTTAATTTTAGACCAGCTACCTGAACCATTTTTAATAGGCGGTGATTTTAATTTACATAACACGTTGTGGGGTAGTAAAACTACTGACACCAGGGGCCAAACACTTGAAGATTTTATTCTGACAAACAACATATGCCTTTTAAACACTGGTGCGGCAACTTACTATTGCCCAAGCACAGGAGCTATGAGTTGCCTAGATCTGGCACTGTGCTCTCCCTCTCTTTTTGCAGATATTCAGTGGAGTGTTATTATTCACCCCTATGGTAGTGACCATATGCCTGCTGTCATTAAAAGAACATCTCCTTTTCCTACCACCCCACTGAGGCCACCCCGCTGGAAACTCCATCTAGCAGACTGGCCTCTCTTTACTGAAAAGGCCACTCTGGATAATATATTAGATGAGCTAACTATAGATGAAATGAATGATAAGATCACCGCCTGCATACTTGCTGCCGCAGCAGAAACAATGCCACAATCGTCTGGCTTCCTAAGAAAAAACCTAAAACCCTGGTGGACGAAGGAATGTACGCAAACAAAAAAACTACAAAAGAAACCGTGGGGTATCTTTCGGCGATACCCAACACAAGATAATCTACTCTCTTTCAAAAAAGCAAAAGCGAAAGCCAGGTACACACGCAGACAGGCCGAAAGACAGTCCTGCAAAAATTATGTCTCCTAAATAGCTCGATAACTTCCAAAAGAAGGTGGGATCAGGTTCGTAAGTTTAGAGGCGACTACGCTCCTTACACGATACCCATATTTTCACCCCCAGACACGCAAACAAATTTAGTAGAACAAGCAGACATATTAGGGCAGCACTTTCATGATATATCAAGCTCAGTAAACTACTCTGCAGTATTTCTAAAACATAAACAGTTAGCAGAAAAACTAAAGCTTCCGACCTCAGGAAGTTCAGAAACACTGTATAATGCCGCTTTAACACTTCCAGAAATCAATAGAATACTTACTACTGGCAAAAAAACAGCACCTGGTCCGGACAGAGTACATTACGCGATGCTCCGTCATTTATCTCCTAATGCAGTTGAAACCTTGCTTCGTTTTTTTAATAAAATCTGGGAAACGGGAAAATTGCCAAAAGAGTGGAAGAAAGCCATCATTATCCCTTTCTTGAAAGCTGGAAAACCTCCCACAACAGCAACCAGCTATACACCGATAGCACTCGCAAGTTGTCTTGCAAAGTCCTATGAAGCCATCATCAACATAAGATTGACATACGTCATTGACACAGAGAACATGCTAGATAACCATCACTGTGAATACAAGAAAGGTTGCTCCACAACAGATCACCTAGTCCGGCTAGAAGACGAGATACGTGCGGCCTTTCTACACAAACAATATTGTCTCACTGTTTCCTTTGACTTAGAAAAGGCGCATGACACAACATGGAGGTTTGCTATCTTAAGGGACTTGGCAGATTTAGAAATCCGAGGTAGAATGCTCAAATGTCTAGCCGATTTCATGTCGGACCGAACATTCCAGGTGCGTTTAGTAACAGCGCTGTAACGTGTATTCGTTCAGGAAAATGGTGTGCCACAAGGATGCGTATTAAGCACAACATTGTTTGTGGTGAAAATGAACTCGGTCGATAAGGTAATTCCATCCTCAGTAATGCATTCATTATATGTGGATGATCTACAAATTGCGTGTCGTGCATCCAACCTGAAATCCTGCGAACGGCAAATTCAAATTACATTAAACAAACTAACACAGTGGACGTCTGAAAACAGTTTTCGTTTCACAAGTGAAAAAACTATTAGTGTTGTCTTTACACAAAAAAGAGGCCTACAACCAGAACCCACCCTTAAGCTACAACAAGCCACACTACCAGTAAAACAAGAACACAAGTTTCTGGGTGTTCTGTTTGATAAAAAGTTAAACTTCCTGGCACACATAAAGAGCCTTAAAATAAAAGCAAACAATACACATAACGTCCTCAAAGTCCTGTCCCAGAAGCACTGGGGCTCTGACCGTGAATGCCTGCTACGCATCTACCGTACTTTAGTGCGCAGCATATTAGATTATGGCACCATCGTATACGGTTCAGCTATACAGTCCTACGTCCGTCGACTTGATCCAGTTCACAACCTTGGACTGCGACTGGCAAGTGGCGCTTACAGAACATTGCCTGTCCAGAGTTTGTATGTTGACTGTAATGAACCTCCTTTACAGCAGCGTAGAGTCCTACTAACTTTTTCTTACGTGCTCAGAATCCAGTCCTCACCACAACACATATGCTTCAACATTGTCACACAGTGTAACTAACGTTTACACTATACAAACAAACCAAAAATGAATAAGCCGCTTGTCCTACGGTATGAGGAATATATTCGGGATTATAACATTTCTCGCGAAGTCCTTCAGGTTGCGAGAAAACCACAGCGTTTGCCACCGTGGCACGTTTTCGCACCGGTATGTGATTGGACATTGACACATTTAAAGAAAAAAGATACCCCACACGAAAATATTATACAAGAATTCCGCTTTCTACAGGACAAATATGAAAATTACACAGAATTTTACACTGATGGCTCTAAAACAAAAGAACACGTGGTTGTGGGGGCCGTAACAGAACATTGGGAAGTAAGTATTCGTTTGCCACAGCACGCCTCTGTCAACACAGCTGAAGCCTATGCATTATGGACTGTGGTGAAAAAGATCATCGCTGAAAAACACGAAAACACAATCATATACACTGACTCATTAGGCACGCTGAAGGCTCTTCACCTGAAATCTGAATGTGAACCCCTGATAGGGGATATCTCAAACATGATAACAATAAACAAATACGGCAGGTCAATTAGGTTTTGCTGGGTACCAAGTCATGTTGGTATACCGGGCAACGAACCGGCGGATAGATGCGCATCAATGGCAGCGTACAAAGACATAATAAACACAACACTTCCATATAAAGATAGTATCCGTGCCATTAGGAAGGCCTTAACGTCAAAGTGGCAACACGAATGGGACCATTGTACAGAAAACAAGCTACGTCTTATTAAACCTGTAATCAGCGAGTGAAAATCATGCAGTCACCAGCAACGGTTCTACGAGGTGATCTTGTGTCGACTTCTAATTAGACACACACATTTGACCCACAATTTCCTCCTCCGAAAAGAAAACCCGCCAACCTGCGAAAAATGCCTTGAACCTCTCAGTCATACACATCCTAATAACATGTCCACACATCGACACACTGAGACGGAGGTTTTTACACAGCCTATATAATTTGCACACTCCATTACACCCTGCCCTATTACTAGCAGATGACCCCCTAGTGCCATTTGCTAACCTGTTCGACTTTTTAGAAAAAAGTGGTTGTTTACACCAACTATAATGTAATACAGGTTTACCTACTCTAACGTTGCATTTCATTTTGTCTTGTGTCTGGCGCAGCATGGCCTTAGTTGCCTTTGTGCCATTAAACCCAAACTAACCAACCAACCTCATTCCCAAAGCTACATGATCGGCCTCTTTTGAATAGAGGGCGCACCGATGAACCCTTCAACTTTTTTTCTCAAGAGCATAGATATCTCCCACATTTCCACGTCATCCATACCGAAACGAACCAAGGACTGTAAGGACGCTTTCCCCATTTGTTGTTGCGAAGTGCCTCACTGACACACTCGGCCCTGGATACAAATTTACGAAAATGGCCAGTGGCGACCTTTTCCTTGAAGTTCGTGGCAAAACACAACAGGAGAAATTGACAAATCTTGTTTCATTTGGTGAAACGCCAATTTCAATAACCCCTCACCGTTCCCTCAACAGCACAAGAGGGGTAGTTTCAGAGCAGGACCTTCTAGAATTGACTGAGGCAGAGCTCCTAGAGGTCTGGAAGGACCAGCATGACACGAGTGTGCAACGAATCAAGATGCGCCCAGAGGACAAGGAAATACCCACAAAGCACCTGATCCTTACCTTTTGTACCAGCACACTCCCCAAAAGCATCGAAACAGGCTATATGAAAATAACTGTCAGACCATACATACTAAATCTTCGGCGATGGTTCAAATGCCAAAGATTCGGCCACGGCTCTCAGAGCTGCCGAGGCCGTATCACCTGTGCAAAGTGCGCGTCCCATGACCAGCGTGCGGACAACTGCAACGACCCACTTCACTGTGCAAACTGTGACGGCGAACAGCCCGCTTATTCTCGCTCCTGTCCTTCATGGAAGAAGGAAAAATTAATCATAGCCCTTAAAGTAAAAGAAAATGTCTGATTCTAAGAAGCGCGAACGTCTCTCTATTGCACAGGGACCTACATTTTCCGAAGTGGCACGGCTGAGAGCACGGCCACAACGGTACTCGGCGGCCGTTAGGAGCACCCAGAGTGGACCGGCGGCATCACCACTGGACCCCACTGCAGGAGCAGCTAGTGCTGTTCCGCCATCCAGCAAGAGCAAGAAGCCCTCAGGGTCTGCGGCTTCTAGTGCTCTAAGGGCCTCTGCGCGCGCAGAGAAGCCCGAAACATCCGCGAGCGGACATCCAACGCCTCGACGGAGGCGATGGATACCTCGCAAAGTGCGTCGGCGTCCCAGACACCGAAGGCTCGGCGCAGATCTCAGGAGCGCACCAAAAAGTACAAAACCCGCATCACGGAGCCTGTAAAGAGCCATGTGTGCTAAAGTAGCTTGTCTCTCCTAAACACACAGCACATAATAATAACAACATGGATACACCAATACTACATTGGAACGTTAAAGGTCTCCTCTACAACCATGACGACCTCAAAGAACTCTTGCATAAATATAATTCCAACGTGATGTGTGTACAAGAGAAACATCTGAAACCAACACAGTCAGGCTTTCTGACGCCATTCGCCATTTTTCGCAAGAACCGTGACGATGCCAACACCTCGTCCGGCGGTGTAGCAATAAAAGCTGATAAGTCCGTTGCATGCCGTGCTCTGGAACTTCAAACACCTCTTGAGGCAATTGCGGTTCGGGCCTTACTGTTGGGAAACAGCATTTGTTGTATCTACATACCGCCTAGCTTTCGGCTCCATCGAACAGAACTCGAGGGATTAATAGATGCCCTGCCAGACCCATACATACTGGCTGGGGATTTCAATGCACACAAAACTCTTTGGGGGTGTATTCCTGATGCGATGCAAGAGGCGGAATAATAGAACAAATCCTGTTTTTCTTCAGGCGCCTGCGTGCTAAATAAGAAACAACCAACGTTTTACAGCCTTGCAGTCCATAGACTTAAGCACAGCATCCTCGACCTTAGTACCCTGTTTAGATTGGAATGTTATTCAGAAACCTTATGGCAGTGACCATTTTCCTGTGTGTGCCTGAAATGTACAAAAGAGCATGATGCTTCTTCACACGCCTCCCTTTGGAAGATTGCATCTGCAGACGCGGAAAAGTTTAAGACGATGACGTATATGCCTCGAAACGCTCTTAACATTTTTAATATAAACGACGCTGTTGCTTATTTTACCGCTTTTATAATTGACGCCGCATTGGAGTGCATCCCACAAACGAATGGGGTCCCTAAGAAAAGGCGAATTCCCCCCGCAGGGGCGTTTGCGTCAGCAGGCGTTTGGTGTGTTGCGACACCGCGTACCCGAGCACACGAGGGTTGGAACCTCCCGCGTGAGCCGTGCGCGGATTAGTCGTGTCTAAGGAAAGGAGGATCCTGGGGTTTGAGCCGATGCTGAGTTTCGAGACCTTTAAGGACCTCGGCGGAGGCAACATGCCCCTTTGGCCTCGGCTTCACGTAGACGGCACCCCCGGACAGACCAACCCAGGGGCTCTAAAAGAAACGAATATGTGGGTGTGGGGGCCGTAAAGGAAAATTCATCATCAGCAGCAGCAGCCTGGTTACGTCCACTGCAGGGCAAAGGCCTCTCCCATGCTTCTCCAACTACCCCGGTCATGTACTAATTGTGGCCATGTTGTCCCTGCAAACTTCTTAATCTCATCCGCCCACCTAAATTTCTGCCGCCCCCTGCTACGCTTCCCTTCCCTTGGAATCAAGTCCGTAACCCTTAATGACCATCGGTTATCTTCCCTCCTCATTACATGTCCTGCCCATGCCCATTTCTATTTCTTGATTTCAGCTAAGATGTCATTAACTCGCGTTCGTTCCCTCACCCATTCTGCTCTTTTCTTATCCCTTAACGTTACACCCATCATTCTTCTTTCCATAGCTCGTTGCGTCGTCCTCAATTTGAGTAGAACCCTTTTCGTAAGCATCCAGCTTTCTGCCCCGTATGTGAGTACTGGTAAGACACAGCTATTATACACTTTTCTCTTGAGGGATAATGGCAACCTGCTGTTCATGATCTGAGAATTTCTGCCAAACGCACCCCAGCCCATTCTTATTCTGATTATTTCCGTCTCATGATCCGGATCTGCCGTCACTACCTGCCCTAAGTTGATGTATTCCCTTACCACTTCCAGTGCCTCGCTACCTATTGTAAATTGCTCTTCTCTTCCGAGACTGTTAAACATTACTTTAGTTTTCTGCAGATCAATTTTTAGACCCACTCTTCTGCTTTGCCTCTCCAGGTCAGTGAGCATGCATTGCAATTGGTCCCCTGAGATACTAAGCAAGGCAATATCATCATCGAATCGCAAGTTACTAAGGTATTCTCTATTACGTTTTTCCCCAATTCTTCCCAATCCAGGTCTCTGAATACCTCCTGTAAACATGCTGTCAATAGCATTGGAGAGATCGTCTCTCCCTGCCTGACACGTTTCTTTATTGGGATTTTGTTGCTTTCTTTATGGAGGACTACGGTGGCTGTGGAACCGCTATAGATATCTTTCAGTATTTTTACATATGGCTCGTCTACACCCTGTTTCCTTAATGCCTCCATGACTGCTGAGGTTTCGACAGAATCAAACGCTTTCTCGTAATGAATGAAAGCTATATATAAGGGTTGGTTATATTCCGCACATTTCTCTATCCCCTGATTGATCGTGTGAATATGGTCTATTGTTGAGTACCCTTTACGGAATCCTGCCTGGTCCTTTGCTTGACAGAAATCTAAGGTGTTCTTGATTCTATTTGCGATTACCTTAGTAAATAGTTTGTAGGCAACTGACAGTAAGCTGATCGGTCTATAATTTTTCAAGTCTAATCCATAAGAAAGGGGACGCCAAAGGCTTGAAAAAAATTACGCAATATCAGTTGTTAAAAAGATAATTAATGATAAACGCAAAAATGCAGTCATATACACTGATTCTTTAAGCACACTAAAAGCTGTACATCTGAAATCTGAGTGTCAACCCCTGATAGGAGACATTTTAAACATGGTGGCGATTAACAAATACGGGAGGTCAATTCGTTTCGCTTTCAAACCTAGTTGGGATACCAGGTAACGAAGCAGCTGATAGATGTGCATCGATGGCAGCGTAAACAGAGATAATAACAACGCTTCCATATAAAGGTAGCATCCGTGCGATTAGAAAAGCCTTAAACGGCAGAATGACAACACGAATGGGACGGCTGTGCCGACAACCAGCTACATCTCACTAAACCCATATTTGGCGAGTGGAAGTCATGTTATCATCAGGAGCGGTTCATCGAAGTAGTTTTACGGCGACTGCGCATTGGGCACACACACCTCACACACAATTACACACACACCAACATGCGAGAAATGTCAAGAGCCACTAACAGTTATGCACATGTTACTAACATGTACACACGGTGAACACAGACGAACACTTTTGCACGAATTATATCAACTACACATAACTTTACACCCTGCTCTAATTTTAGGTGATAATCCGCTAGTCCCATTATGTGACGTCCGTAAATTTCTAAACGACACTGGATTTTTACATAAAATATGGATTATTAACACAGCCTTTTCCTTCCTAAACTGGATTTTAAAACACCTCGTGTTTGGCGCTGCATAGCCTTAGCCGCTTATCTGCCATTAAACCACATTTAACATTAACATCAAAGATGCCTTTCCGAGCGCTTCAACATTCACAGACCGCTAACGGAGTCCGTCATTTGCAGGCGCCGGCGCATGAGTATCTCGGGGGCGACGGAGCGATGCGCCCAGTTCCTTGCAATGAGCCGAGCTTACCCCTGTGCACGTACGTGCCAGCCGACGTCTCCAGGGGCTCAAGCCACAGCACGGTCTGCTACCCGAACGAACTAGAATGACTAACCAACCACCTTCTGCCACTCCTGCAGCATCGCACGTTGTCGTCAATCACATCCTGACGCCGAATCTGTTCCACGAAAGTGCTTCAGAGGACGCCGACGACTGGCTTGACCCTTTTGACCGGGTTGCCAACCTCAGTGGCTGGAACCACGAGCGTAAGCTACGCTACGTGTACTTCGCTCTTGAGGATTCCGCGAAAACATGGTTTCTAAACCACGAGGCGACACTGACGTCATGGGAAGAATTTCGTAGGCAGTTCCTCAATGCCTTCGCCAGGGCGGACAGGAAGGAGAGGGCGGAGTTGGCGTTGGAGTCAAGAATTCGAAACCCGAACGGGCGAGTGACGGCGTACGTAGAAGACATGAATCGGCTTTTCAGACGTGCGGACCCTTCTATGACTGCAACAAAGAAGGTGCGCCATCTCATGCGCGGCGTCAAAGAGGAAATCTTTGCTGGCGTCATTCGAAATCCGCCGACGACACTTGCAGAGTTCCATGACGAAGCCACTACTATGGAAAAGGCCCTTTAAGAGCGGGCCAGGCGAAACAACCGCGACGCCATGGTTTCAAGGGAGTTCTCTGCCGTTACCCTCGGTTACGACGTTGGCGCCTTTCGAAAACTCATCAGGGCTGTCGTCAAGGAGGAACTGCAGAAGATGCAGACGACCACTGCCCCTGTGGGACAACTTTCCATTGCGGAAATGGTGCGCGCCGAGGTGCGACAGGCCGTCCATGTTGTTTTGGACAGTACGAGGCACCACAGCAGGGACCGCACGCCGAAATGAGTTACGCTGAAGCAGTGCGCCGTCCGCCACCCTCAAGTGCGTGCAGCATGGTACACCCCACTTAACAAATGGACGTAAGCTTCAGGCCGCCTCGCAGCCTACCGCACATCGCCGAAGCAAGGACAAGGAAAAGCGACGTCTGGCGCACCACAGACAGCAAGCCCCTTTGTTTTCATTGTGGCGAAGCCGGGCACATCTACAGAATGTGTCCTTATCGTCATGTGGGGCTCCGTGGATTCTCGCCGAATGCACCTCGTCCACGACCTTGTGAGCGGCCGCCGGAAATAGAGAGTTTTGTCGCGAATCATCGCAAAGTTGATCAGCGATGGCAGGAGCCCCGTTCGTCGTCTCCTGCTCGTTACAGGTCACCATCAGCAAGCCAAGCCTTTACTCGCGGCGCTCTGAGACGCCGCTCGCCTAGCCTGGCGGGTCGGGAAAACTAAGTTCAGCGACCTCCGGAGGTGAGGCCGCTGACGACGACCGTACGCAAGATCCTCCACTACGACGACAACGACGAAAACAGAACGACGCAGACGTACAGACGGAGTCAAACACTTTACGAGAGGTAGTAACGTCGGACATTCGCGTCACCATAGACGACGAAGAAATAATGGAGTTGATGGACACTGGAGCGGACACCTCAGTTATGAGCATGGACCTTGTCTGCAAGCTGAAGAAAGTTTCTACCGAGTGGACTGGGTCGCAGATTCGCACTGCAGGAGGCCATCTGCTAACCCCGGTAGGAAGATGCACAGCGCGAGTGAGCATTCGTGGGTTTACGTACGTCGGAGATTTCGTTATCCTCCCAAGCTGTTCGGGGGACCTAATTCTGAGAATGGACTTTCTGCAGGCTAATGGAGCTGTGATTAACTTACAAAAGCCGCGGGTAAC
Organism: Dermacentor andersoni; assembly: GCF_023375885.2. NCBI lineage: Eukaryota > Metazoa > Arthropoda > Arachnida > Ixodida > Ixodidae > Dermacentor > Dermacentor andersoni. The sequence continues at coordinate 216,473,137 of NC_092815.1, forward strand.
GTTTTCGACGGCGCAGGCCTTAGCAGGGAGCAGCACTGACGACACGTATGTCAACTCTTTGAGGATTGTTGAGGGGAACATCACGGTGCAGCCAAGGAGCAGCGTAGTGACCCTCGTCACCTGCGACGTATTCGACGGCTATGAGGGTATTGCCGAGACAAATATCCCGCTGCTGCTCGAAAGACACATCTGCATCGCCCGGGGCGTTGTTCGAATACAGCATAAGTGCTCGCAAGTTTTGTTGACAAACTACAGCCATGAGTATCAGCACGTACCTCAAGGTACAGCTGTGGCATTCCTGAACGACATTGCTGACTTCTCCGACATTGGCACGTTACAAGTGACTTCACCGAATGCAACAACTCACGCCAGCCTGAATACCCGCGCGCGCATTAATGCTGACTTAGCAGATGTACTGAAGGATCAGTTGCTGGGCCTACTGACAGAATTCTCCGGCTCTTTTTCCACGGAATCCAAAGGCCGGCGCACTTCCGTTGCACAACACCGGATCGTTACAGAGGAGTCGGTGCGGCCTGTTCGTCAGCATCCGTATCGCGTGTCACATATGGAACGGGAGGCGATTAAGCGTCAAGTTCAAGAAATGCTAAGTGATGACGTCATCCAGCCGTCGACAAGTCCGTGGGCATCGCCTGTCGTACTAGTAAAAAAGAAAGACAACACACTCCGCTTCTGCGGTGACGACAGACGGCTTAACCGAGTCACCAAACGCGACGTTTATCCCCTGCCACGGATCGATGACGCTTTGGACCGTCTGCGTCATGCTCAGTTCTTTACTTCGTTAGACCTAAGGTCAGGCTGCTGGCAAATCGAAGTGGACGAGCGTGACCGTAAAAAACCGCCTTCGTGACTCCCGATGGGCTGTACGAATTTAAAGTGCTGCCTTTCGGTCTCTGTTCCGCTCCTGCTACGCTCCAACGAATGATGGACACTGTACTCGTTGGACTAAAGTGGCAGACGTGTCTAGTGTACCTAGACGACGTTGTTGTGTTTTCCAGCACGTTCAATAAACATCTCGCCCGGCTACGAAGTGTCCTTACCGCAATACGTAAGGCCAACCTCACCATCAAGCCTGAAAAATTTTACTTTGGCTTCCAGAAACTCAAGTTTCTAGGCCACGTGGTCAGCTCCCAAGGAGTACGACCAGACCCAGAAAAACTCGCTGCCGTTGCCGAGTTTCCTCGTCCTAAAGACAAAAAGGCTGTTCAGCGGTTCCTGAGCCTCTGCGCTTACTACCGTCGTTTCATAGAAGGCTGCTCAAGGATTGCTGAACCGCTCACGAGACTGACGCGACAAGACGTGCCCTTTGCGTGGACGGAAGACCAAGACCAGGCCTTCACCGAATTGCGTAAACGCCTTCAATCCGCTCCAGTGCTGGCGCATTTTGATGACACCGCGGCAACTGAAATACACACCGACGCCAGCAACGTAGGACTCGGGGCCATGCTGGTTCAATGGATGGCGCAGAACGTGTAATTACGTACGCGAGTCGTAGTCTTACAAAAGCAGAAGCTAATTATTCAACGACCGAAAAAGAATGCTTAGCAGTCGTGTGGGCCATCAGCAAGTTCCGACCCTACTTATACGGCCGGCCATTTCGAGCGATCAGCGATCACCACTCGCTCTGCTGGCTTGCCAATCTACGAGACCCGTCAGGTCGCCTCGCTCGTTGGAGCCTCCGCCTCCAGGAATACGACATAACTGTTGTCTACAGATCGAGCCATAAGCATAGCGACGCTGACTGCTTGTCACGTTCTACTATTCCCTTCACATCCTCCGACTTGGAGCTATATTTGCCGTTTCTTGGTGTCGTCGACGTGGTGCGCATGGCTGACTATCAACGTGCAGACTCTGAGCTGCTTCCAGTCATCCGATATCTCGAAGGAGCTGACGTTGTTGTCCTACGCCCACTTTCAGGAGGATTGACGTCGTACTGCCTGCGAAACGTTGTCCTGTACAAGAAAAATTTTGAGAACAGCCAGGAAAAGTTCCTTCTCGTCGTTCCGACGGCACTGCGCAAGGAAGTTCTACAGGCGTCTCAGGACGATCCCTGTGCCGGCCACTTAGGCTTCGCGAGGACATTAGCGCGCATACGGCAAAAATACTATTGGCCACACCTATTTTCGTCGGTTCAGCGCTATGTGCGAACGTGCCGTGACTGTCAGAGGCGTAAAGTTCCACCCGTCAAGCCTGCCGGCCTCCTTCAGCCTTTGGATCTGCCTCCGGCGCCGTTCCAGCAAGTGGGAATGGACCTTCATGGGCCGTTCCCCACGTCATCCTTGCAAAATAAGTGGATAATTGTGGCAACTGACTATTTAACTCGCTATGCGGTGACGAAAGCTGTGCCGCGGGGAACTGCTGCTGAAGTCGCCAGCTTCTTCGTCCACAACATCGTGCTTCGCCACGGTGCACCCGCTGTACTCATTACTGACCGCGGTGCAGCGTTTACAGCGGAGTTATTGCAACAAGTCTTCATACTGACGCACACCGACCACCGAAACACCACACCCTATCATCCCCAACCTAACGGCTTAACAGAGTGCCTAAACAGCACATTAGCCGACATGCTCTCCATGTGCATTGATGTGAAACACAGAACATGGGATGAAATTTCGCCATACGTCACGTTTGCTTACAATACCGCTGTGCAGGAGACCACCGAGTTTACACCATTCGAGCTTGTTTACGGACGTCGCGTTACAACCCCCTTAGACGCCATGCTCCCGGTAGACCACGGAACAACAAGGAATGACACCACTGAAGACTTCGTCGAGAAAGCTGGGGAAGCTCGCCAGCTTGCTCGGAATCGCATCCGCACCCAGCAGAATACCGACGCCGGCCGTTAGAACCGGACCCGACGGAATGTCCAGTACTTACCAGGCGACCGCGTGTGGGTGTGGACACCTATCCGACACCGTGGGCTCTCAGAGAAATTGTTGCGCCGCTATTTCGGCCCCTATGAAATTGTACGCCGCCTCAGTGATGTGAACTACGAGGTGGTGTCTCAAAGCTCTGATCCTGGTTCGAACCGACGCCGTCCCCGTGCTGAAGTCGTCCACGTAGTACTGATGAAGCCGTACTACGCACGCGAGGGATAAGCAACCCTCACAAACCGCTTCAGCATTGTGTACATTCCTGTACGTTTTTTTTTTTGTCTTTTCGTGTTGGCACTTTTGCCCATAGTGCTCGCCCGCTGCCCTTGAAGCGGCCGGGCCGGTCGCTTTTGAGAGGGGAGCAATGACGCGAAATAAGTTTGCACGTGATGACACGGGACCGTTAAGGCGAGAACGACGAAGTTCGTGGTTGCGCGCGCGCTCTCCGAGGACCAGCCATCGCTAAAGGCATACGTTTTTTTACCAATCTGTCGATGGTAAATTGTTTCAGTTGTAATAGCTGGGTGACAATATTATATTTTCCACTTCAAGAGTACCAGGAAATATTGAGGCTGTATGGATTACTACGAAATTGAATAAAGGCACTGTATACATCGGAGCGGCATACAGCCCTCCGAACTCTCCTGTAGAACACATTTTGGTGCTAAGAGAATTCATGGAAACGTATGTGAAAGAGCAAGATAGCATACTGTTACTAGGTGATTTTAACCTCCCGGCTATTGATTGGGATTCATAGGTAGCCGGAAACATAAATGTTCCATCTTCTGAGATGTTTTTGGATTTGATATATTCTTACAATTTAACCCAGCTCGTTAACCAGTATACTAGGTTGTGTGCAACAAGGTCATGTGTACTTGGTGTTATATTAATCTCAAATGCTTTGACACCGTATGTGATTGACTGTCTTGTTGATGAAGTGTTATCTGACCACAAAATGGTTATTCCATCATTGAACATGTCATCGTACCGCTTGCACCAGGATTCAAGCATCCAATATCTAAACTTTCAAGCTGCTAGTTAGTGTTAGTGTCTTGGATTACTTTGCAAGGTCGGTTGATAACTTTGTGCCTGTTTATGAATCCAATGATGGAATGGACGATCTCTGGGACTTTTTTTTCCTAAGTTACGACGCATTTGATTACGCGATTTATTCCTATTGGTGTCAAAAAATGAAAACGAAATAATCCATGCATTACAAGGGAAATATTTCATGACAAACGGAGGATAAAAATGAAACGAAAAGCTTGTTCTCGAGATCCTACCGCCCAGAACACTGCTTTGCTTCATAACATGAGGCTCGACTTAAACCGTCTTATCAATGAATCCAAGGAGAGATTCTTTAATGTAGCACTAAATATTTCCTTAGTAAAGCACCTGGTAAATTTTGGAAATATGTAAACCCTTCTAAAAACAATGTAAAGATGAGGATGGATGATTACCCAAGAATGTACAGAAAATTTCAATTCCTTTCTTCAGTGTTCACCAGTGATGATGTCACACTTCCGTACTTTCATGATTCGTGACACCTCTGACCACCCTTCAGCATCTGACCTCATCAACGAGGAAGGAGTCCTGAACCTTCTGCGCATTACCATTTAAGAAATCCCCCTGCCCTGGTAGCATCCCGAATATGTTCCTATATAGGTATGCTCCGTGGGTTGCGAAATATCTTATCGTAGTCTTTAAATCTTCGCTCACCCAGGGAACATTTCCTATAGCCTGCAAGCAAACTAAAATATTTCCATTTGACAAAAGTAGGAGCACATCTGAGGTAGGAAACTAGAGGCCCATTTCTCTTACGAGTACCTGCTCCAAACTGCTTGAGCATATAGTTTATAAACATCTGTCAAATTACTTGGAAGCTTACAATTTATTATCACCAGCACAACATGGTTTTCGCAAGTGGCTGTCTACAATAACGCAGCTTGTTCAAACCGTTCACGATCTTTCACAGACAATAAATTGCCGAGGACAGGTCGACTTAATTTTTATAGACTTTGCCTAAGCGTTTGATAAAGTGTCGAATCCTAAAGTACTGCTAAATATGAATGAAATATTTACAAATCCAAATATTACGAAGTGGTTTGCATCCTACCTTCAGTCTCGGCAGCAGTACGTCGCAATAAATAAAATTAAATCCTTGTCCAAACCGGTTTTGTCTGGAGTTCCCTAGGCAGTGTCTTGTGTCCTCTTTTATTTCTTATATTAATTAATGATTTGCATTCGGATATAACTGTTCCACTAAGGCGGTTTGCAGACGACTACGTTAATTACCACAAGATCGAACCTTTCAGAGACCAGGTAGATTTGAACAGCAATTTACCCAGAATATTAAAATAGTGTAATCAATGGCAAATGTTATTGAACCCAGTAAAATCAGTTTGTATGACCATAACAAGAAAGAAGGTGACTTTGCGGTACAAATACAGCATCGGTCCACTCGAACTAAAAAGAGTAACAGAATATAAATATCTAGGACTAATATTTACTCAAGACTTCAGCTCGAATACGCATATCAATCAGGTGTGTAGCAGGGCAAATAAAGTCTTATGTGGTCTCAGGCGAAGACTGTACAGCGCAACTCCGGAAGTGAAAAGCTTGGCATAATAATGCCAAATATCCAATACGCTAGGATTGTATGTGACCGACACACTGTAACCAACCGTCATATATTGGACAGAGTTAAACTACTCCGCCTCCAGACACATATTTAATAAGTATCAGTACGTGCACTCTCTTGCTGAACTATGCAAACGTGCAAACCTCTCGGCTTTTGAACTAAGGACAAAGTTTGACCAACTGAAATTTTTATACTTAATTATTCATAACCAGGCTCAAATTAATTTAGCTGATTTCTGTGTAATTTCAGCAGTTCAACGCTCCAGACACAAGCACAGTTTATACATACAGCCGCCAGTTACACGGACTGATATATTCAAGTGTAGCTTTTTTCAGAGAGCGATGAAAAAATGGAATGAATTACCCAATCCATTTGTAACATGTTCCTCTGTCAGAGCTTTTACTGCTGGTTTGCAGAATCTTATTTTACCACATATATATTCCCGAATATTTTCCCGTCATAGCAACTGTTTCTGTTTCTGATGCGCATACTGCGAGTGTTTTGTCTTGGATCACCGCCTGTCACTTTTTACAGATACAGCTATTGTATTTTTTTTTTTTGTGCTACATGTACCGATATTTTGTAGCTTTGTTGTTGTATTTCTATGCACTCCTGTAATAGTCCATTCTTGGACTGACATTATACATGAACAAACAAACAAAAGAAATAAAGGAACGATAAATTATTGGTAATGAAAGTCGATGAAGAAACAACTTGCCGCAGGTGGGGCACGATCACACAACCTTCGCATTTCGTTTTCGATGCTCTACGTTTGCGAAATGCAATGGTTGTTGCGTCGTTCCCCACCTGCGGCAAGTTGTTTTTTCATCCGCTTTCATTTCTATTAATTTATGGTTTCTTTATTTCATTTATTAAGCACAAGTAATTTCCCCTACGTTGTCCGTGGTGTCAGTGTTTGTTGGCTTCTTGTGATGTGACTAATAAATATCGGGCCCCTCGGTTAATCCCCTTTCTACTGGGTTTATTTCATAACGAGGGTCTCGAATCTGGCAACATTGATGCCTTCATGTAGTATGTGTGGGTTTTGTGACGGGTTGCCTTCACCCAAAAAATATCGCGTTCTCGTGACACCTACGGCAGAAATGATGTTCCACATTCGCAGCCAAGGTCTGTGAGTGGTTGCCCTGGTTAACACTCCCAGGGTTCTACTAGGAAACATGAATACCCAAGAAAGTGGATGGGGCAACGGCGCCGCGGTAGCTCAATTAATAGAGCATCGCACACGAAAAGCGAAGGTTGTAGAATCGTTTCCCTCCGGCGGCAAGTAGTTTTTTCATGAACTTTTATTTCCATTATTTATCGTTTCTTTATTTCATTTATTAAGCACAAGTGATTTACCCTGTGTTTTACCTGGTGTCACTGCTTGTTGGTTTCTTGCGATATGACTAATAAAAACCGGGCCCCTTGGAGCTTAACCCCTTTTCTCCTCGTTTAAAGTGTATGCTTAGCATTTCTGTGCAGTGGTACTTGCTTCAGAGTAGCCTCTCAATTTGTGATGCTGCAGAGCGTGAGCGATGACATGTTGCTTCGAAACAACTGTCTTTGATTGAGTTATAAAGGTCACCACAGCAACCTATAATTGTATAGTATGTCATTGGGGTTCTACGCGCCCAAACAACGATTTCATTTTCAAGCAAGCCGTAGTGAGAGTCAATGAAAAATTTTGACCACTTGAGGTTCTTTTTTTAACATGCACTAAATGCAGGGTAAACGTGCTTTTTCAATTTCTCCCACACTAAGGGATTTCGATGCCGTGCTCTTACCCCTTAGTAGAGCAACGTCATAGGCACGACGCCCTCAGGGACGGTAGCGATTTCTTCGATAACACATTAAAACATTCATACGAAGTCTTGTATAATATTCAAACGTCATGCAAAATTAGGCTGAAGGCTAAGAACTTCACGGTACCCCGTGTGAGCACCGGATCTCAGTATCAATTTTCCTGCCCCATCCCCATCGATAGCCCTAATGTGCGAATAAGCGCAATTGGTCAGGAATTTTCAGGAGGATGTGCACTATAACCGAAGGCCGAGTTGAGATCGCCTAATCGATGTGAAACCACCGTCCCTCAAGGTTTCTGCGGATTTCGAAAATGACCATGTTTAGCGGAGGAGTCGGAAAGCCAACTGTGGCGGTTAAATCGGCGGCGGCAGAATCTCAGCTTGACGTGTGAGAACCCCGCGCACACATTTTTTGGTAATTTATATCATGGGGAGCTCGAGTGGCACATTCAAGCATTGCAAACACGTGCGGAAAGGAAACCATAAGACGAAGCACCTCTAGCAACAGATGTATTCCGTTCATCGGCTTACACGGCCGTTCGTGGTTATAAACCATCACGACTTCTCAACAATACGGGATGTAAATGTTTCGAAGAGGAAGTGCGTCGGCGTCTTCGCAGTGTATTGCGCGGTGGGTGCACTTTCTAGACCTTCAAATTGCGATCTTTGACAATAATGTTTTGTCTAATCGCGAGCCTAACTACAATTGCCAGCGTAGTTCACCGATGAAGACTTCCACCCGAGTCAACATTTACGGGGATACGGCATGAGGAATGTGCCGAATGAATAAATAATATGGTCAACGTTATGAGATGCGGTCATAATTTTCAGCAGTATTTCTGTCCGAGGCCATCTCGTGTCGCCATGTCTGCCATAGCCTCTGTAATCGTCTGTATCGCGTCTGCCTGCCCGCAGGAACCGGGAACGAAGTTATCACCATACCGTCAGGTATGAATGTGAAAGCAATAATGCCCTAGGGGGCAGAAATTACACTGTCATCAAGGAATGCACCACAACTCATTATCATAAGTGACGCCATCAGCGACTTTATGACGTCAGTAGCAATACAGAAAGTACTAAATGGTATGTATCTTCTATGACGCCAGTACTAAGTAATACAGGAGACAGCAGATAGTATAACATTGGTAATTAATAATAGTTGTCGGAAGTTACTGTGAATTAAAGTGAATTAGAGTGAAGCGAAGTGAATTAAACTTAGAACAAAATATTGTGTGGTGACTTAAAATTAGTAAAGTGAATGAAGGTGAATTAAAGTGAATGAAGGTGGATTAAGGTAGATTCAGCTGGATAAAAGGATGGTACAAGGGAAAGGTGGATAAAGGTATACTTGTGAAGGACAAATGACAATGTATAGTGTCATTCATCACGAATGTAACCCACTAGAGATGTCATAAGCGGTCTCGGCAGCTCCGCCTCTTCGGTGGCAGTAAACCCTTGAACAAAACCAAAGGTAGCAACATACTTATATCTTGCTGCCGCAACTGCAGTGAGGAGTATGAGATGAGGCAGGAGAGAAGGTCTGCGTCTCGCAATTGGTTGAGCGCCATCACGCGGTGTTTTTCGCACCCTCTCCTCTTTTTTTTTTACAAGCTAAGTCCTTATGGGCTCATACCAGTAGTCACTCTGGTCGGCGATGGTATACACCTCCGCTGCCGGTGTACGGTGTCCGTAGCAGCAATGAGAAAAACAAATTCCTGGTTCCCGCCAGAATTTAACCCTGGCCCCATGCGCGGGAGTCAGCTACTCTACCACTGAGCCACGCCTGCGCTTCTTTTTCTTTGTTGTATGGAATTATGAGTAGTGTCATTTGAAAGTTGTTAAATTACATATGGACGCACAGAGAAACAAATGCACAGATGCTGCGCCCTGCAATGGAAGTTCGAAATTTGGCCAAACAAACACAAGCGTCCAGATGCGAAGTCCATTCAGGAACGGGATCAAATGTTGCAACCGTTATACAAACTTGAGCAGCCTCTTCTCGAAAGACAGACCTTGTCGAGCGAGGTGGCTAGGCATGTCTGTTGATCACTCGAATTCTCCATAATGAATAAAGTCCTAATAACATAAAAAAGTCATATGGTGTATAACTGGCCGTCTTTTGAAAGAAAAGAACCGTGCACCATAATATATTAGATGAAGGTCTTTATTGATAGTTCTTTGTAGAATGTCCCAAAAAGGAATTTCGTCACGGCAAAGAATAAAACAATGTTCTATTGTCTCAGGTTCATTACAAAACCCACAATTTGTATTCTAGGGCACATATAATAATTTTTCCTGAAGCCATATTTTAACTGGCAGGGTGGAAGTGGGCAGCTTAAAGAAGAATCTTTTTGCTGCTCGCGTAATACACATTCTACGGACGCGACCGGCAAAGAAAATATTGACCAAATGCGGACACGGGTATTGATGTACAGGTTCAAGAAGTGGGTTATGTACAAGTGCTATAGTTAGCGACGTTCGGTCAACAATAAACAAATAATCTATTGTGAAGCTGGCTTTTAAAAATGAAATAGTGCCGACAAGTCCTTTTAGGAAGCCCCATACAGCAGTTCTTGGACAGAGCTTGTCGTGAAAAAAAAGGTGGTGTAAAGCGTGACGTGTTCCATTAACTGGGAGAAGGAATGGATGACTGACGTTGTTAGGGTAAAATAGACGCATCAGCAATTGTCGCACAAACAAATCCACAGGAATCAGGCCTCCTTTCTCAGGCGGAAGGAAACGTTTCTCCTTTCTCATGGCTTCCCATGCTGAACGGTAAATAAAACATTAAAATATTCTACGAAATGTCTGAGCATGGATGCATGAGCAGTGAAAGACCTGCAGAACATAAAGAAGCTTAGAAGCAAGAAATATAGCCACATGGTGTGGCACAGCAAGGGGACTGAAGAAGAGGAGAACGAGGTTCGCCTCGGCATCGCGCGTCAACGGTTGCGTTTCGTGAAGTACAAACGCCTGGATCCCCATTCAGCGTGTACACTTCAGCAGGGTACGCGCGACAATTTGGTGGAGCTTGCTGGGTACACTCAACTTATGCAGGACACTCCCCTGGGCAGCAAGAAACTCGCACAATTGGAGATGACACCAGTTCACTGCATAAGCCGGCGAATCCGAGGCCTCGCCCCATAATTTGGAAACCTCCAGGAAAAAGTGATGGCTACAACCACTGCGACTTCTACGGAAAGGGTGACACCGACTTACCTAACGCTGCTGAACCCCCAAGTGCCGACGGCTTTTCATAGCGACACATTTGAGGACGTGGAAGACTGGCTGGCGGAGTTCGAGCGCGTGTCTGCGTTTAACGAGTGGGACAACAACGCCAAACTCAAGAACGTCTACTTCAGCCTCCAGGATGGTGCTCGCACGTGGTTTATGAACCGCGAAAGTGCCCTGTCATCCTGGCCTGAATTCCAGCGCAAGCTACTGGAGACTTACTCCAGCCCCGATCGCCGGGAAAAAGCGGAGCGAGCCCTTCAGTCACGCGTCCAGAAGCCCAACGAGATCGTCACGATGTACGTGGAGGACATGACGCGTCTCTTTCAGCGTGCCGATCCGAGCATGTCGGAAGAGAAGGTGCGTCATCTGATGAGAGGCGTAAAGGAACAGCTCTTTGGCGGTCTTGTTCGGAATACGCCGAAGACTGTCGCGGACTTCCTCACCGAAGCCACCACAATGGAGAAAACGCTTCAGCATCGGTCGGACATGTACAACCGACAAGTAAATTCCGTCTGCACTCCGGATACGCCGGTAGGCTTCGGGTGCGACGTCGCCTTGCTTTGCGAGCTGATTCCCTCAGTGGTTCGCCACGAGCTGCAGAAGCACCACGGTACGTCGCCACCGCCAGTCAGCTCATTTGCCAGCGTCACACGCAACGAAGTACAGCAGGCACTGCAGGCATCTCTTTCCACCAGTGAAGCACCAACTCTGCCAAGCGAGACCCGGCGCAAGACTTACGTAGAAATATTACTGAGTCCCGCCCAAGCTTTCGCACCTACTTATGTTGCGTCGCCAGTCGCGTTGCAATCGGCGCAAGTCGCTCCGACAACTCCGCTACCGTACTTCGACAACCGCCTAACACCAGCGAGGAAATCACAGGTTTGGTGAGCACCCGACCGACGACCGCTATGCTACCACTGCGGCGAAGCTGGTCATGTGTATCGGGAGTGCCCTTATCGACGACTCGGCCTGCGGGGTTTTTACATCGATTCGCCTTGACCTAGGTTTGGCCAGAGGGCTCCCGACATCGCAGAATTTGTCGAACAGCAGCGCAGGCGGGGCACATCGCAGCGGCAGTCACGCTCACCCTCACCGCGGTGATATTTCCCTGCTCGTGCTACCACGTCGAGGACGACGCTAGGGAGATCACCAAGTCCACGCCGGGAATACTGACGTCAGCAACCTTCCGAGGCGGGGCCGCTGATACTTAACGCGCTGAAGACCTCGTATCGTGCCAACTGCACAACAACGAAAACGCGACGATGCCAGAACCAGTTCCAGCGAACAAGATTTCACTGGACATACCTGTGTTGATCGACGGCAGAAAAATGAGTGCACTTGTAGATACCGGCACCGATTACTCTATTCTTAGTGGCAAACTGGCGAGCGTTCTGAAAAAAAGTTACGTTCCCTGGAACGGGGCATCAGTTCGTACGGCAGATGGCCACGTCGTCACACCGCTTGGCTTATGCACGGCGAGAGTAGAAATTCGCGGTGCTGCTTTTCTCGCCACTTGCCTGCTTCTACGCGAGTGTTCCCGCGATTCAATTCTTGGGATTGACTTTCTGCGGGAATATGGCGCCATTATTGACCTCCGCGAGCGCTGCATCACTTTCTCGACGCAAAAGGCAACAACACAGACCGAAGCCATTGGACACAGATCCGCACTTCGCGTTTCAGACGACAGCGTCACGATACCGCCGCGTGCGAGTGTTATGGTTCCGGTCAAGTCCGACGAGCTACACGACGGTGAAGTCGTTGTAGAAGGCAACATTTCTGTGTTGTTGACCGAAGGTTTTTGTGTATCGCGAAGCCTTGTGTGACGTTGTTATGATGAGCGAAACCTGGTATACGAATGACAGTCACATTTTAGAACTTCCGCACATGAAAACATTTTACCTTAACAGATTAACAAGACGCGGGGGTGGTGTGTCCCTATTAATGTCTGACCTTATACCTTGTGATATACTTCCTAATTTTTCGCGTACAACGAGTGATTACGAAGTGTTATGTGTTCATTCAGAGAAAGACCTTTTTGCTGTATGCTACCGCCCTCCTGATGGTGGTCTTGCCCATTTTCTTGATTTTTTTGATGATCTGTTATTATTTGCTAATGAAAACCGCCTAAACATAATTATTGGAGGAGATTTTAATGTAAACATTGGCACGGATACTGTACGCCGGTCCGATTTTGAAAGGGTACTAATTTCAAATGGTTGTTTAAATACAATTCACTCTAGCACTAGAATAACAGAAAATACGGAAACTACGCTTGATTTGTTTATAATGAATTACTCTCCTCAGTGTATCGTAAGTGCTGTTTTGAGTAGTGCTATAAGTGACCATATGCCTATTTGCATGTTTGTCAACACTAGAATAGCTAGCACCTCGCACAGAGACAAAAGCGGAACCTTCCAGAAAGTAACCGAGGATACCCTAACATCTTTTCAAACAGAGGTGAAGCAAATTAACTGGGATGACGTTTTACAGGAACATGATGCTGAATTAGCGTACAATATTTTTCTTAGCAGGTTTGTTACCGTGTATAAAAAGGATTTTGTTTACAAAGTTAGCAGGTGAAAAAAATGCCTCAGAAAGCCATGGTTAACGAATGCTCTTTGTAAAAGAATGAAGAAGCGTGACAAACTATATGGTAAATTCATCAAAACTCGAGAGCCTCTGGATTTAAAAACATTTAAAATGTTTCGTAACAAATTAAGCAAAGAGCTACGGAAAGCACGTGATGCTTATTTTCTGCAGATGTTTTCGTCTTGTATGAATGACTCAAAGAAACTATGGAATAGACTAAATGCTCTTATGAACAGAAATCACATTACTCCAAACGCAAACACAATATTTTTTCAGCCACTCATGCCTTCGGATGTTTGTTCTGTGTACCTAAGACTCAAGACATCTCGCAGCTGCGATGCCGATGGTCTTCAGATTCTACCTATAAAATTTGTTATATATCATATAGCCCCTATTTTGACACATATTTATAATTTGTGCATTTCCACAGGCGTATTTCCAGAAAATATGAAGGTTGCTAAGGTAGTAGTATTATTTAAAAGGGGAAATAAATTACATATAAAAAATTATCGCCCGATCTCGATCCTCCCTGTTTTTTCAAAAGGTCTTGAAAAAATTATTCTAAGTCAGTTGTCTTCGTTCTGTGAAAAGTACAAGATAATTTCAAATGCTCAATACGGTTTCCGTAAAAACAGGTCGACTGAATTAGCTCTTCTCGATCAAAAGGAATTTATATTGCAGAATTTCGAACATAAGCTATTAACAATAGGCATATTTGTCGACTTTACACAGGCATTTGATCATAATATTCACAACATTTTATTCTACAAACTAGAGAAATATGCGATTAGAGGCACTCCACTTCAATTATTAAAATCTTATCTTAATAACAGACGCCAGTTTGTTTCTGTAGGCCACAATACATCGGTAACCAAAGAAATACTTTGTGGCGTCCCACAGGGTAGCATTTTGGGCCCGTTGCTGTTTAACTTATATGCTAACGATATTACTTCTATCTACGAAAAGGCGAAATTTATAATTTACGCAGATGACACAAGTGTTTTCATCTCGTCCGTTTCTTGTACCAATTTAATTAGTATGGCAAATGACTTCTTGCGCAGCCTATCCTATTGGTCCACTGAGAACTGTCTAAAAGTAAATACGGCGAAAACAAAGGCCGCAATTTTTCATACCAAAGGCATGAGTCTTCTTCCTCCAGATCTAACATTAGTGTATAGATGCACAAATATAGAACTCACTCTTTCTACAAAGGTGTTAGGGGTACACTTCACGAGTACCATGCAATGGGACGACCATGTAAGCTTTGTACTCTAAAAACTTAGCCGCATAACAGGTGTTTTAAATCGCTACAGATATACCTTACCCGTCTCTGTAAAATTATTAATTTATAATGCCTTATTCGTGTCTCACATACATTATGGGCATCTTGTATGGGGCACCACAACTGAATGTAACTTGAGTAAATTATTTCGTATGCAGAAGAAAATAATACGTGTCATCGCTAATGTACCGTTTGCCGCCCATAGACAAGAACGGCACCGAGAGCGGCGCTGCTGCGCCGGTGTTGAGAGCGCCGCATGCGAAGCAAAATTCTATTAGCTGGTGGTACCCCTCTCCCATCTCTCGTTCGCGCCGCCTTGACTGCCTCCTGCACTGCGCGTGTTTGGGCACGTTTCGCGCCGCGCGCGGTGTGTGCCTACGTGTGCGCGCGTGCAGGGCGGTGTACAGTCTGTTTCACATTTAGGGGAAAACTCGGAGCGCATTGCATCGCGATGCGGCGAGCGCTTGAGTCAGGCGGCGGCAGCAGCTCGCGCAGGTGCTCAAGGGGCGGGATCTTGAACGGCGTCGTCTGCAACGGCGGCGCGCGCTGGCCGCATTGTTGCTAAACGTTCTACTATCAGTTGCAGGCCGCCGATCTCATCGCTACGGCGTGAAATGAGCCGGTATTCTTTACTATGCGTTGTGCGACGCCAACTGATATGCCTCGAAGGTAAGTTCATCGCTGCAGGGCAGTCATAGACGACGTACTGATTCCATACATTCTTGACGGCCCGTTTCTGTAAGGCGACTATATATTCTAACGCGATAGGTCGCCTATCCACACTGCTCATGTGGTGCAACAACTGCTAGAAGAGCGCACAGTCACTCTCTTGGAGTGGCCGCCTCAATCCCCGGGCGCCAACATTATTTAAAATGTCTGGGGCTCGTTGAAAGTATCGCTGGCGCACCATCCCCTCTATCAGTCGCCCGAGGATAGGCTTCGATCCACCATCGTCAGCGACTGAGACGTGCTGCGAATGAACACATCCCTGATCAAGTCATTCTGCACTTCACTTCCTTCCAGGATGAGCGCTGTCATCGCTGCCGCTGGGGACATGACGAGATACTGAAGTTCCGTGCGTGACGTGTCCAATTCCCCGCCGGCGGGCAGAGTCTGTCTGGTGTAGCGAATGATTGTCAAGAAAAATCATTTCCAGCTCATTGTCTGAACCTAAAACATTCATTAAATCGTATCCGTTTGTTTCATCGTGTTCGACTCCCATAGTTATCATTGTTGAGTGCTTTGTTTTCCTTTCGAGTCAAACAAAGACTGAACACGTTGCGCGCACATCTTAGTGCGTCTTGTCGCTGCTTATTACGGTAGCACACATAGTGAAGAAATATACGTGCACTGCCCCTGACAGTAGCACGCTTCCCGACAATGCGGCCAGCGCGCGCCGCCGTAGCAGACGACGCAGATCGCGACTCCGCCCCTCGAGCGTCTGCGCCTGCTCGAGCTGCTGCCACCGCACGACTCCATTGCTTGCCGCATCGCGATGCAATACGTTCCGAGTTTTCCCCTAAGTGTGAAACAGACTGTACACGCTTCTATTTGCCTTTAAGAAGATCGGTACGCTTGACGATTGTTTTTATGGCTGCAATGCGGCGAAAGGGCAGCGTCTGCTTAACCATGTAAGTGACGCTGAGCAGGTGATTGGACACGACATCGTATGTACCGCCGGAAAAATCGTCAGCACATACGATGCGGCACATACATACGGCACATACGAGCTAAAGTCATTTTTGCAGTTTCTCACAATATGTTTGCTACAAATCCGTGTTGTCTCTGATGGCGACAACGGTCTTCCATCGACACTGTGCGGAAATAAACAAAATATATCGATGACTTAAATGATATTGCGCGACAAAAAACGACACGGACGTGAGAGACGACACACCAAGCGCTTGGTGTGTCGTCTCTCACGTCCGTGTCGTTTTTTGTCGCGCAATATCATTTAAGTAATGGATTACCAACTTGCCCGGAATGCTGCTCTCAAAAATATGTCGCTGCATAGCACAAGTATGACATGCGAACTTTAACTAGTGCGTCCCCTACAATATGGAATAGAAGCAGCAGTGTAGACAGCTTGGCCATTTTTTAACAGTGCTCAAGAAACGGAAGTTGAAAGTATTAGTAATCATTCCTGCTTCAGCAATGCCGGCGCGACCAAGACGCGGGCGTGTATCGTCCAGCAACTCGATCGATCGGTGCAGTGGTGAAGCGGGAATGAACTCTGGTCATGCTCAATGCATCGTGCACATATTCACTTTCTCGGCACGCGTGAACTTCGGCCATTGCTAGCGCATACAACAGAAGTGGTTTCCATTCTTGGGCAGCGCACACATAAACGAAACACGAGAAAGACGACAGGACAAGCGCTCGTCGAACAACTTAATATGAATAAAAGGATTATGTACCGAGTAACTATTAAATTCATGTGGGTTACATATAAAAACGTCATACACTCAGGAGTGATCAATGAACGAGCTCGCTTCGT